>NC_044385.1:44605968-45805968 GCF_006542625.1 Nomascus leucogenys | reverse complement strand
AATATGCAAAACGACTGCAAGATGATACATCACATTTCTCCTTCATGCAGAGGAAAAAAGAGATCTGATTTCTACTCAAGCTTGACCAAGGAAGTACATACAGTAATTATACCCGCAGAAGTACTAAAAAAGAGAAGGACTCTTCAAAGATACACCAGTGAGCTCATTCATTGTCTACTGCATGGAACAAGCACTCAGGTACTTCTAGAGTTGGTACAAAGTGAGATGTGGGTGAACTGGTAATGGATATGAAGAGACCTTGCTCCATTGCGCTCTCTTCTTCAGATCAGCCATCAAAATGTTTAGGCAAAAATTAATACATTTTGAAGCAATGTTAGTTATGCTAGAGCATCACTTTCCAAATTCTTAATCCACAGTCAAGACTTTGTGTCCACTTTATAGTCTTCCTACCATGGTAACTAAGCCAGGGGCACAGAGGTTAGAGTGTACTAAATAGGGGGATATCAAACACCTGCTACCTATGAATGCAATCAAAGAAAATGACCAGAGCAGCTCAGGACTGGCCTCCCTGATATAACTTTGTAGTTTTAGCACCTAGGAGGTACTCAGTAAATAATTGGAGGAATGGAACCCAAATTGCCTAAGCATCCTACAAATACCTGGGCACCTGAAGGCTCAATGGTCCATCTGTAGCACTGTGAAAAAAAGCACCAGATTTGGAGTGAGAATCATGAATATTGACTTTCTCTTCTACCACTTACTGCGTGGTCTTAGACCTCAATTTCGTACATCTGTAGAAGAAGGATAAAATATTTATCTCATAAAGTTATAAAGGGATTAAATAAGATAAAGTATATGAAGTGCCTAGGATGGTAGCCAGTTTTTAGTAGGTGATAGATGCATAGGAGAATTACTGATGGCAATCGGAGAAATCCTAAGGCCTGGCATTGAAGGGTAAGGAAAGAGTGTGAGGAAGAAAAGAAAGAGAGATAGCTGAATTGCATATTCAATAAGGGATTTTACAGTAAGAATCAGCTGCATAATTTGAAAGGCCCAGTACAAAATGAAAGTGCAGGGCCCCTTGTTCAAAAAGCAGTAAAATTGCTATAAAAGATACTAAAATATAAAATTTTTTCCTTTCTTCTGCATTCTCTCTTTCAACTTGTCACGGTGTTTTTTTCTTCATATACTTTTTATTTTAAAATACTTTCGGACTGACAGAAAAATTGCAAAGATAACACAGGGGCTTCCCACATATCCCACATCCTAATTTCCCCATTGTTAATGTCTTACATTATTATGGTACACTTGTCACAATTAATGGTTTGGTGTGTTTAAATATTGTACTATTTCAGGCACTGGGATACCTTGAGGTGAGTGCAGACACTCACAGCAACCTGAAGGCCCTGCCTCTTATGATTAAGGGCACACGCATAGCTCACCAGCAGCTGGCTACTCCTTCCTGATAGCTGCCAGACTGACGAGCTGTGCCCCCACCAGGCACAAGAGCTGGGGAAGTCGAATTAGGTATTTCTCCCTTCTCATGGTCCCCAAGCCCCTATCCACAGCAGACAACCCCTTGGGTCCTAGCATACTGCTAAGGGTACTACCATCTCTTAGCGGGGGCATGCTGGGTACCTGAAACAGGGGTGGACAAGAGGCTCATCCCCATCAAGACCTGGCCTCTGTCTACCACAGCCATGCCAGCCCAGGGCAAAGACAGCTGCTACCATGTCCCACCTGAGGCTACAAAGCACATGTGGCTAACTCAGACCCTCCCTGTGCCTATACCCTGACTGGGGATGGGGGGCAGCACTGGTCACAAGCACAGGTGGGAAAAAGGAAGCTGGAAGATTCCTAGGGCACCAGCGAGCAGAGGAGAGGATGGTTAGGATCTTGTCCAGGGAGACAGGCAGGTGACAGGAAGTGAGAAAGTGCATGAGCCAAGGCTCCAAGCCACTGGCACATACTCCATTGCCCCATCAGACGTCACTTACAAAACACAAGTTCAAAGATAGTATTATTACAAGTTTTAAGATGGCAAATATGGAGCCCTTCTGAGCATAGGGCCCTGTGCAACCCAACAAGTTACATACCCATGAAACTGGCTCTGTTCCTGTCTTACATAAGATGGCCCTGAAAAGAAACAATGTTTAACACCACAGAAGCAAATCTCAGAGGCAGTAAGAGTAGGTCATGGGGCCATGTATGGTCATGCAGTTGAACTTTGTTTTCAAAAACTTCCAGAGGGAAGAAGTAGGGAGAACCAACCTCCCTTCTCTTCCTCTCTTCTTTCCCTCTTTCACTCCAACAAGAGTGGCAAAGAAAGACCTTCTTCCTTCTATAAGTCTGCTGGGTATTGCATTTGATTCTGAGAAACAGGAAGAGAAATTTAGTAAATAATATTAATCTGCTAATGATATATGGCATTCAAATAGCTCTTTTCTCAGAGGAGCTCCCAGCACACTCTTCATTAATCCTTGCAACATCTTTGTGTGATAGATACAGAAATAGGATGATTATCTCATTTACCTTAAGGCATAAACTAAGAAATCAGAGGTTAAATTATTAGAGCAAATAGTTCCCTCCAGATTCCTAGCAAGACTATATCTTGGTCTATGAAACAGAGGATTCAGTTTAGCACTGAAAGATGCACGTATTCCTGAAAATGCTGCATTTAAAGTTTCATCTTACCCTCGGATCTCTTCCATTTAAAATTGCATAACTGCTTTCCTAAATGTTGTCATTTCTCAAGTCTCCACTTCCCTTTTCTGATCTACCTAATGCACAGGGAAGCTGTGCAATATTTACTCAGAAGACCTGGTGTGGTTCTTGTCCTGCATCTTGCTTCAGTGGGTAACCTTGGGTAAATTACCTATGTTCTCAAAGACTAAATTTATTTATCTCTAAAATGAGGATAAGAAAAATATCCTATTCTCATGGGAAAGGTAGAATCAGAGAATAAACATAAAAATGGACTCTAAACCTTTTAGTACTATATATATTTTGCAAATATCTCATTTATTGTTACAGATGGGATATAGGCACATTTAGAAAAACAGAAAATTGCAGAGAAGCCAAAAATTCAAATGATAAAAAATCTCACATTTTTAGCAGAGATCACCATTGTTGACTCCTTTGTGCATGTCATGTATGTGTTTGTCTATGTAAACATACATATGTATATAACATAAATAGGATCACATTTTACAAACTGCTGAGCAACATTCTTATTTTCAGTCAATGATCTTTTCATTTTTTTTCTGTTTCAATAATTTTTCAGTTCATCTAATACTTAGGTTCATAGACCAATTTCCCCAGCTTTTTAAATGCAAATCTAGTAGAAATGGGCGTGTGAGTTAGCAGAGTCCTGTTGGGAAGAGGGAGAGATCCAGAGAAGAGTGACAGGAAAGGGTAATTAGAAACCTCTGCCTGGCCACAAATAGCTAGTTGCTCATAGTTAGAAAACATGGGGACACATTTTAGCAGTTATGAAATCAGTGGCCCTACTGGTAAAAGACCTCAGGTGCCCTAAAAGCTGGCCCTGCAATCTGTGCAGGGAAGTGTAATCTTATGACTACACTGATCTCTTGGAAAAGTAGGTACAGGGGCCCTTTGTGTATCTAGCATTATTTAACTTTGAAACCTTAAGTCTCATGGCTTGTAATACAGTTGAGAAAACTGAGGCTGAGAGGAAAAAGTGCTCTGCCCCCAATTACACATGATTAGCAATTGAAAGCATCACAATATTACCCAAATATAAATTTCCTACAAATTATATCTAAATGATATTCCAACATATCTCTATATATCAGAAACTTATCTGTCAAATCACCCACACTTTCTATCCACAGAAAGCACACAGAAAAGAGCTGTACATAACCTTTATGGGCCTCACATAATTGGATTCCCTTTCTATTAGAGAAGGTGGTAACTATTTGCAAAGTTATTCTAGTGGCTAAATCAATTGGACCAATTGCCACATGCAGCAACAGGAATGAATATCATAAACATAAATGTGGAACAAAGGAAACCAAATATTAAAAAGTATATGAAAAAGTAGTATGGGTCAAATTCCATAAAGTTCCAAAGAGGTAAAAACTAGTCTATAGTAATAGAAGTCAAGATATTGGCTACCCTGTGGGCTTAGTGACCAGGAAGGACTTGAAGGGCTTTCTATAGGGTTGGCAATGATCTATTTCTTGGTCTGGGAACTGGTTACATAGGTATGTTCACTTGATAAGAACTCACTGATTTCTACACTTGTGATTTGTGCACTTTGCTGTCTTTCTGGTTGTCCATGTAGGCTTTCAACAGATAGTCCCATCTAGGGGAAGCCCAATTTAAAAAAACAAGAGCAGAATTTCTAAAACAACATTTCCTTTCCTTTTGTTTAGCTATAACAATGGGTATCAACAGAGTTTGAGTAAAGCTCACATAGCTAAAAGACAACAACAAATGTTGGTTTTAATGTGACATAGACCAGGATGCTCCTACCAACTCGAAATTCAGTGGAACACATTGGAGTCTGCCCCAGCTGTTTATAAATTGTAACTGTGCCATTTAATAGCAGTGTGCCCTTAGACAAGAAAAGTAGCCCACTGTGCTTCCATTTCCTCACCTGTAAAACAGGAAGATAGTTTAAACTAGCTGTGAGAATTAAGTGAATCAGCATACACCAAGCCTTTGGTACAGCATCTGGCATGTGTCAGGAACTTCTCCCCTCCTTCCCACCACTTCTCTGGTCCTGGGTCACTTTCCTGATGATATATTGACATGTATTTGACAGCTGGGTCACTGACAGAATTTTGCTTTGGCCCTGGGAAAGGAAGCATGTGTAAGGTTGGCCATGAAATCCTACAGCGTCCTTCCTGCTGTAGGACTTCAGAAAAATGCATTCTTGACATTTGTCTTAAGTTAGAGATTGCTGGTTTCCACTTCTACAATATAGAGCTGACCTGATGGATCGTTTTTTCACAAAATTCTAACTGACATACCAGGTCAGTGGCCTTTCAGACGTGGAGAATTGTGTAAGGAAGCTGTTTGTTCATTCCTTCAGCAAAAGTACACTGAGCATCTACTACGTGCCAAGCCTGCTGCTGGGTGGGTGCTGGATTACAGCAATGCACAATACACTTCAGGAGTGGTATTGTCCATTGCACTGAATGATTATGTTGGAAATCCCTTTTCCTTCTATAAATAGTAAGTCTGTGAAGCTAGGCGCCTTCTCAGCTTCCTCCCATAATCTTCTGATCTTTGTAAATGAGAAGTGTGTATTAATTGGATTCTTTATATTCAGCTTTACTTTTAGCTTCATTCACAAGCTTCTAGCCCTGTAGATGTCTCATGTTTGGGTTGCTCCTATGGCTCTATATGCCTTTAAGTTAGCATACTTACTCCATTCTTCGGTTCCTTCCCATAGTGCAATAAGTACTTGATAAAATGTAAAATAGTTTCATACATATAGGAATTGGCATCTCTTTATGCAAAGGTGTTAGGTTGAGGCTACTGGCCTATTTATCTATTTATTTGGCAATCTTGGTTGTGATTTTTTCCCTTAGAGTTAGGAATAATTTTTCTTCATCATGAGTTATTATGTCCAAATATATAATATTTGTTAAATGAAGCACACTCAGGTTAGAGTGCAACATTTCAAGAGGGCATGCTATTTTAACCTTGGGTAAAATATCTATGGAACAAATCATAAGAACAGGAGAACATGTATACACTGCAATGCAATTCTTCCAAGACCAAAGTTTGCAAGCCCTATATAGCCTTTCTTTAGGCAGGACTTTGTTAGCATGTCTTTGTAAATATGGAACTTTGCAATTGCATACGACAGGGATTTCACTCTCCGTGGATTCACAAAAGAAGAGGTTCACTGCCCTTAAGGGAAATAACCGTGAAAAGTAGGTCATTTTGATGCCGATCTCTTTAGCAAATTCCTCTAAGACTACAAGTAAAACAAAAATTCTAATCACAACTGGCTCTTGTATATATAACTTGACAGTTTACCAAGCACTTTCACTTGCATATCTCATTTTTTTCCTTGAAAAATAACCCCAAGAGAGAAATTATTATCATTATGACATACATTTTCCATTATGAATCTGAGAAAATTGAGGCTTGGATGCATTTAACAATTTGCTCAAAGTGATATGATGGGGCTGGGAGGGAGGGAGGCAAAGAAGAAGGACAGAGAGATTGAGAGCAGAAGATGGGAAAGGGAGGGAGAACGAAGGAGACATTTTAATTATATTGATTGACATATTGATTCTAAATTCCATAATTATTTTGCTAAGCCACGGGGCCTGTTATAAATAAATGGTCTAAGTTTCTCTTTCTTTTATAGAGATAGGCTTAGACAAGGCAAAACTATGTCTTTGATGTGCCAGCCTCATAGCACTGCTTCCTTTTGGTCTACCTCCCACTCTTTTAATGTCCTTACCCTTACGAAAACCTGGTCTCCAGAACTCTGCCTTTGGCATTTACATGCTAACAAGAATCTGTTCTCATCCAGCTAAAACATGTACCACCAATGTGAAGGGATGTTCAAAGAACTTAATTATCTACCTGTGTTGGTATTGAAGACCATTGACACAAGAAAGTGATAGGGATAGAGGCAAGCTGCTGTCCAATTATTTTTCTAACGAAGTAAATATATTGACAAAAGATTTATGAAGGATATAGAGCAGTGATTAAAAAGCTTAGTCTCTGGAGCTAGACTGCCTTGGTTCATATTCCAGTACCACCACTTACTGTTATAAAACTTTGTTACATAAGATGTTACTTCTCTGTGCCCCAGTCTCCTCATCTGTGTAATGAGAATAATAATAGTATCTATTTTAATGGGCTGTAGCATTTGGTTAACAAATAAATAAATGTAAAGTGCTTAGAACAGTGCATGGTACATTACAAGTACCAGATGAATGTTGGCTATTATTTATTGAATATGACACGATAAATATTTAGTGAGTAAAATTTTTGAGTGCCTATTATGTTGTAGGCACATCGTGAAACTCTAAGGGTATAGTGGTGAACATTAGGTTTTGCTTACTTGAAGCCTATATCCTAAGAGGAATAAAAAAATAATTATGCAAAAATTTAGTACAACTTGAAACAGAGATACTAAGAAGTGTAGAATGCTATAAACATTTATAATAGGGATAACCAGGGACCCAAAATCTGAAAAGTGGGATGTGAAGGAAGGCTTGCCTTGGAAAGTTATGAGATTTTGAGGAATAAGAATTAAGTGTCAAGGGAGAGGAAAGTATTCCAGGCAAGGGGAACATCAGAGTATGCTCAGGAATTCAGAGAGGGAAAGACTGATAGGAGAAGCTAGATCAAGTTATATACAGCCATGGAAGGCCATGCAAAGATCTTGTATTTTATTCTGGAAGCAATTGGAAAACTTGGTGGAGCTCTATCAAAGGAGTGGTCCAGCCAAATTTGCATTTTAAAAAGATCCCTCTGGCTGCAATTTGGAGAACGAATTTGAAGGCAAGAATGAAATCTAGAGACTAGAAATATGAGGTTAGCTAAATAGTATTCAAGAGCCCCATATCTACAGGAAGACATACACGAGTTTGATATCCAGCTTTGCCATTTATTAGCAGTATTAACTTGAGTGAGTTACTCAATTTCTCTAAGCCTTAATTTCCTCATCTCTAAAGTGGGGGTAAGCCTATCTTGTGGGGTAGTTATAAAGATTAAACGAGGTAAACCATACCAAAACACATAAAACATTACCTAGTAACCTAGTTAAGTATCTATCCTAGTTGTTGGTAGCATTTGTTATGATCTAAATGTGTCCCGCAAAATTCCTGTGTTGAAACCAGGAATTTTTTGCGTTCCTATTTCTCCACATCCTCTCCAGCATGTGTCGTTTCCTGATTTTTAATGATCGCCATTCTAACTGGCGTGAGATGGTATCTCATTCTGGTTTTGATTTGCATTCTCTGATGACCAGGGATGATGAGCATTTTTTCATATGTCTGTTGGCTGCATAAATGTCTTCTTTTGAGAAATGTCTGTTCATATCCTTTGCCCACTTTTTGATGGGGTTGTTTTTTTCTTGTAAATTTGTTTAAGTTCTTTGTAGATTCTGGATATTAGCCCTTTGTCAGATGGGTAGAGTGCAGATTTTCTCCCATTCTGTAGGTTGCCTGTTCACTCTGATGATAGTTTCTTTTGCTGTGCAGAAGCTCTTTAGTTTAATTAGATCCCATTTGTCTATTTTGGCTTTTGTTGCCATTGCTTTTTGTGTTTTAGTCATGAAGTCTTTGCCCATGCCTATACCCTGAATGCCTAGGTTTTCTTCTAGGGTTTTTATGGTGTTAGATCTTACATTTAAGTCTTTAATCCATATTGAGTTAATTTTTGTGTACGGTATAAGGAAGGGATCCAGTTTCAGCTTCCTACTTATGGCTAGCCAGTTTTTCCAGCACCATTTATTAAATAGGGAATCATTTCCCCATTGCTTGTTTTTGTCAAAGATCAGATGGTTGTAGACATGTGGTGTTATTTCTGAGGCCTCTGTTCTGTTCCAGTGGTCTATATCTGTGTTTTAGTACCAGTACCATGCTGTTTTGGTTACTGTAGCCTTGTAGTATAGTTTGAAGTCAGGTAGCGTGATGCCTCCAGCTTTGTTCTTTTGGCTTAGGATTGTCTTGGCCATGCGGGCTCTTTTTTGGTTCCATATGAGCTTTAAAGTAGTTTTTTCCAATTCTGTGAAGAAAGTCAGTGGTAGCTTGATGGGGATAGCACTGAATCTATAAATTACCTTGGGCAGTATGGCCATGTTCATGATATTGATTCTTCCTATCCATGAGCATAGAGTGTTCTTCCATTTGTTTGTGTCCTCTTTTATTTCTTTGAGCAGTCATTTGTAGTTCTACTTGAAGAGGTCCTTCACACAAACAAGGGGCCATCTTGAAGCAGAGAGTGCAGTTCTCCTCAGACACTGAACCTGCCAATGCCTTGATCTTGTACTTCCCAGCTTCCAGAACTGTGAGAAACAAATGTCTCCTCTTTGAATATTACCTAATCTCAGATATTTTGTTATAGCAGCAAGAATGAACTAAGATGGCACTATGATTTCTTTATTACAGTAGTCTATGCTGGAGATGATGATAGCTACAACCATGTAATAGCAATGGAGATGAAGAGAGGTAAATGGATTTGAAACATTCGTAAGTTAAAACCACATGGCCTCTAAGGTGGTGGAATTTGGTTGATGACCAAAATTCAAGTCACTTCAGCCTTTCAGGTCCAGAAATGTAATTTTGTTAGTGTGTTTTGAGTTCATTCAGTTTATACTCATTCAACTCACAAGAGCCCAATGGCAAATCAGAGTCCAATGAATTAATAGAGAACAATAATTTATAAAAAGCTTCTTATGTCTTCTGGTAATCACATGTTTCCCTATGTAGGAGGCCAAATTCTAATCATAAGATGGCTTGGTAAGCATGAAATCAGAGCAGGAGAATCAGTTGGATGGTTTAAATGGCTCCGTTCCTCAAGCCTGATATACTCAGCTCCCTTGCTGACATCGATTGTATAATAGTTGTTTCTGCTCAAGCATTTCTATCTGCCTAAAATGCCTTTCCCAACTTTGTTCACCTGGCTAGCTCTTCCTTATCTTTTAGGACGCAGCCTAGTGTCATCTCCTCTACAAAGTTTTCTAAATATTCTGAGGTTGGATTAAGCCTCCTTCCTCTAAGATCTCACAATACCATATGCAAACCTCTATTTCCAAATGACCATATTTCATTACAAATATTTCTCTTGGTTTTTCTCATCTATTAGATTCTAACCTTCTTGAGAGTAGAGAATCTATCTTTTTGAGCTAGTCTTTTGTGCATCAAGCATCTATTACCTAGTAGAAGCTCAGAAAATATTGGCTGAAATGTAGACATGGCCAACATATCAACAGATGGGCTATGCATTACCAAAAAGAAAGGGGCCTTTGCTACTGAACAGTATCAAAGACACAATGTCCAATACTTGTCCTTTGTTCTTTTTTGCTAGTCTCCAAACAAATCACCTTCTTTTTACTGATTTATTCAGTGTTACCACAGCTAATCAGGTCTATCTTTCTTTTGCATTCATGTGTTGATTAGATTTCTAGACTGGCTAATTTTTATACGGGAAACATTTTGCCTCTCAATAGTACTTCTGCAAAATCACTTGCAGATTTGGTTATTTAACTCTCACTGAGTACCCACATTCAGGCATCTTGTTGCAAGTCTCTGTGCACCAAGAGTTACTAGAGTCCCATGTAGGTTTTTATAGCTGTCGTAAGAAAGACACAAGCAAAGTTCAGAGGCTGCAGAGATAGAGTTCAAGGACATGAGGGAAAAAGGGATCATGAGAGATTTGGAGGCCAGGTAAAGAAGAATGGGTGGAAGTTTGAGAGGTTGGAAAATGAGGTAAGGCAATGGACAGCATGAAGAAATATACCAAATTAGAAATAGGTCACACCATTCAGTGTTGTTTGGGGAGGACAAATATGAGAGTTCTAGTTGGTTAGAACATTTGATTTGAGTAAGTGGGTTGAGTAGGATAAACTTGCAAAAGTAGTGTGGCCAGGGCCAAATTTTGGAGAGGTTTTCAATGTTAGATTAAGGAATCTGACTTTATTTGGCAGGCAATAAGGAACCATTGAAAACTGCTCAATGGAAGAATAGCATGCACAAAATGGCTTATAAATCCCTAAATACCATTTTATAGTTGTCTAATTCTTTGCAGTTATAGACCACTTTCTTATGCATTATCTCTTTTAATCCTCATCTATCTTGCGAGAGAGGTATTATTGTCTTTATTTTATGGAGGAAAAGCCTGATGAAGCTCAGGGAATTTTCATGTCTTCTGGTCATTACAGGCTTCACCTCAAATCCCATAACTAGAAAATGTAGAACCTGGAAACTTGAATCTAGGCTTTCTGACTCCAAGTTCAGTGCTCTTGATATATACAATACAATCTTTAAGAAGATGAGCTATTGCTCTGATAGCAGAATTTTATAAAAATTACAAGAGTGCAGAAAATAAGCACTTGGTAAATTATTAACATCAGAGAATATCATTTGTAGAAAAAGATAGGAGCTTAAGAAGTAGCCGGGCGCGGTGGCTCATGCTTGTAATCCCAGCACTTTGGAAGGCCGAGGCGGGCGGATCAGGAGGTCAGGAGATCGAGACCATGGTGAAACCCTGTCTCTACTAAAAATACAAAAAAATTAGCCGGGCCTGGTGGCGGGTGCCTGTAGTCCCAGCTACTCGGAGAGGCTGAGGCAGGAGAATGGCGTGAACCCGGGAGGCGGAGCTTGCAGTGAGCCGAGATTGCGCCACTGCACTCCAGCCTGAGCGACAGAGCGAGACTCTGTCTCAAAAAAATAAATAAATAAAAATAAAAAAATAAAAATAAATAAAATAAAAAAAGAAGTAAGGAGGCCTCAAATTAAGATGTTATCAGAGGGAACACGAGAGTTATTTATCCTTCAATTTTATCTTTATTTGTAGAATGAAAGTGGTCAAAGGAATTTCAAGAGTCAGTGAAGAGTAGAAGCAAATGTGTTTGCTGTTGAGAGTGAAGGTGGTGGGTGAGGAGGGGAAGAGGACTAGGAAATTTCCAACCTCTTGAAACATTACTAGCTAAAATCTCTTTCACCTGCCCAGAGGAAAGTGTCTCTGCCTGATGCTATCCTGGGTGATGTCTCAGATCACACACAACCTTGGATACATCACTTTATGAAAATCGCATTGTATTTGGTAGTCCAAGTGTTGCAAAGAGCAGAAAACCTGCTATATACAGTCTTTACCAGCTGACATGCACTTTCAAGTTTACTGATTTTCTTCTGCAAACAAAGCCATTAAAATTATCTCCATTTTTACAAATGAGATTATTGAGGCTCATGCAGGTGACGGGACTTGCTTTAGAATCTAGAATGTCTACACTGTGCAATATGGTAGCAACTAGTCACATGTGGCTACTGAGTACTTAAAATGTGGCTGGTCTGTGGTCAGATGTGCTGTAAGTGTAACATACATGCTGAATTTCAAAGTCTTTGTGTGAAAAAAATGATGTAAATTGCTCAATAAATGCATATATTTGATTACATGTTAACTATTTTGCATATATTAAGTAAAATATGTTAATAAAATTAATTACACCTGTTTCTTTTTATGTGTTTACTAGAAAATTTTAAATTACCTGTAGGGTGTTTATTATACTTCTATGGGGAAGCACTATTCTAGGTCATAAGTCTATAGCCAGGATGTGAACACTCAAAGGCCAGCATTCATTCCACCATAATTGCTTATCTTAAAAGAGGTAGTAGTAAAAATAATGATTTTTTGCTAATATTCAGTAACTTTCCAGAGTCACAGACTTAGTGGATTCAGACTGAGGCAGTTTGCCTCCAGTGTGATCAGGAATGCCTTAGGGACTATCTCAGTTGGGTGAGTCTCAAGGAGACATTTGGATTGGCTTAACTTTATTTTTGACCCACCATAAGTCAGGCAGTATGTGAGAGACTATGTATATTATTTAATTAATCTTTGCCACAACCCCAGTAAATAGTTATTATCCCTGTTTCATAGATGAGTAAACTGAGGCTCACGGAGGTTACATAATCCGCCCAAAGTTACAACACTAAGTATATATTAGATCGTGGTTTCTAATCCAGCCTGAATTCAAAGTTGATATTCATCACTATACCAGTCTATAGAAGAGGTGCATCTGAATCTCCTGGGGGTGATTCCCAGGCTAAACCCCAGATGTATAAAGCAGTCTTGGCAGACTGAGTTCTGGGAATTTGTTCTTTTTAGAATTGCTTCAGGTGATTTCCATCCTCAGCCAGGTTTGGCAATAACCACGCTGAGTCTTTCAACTTTTTTTTCCTGGGAGTCCCACCTCCTCAATCTTGCCTAAGAGCTGATAAATTATTTTATTTTATTTTATTTTATTTTATTTTATTTTATTTTATTTTATTTTATTTTATGAGACTGGATCTCACTCTGTCACCCAGGCTGGAGCACAATGGCGTGATCACGGCTCACTGCATCCTCGAACTCCTAGGCCAAGTGATCCTCCTACATCAGCCTCCAAAGTAGCTGGGACTACAGGTGCTTACCACCATGCCTGGCTGATTTTTTAATTTTCTGTAGAGATGAGGGTCTTGCTGTGTTGCTCAGGCCGGTCTTGAACTCCTGGGCTCAAGTGAGCCTGCCACCTTGGCCTCGCACAGTGTTGGGATTACAGGTGTGAGGCACTGCACTAGGCCTGACTTAAAAAAGTAATAATAAAGAAAAGAAATTTAAAAAGAAAGTTTTTCTCTGAGGCACCCTTCAGTGGGACTGACCATTCATCTCAACAGGATCCCTGCTTCTCTCAAATCTTATCATCTACACCAAAATGTGGGGCCTGACAGTTTAATTAAGAAGGGATAAGCATAGATTTCAGAGATAAAACAGCCATTCCTCCTAAAGACTTTCTTAGTAAGCATCTAAGCAGTCTAGGGCTGTGTCTGAAGTGTGCGGGGTGCGGTTTGGTGCAGCAGAGGTGGTGAGGGATGGAGGAAGGAACATTTTAGTAGGAGACTCACAGGCTCTTGAGGTGATTTACGGGGTTCTGGATGATTCAGTAAGAACCCCTGGATGTGAATGAAGACACTGAACAAAGAAAGCCAAGCAACTCTTTTTGGGTTGGGGTTTTCTGTGTGTGTTAGGAAAGATTAACAGTTATGATTTTTGCAGCCTCTGTGGGTAGACAAACAGTTGCTTTATGTGACAGATTCAGAACTTCCAGTGAAATATAAAATTATGCCTCAGGTTTCATGGCAACCCAACTCCACACAGTAGCAAACAAGAATTGCTTGAGAATGAGAGAAAGAAGCCAACACTGTGTATGTCACAGCTAGCTCACTTTCCTTTGGCCGATTTCTCCTAATTTAGCAGTACTTCCGTTCCTGCCCTAATTTCCCCTGGTTTGTAAACTACGTCACTTAACTGAACTCAGCTCCAGACTTTAAAAAAACAAAATTTTGTATTTCAGCTATGGTTTTCTTGGCATTTCTCCCTCTGAAGAATTTTACTGAATTCTGATTTTTCCTTTTTACCCTTGAAAGATTGTAGCTATCAGCTGTGCTTACTCTTTCCCTGTTGGTTCCTTTCTAATGCAGTGTCTAACACAGTATAATGCAATGTCTGTTTAAATGTGATTAAAGATTTCAGTGTTTGGTTTAGACCAATATTTACCAGTGAAATCCTGCCAACATAAATGTGCAGGCTAGGTAGAAAATATTGGCTTAAATCAATCTCCCCCTGAACACACACATACAGACAGGACTGTAAATGTTTTGCATGTCACTTCTGACATTTTGGCCTCTTGTTGCCAGCTTCACACATATAACAACTAGACACAGATTCTGAAAAGTCTTAACACTGGGATAATCTAGATTATAGATACCTAAGGTAATTTTTAAAAGTTGTTTTCTCATTAGTGAAGGTTTGATGTTTTTGTTTTTTGTTTTGCTGGTTCTTCTGGCATTTATCATATAATATCATGTTATCTAGTTTGGGAGATTTCCTTGGATTATGTGAATTTGTATTATTTGAAATAGTAAACAAGGGAGTATTAATCTTTTAATGAAGAGATTATACTACAAAGTTCGTTGCAGAAATATACAGCAGACATTTTGAGATTGTTGAATCAGCCTTGCTGGGCGATTGCTTTAATTTAGCAATCATTTACTAAATTGAATTTACTCACTGATTGAACTTATTGAATGAATGAATTACTGCTACACTCTGACTAGATTTCAAATAGTTGTAGTTTGGATTAGAAATTATTTTTCTGAAACTGAATAGGCTAGGCAGCCAGCAGACAGAAGGCTTTAGCTGGCACCCAGCAGACACAGCCTCAGAAGAACCCAGGAGGGTGGAGAGTGAGTGAGGTTTACGTGGCCAAGGCTCAGAACCAAGCCCTCAGTGAAAACTTTGAATTGCACAGTTCCCATACTACACTTCCTCTTAGGTAGGGAGGGCTGGGTCTGAGATGAGGAAGAGGGAATGACTCACCTACAAAAAAAAAGAAGGCCACTGAAGTTGCTAATGGTAAGGACTGAACAGTGCTTGATAAACAGCAAGCATTTAATAAATACTTGCCTTCACTTTGTGAGGCCGAGGCAGGCAGATCATGAGGTCAGGAATTCGAGACCAGCCTGACCAACATGGTGAAATCCCGTCTCTATTAAAAAAAAAAAAGAATACAAAAATTAGCCCAGCGTGGTGGCGTGTGCCTGTAATCCAGCTACTCAGGAGGCTGAGGCAGGAGAATCGCTTGAATCCTGGAGGTTGAGGCTGCAGTGAGCCAAGATTGTGCCACTGCACTCCAGCCTGGGTGAGAGTGAGACTCAGCCTGGGTGACAGAGTGAGACTCTGTCTCCAAAAAAATAAAAAATAAATAAAATACATATTTGCCTCATGAACAGGTGAAATTAGATGCATTAACCTACAGTAATTTGTGGGGTTGAGTGTGGCATTTTCCAATTAAGACTCAGCAACAGAAATAACTTCTATGTTTAATAGTAATAAAATATATTTTACTTTCTCTAACTCCAAATGCTTAAGAGCTTGTGCAACAAAAACTGAAGGACCCTAAGGGAATGGATATAAAAATAATGCTAATCATTGCAACCATCAATTGAGAGTCAACCCTGAACAAAATATCCCTAATACTCAAAACAACCTTGTGAGATAGATTTGTTATCATTAATTTATAGATGACAGAACAAGTGGGAAGAGAATGATGTATGGGGAAAGGTGGCCTGGGAGCCTGGACTTAACAGTAGGTCCCAGTAGGAACGAGAGTGAAAGACACAGTTGTCATTGCCCTCAAGGAATGTGTGTCCAGGAGGGGAGAAGTGCATAGACAGAAAGTGAAAACAGCAAGGGCAAGCCACGGACTGCAGTTGGATCATCAGAGAAGGACTGGGAGCAGCAAAGGTGTGCTTGTGCTTTGGACAGAGCAGGTACTTCATAAGTGTTTGTGAAAATGCACTGAATTAAACTGAATTACAAGCCAGGCAATGGTAACCATAGGCGGAATGGCATGGCGGCCAAAATGAAATGTGAAGTAGAGACAAGATAGGTCGCACTGAACAGAGTGATGAAAAAACAGTGGAGGTTGGGCACGGTGGCTCAAGCCTGCAATCCCAGCACTTTGGAAGGCCGAGACGGGCAGATCACCTGAGGTCAGGAGCTCGAAACTAGCCTGGCTAACATGGTGAAACCCTGTCTCTACTAAAAATACAAAAATTAGCCAGGCATAGTGGTGGGTGCCTGTAATCCCGGCTACTCAGTAGACTGAGGTAGGAGAATCACTTGAACCTGGGAGGCAGAGGTTGCAGTGAGCCGAGATCATGCCACTGTACTCCAGGCTGGGCAAAAGAGCGAGATTCCATCTCCAAACAAAACAAAACAAAACAAAAAACGGTGGAGCCAGATTATGAAATGAGACCAAGAAGTTTGGATTTGATGCAGGAATAGCATGGAGCTATTGTAGGTTCTTGAATAGGAGTGAGGCATGAGGGGAGAGGGAATGTGCAACTACGAAGCTGGCAGGAGGATGTAAGATGGCTCTCAGTGGAAGTAGCTAGAGTTGGGAACCTGGGGAAGATTCTACTGTTAGGATTACCTATGTAGGCTAGAATAGATGGTAGCAATAGGATGACAGAGAAGAGCTAAGTTCTAAGCAGTGTTTGGAAGGAAAAATTATATGTTTAAGGGATGGGATATGGAGGACTGGAGAGAGGAGTTTCCAAAATCATCACAAAGGGTGACAATTATGTCCAAAATTCTCAAAAAGCCTTATAGTGGGACACAAGAGCAGAAACACTGATACATGTGAGGGAGTTAGGGGAGGAGGGGGAGACATGTTAATTTGGGCCACACTGAGTTTGTCTTGACTCCCACATGGTTACAAGGATTTAGGGTGCACCCATAACAAGTGGAGGAGCCCCAGGCATGGATTGCTGTGAAGGATTACAACTCTCCAGGCCACTGTGCTGCCTTCTCATTGGTTCCTGAAGAAAGGTCAGGGACAAATACTTACAAGAGATCTCCCCCAAATTATCTCAGCAACTCCTTGCTCTCTTCCAGTCACTCTACCCCCATTTCCTCAGTTCCCAGTTGCCACACAGTCAAAGCAAAGCTATGAGTGATGAATGTTTTGGATGATTTCCAACTCTGCGGGGCACAAGCTTAATGCAGGAGATTTCTCCTCAGCATCTGTAAGGAACCAGGCCAAATCTTCCAGGATGGGAAGGATTATTGAATCTGAAAGGGGCCTTAGAGACTGACTGTATTTAATCCAACTCCTTGGTTCACACATGATGAGACTGAGGCCAGAAGGGAAGTGAATCTTCAAGAAAAGAGCCATTCCCTCCACAAAATGGAAAGAACCAGTTTCTCCAACAAGGTGCAAGAAGGGTAAATCACTCAGTCACTGCCACTGAGGCACTTACAGTCCAGCAAGACTGTTTTGAGAGTAGAAGTAATTCTATTCTAGAATTCTAGAAGTAATTTCAGAGTAAAGTACTTCTCCATGGATGGGCATGTTAGAGAAGGCTTCCTGGAGGAAGTTATGCATTGGCACGGTTTTAAACGATAAATAGGAGCTTGCCTGGCAAGAGATAGAGAAAGAAGATAAGTGCATTTCAAGCAGAGGGAAAAAGTAAAGAGACTTAACACTCCATGGTGCTTGGAGTTACTACAAGGGATAAGTAATTTTATGGTAATTGATGATAGAGGAGGAACCACTGGAGAGGCAGGCAGAACACTGCTAGAATTTAAAAAGTGGGGTTGGGGTTGTAATTAAAACATGAAGCAGATATCCACAAGGCTGTCAGTGATGTTCTAAAGAGTTACAGTCAGAACCAAAGACATAGAAAGTGCTACAGAGCAGAGGTAAACTTTTTCAAAAGAGCCAGACAATAAATATTTTAAATTTGTGAGCCGTACAGTCTCTGTTGCAAACAACTCTGCCATTTCAGCATGAAGGCCATCACAGATCATACATAAACAAATGGTTGTGTTCCAATAACACTTTATTTGCAAAAACATGTGGCTGGCCCATGGGCTATAGTTTGTTGATCTTGCTATAGAGAAATTTTGAGATCCTGAAATCACTCTCCTAAAGATGTCTGCATCCTAATCCCTGCAACCTGTAAACATGTGCTGTTCTATGGCAAAAGGTAGCAGATGGAGTTAAGTTTGCTAATGAGGTAACCTGAAAATAAGGAGATTATTCTGGCTTATCCAGTTGGGCCCAATGTAATTGAAAGTGTTCTTAATGCTGAAGAGGGAAGCAGAAGATTTAGTGTCACAGTGATGGAAGGTGAGAAAGGTCTGACCAGCTATTGCTCCCTTTGAAAATGAAAGGGGGCCAGGAGCCAACGAATGCATGCAACCTCTAGAAGCTGGAAGAGACAGGAAAATGGATGTTCCCTTAGAGTCTCTAGAAAGAAACACAGCCTTGCCAAAACCTTGGCTTGTGTTGTTTTTAGCCACTAAGTTTGTGTAATATTTATTGCAGTAATAGGAAACTAATACCAACACCCATGTGAGCCAAACCTTCTAAACATTCTGGAGAAACTCAAGCCTCCATAATTAAGAATGGAGGCTCAACATCCACTTAAAGCCCTCATTTAGATGAAAAGAGTAGGTTAAAGAAATGTGGATGGCCGGGCGTGGTGGCTCATGCTTGTAATCCCAGCATTTTGGGAGGCCGAGGCGGGCGGCTCACGAGCTCAGGAGATCGAGACCACGGTGAAACCCCGTCTCTACTAAAAATACAAAATATTAGCCGGGCGTGGTGGCGGGCGCCTGTAGTCCCAGCTACTCGGAGAGGCTGAGGCAGGAGAATGGCGTGAACCCGGGAGGCAGAGCTTGCAGTGAGCCGAGATTGCGCCACTGCACTCCAGCCTGGGCAACAGAGTGAGACTCCGTCTCAAAAACAAAAAAAAGAAATGTGGATTTAGATGTGAGGAAATCAGGTAACGCTTTCAGGGAGTGTTTAAAAGGAGCTGCTTTTACTATTGAAAAAGCTTTATGGATCCCTGATGAAGAATAAGAGGCACTGAGGTGAATTTCTCTTTATCTGTGTTTCTCTACAGGTTCCCAGACCTATACATTTGGGGATTTATACCTAAGGAAGGAGAAGCTCTGCACGAAGGTAAAGATAAAGGTCTCAGAGCAGATCCCTATACGCGGTGCTCGGAGTGGGGAAGTGGCGGTCAGGAATCAGCCCTGACTTTCTATTCCACTGAAATTAGGTCACCCTCTGTCTCCACTCTGTGCCACTGTACCATTTACATCATGGGGAATACTGCTTATTCCCCATGCTTTAAAATGTGTGTCATGAGGGAAATGAGAAAATGATGCTGGTGACATTTGACAAAGGAGACAGCATTCCAAAGGTGAACTTGAGCAGGCCTGGCATCTGCATGCCGTATTAGGGGTCACTTCAGAGACTGCTGCTGCTGGGCACTTGGAGAGGTAGGTCAGTGGAGGTCAAAGGCTCCCAGCCAGAAGTTCTCTCAAGCTACCTGCCATGGCTGTGAGTGGAGGTTGTGGATTCTAACCTCCCTTCTGCATAGTAAACATATTGAAAGCAAAGGCCTCTGCACAGCACCAAACGGGGTGCTTTCTGCTCCATAGATGGAGTCACTGCAATGTGGCTGATTATCTGGTAAAATAAGGGAGACAGTGAAGGCATATCTTCTCATAACAATGATGATTTGTATAAATCCGTAAAGTACATTTCAATATGCAAACAGTCTCACATTGTCTCAAATTATCCTCATAGCAATGCTATGATGTCAGTATTAGCAAACCTGTTTCGCTGATAAAGAGAATGTGTTTCACAGACATTGAGTAACTGGCTAGAACTCCACAGCCAGTAGTTGGAAAAGCTGAAGCTTGAACCCAGGTCTTTAATTTTTTAGGTTGGAGCTCAGCTGCACCGCATAACTGGTACTCCCTTCTTTCCTTCCTTCTCTTTCTCCCTCTCCTAAAAATCTTGACTATTTATTCTGCACCAGACAACACCGTTCAAGATCCCATGGATATAAAATTAACTAAGGCAAGGTTCTATACCCAAAGATAACAGTTCAACGGGGGAGACAGACATATCAATGTATAAATTGTGATGCAACCTAATATTAATACATTTATCGAGCACTCAATATGGGCTAGGCACTATACTAAAGATTTTACATACTATTAATGTTTAACACCTTACAAAGTAGGCATTACCTTCCCCATTTTACAGATAAGAACACAGGTTTAGAGTCATTAAAGATCTAGTAAGTGTCAGCCCGGAACCTCATTCTCTCTTGACTCCAGTTCTTATACTCTTAGCCACTATACTGTGCTATCTCGACATAAGCATTAGCACGTAGCTGTACAGTGGGGGCAGTGTGAGAGGAATGGAAAGATGGCTTGACTGCCCAGGACAACTAGAGGAGAATGTTCCTAGGAAGTAGGACATGTGCAGCACAGAGAAAGGAACTTGATCATTTAAAGATGATCTTTAAGGTTGGTTTCTGCTCTAAAAATTGAATATGAGAAGAGGGTATCCTAGAAATTGAATTCCACTCAAAGATACTTTTTTTCTGAGTAACTATTATGTGCAAAGCATTGCCCAACGGATACCATGGAGAATAAGATTCAAGTCCAAATCTAAAGCAGATAATAATCCTCTGTTTGCATGGAAAGAGCGGAGGTGAAGCCACCTCCTGAGGGCAGTGTGGAAGAGAAGAAAGTGTTCTGAACTGGGTATTGGGAGATTTGAGTTCTAGTCCCAGCTTTATCACCAGCTCACTCTAAAAGAAAGCCCCTTAGCCTCTATGAGCCCTAGTTCTTCTGCTGTGAAATGTGGGTGTCGTACCAGATGATGTCTAGAGGTCTCTTTCTGCTCCAATGTTCTATATTATTCTAAAACTCATCAAGAAATTACAGAAAGGCACAGGGCTTACCTGAGAATCTGGGAACAGAGAGGAGGAGAGTAGTTCCTCTATCAGAGGCCCTCCCACATGAGGCTCCCTTGACACCTGAATTATGTAAGTGCCCAGAGGCCACAGGATGTAATCTACCAAGGTTCCAAGCCTGCTATCATTAGCCTGGAAAAAATCCCTTAAATAATGAGGTAACAAAACAGTGGGAGAGCCCGGCAGGTACAACCCCAGGAAGTCAATGTTTGCCTTGTACATCAACAGCACTAAGTGGCTGCTTGAAGCCATCATACTATTATTATTGCCATTATCATGATAGAATTATGGTAACCAACACTATTTATTGGTATAATTCTGAGCACAAGGTGCCATGAGGGGTGCATTGCTTACAATTACCTATTCCTCTAGGTAAGTCTAACAAGTGCTATGATGTCCATTCTAGAAATGAAACCTATGGCTCTAGGAGATTAATAACTTGCCTCCAGTTACACAGACAATAGTGAGTGGCACAGCCTGTACTCCCATCCAAGACTGTCTGATTCCAAAGGCAAACTTATTCATCAACTGGCTAAACTTTGCCGCAATCTATGGTGCTATGAATCTGGGTATCCCCCCTTCACATCTGGGTATTCCCCCTTCAGTTGCAATGAGCAACTGAAAAGGATTTACAGCAAGTAAGAATCATACCATATTCTTGACTTACAACTTGGAAAGTGCTGTCTTACATACCACGTCATCTGATTCGCATAGAAGCCCAGGGAGCTAGATGGAGCATTCTCTCTACTTTATAGAAGTAGAAACTGAGTCTCAAGGGAGGTTGAGCAACTTGGAGATTTTATAAACCCATTCGCGATATTAATCATGTACATGTCTGCATTTCCAACTGCTCTGGAGCATGATTTTTTAGACCATTACGTCTGTGTCTTAAAGTGTATCTAGTTATTTATATTTGTATTGCAGAATGGTTAACATAGAGCCTTCCCAGAAACGTACTACCGAAAAGCAGGTGGTGTTTCCTTAAATCTTCTTCCAGGACTAAGTGTACATCATTTCCAAACAACTAAGAATAGTTTGGTGAATCCTGAAGTTCCAAACACTCATAATGACACAGGATTTTTTGTTTGTTTGTTTCAAAATGTCAGTG
Source organism: Nomascus leucogenys (assembly GCF_006542625.1). Taxonomy (NCBI): domain Eukaryota; kingdom Metazoa; phylum Chordata; class Mammalia; order Primates; family Hylobatidae; genus Nomascus; species Nomascus leucogenys. The sequence continues at coordinate 45,783,852 of NC_044385.1, read as the reverse complement.
CATTCATTGAATCCTAGCCTCTTTCCTGAATCGACAATGTATATGTAAATTGCACTAAATTTTGAACCTTCTTTTTTCTAATTACAAGGCTGTTTGTAGTACTATAGAGTAGAACATGCAGAATTTTCTTATAATTTTCTAGTAATTATATCTAAATGCAATGTTAGCATAGCTCTGTATATGTCAGAAATGTATCTGTCAAGTTGCCTACACTTTCTATCCAACAAAAATGCATAAAAATGTAAATAATCTTTTGTTTATGGGCCTCACATAATGGGATTCTTTTCTCATTAGAAAAGGTGGTAACTATTTGCATGGTTATATTAGTGGTTAAATCTACTGGAACAACTGTAGCATGAAACAACAGGAATGAATCTCATAAGTACAAATGTGGAGCAAAAAATGCCCAGATGTTAAAAAGTACATTAAATAGTAAGATTCCATTAATACAAAGCTCCAAAGAGACAAACACTAATCTTTGATATTAAGCCAAGATGTCAAGATGGTAATTACCTTCGGGGTTTAGTGACTAGGAGGGACTTCCAGGGGCCTTCTATGGAATTGGCAGTTATCTGTTCTTTTGGTCTGGGTAGTGGTTACATAGGTATGTTCATTTTATTAAAAATCACTGATTTCTACACTTGTGATTCGTGCACTTTTCTCTCTGCATATGATACTTCAATAATAAGTTTCCGGAAAAAAATCCACGAACTCTCTAATTCCTTGCACTTTGACATCTGTAACTAGCATTTTGATTCTTCCTCTGTCACCACTGCTTCACTTTGGAGCTTATCACTAGGAAGCGTTCCATCTCTATTTCTGAAATTCCTCATCTGACCTCAGCTACCTTATCTGCCCAATTTTGCATTTCCTTCCTGGCTACTGGAGGCAACGGCAAGGCAGGGTTTCGGAAAGTTCTGCCATTTACTGCTGTGGGTCTTTTTGTACACAGTTCACTCAATCTTAGTTTGAGGATCTCTATCTGTAAATTTTGGGTAGTAATGGTTACCTCATAAGTTCAAGGATAAAAAAAAACATGTGCAACATACAGCTAAAGCCTGGCATAAAAGCACCCTTGGGAACCTGACCTTGGCCCTCGACTTAACTCCTTCATTCAGCAAATGGCAAGCAGACATTTGCCCACTCTGCTTGACTCTTTACCTAACATTAATTCCATCAACAGTAATTTAAAAACAACAACAACAAAAACCGGTACTTACCACCACCTGAGAATTCCTGGAAAACTCCCATTGTTCATATTTTCTCTTCTGCTTCCATAGTTGAACAGCATGGAAACTAGATTGATTAGGTCTACCACAAATGCACTACTCTACCCTCAGCAAGGCCCTCAATCTGGGTTTACATCTCTCTACTGATTCTCCACGGTCATTATGTCAAGATATTTCCACTATTCACAAATTCCCATTCCCACTTCTATCCTTTAACTTTTAACCAAGAACCCAACTTTCTACCTCACTGATGAGATAAAGGTCAATTTGAATTCCATCCACTTCACCACTTTGTGCTGTGGAGGCTTCTCTATTTCCGCTTTTAACCATCTGCTTCAGTGTCCTCCTGGTTCCTGCTCCTCTGTCTCCTCTAGTTTCTTTCAGGACGTCACCAATTTCAGTTCTATCTTCACTGATTTACATCTTTACCCTCTTGCTCTCCATGGCTCTCATTGCTTCTACCTACATGTGCATTTATTTTTCTCCTATCCAACAACAACCTGAAAGCTTTTCTTTAGGCCCTGCTTCAACGATATTCTATCTTTCTCCTTTTACTGCCAGCTTCCAGAAAAATAATTTTAAATTTTGTTTCCACTTCTGTACCAGCCCCTCACTCTGCACTGTCTCTGTCTCTGTCTCTCTCTCTCTGTCTCTCTCATCCCAATGGCCTTCTAAATGTGAAATGCAGTGGAGACTTCTTCTTAGTCCCCATTGTCATCTGTCACATTTGACTTAAATGAATTACATCCATTTCGGCTACCCTATTTGTTTTCGCACCTTCAAATGTTATTTTCATTTAGATGCTTCCCAAATCATTGTCCTCGATCTTTTACCAAAGTGCCACATCTGTATTTCCAACTGATCACTGCACAGCACCACACAATTATTCTACTTCTATAAATTCATCATAAGACAGCCCATCTTATGAATGAAACACTGTTCAGGGAAACTAGGGCATCAGATTTCTGGAACTGGCTATTTCACTAACTTACTGAGTGATCACAGGCAAGTTACTTACTCCCACTGGATTTTCTTCTACATGAAACAAAGGGATTGGGCATTATCATGATGCTCTTTATAGCTATACATTCTATAATGCAATATTTAAAAATGATTACGTCTTCTCCACCTACAGTCTACCAATTTCCCTAGGTTTTCCATACTTTTGTGAATGGCACTGTCTTTCTCCCAGTCACGTTAATTTAAAATCTCAGCTTTATCTTCAACTCCTCCATTTCTCTCAACTTCTACAACGCACCAATTGGCAGGCTCTGGAGTTTCTATCTCAAAAATATCTATTGCATTCAGTGCCCTCTTTCCTTTTGTCTTATTATAAAGTAGAGTTGAGTCTTCATTTGAATAACTAGGACTCCTGCAGTCACTCTCTTACTGGTCTCCATGTTTTACACCATATCAGATTGCTTTTCTTCATTTGTGACTCTTTTTACATCAAGTGCCAGCTCAAAAATATTTAGACATCCACAAGTTTTCAAAGGTATCGAATAAAGACAACAAATAAAATCCCTTAATTCGTTGTACAGGGTTTGTGAAAACCCAGGTCTAACATCTCATGCTCTTATCCTTTAGCTGTTCTCTGTTTCAACCACAGAGATGGACTTGTTACCAAGACAAGTTCTGTTATTTTCAGCACATTGTCTTTGATCTGTTTTTCCTGGATGATGTCTTCTATAATCCCTTATTGAAATTCTTGCCATTGATCAAGGCCTACATCAAGTTTCCTTGATTCCCATGCTGGATCTCCCTACTCAGAAACCCAGTCCATTGGGTGCCTCTGCTGCGGCCCTTTATCACGATCCAAGCTGATTTTAAATGAGTTCTGCTAATTTCTCCTATTATACTTGAGGATGGAGGCCTGTCACCTTTTATTCAGGAAAGTACTATTATTACTGGCTTGTGATAGAAGAAGGATAAAATAATAAATTAATTACTTAATATTGAACTTAGTGTATGATTTTTTAAAAGTCATAGGGAATCTGTTGTTAAGGAGTTACCAGGAAGACAAATTACTAGCCAATGAGACAATCAGAAAACAATATAAGATCTTCTGAAATAGCAACACCAAATTAAATTGCTTTTGCTTAGATTTGGATTTTGTTTCAGTACAGCTTTAAAGGAGCTGGAGGATATTAGACACAAATCACCCTGGTTCACCTTTTTCCTATGAATAAAATGTAGGCTTGCCAGGTTTAACTCAAAACAAACAAACAAACAGGAGACCCAGTTAAATTTAAATTTCAGATAATACTTTTTTCAGTTATTATACTACAATTAGTCTTTCTACTAAAAAAATTACCTGTTGTTCATCTGAAATTCAAATTTAACTAGGCATCCCATATTTTATCTAACAACCCTAAATAAGACTATTTTCAACTATCTCTATGAGTCTTGCTTCTCCAACATTCTATGTTCAATAACATTTTCAGAGAAGGGAAAGATAAAACTGTGCTGTTCCCTCTGCCTGCAGTTCTTTTCCTCTGGGATTTTGCATTTAGATTTTAAGCTCAATTATAGATTTCTTAAGCTTTTCCTGACCTCTTTATCTGAAACAGCACTTCCTTATCCGTCCAACCATCCCTTACTCTTTGCTTTCCAGTCACTCCTTATCCCATTATCTTGTTTTCATTGTCTGAAATTATCTTTTCACTCTTTTGGGTACATACACTTGTCTGTCTCTTCAAGTCATTAGAGTGTCATCTTCTGAGAGAAGGGCATTCACTGTCATGTTCACTGCTGTACCCCAGCACCTATAACAGTGCCTGGCACAGGAAAAGCTTAAATAGCCAAATAATACTCTAGGTGTTAAAATGAATTTTGTGAGCACTGAGGACTGAGGAGGTCCACAGAAAGAAAAGCTGAGTATGGGTTTATGTGATCAGGGAGAGCTTCTTGGAGGAAGTGGATTTTAGTAATGTCCTATAGCAGTACTTTTAAAAGAAGGTGGGAATTGCTTGAATAAGGTGAGGGACATTTTCCAACCCTGTATGTCCCTGCTGTCCCCATTCTCCTTGCTGGGTCTACGAGAATTTAGTGTGGGAGAAGAGCACTGTGTTTATTGTCAAAAGGCTTCCCAGATTATTCTGATATGACCCCGCTATGTCATTTGAAGACATCTACTTTAAAGGATGGGTAGAATTGGACTAAGTAGAAAGCATTGAGAATGGCGTTATCTGCATGGAAAAATGTGACTTGATCACAAAGAGAGGAAAAGGACCACTAAATATGAGGGAGTGTGGAAGTGCTGTTCAGATCAGAGCAGAGTTAAGGAGTTTAGGCTTTAGCTTATGGATGATGGAGAACATAGGAAAGATTTCCAGAAGGAAATGAAAGAGTAAAAATGGGAATTGATAGGTGTATTTTTACCAGGGTCAGGAAACTGTGATGTAGCAAACATGGTGGTCCACTTCTTAGTTTTGTAAATAAAGTTTTACTGGAACCCAGTCGTGCTCTTTTGTTTTATATTGCCTATGACTGCTTTTGCTGAAAATTCAGCACAATGCCTCAATGTTTATCTCTTGTCGAACTCTACAAGTCCTTTAAAATTTTGCCATTGCAGAAATGACCTCACTGACAAGATTGGACAAATTCATTTTGTAGGATGATTATATTAATATACTTATTGACTCCTAAATACTTGAAAGGATTTTGTACATGTAGGTGCTAGGTTAAATGCTGGGTTCCATATCTTCCTGAATTGTGAGTCCTAGGTCTTGCTCATCATCTACCATATTTACTATATTCTATCTGCATATGGTTCTGATAACATATTTCAGTGGTGTGATGGTGTCTTCTAACCTGACACAAAATAGAAAACTACTGTTATAAATAACCACATAAGCAAGTTCAAGTCTCTTCCCAAAACTGACATCTGATAGCTAGAGGTTTGGCATGAAGCTTGGTTCCCAGCAATAATACCAGACACATAAGCAGGCCAAGTGTCATGGTTAAGTTTCCCAGTAACTCCAGAAATATCTGCTCTTACCTGTTTTCCCATAAGGATACACAAATGCTAACCTCCATCCTTGTTACACTTCTAGTACTCTCTCAACTCTAAGTCTTACTTCTGGGAATGATCTAATATTTTAGGCAAATAGCTAGAGTTTGGTTTCTTTGGATTCCTAAGAGCCTCCTTCTGGAAATGGTACTGTCTTGGATGACTTTAAAGATTGGTCAAAGGGTACAAAGTTTCTGTTAAGAGTAATAAGCTATGGAGCTCTATTGCACAGCACGGTGACTTTAGCTAACAATAAGGTATTGTATGCTTGAAAACTGCTGAGAGAGTAGATCTTAAATGTTCTTACCACGAATAAAAAGTCTATGAGGTGACAGATTATATTAAGCTTTATTTAATCATTTTACTGTGTGTGTGTGTGTGTGTGTATATATATACACACACATATATATATAAACATCATGCTATACACCATAAACATATATAATTTCTATTTGTCCATTGTACCTTAATAAAGCAGGAGGGTAGGGGAAGAGATTCCAATTCCCTCCCAGCCCTGAGGGCAATGTGGAAGCAAAACTTCCTCTTGGCTACAGCAGATCATGCAACATTTTCTCAAGAAATATTTATCCAGGGTCTACTGTTCAAGGTGTTGTGGTTACAATGGTGAAAAAATAACCACTCATGAATGACTTGTGAATAAGTATTCTTAGTGCCTAAATGGAGCTATATTCCAACACAGGCAATTGAATTAGAGTGGTATGAACAGTGTGGGTAATCTTTGGATACCATGGAACCCATAGGATGGGCATCTAGCAAGGTCTTGGGTCTTCTTAGAGGAAGTGGTTTCCAAGTGATAAACTGAAGGAGTTACACACAGACAGAGGTTGGGGAGGGAAACCTCAAGAAGAGCAGGTATGAAAGCCCAGAAAGAGAAGAGCACCAGCGTCTATGTTGACAGTGTTTTATAATTAATTGTTGATCATCTCAGCATAGCCGAAAAGCCTTATAGTAGATTCTAATCACTCTCCGATGTGTTGCACCAGAAAGCAAGTGCTTTTGCTTTTATTCCGCTTTTTGTACCGCCACCAAATCTTTTTGTGAACGCTGACCAGTCACTTTACCTTTTGGAACATCAATTTCTCATTTGTCAGATGGGGTTAAGAATACTGGCCCTTGCAGGACTTTGTAGTAATTCAATGAGACTACATGTGGGAAAGTGCTTTGTAACCTCTAAAACACAAGAGATTACTATTCTAATTCCAGCCACCACCCAGGCCACTCCCTGTTTCCACCCTCAATTGCCCATCCAGATTTGCTCAACAAATGAAAGCTAATTTTAATATCATCTGCTGACAGTAAATCAATCAGGTGATCAAAGCCAAAAGACCAGTTTGTAGATTTTCCCAAGCCACATAACACGACAGCGTATGTGGTGGTAACAGATGACAGTAAGATGACCATCAAGGACACATCTGTGGTTCTTTTTTATAAATGTGGAAATTAGTGCAGGAAAGAGTCTTAGGAATGTTACCCAGCTAGGGAGCTGATGCTCAGAGAGGCTGGTTTGTGGATGAACTGTGCTTTTCCATTGTCTCCTGTCTCCAAGGCCAGTGGGTCACTTCTGCTTCAGGCTCTTCTTGATTCCTCCAGAAATGAGTATAGGACAGAGCACTGCAATTTAGAAGCAGTTTAGCTTTCCTCATTTTCACCCAGTGATGCTGTGTTCTAATCTCTCTTTGCTTCTGGGCTTACTGTAGTTGAACAGTCCAAACCTCTGTGGTTTGAGAGGTTAATGGCCACCTCCTAGACAAAGTCAATAAGTTGGCTGAGCAGTAAGCTCCAAGATTTAGGAAGAGCTTTCTCTAGAGTTATAAAAGCCCAACAAACATATTACTTGTATCTCTCCCATCACAAAATCATGACTTACGAGAAGTTCAGCAGTAATCCCTTCAAGAAAAAGGTCTTTATAACTCACATGGGTAGAATAACCTGGCATTTGGGAAAGCAACTCAATTATGCCTGCTGGGAGAAAAAGCTATAGGATGAATTCATGACCTAGTTTAGGTAGTATTTAAAATGAACTTTAGTTTTTTTATTTAATTGTTAGTATTCTATCATGAGGTTACATTTCTATGCTTGCAATATTTTTTCTCTAACCCTTCCTGAATTAACAAAAATATGGACTGGCAATCTGGCAGAGGTAGAAAAAAAAAGCATTGCCCTAGTGGTAAGAAGCCTGGTGGTCTCGCCCCTGCTTTTCTGCTTATAGCGTTGAGGGTCCTGGCAAGTCATTAAGCCTCCCTGTGCCTTTAGTTCCTCATCTGTGACATAGAGATAATATTACTGGTCGTTTTTTTACCTCAGGATCAAATGCAGAGAAAATGACAACAACAAAATGAAAGTGAAAATGGTTTGAGGATCATCAGCTCTGACTCAGCCTCCAAGGCCCAAACCTCTTACAGGGCTGAGAATACAGGAGGCCCTTGGAAAATACTTGCTGATCAAATGAGAAGCTCCAAGTTGGATTTCTAAAATAATGAGAAATGAGAGTCCTTAAATTATTAAAAGTTACCCATAGAAAAAAATCTGCTTCTCTAATATTGGTAATCTGGTGAACATTGCAGCCACGTGAGGCCTAGAATATACTCATAGCTGTACTATGGGCCATTCATGAGCACACAGAAACTTTTCTTCTAAGTGTCTCAGAGAGCCACACTGCATGCGCATATGTGTAAACACACACACACACATACTGACTCTTTTTCTGTCTTTACTAGAGAGAATATGGAGCCTGTTTGTGATATTAGTAGCTTAATCTTCAGAGCTCAGCCACTTAAATATTATTTATCAGTAATGCTATGTTTGGGTGAGAAATTCCAGTAAGAAAGTCAGAAAAACAGAGAATAGGCCATCTATGAAGAATGGACTTGGACACTGAAAATGAGACTGCATATGGTCAGCAGTGATTGCCTAATCCAGCCGGCATGGAGAGACTGCCCTGGCAGATAGTCACCTTCCTAATGGACCTCAGACTCTCTGGGAAATCAAAAACACAAGCCAGGGTAAAGACCTTGAGTTCAGGGTCTGTGTCCAATTCATCTTTGTAGTCACAGCTATATACATACTGTAGGCATCCAATAAATGTTAGATGAATGTATGAATAAGTGAGTGACTGGGGAATGGAAAGAATTCTGGACTGGTAGTTGGAGATGTGGATTCTGGTCCATCCTCTATCATCAGCTATGTAAGTGCGGAGAAGTCACTCCAAATTGCTCTCCCTCACATGTGAAATGAGAAGGCTGGAAAAATCAACAGTCCACAGTCAATAAAGTACAGTGAACTGGTCGATCTCTGAGCAAGGAGGTGCCACACTCTCCTCTCCACCTTAATGTGGTTTTCAGGTCCCTTGGTGGGCAAGGAGAAGTGAGTCCAGCCAGCAGTGATGTTCCAGGCTGCACCCAGGAATGCACTGTGAGTCCTGACGAAGTGTCGGAATTAAATAGCTAATATTCATTTCCACGATCAGTATCTCAGGAAGTCTTAAAGGGAAACTAAAATCAACAGAAAATTGATTTACTCAAGGCAGCTATTGGCTTTTGATGCCCACTCTGTTGAAGGGTGAGTCTGTCAACTCTGAGAATAAAATAGAACCTTTGAAAGTCTTTTCACATGGCTGAGGAAGGTAAAAACAAGAACACTAGAGAGAAGGACATTCCCCTAGATGTCTGTGTTTGTGCAATAGTTCCAATTTTTCCAATATGCATTTTGTTTGGTTTTAATATTCATGCCATTATTAATTCATATTATAACATATATTTTTTCCTTATAATATTTACATTCTATAATGAAATTTATTGTTACTAAAAAGTTCTACAAATCAATAAAGGCAGAAAAAAGCATCTGGTAAAATTCAATTTCCCTTAGTGATAAAAACTCTCAACACATTAGGCATAGAAGGAACAAACCTCAACACAAAACAGGCAAACACACAGCTAACGTCACAATGACCGAGAAAAAGCTAAAAGCTTTTGGCCATTATCAAAAAGACAAAAAATAACAAATGCCAGCAAGGGTGTGGAGGAAAGGGAACTCTTATAAACTGTTGGTAGGAAAGTAAGTTAGCACGGCTATGATGGAAAACGGTATGGAGGTTTTGCAACAAAGCTTAAATAGAATTACCATATTACAGTGATCCCACTACTGGCTATGTATCCAAGGGAAAATAAATCAATGTATTGGAGAGATATCTGCACCCCATGTTTATTGCAGCACTATTGACAATAGCCAAGATATGGAATTAGCCTAAATGTCCATCAGCAAATGAATGGCTGAAGGAGATATGGCATATAATAATGGAATGCTATTCACTCATGAAAAGGAATGAAATTCTGTCATTCGCAGCAACATGGATGAGCTTAGAGGACATTAAGTAAAATAAGTCAGGTACAGAAAGACAAATACTGCAAGTTTCACTAATATCTGGAGGCTAAAAAACATTGAGCTCATAATAGAGAGTAGAATTATGGTTATTAGAGGCTAGGAAGATTAGTGGGAAGAGGAAGACAGAGCATTTGGGTAAGGAATACAAAATTAGAGCTAGATAGGAAGAATAAGTTCTAGTTTTCTATTGCACTATGGGGTAAATATAGTTAATAACAATTTATTGTATATGTTCAAAGCTAGAAGAGAGGATTTTGAATGTTCCCAACACAAAGAAATGATAAATGTTTAAGGCGATGAATATGCTAATTACTCTGATTTGATCATTATGCAGTGTATACATATATAAAAATATCACTCCGTATCCCACAAATATATACAACTATTTGGTGTCAACTAAACTTTTTCCTTTTTTTAAAAAGGAAAAGAAAGTACCACAGAATGACTACTATGAACACAATACTTTCTACTTCACTAAATGTTTTCAGATCCATGTGAAAGACATTTCAGGTTACAGTGATGAGCTCAGAGGAACCTTTCAGGGTAGAAGGCTGAGTAGATGAAATCTCAAGTTCCACTGTACGGAACCTCGCCACAATTTTTCGGGGAATGTTTGTACAAGTGGAAAACTAAAAAAGATGTCAAGTGCAACACATACCTGACTTGCCACATAATGGGTTTAACAGGAGCATTCTGAGAGTAGGTGGCTAGTGGAAAGAACACAAGCTTTGAAGTCTTGGACTCAAGTCCAGGCCCTGCCCCATAAAGGTTATGTGACCTTGCAAAGCGACTGTACTTACTTTTTTAAACGGACAGCAGTTAACTTATCTTTAAAACGAAAGCAATAAAATCCCCCATAGGTTCAACTTAAAGATGTAAAAGACCCGTGAAGTATCTGGCACATAGTAGGGGTTCCAGAAATGACAACTCCTTCTCTTTTCCAGACAGCTTGGCCCTTCTGTGGTCTACTAGGTCCCCATCACTGAACCAACTAAGTAAGGCCTATTAGGTAGCCAGGCAAGCTTCCTTTCCTCCCATTTCCACTTACCAAAATGTTTTCTCTTTCACCACTGGATATGCTCCTCCTCCCATTTTCAAAATTTCAATGAAGAGCCCCTGACAGCATAATATGACTATAGTGACTTTGGAGTAATGGTCAACTTGAGAACAAGAGTCAGCATGAGAACAAACGTATATTGTTCTATTGATGAACTTTGTAAGTTATTAAATTAGCACAGTGCTATAGGATTTGCCACTCTCTTTTATATCCTCTTAGTACGTATTTCAAGAGTTTCTGATCAGGAGTGCACTTTGAAATGGTACCTACTTTCATACAAATGATTAAAACGGCTTTGGGCAGACTTTTACATACAATAGGATAAGTAACAAGACAACCTTGTTCACCGACCTAGTCAAATGGAAGGTAAGCAACCATAATGGACTAATGAATGAATAATGGAGTAATAAACTGGATCATTTAAATTTACTACCTACACCATAATGAATTACACCATTCTAATGATTACTCTTAATCATTAGACCAGGCCCTCTGGTGCTTTGAATGTGTCCCCCAAAGCACGTGTGTTGGAAACTTAAACCCCAATCAATAGTGTTGAGAGGTAGCACCTTTAAGGGGCAGAGCCCTTATGAATGGAGTAACATTATTAACATAGAAGTGGGTTAATTATCTGAGGAGTGGGCTGCAATGAATAATATAATAAAAGGACTTTTTGGATAAATGCATGAGAAAGTAAAAGCAAGGTAAAACCACTCTCTTGAGGATCTCTTTTCATTCTTACTGTTTCAATATGCCATAGAAATAAAGCAATGCCATCCTTTTATTTGACCTGGCTTCTTTAAGGTTTGGGAATTACTTTTTAAAGTTTGTGGGTTTTTTGTAGAAATATAGTACGTAGGGATGTCTGTATGCTGATGAAATTCAAAAAAGCCTAAAACAATACCTCCATTGTAGCACAATAAGTTACTTATAAAAGTACTAAACATGGGAAAGACCCAAGTGAAAACCTGAAATACAAACATCTATTCATGAAATGGGAAACAGTAAAGGGTCTTAGGTAATAATGGATTTTCTATCCTTATGGACCTTACACAAGGTATCTGTCGAGGAAGCAAGTGAAACAGCTCCAAGAACACTTAGAAATGCAATCATTTCCCCCCAAGACTCTGAATCTGAATCTGTGTGAGTCTAATATTCAGCAAATGGTGATATGGCTAAGAGATGTATGACAAGAGACAAGAAGAGTCAAATGCTGATGGGCGATGACTCAAAAACAGAACTGTAGAACTTCCACAGAATCAAACAGGCTTGGAATGATTAAACTTAATTCTAGCCTGAAAACAATTTCTTTCGAAAGGCAACTGTTTCTACATGCATCTTGTGTCACTGAATGTGAGGCTCTGGAAGGGTCACCTCACAGGTGGGTCCCTAACTTCTGATTAAAGAAGGGATACAGAATTATTATGCACATCATGCATACTCCAAAAAATTTCATGTAAGAGTTGGTGAAAAATTCACATGAATAAGAGCTGCTATGAATTATTGATGGTCTATTATGTACAAAATATTCATTGATTCAACAAATATGTGCCAGCCTCTCTTCTAAGTTCATGAAAATGAACTGAAGTGACAAAAATCCTGACCTCATGGAGCTCATATGCCATTATTTAATAACACTCACACAGTCCTAACCACAGCCACAGAAGGCTATTGTTCCTATTTTGCAAATGAGGAACCTGAGATTTAAAATAATTAAGTAACATGCCTAAGGCCACAAAGCTAGTAACTGATGAGCCAGAAGTCAAATCCAGTTCTGTGCAGCTCCTCAGTCTGACTTCATAGCTACTTTGCTACATTACCTCCTAGGCTTGGCAACAGAAAAAGAATTGCAATGAGGGTCAGCACATCAACTAGCTGAGCATTCTCCATAAAAGTATGCTTTCTTGTTTATTGCAAACAGACTACAGTTTACCAAGAAGTCAGCCCACTCCCTACCACGTGCCTACCAGTAGGTAGGTCACATTCATCCAGAATTTATTAATCAGGTATGTGCCAAGCTTTAGGCCAGGTCCTGTGGATATCAAATGAGACACGGTTTTTGCCACCAATAAATCTAGTGGGAAAGAAAAACATATAAATGGGTCATCATAACACAGCATGATAAGGCTGAGTTAAAGATAAGCCCAGGATGCTCAGGAGAGTGCAGAAAACAAACAGCCCTAATAAGAGACGTTGACCTCTGAATTGGGTCTAAACCAGCTGGCATTAGCCTGATGAACAAAGGGAAATTGGAGTGGGAAAGTACTCAAGTGCACTGAGCAGAGAGGGCGACATGTGAAGGAAGCGAAAGACAGTATGGTGTTTGAGAAACTGCAAGTATTTTGGTGTGAAGGATGGAATGCCAGAGAGATGGTCCTGAAAATTGGCTATATTGTGCTGTATTTTAACAATGCATGTGTTTAGGGAGTGCTGCAGAGAGGACAGAAATTGGAAAGTTACACATAGAAATCTACTACTGAGTTGTGAAATATTTTTAATAGGTCTTCACCAGCATTTATTTAAAACAACAAAAGAAAAGAATGGGAGCCGGACACAGCGACTCACTCCTGTAATCCCAGCACTTTGAAGTGGGAGGATCACTTCAGGTCAGGAGTTCAAGACCAGCTTGGCCAACATGGTGAAACCCTGTCTCTACTAAAAATACAAAAATTAGCCAGGCATGGTGGTATGCACCTGTAGTTGTAGCTACATGAGAGGCTGAGGCAGGAGAACTGTTTGAACCTGGGAGGTGGAGGTTGAAGTGAGCCGAGATTGCACTACTGCACTCGTGACAGAGCGAGACTCCGTTAAAAAACAAAAAACAAAACAAAACAAAAAGAATAGAATGGAATAAAATATAATAGAATAGAAAATATCAAGTAAAGCATGTATAGTAAAGGTAAGTATTATTTCACAAAACACACAGACATGTGGGGCTGAGTCTTAATGTAAAATATATGTTTTATTGTGAATCATGATCAAAAAACTTTGAAAGCCACTAATCTAGCCTGCCCCTCCCAAGGGCCCTTTGAACTCTATCCAACAGGATTCCCTTGGACCTACTATTTATTCCTATTGGGAGATAAAGAAAAGTCACTAGGGACAAACCTGTCCCAGGTTCTTAAACACTTCCCCTACTTCAAAGTCCCTGATCTACTTCTAAATCTCAAGTGGCCATACACATAAACTCCAATGATCAGGGCCTATTTCTCATAAGCAATTAATATTTCAGTTTTAAAGAAGTGAGGAAAATATACACACAAAATGAAGCTTCAAATGATTTCAACAAAGTCTGGGGCCTGTGAAAGGTTCTCTGAACCAGCTATGTTTTCCACCAAATGAATCACCCAGGTACAGAGCCAGGCATGAGTCATGAAACACACCCTATGCAATATCTTTGTCTTTTTTTCTTTTACTGAGGGATTTTCCCTGAAAATTCTTTTTGGATTTCATTCCTCCACTTTCTCTTTTAATGTAGTCAATCTCTTAACAGTGTCTCTCCTCTTTGATTTTCCCTTTACTGTGTGTTTTTTTCTCCTCTTTTGCTGGAACGTTCTGAATTAATAAAAAAAATAGCTAAGATAACAAAAAATACAGATAAAATACAGATAGACAAGAAAAAAACTTAAGATTTATTGCTTATTTCTTTCATATTTTTTAGTGACCTGTTTGCAAAGCACAGGCATCAGAGAGAAACCTGACAGAAGTGGTAGAATAAATACTTCTTACCTAAATTATTTGGCTAATTTGGGCTACGAAGATAGAGAAGACTGACTTTAGAAAACCAAAAAAATTCACTTTGGGCCTAAATTAATTAGATTTGATGGCCAATATCAGTAGAATCAATTAGAAAATTGTGTTTTGTGGGTCAGCACATACATTTGTCCATGAATAAACCATCAGAAGTTGATATTATCTCTTAAGCCATAATGATTTATCCTTCTCTAATGCTACATATATCTTCTCTGAGCTATAAAAACACCAACTTTGTTGAGAGAAGCCCTAATAAAATCACAGACTATTTTTTATTTTATTTTAATTGAGACAGAGTATTGCTGTGTCACCCAGGGTGGAGTGCAATGGTGCGATCTTGGCTCACTGCAACCACCGCCTCCTGGGTTCAAGTGATTCTCCTGCCTCAGCCTCATGAGTAGCTGGGATTACAGGCACCTGCTACCACACCTGGCTAATTTTTGTATTTTTAGTAGAGATGAGGTTTCACCATGTTGGCCAGGCTGGTCAGGAACTCCTGACTTCAGGTGACTTGCCCAGCTTGGCCTCCCAAAGTGCTGGGATTACAGGCATGAGCCACCATGTCCAGCCACAGAGTTTTTTGAACTTGAGATTAATCTTAGAGATTATCTGATCTGGAGTTTCTCAACCAGTTTTATATGGTTGAGAACAACAACAACAAAATCACATACCTAGCCTTTATGCAGATTCAGGTGGCCCTTTGGTTGAGATTCTATGCTTTTGTACATTTATTGGCTGAGAAGATTTTGTTAAAGTTTACTTTCTTGGTTTCTAAAGATTTTTCTGCAGATTTTGTGTGTGTGTGTGTGTGTGTGTGTGTGTGTGTGTGTGTGTGTGTGTTTGAGATGGAGTCTCGCTGTCGCCCAGGTTGGAGTGCAGTGGCGCGATCTTGGCTCACTGCAGGCTCCGCCTCCCAGGTTCATGCCATTCTCCTGCCTCAGCCTCCCGCGTAGCTGGGACTACAGGCGCCCACCACCTCGCCTGGCTAATTTTTTTTTGTATTTTTTGTAGAGAGGGGGTTTCACTGTGTTAGCCAGGATGGTCTGGATCTCCTGACCTCGTGATCCGCCCACCTCGGCCCCCCCAAAGTGCTGGGATTACAGGCGTGAGCCACCGCGCCCAGCCTGTGTGTGTGTTTTAAATAGAAGATGCAATGTTGAATATGCTTTAATAAACTATGTAATTAACTTGGGAATCACTTGTTGAATATGCTTTAATAAACTATAAACTAGCTTGGGAATCACTGATGTAGCCCACATCCCCATTTTGCAGACACGGAGAATGAATTCTAGAGATGGTAAATGATTTCAGCCCAGACTCCACCTTCCATAAACTCAGTATGGTACATGCAATGCACATAGTAGATGCTCAATAAACATTCAGTTTACCGACCTTTTAAATGGCTGTAAAGGAAAGGAATGAGCCAAAAAAAGTGAATGACAAAAAATAAGTCATTGAGCTACAATACCATGGCAAATATTTGCTTGGGAGGGTGATTTTCCAGGGGATTTCCGAGTTTGCCCTTCATTTCTGTCACATTTTAGTTACTCTGCCAAGAGCTCCACAGCAAATGACTGCTGCACGTGAGGAGACACTTGTCCAAGCAAGCGGTGTAAAAACAAAGCTGCTTTGTTTAGAGTGCCCCAGTGCTTCTCCCTCCCTCCTCGCCTGACCTCAAGGACCTCAAAAAAGGTCATTTTGTGATGCTCTAGTGTGTCCATGAGTAAATTTGAATCATCATGTGTCACAATCAGAACCACTAAGCCAAATGCCATGGACCCAATTACCATGCAATCCCCAAATGGGTTATTATGGCACGTCTGGGCTGCTGGGTCACCAGGCTATTACAGCTGGGTTTGTTTTTCAACTTACTTCCAGGGAGCTCTGGCCCTTTGCAAACATTTGTACTAAAGTCATTGGAAAATATCTTAAATTCATTCAAACTTCCTTAGGATAGAAAAACAATAGAAGTATTTATGTTACTTTTCAAATCATGTGGAATTAGTGTCTTAGGAAGTCTTAGGCACAGATCATATCTAAAGAGATAGTGAGAAGGAGGAGGTAGAGATAATTATGTAAATAATTTGGAGAGTTAAAACAATAAGAACAGTGTACGATATGTAGGCAGGTATTTGGATTACGTGTGTTCACTGATTACAGTGATCAAAATCATGGAATACCTGTTCAACTTTCCAGCTCACAACATTTAATAGCCACCATTTAATGAGTGCCTACTACTTGGCAGGCATATACTTGGTGCTTTATATGCGTTATTCTGTCATTTTTACAATAACCATGCAAAGTCAGTATTATTAAACTCATCTTTAAAGCTGGTAAGTAGCAAAGCTGTGATTTATATCCATTGTTATCTGTCTCCAGATAATGACTTGGCCTTCAAAGGCAAAAGTATAATTCTAAACCCTCGCTTTGCCACTCAGTAGCTATATGATCTTGGGTTGCTTAGACTCTCTCCATCTCATTGTTTTTTATCTTCAAAATGGGTCTAATGATAATCTCTGCCTAAGAATGTGTTACATATGAAATAGATACATAAAACACTATTCAGCAAAGATAAACATTCACCAGCTATTGGCTATTATTACTATTGTAGTGATAGTCAAGCCTGTTAAAGGTCATTTAATTTTTCTTATCCTTAATAGGAAAAGAAGAGAAAATAAATCAAACAATTAGAGCACATCTATTCAATATTTCTTAAACTTCGGTTTATACAAGAATCATCTGGGGCTTTATTTAAAAATGCAGATTCCCCAGGCCCTAATGGAAATTAACATCTCATGTTCAATCTTAATGAGTACCATTCGGCTCTAATTATGTGCAGAATGCGTGAATGGCTCCATGCAAATCCATATATCCCTCATTTATGAAAAAAACAATTCACAGGCTACAACCACCTACAAGTAGGTCAACATAAAGAGCTTATTATCAGTATACTCACAAATAATCTACACAGTTAAGATACTCAGATATTGAAACTAAAATTTTCGTATTGACCTCAATTATCTGGGAATTTGTTTTAAAAGTCAAATCTCAATTCATAATTACATGGTGGGAAAAAAAGCCAGGTCATTATTGCCAGTCCTTGGAGCCCATGGAGTGCAGCTTATGCTGTCACATGTGTCAGCGCATTTGACTTCAGGGGAAATTCTCTTAACATAGGTCACCAGGCTTGCAAAAAACCAACAAACCATAAACTGGACTCTGTAACAGTCTGTTTGCTCTCAAAAGAGGGAAATAATAAAATCTATTAATGCCATAATCCCCCCACAATTAGTCTGTCATTTTGAGAACATGGGAGAGTAGAAACCGGTCTAAATATAGTTGGAAATAAAATCCATTTGTTTTCTAAGTAACATCTATAGAAAGGTGACAACATGTGATAACAAATGGATATATACAACAGCTTGATCCAGCAGATATGTTGGATGATTTACCATTATACTGTACTTGTTAAAAGAGCCTAGTATCTAGATTCAGACTGCCTGGATTCCACTCTTGGCTGCTCTGCTTGTTAGCTTCTTGGTCTGAGAAAAATTATTTAACCTCCCTAAAGCTCACTTTTCTTATCTGTAGTATGAGATAATAAGGATTCCTATCTCACTGGTTTGTTTAAAAGATTAAGAGAAATACTACATATAAAAGCACTTAGCCCACAGCCTGATATAAAAGACATGCTCAGTAAATGTTAGCTATTGCTATTTGTTGTCAACCTAAAGCTTTCTGTGTCAAGTAAAGATTTTGCATCCCTTCTTCATTTATGAGCTCTTGGCAGTGGGGAGAGCTGACGGTGATTTCTTAGGTAGAGGAGGTACCCTGGTCACTGAGAGGAACCTGGAAAGCTGTGAGGTAGAACAAGTCAGAGCATCCAGTTTGGACCTCTGCTAGAAATGAGGCTTAAACTCAGCCATCAATTTCTTCATCCTCCTGATGAGTGGCTGTAGTTCACTCTAGATATTATTCTTTCATAGAGCCATGGTTTCTGCTTCTGAGCGGGGATTGAGGGGTAGCCTGGTGGGTGGAAGGTTTCTTGTGGCCAAGTCCCCAAAGCAGCTTCATGAAAGTACATAAAGTGCTAGGATACTAGTAAGGGATAATAGTGTACTTGATTATTACTCCTGGCATTGGAAATTATCCCTACTTCCACATGAAGCACCAGTTAAGTCAGGCCACTGAAGTCTGATTGCTGAATGCTGTGGAAAATCCATTTGCATTTGGGGTTAGATTCACTTTATATTCATAACTTAAAATCTCAAAGGAACTCTCAGTACTGCCTGGAAGTTCCACCGAATACTTTCTATCCCAACTGTGTCCTAGCTTCTCTCCTCAAATGTCCCTCTTGACTCCTGTTACACAATGTAGACCATCAGATGAGAACTCTCTTAGTTTTGATACACTATATGTACAAACCTCATAAGGTTACTGTGAGGATAAAGTGAGTTAATAAATGAAACTTACTTAGAACATTACCTGGTACACATCAATAAATATCAGCTATGGTGATGATGATTATCACCTCCAGTTACACCCACATCCTCCCTTCTTATTCTTTCACCAGGTGTCCCTGCTGTTAACAAAGGTCAACACCTCAACTTGCTTTCTGGGTCCCACTACCCCTCACCCCTTCTAGATCTGTGCAACTCTTAAAACTGATCTCTCTGCCTAATCTTTTCTCTGCTGTGTTGGTATCTCTTCTTGGCTACATCAGAGCACTGAAAATTAACATCTAAAACCAAACTCCTGATTTTTTCCTCAATCCACCTTCCAATATTCCCTCTTTTAACATTTTCAACTTAGTCATTGGCATTAATACTCACTCAGTGGTTCAAGCCAGAAGCCTGGATTTCATTCTTGAATCTTTTCTCTCCCTTACTATTTCTACTTTCAGTCCCTCCCCATCTAATTCATCAGCATCATCTTATCTATTTCACCTACAGAATATATTACACATCGGTCCACTTCCCTCACTTCCTACTGCTACCGCTACCATCCTTGATTAGGCAAACATCACCTCTTGCTCAGACTTCTTCAACATTCCCCTTATATCCTCTCTTTCCAATCCAATTTATTACACATTGAAATCTGAGTGACATTGAAAATATATATATATATATATATATATATATATATATAAAACATTTTCTCTTCTCCATCTTTTTCAGTGGCTGCCCAATTTGCTTTAATATAATCCAAATTGCCTACATCACCTACAAGATCCCGCGAGGCCTGGCCCTGTCTATATGCCACCAACCCCATTTTTCACCACTCACTCCTAGCTCACTCTGTTCCAGCCACACCGGCCTTCTTTCTCAAATATACCATTCTCAAGACCTTTGAATATTATGTTTCCCAGCCTGGAATAGTCTCCTTTTTCCTTCTTACCTTTCTGGATTCCATAGAAATATCACCACCTTGGACAGACCTTTTCCCATTTTTCCATCTGAGCAATACTGTACCCTTTTAATATCCTTTGAAGCACTAATCAAAATCTATTTATTTTCCTGTTTATAGTCTGTCTCTCCCTCCTGGTCCAAAAGAGATGAAGTCCATTTCTTTTCTTTTTTTCTTTCTTGAGACAGGTCTTGCTCTGTCACTCAGGTTGGAATGCAAAGGCACCATCATGGCTCATTGTGGCCTCTAACTACTGGGCTCAAGGGATCCTCCTGTCTCAGCCTCCTGAGAGGCTGAGACCACAGGCTTGTGTCACTGTGCCTGGCTATTTTATTTTTATTTTTATTGTTTTGTAGACACAGGTATTGCTATGTTGCCCAGGCTTCCATTTCTATTTTATTCACCACTGCCTAGCAAAATGTCTGGCACATAGTAGGACCTACATAAATACTTCCTCAATAAATAAGTGAATAAACAAGCAGCCATCAAAGTATTAATCTGTGCAGTTGAAACCACAGAACTAAAGCAGAGCTTTGGTCAAACTCACTTAAAAAGCTGGATCATGACAAATTATTCTCCCAGAAACTGGTGCCAAGTCCTGTTGATGGTGGAGCATCTTGTGACTGTGACTGATCCTCCTTTCCTCCAGCTTTTGCAGATTATATGCCTTCTCTCTGAACTCATCACTGCCATTTAATTCCACTAAGGTACAAATTTTGTTCCTTGTCCTTGATGAAACTCTTCCCCATATTTCTAGCCCACAAACCCATATTTCTAGCTTGAGCTTCAGAAAACCTGTAACACTCAATTCATAATTATATTCCATTCTGTGTATTTATAGTAAGCCAGGCACTAGTTTAGGAAATGGGGGTCAAACTTAACGTTCTTTAACATTTTATTCAGTGGCATTTGTAGCAGGCTATATGAGGCATTTTTAAACTATTTTCATAGAACATACTATGTACCAGGCCCTAGTCTAAGAACTATACAAATATTCATTTCATCCTCATAACAAACTGAAAAAGTAGGTTTGTGATATGGTTTGGATGTCCCACCTAACTCTCAGGTTGGAATGTAATCCTCAGTGTTGGAGGTGGGGCCTGGTGAAAGTGACTGAATCATGTGCGTGGTTTTCTCATGAATGGTTTAGCACCGTTGCCCTGGTGTTGTGTTTGTGGTAGTGAGTGATTTCTCATAAGATCTGGCTATTTAAAAGTGTGGCACCTCGCCCTCTCTCTCTCTCTCGCCCCTGCTCTGGGTGTGTCATGCCTGCTTCCCCTTCACCTTCTGCCATGACTGTAAGTTTCCTCAGGTGTCCCCAGAAGCCAAGCAGATGCCATTATTGTGCTTCCTGTAGGCCATGATGCAGAACTGTGAGCCAATGAAACGTCTTTTCTTTATAAATTACCTAATCTCTGGGATTTCTTTATGGCAATGCAAGAATGGCCTAATACAGTTTTTTGTTTTGTTTTGAGTTTTGTTTTTTTAGAGACAGGGTTTTACTCTGTCACCCAGGTTGGAGTGCAGTGGCACAATCATAGCTCACTGCCACCTCCAACTCCTGGACTCAAGTCATCCTCCTGCCTCAGCCTCTCAAGTAGCTAGGACTTACAAGTACACACCACCATGCTCAGCTACTTTTTTAAAGTTTTTGTTTTGTAGATATAAGGTCTTGTTATGTTGCCCAGGCTGCTCTCAAACTCCTGGCCTCGAGAAATCCTCCCACCTCGGCCTCCAAAAATCCATGAGCCACTGTGCCCAGCCTAAAATGTAGGTGATATTATTATCCTTATTTGTTGGTGTGGGAAACAGAGGCAAAGACAAGTTATTTGCTCAAAATCACAGAGCTAATGATTGCCAGGCCAGAATTTGGGCCCAGGCAAGGAAAGTCTGGAGTCTTCCTCCTCACCCTCCATTCTAGTCAACCTCTCAGCTCCTGTAAAGCAGGTGTGATTCCTCCTGTTTCACCAAGAGGAACGCTGGACTCAGAGGTTAACTTTGCTAGGATTACAGTTAATTTTATGTGTTCAACATCAAATACTTGTAGAGTGCCTACTAAATATTGGGCACTGTGCTGGTTTCTGAGATACGCAGTGTTTAAACAGACTTTGCCCTCAGGGAGTTTACAATCCACCTAATACACAGGCAATGTGTGATTAAGACTTGTGAGTTTCTGATGCCAAAACTCATGACCTTTCTATTATCTCTAATAGAATGAGATTGAATTGTTTGGATTCGAAGACGGAGGCTCCACTCGCCAGTTGTGGGGGCAGGACAGCTCTGAAAGTCTTCACTGAGAAGAAAACCACCATCCACTTTAATTGTTAGTTAATATGTAAATGTGTCACATTTAAATATTATCCCCACCTGCATTCACTACAATCCCTCTGAGGACTGGGACTGCAATTTAGAACCCTGCTACACACATAGTCAGTGTCTAATAATGGCATTTTGAATGAGTTGTGACTGGCTGAATTCTTATAACAGCTAACAAAGCTGGCAGTTAGTGTTGCTACGTTTAAGATGTCTTCAAGTTTCTTCAAGCTTGAACATTTAATTACCATGGGGGGCATACATTAGCTTTTCTTGGCTCTTTGGGGAGAGTGACTGAAAGACTGAATACTAAAGGGTATTCAGAATATTCTCTTTATTACATGGCCTAAGTCCTGTGCACTTCTAGATTCAATATTGTCCTCCCCAGGGAAGCTCCCTCACGACCCCATCCGCTTGCTACCAGGCCCTCCAGAACGAAGAGTTCTGACCCTGTGACCACAAGTTTCCCCATGTTTATGTTGCCAAAATAGGTAAACTGTGAATTCTCACATTTTTCACCAATGTGATGGGAAGCAGCAGGGCCTTGGTCCTAGGAAATGATGAAAAACCAACCCAAATGTATACAGAGCAAACACCACTGTTTGCCATGCTGTCTTGTTTGTTTCAGGGAATGTGGATTTATTAATAATAATGTTTCACAATGTGGCAGTCACATCTGCACCACAAAATATCAGTCATAGAAAGTAATGCAGGAAAAACCCCATTAAATCACCTAGTCCTGCATCTGCCAAGGCCACAGGCTATGTTTCTGCCTTTTGAGTTTTAATAGCATTTCAAAATAAAAGATGAAATGTTAGGTGCACTCCCTCACCTGTGATTCATAATTAGTATTAATGATGGGGCTCATGACGAGAAAATGTAAAACAAAACATACAAAAAGTTCCATCTCCTCAAAGTTTCAGTTTATAACCCTGAGTAGGCCATTCCCTCAATTTTACAAAGAAAGGAAAATTGACTAGTAGACTTCAATTACCAGAAGCACATGGCATCTTCTATGGAGACTCATGGGCCAAGGAAAAGAAAAATCATGTTTATTTATTTAGCACTTATTTATTTAACCTTCTGGCTGGGTTTGGTTGTTGGATCTGGTTTTACATCCTGAATTACGAAGTTTATGATGGGAAAGTGTGTCAGCTGTTTGCCGAAGGAAAGGAAGTCCTCTATTCTTTGTCTTCTCTTGTTCATAGAATCAAGCATCCTAAATGATTGTTTAGAGAAGTTAAAATATGGTACAGTTAGGAGCATTACCCTAGCTCGGCTTCATTGTCAACATCTTCAGTTCTTTCCTCCTGACAGTGCCTTGGGTAAGCTCCTGTTACTTCCTGCCTGCAGCATTGTACAGCTCTTTTCTTGGTTCCTCTCACTCCTAATCCATCTGGGCAACTGCTGCTCGAGTCAGGATCAGCTAAGATATATATACCATGGAATACTACTCAGCCATAAAAATAATGAAATGATATATTTCACAGCAACTTGAGTGGAACTGGAGGCCACTAGCCTCAGTGAATTAACTCAGAAACAGAAAATCAAATACTGCATGTTTTCACTTATAAGTGGGAGTTAAACAATGGACACATGGACATATAGAGTGAAATAATGGCTGTTGGAGACTACAAAAGGTGGAAGGGTAAGGGGGTGTGAGAGTTGAAAATTTCCTATTGGTTACAATGTTCACTGTTTGGGTGATGGATACAATGGATACAATAAAAGCCCACAGACTTCATCACTATGCAATATATTCATGTAAGAAACCTGCACTTGTACCCCCTAAATATATTTTTAAAAATCAAAAGTTAAAAACAAATAAATAATGCTGCTAATAACATTCGTGTTCGACTTTGTGGATACATGTCTTTAATTTGTCTTGTGTAGATATCTAAGAGTGAAATTGGTGGGTCATATGGGTAAATTTATGTTTACCTTTTTAAGAACTCACAGAGTTGTTTTGAGGCTTAAACATTACAAGGAAATGTCCCAGCACAATGCTATTCAGAGAGTAATGATCAATAAACATTGTTGTTGTGATTGTTGCTCTTGTCGTAATTTCACCTTGCTTGCTATATAGATGAGGAGGCTAAAGCCCAGAAATGATTGTGAACTTGCTCAAGATCACACAACTAATCCCGATTCATCAATCTCTCTTATGTTTTCTGATTCCAAGCCTGAATCTGCTTCCTGTCACTGTAGCCAAAACCACATTAACCATCCCAAGAAGCACTGCTTTGATAATGTATTTCCCTGCTGAACAAATACCAGTGGCTCCTCGCTGCACACAAAATAAAATCTTGGAAGGTATGCAAAGCCCTTTATTCTTTGCCCAGCCATCTTTCCTGTCTAATGTCCTGCTATATCCCTACACCCTATCCTTTCTTCACTAATCCCCCAGGGTGACTTTCATTCCAATAACTAAGCAATTAAACCTATACTTGTTCATCTGCATACTTTATTTTTTTGAGATGGGGTCTTGTTTTGTTGCCCAGTGGGAGTGAAGTGGTTATTCACCGCCATGATCTTGGTGCACTACAGCTTCAAACTCCTGGGCTCAAGCAATCCTCCTGCCTCAGCCTCCTGAGTAGATCGAACTACAGGTATGCACCACTGCACCTGGCTGGCCTCCATTTGTTTGAGCATGGTCTGCCCTCTTAAAAACGATTTCTCACTTTGCCTTATGAAATATTATCTATTCTTTAAGGCAGAGTTCAAATCATATGTCCTATACCTTCCTTGTCCTAGTCGTGGTCAGAATTAATATGTAGTCTCCTAATCCACTTGGTTATAATAGGTGCTCAAATAATACGCTAACTTGAGCTGAAATGGCTGAAAACTTGGCTGTATAATGAACGACCCAGCTATGGGAAATACTAATTTTTAAAATTTAATAAAACCCAATTTATAAATTTCCTAGGTACAGCTCAGCACAGAGTGTTATTTGTACTTAGAATAGGATCCTGCTCCCAACCAGCTGCCTTCCTGTGTCCTTCCAGAGCACTTTATTCATGCTTCTGAAAAATCCTTATTACACTGTGTTATGTATCAATTTATGTTTGTCTGCCCCACGACTGTTAACTCTCCCAAAGAAGAAACCATGTTTTATTCATTCCTGTATCTCCATTATCCAGCACTGCACAGGCATAATGCCTGATTCACGTTGTGGCTGAGTACTCACCAGGTGCTTTTAGGGTGAATGAATGAGTCAGTGAGAAGGTGAGTGAATGAATCTCTCTCTCTCTCTCTCTCTCTCTCTCGCTCTCTCTCCCTCCTCTCTCTCTGACACAGAACACCCATTAAAAGTAAGCAGTACTCTCTTGTCTGACGTCAGAGTTCTAAGAGACATTTATCATTTAAGAAAGAGAAGAATCTTCTTTTTGGTGTGTTGTTAACCCCACCTCCTCCAGGATGGCTCATATGATTAAGTTAGCAAGCATATGTGTGCGGTATCTTCCTCTCAGTTCCTTAATACTTTCTACACAGGGGCTACAGAAAAAGAAAGAAGAGAAATATTGAAAGAGAAAAAAATTTCCAAATTATACTTATGTAAGCGCTAAGACATGGTAATTTTTTAAAAAGTAAGTTGTAAAAATTCTGGATTCTACCAAGGATCCATCAGAGGGCTTTGCGCATAGTAGAAACATTGTAAATATGTGTTGAATAATTGGATCCAACAAACATTTATTAAGTGCCAGCAAACAAGACCCAGTTGCAACCTTCCAAGACTCCTGACACAGGGGGACTGACATACATATATACATATATATAAATATATATATCATAGTAACAATAATGGCAATGATGTATTTGGTCTTTCCTCTATGATTGGCACTATTTTAAATGTTTTACATGAAGTAACAAATTTAATCCTTAAAACAACTCTAAGAGGAAGATTTTAAAGATGAAGAAAATGAGGATGAAGCAACTGAGGTATGCAGAAAGTTTAAGAAATGATTAGTCTAAAAATAGTAGAGCTGGGATCTAAATCTAGGCAGTGTGGCTCCAGAATCTCCTTATGAAAATGCTTTTAAGCTTAGGTCAGGCACCATGTCCCCTTCCTTTTTGTTTTCCCAGCACTCATAAGCACTCAGTGAATGTTTGCTAATGAACTGTGCCAATGACAAGGCTAACAGGGATTATAAAAATAATAAAGACACACTTTGTTATGAAACAATAGTATGGCCTCTTGTCAGGGTAGGAGAGGTGGAAGAAGCCTAGGTTTTGGAGTTAGACCAAACAGACCTAGGCTTGAATTCCAGATTCTTACCGAGGGGCTGTTTCCTCCCTGACAAAGAATTATCCATGTCAACACCCACACACCACTATTTTTGGGCCAGGAGCCATTTTAGAAATCTGAAGTAAGATTGAATTCTAAGACTCAAAGACTCAAAATAATTTAAACTAAAGATGACTGAAAGGTTAAAGGATTTACTTCCTGTTACACACCTGGTTGGTGCCAGTACTGAAATGTAGGTTTCCTGAGTTTCAGCTCAGTGCTCTTTCATTTAAGTCACACAGTTTCACTTAAGGTAGGGAAGCTGAACAAAGCATCATAAGAAGCAAATTATTCAAAATGGGACTTTCCAGAGCCAGCCTAGAGTTGGATGGCTGCCTCCTTGTGTTCAAGCAAGACACACCTCAGTTTCACTACTGATCTGAAATCTAATTCTCTCTCTTTGTGATGTCAGAGGCTGGGGGTGTCTTTTAAGCAGTGAGTAATGCACTAGAGATATGTCTCCCACAGCTTCGTTACGTCCTAAAAATTCTCTCCTGCCTCTTTTCCCTGCCAGGATGGCCTACTCAAAACCCAAAAGTCTTTCAGGGAAGGAGACTTATTCCTAGAAGAGAGGAAGACACTGCCACCTCCCTATTGGCTCAGTTATTCCCATGAGGGAAAACTAAAGCTTGAAATATATTTTCTCCTACATTCTCTCTAGTTCTAGAATCTGGAGAAAAAAACAGATTGAATGTTGCTGAAGAACAAGTGGGTATTGTTCAGAGACAGCTGAGAGTGATTGGAACCGCAGATGTAAACATCATCTCAAGGGTATACATACCTTCAACACAGGTACCTTTGTGGGCATCACATGCACCTTTACTTACTGGACAGCACAGAGAGCTCATGCCAAGTATACAGGCTTCTGAGCCAAACAAGCCAGTGTTCACATCCTAACTCTACTGCTTACTAGCTGAGTGTCTTTATGGTTCCTATCCTAGGTCTGTCTGTTACAAGCTGAGTGAGTGTCTTTATACTACTAGTTACACTCATGGAGGCATAGTTTCATTGGTTAAAAAAAATGGGATAATAATACTGACTTAATAGAAGATTGTTGAGGATAAAAACAGATCTCCTTTGCAGAGTACCTAATAGAAAATCTGATAGTTAGCAGGGGTTTGATATTGTGATAACACCTCCTCCCCCGTGCCTTGTATTTGAAACAAATGCTTTATGGAGAGACCTTTGAAAACAAGCAAAACACTTTAGGGGCAGTGTAGATCTGAAACTGATTTACCAAAACACAGTTCCATCATATATGCTCCTAACACAAGAAAAATCTCAGAAGTGATTGAATCCACCCTTCTTCCGAATGAGGAAAACCCATGTTAAACTTCCTACATATGTCTAGACAAGTGATCTTCTAGCAAGGGAATGCAGAACAAATCACTTCCCAGAGAAACCCACTCCATTTTCTTCCAGATCTCTAATGGGTTAAAAGGCTCACTGAGGCAAAAACCTCTCCTATAATTCCCACTCACTGTTACTTGTCTTTGCCCTCTGCTCTGGCAGCACAGAAGAGAGAAAATGGAATATTTCCCCAAAACTGTTCCCTGTTAAAGATTAGATGGAATCACCTCCACAGAAACTTGAGGAGTGGGGCAATAAATAATCCATCAACAAATTTAGAA
This sequence comes from Nomascus leucogenys, assembly GCF_006542625.1. NCBI lineage: Eukaryota > Metazoa > Chordata > Mammalia > Primates > Hylobatidae > Nomascus > Nomascus leucogenys. Next base: position 45,755,765 of record NC_044385.1, on the reverse strand, counting down.
AAGCGAATTGTAGAAGCATGTTCCACTTCTGCAGAAGCAGAGGAAGTAGAGTTACTTGTTTGTATGTCTGGAGTAAAAGTATCAGCAGTAGGTTTAGTTTAGTAATTTGCTGGGAGCAATTCTTTATCAGAAGATAAATAAGAGTGAGCAGGAAACTGCACTTGGAAGGCCAGTCCATAAGCATAGATACCCAGGCCTGTGAACTATCTGTGCCATACTGCCTGTGATGCCCATGCAGGTACCTGAGTTAAAGCTATGTACACCCTGGTGACGATGTTTACATCTGCTGTGCCAGTCACTCTCAGCTTTCTCCGGACAACACCCTCTTGTTCTGAGCTACATTTAATCTGTCATTTTCTCTAGATTCTAAACTCAATAGGCCTAAAATATTCAAGACCAGAGGCAGGAGCCAAATGCCTTTAAAAGACTTACTGGAAACATAGGAATACGGAGGTGCGATCAGAACTTTGGCATTGTGGCTTTAGAAGGGGGCCTGGTGCCAACGTGCTCTGCAAAGAGGCTGGAGGCATTCTTAGTGACAGGAATACAAGACTCACGGGGAATGGAGATAAGTTTTAATATCCAGGTGTGAGAAGGAAGGGCGTCTCAAGGATAACCTGGCAAATTGGATTGACATTCAAATTTCCAATTTGTTTTTATAGGGAATAAAATTTCATACTCAACTCTGTGGAAATATACATAAAGAATGCTCCCACCTCACTCCTACCCCCCCTGAGATATTTCTGGCCCAAATTAACTACTTTTAAAGATATTTCTCTCCATTGAGTTTAAGATAATCAGTTGTGTGTTCCAGGTACTAGACACAAATTTATCGGCATTTGTGTAAAGCAAAAGCCCAAGATTTTCTCTTCTCTCATGTCTGCTCAGTAGAGAGAATGGTGATGTGTTTGTGTGGCCACCAATATTTAACAGGTGTGCTGCCACTACTTGCGCACTGTCAAGGTGTTCAAAGTAGCAATAGTTTGCACTTCTGGTCTTTCGAACTATCATTTCATTTTCAAAGCAATTCTGTGAGCTAGGATGAATGATTATTTTATTTTGTTTTGAAGTGAAGACTCAATCAGAAATAACACAAAAATTTTTATTGTCCTGGATTTTATACATCTTGTTTGTAGAAGAGCTAGGCATAATTCCAAAGACAGGTGTTTGGGGTTGTTGGTTGATGGGTCCTTGATAATTAGTTGTATGTGCCGACTTGGCTAGTCTATAGTACCCAGTTATTTAATCAATATTGATCTAGGTGTTGACTGTGAAAGGTATTTTGTAGATGTGGTTAACATCTACAATCAATAGACTTAAAGGAGATTACCCCTGATGATGTTGGTGGGCCGTGTGCAGTCAGTTGTGAGCAGAAACTGAGGCTTCCTGGAAAAGAACATATTGTGCCTCATGACTGCAGCATTAATTACTGCCTGAATTTACTGTCTGCTCTATAGATTTCAAGCTTGTCAACCACTATAATTGCATGAGCCAAATTCTTATTTTCCTACTGCTGATTTTGTTTCTGTAGAGGACCATGACTGACACAGTCCTTATCTTCATGTATCTTACTTTATTTTTTGAGACAGAGTCTCGCTCTGGAGTGCAGTGGTGCAATCCTGGCTCACTGCAATCTCCGCCTCCCGGGTTCAAGCGATTCTCTTGCCTCAGCCTTCTGAGTAGCTGGGATTACAGGAGCGTGCCACCACATCTGGCTAATTTTTTGTATTTTTAGTAGAGTCGGGATTTCACTATGTTGGCCAGGCTGGTCTTGAACTCCTGGCCTCAAGTAATGTATCTTATTTCTTATTTCCAAATGGTTTAAACTCACAATCAGAGTCTAAGTCTTATTCACACAAGTACTCCTCCTTCCCCTTGGGCTCAGTGAGATGCCATAATAAAAAAATTTTAGCTTAAGTAGTGCACACACACCTGACAAATAATGAAGGAAGAACTTATTCCCATGACATAAAGAGCTATGATGCTTTTAGAAAGCAACATAGGACATGTACAGGAGGGAGCAATTAGGCGGGACTCATCGTTTGAGGCTTTCCAGAGGGAAGTATTTAAATTAGATTTAAGAGGCCTATATGGAAAATGGTTTGGAAGTGTGAAGAGCATGCAGAGAGGGGTAAATCAGGGGAAGGCCTTGCTCTGTGGATGAAGAAAGCCAGACTGCCTAAACTTGCTACAAGAGGGAAGGAATAAAGGAAAACCAGGTCAGTAAGAACAGAGACCCATTGTGTTGACAAAAAGCATGCAAAGAACCCTTATTTTCCTCTGGGATATAAAAGTAACAAACCAGCACACATGCACGTATGCATGCACACACCACACACACACACACACACACACACACACACACACACACATACGGCACAGAACTGGAACATTCAGAGAGCTGAAGGATTCATTGTTTGTCCAGGCAGGTACCCCATGCAGCTGCATGAAGCAATAAAGGAGCTGTTGCTACTCAATGCCTAAAAGACTTCCGAGCTTACAAATACGTGAAAAGCTTCTTCCAGTGTTTATTCACTACACTAAAGGTGTGTGTTTACTTCACAGAACTGAGCCCTTGTTCCTTTGAGGCCCTATTAGCAATGCAGGGATGAAAAGGAATTCATAGTGTTATGTTCTTAGTAGGATAACTGGCTCTTTTGGTGAGACTGTCCTTCCAAAGGCAGCAAATGGAGAACTCCGGAGGTTTAGCCTTGCGTTTGCTTTCCAGAGAGATAGTCACATAGCCGAAGAGAATGAAAAAGCTCTTTCATGAGCCCAGTTTTCTTTTCGTGCAGATGGCAGTCCAGATTGGCATCACAGATTCTGAAACAAATTTTTGTCCCACGGATGTTATTGCAAGCTCCCCAAAGCTGTAGCAGCTGGGCAGCTGCAAAGTCATTCAGTTTCTCTGGCCCCATAAGCAGGCTCCTCCTTATCAGAATATACCCCAGTTTCAAGAAAGCCTATTTTCCCATGAATAGGACAGCCATCTTTCTCTTCTTTTAGTTACAATTTATTACACTACCTCTCTTTCCTTGTTCATTTTTTTTTCAGTAAATATTTTTGAACACCTGCCTTGTGCCAGGAACTAAGCATACAGTCTAGTGTAAGAAAATAGGCAGTTACAATATATTAAAAACAACTAATATTTATTTAGTGCTTTATGTGTGCCAGCCACTGTTCTAAGTGTTTTAATTTTGCTCTTAAAACAATTCTATGCAGAAGGTTCTATTATTATCCCCATTAAACACGTAAGAAAATCAAGACCCAGGGATGTTGAATTACTTCTCTACAATCATACAGAGAAAGAAAGGTATTGAACTAGAACTAAGTGCAGGTAGTCTAGCTGCAGAGCCTGTCTTCTTAACCAGGAGGTACATGGAAGGGGCAGGAGCTGAGTATTATGACAGAGAAAATACAGGTACTGGGAGCACATAGGAGATGTCAGTAACCCAGACTTGGGGCTCAAAGAGAAGTTGTGTATTTAAAATGCATATCAGGCCGGGCGTGGTGGCTCATGCCTGTAATCCCAGCACTTTGGGAGGCCGGGGCATGCAGATCACGAGGTCAGGAGTTGCAGACCAGCCTGGCCAACATAGTGAAACCCCATCTCTACCAAAAATACAAAAATTAGCCTGGCGTGGTGGCACACACCTGTAGTCCCAACTACTCGGGAGGCTGAGGCAGGAGAATCGGTTGAACCCACAAGGTGGAGGTTGTGGTGAACTGAGATCGTTCCACTGCACTCCAGCCTGGACAACAGAATAAGACTCTGTCTCAAAAACAAAAAATAAATAAATAAAAAATAAAATAAAATAAAATAAATAAAATGCACATCAGATCATGTCAATCTGTTTCTCAAAATCTTTTAATGGCTCCCAATTGAATTTGCAGTAAAATCTACATGTCTACCATGACTTACAAATGTTCTGCTTAACCTGGCATCTCTCAGTCTCTGTGGCTGTGTCCCTTACTGTTGTTCAAACTGCCCAGGTCTCTGGCTGTGGCACCTCTGAGGTGTTGGTTACTCTCTCAGGCCCACCGCCCCTCGATCTACCCCAGCTCCTCAGCTTCAGGACTCCAGTTTAAAGTCATTTATTTATAGAGTTCTTTCCTTTCTTCTAATCTACTTTAGTCCCCAGAATGATAACAATAATAACATTAGACTAATGATAATGATGATAATGATAAATAATGATAAAACTAATGATCATAATAGTTAAACACTAAATAATACTGGGTGCCAGGCAGTGTTCTAAATGCTTTACGTAAAATAACGCATTTAGATATTACCACAACCCTAATGGTAAGTACTAGTATTATTCCCATTTTTACAGGTGAAAAAGTGAGCCAATATCAAAGCATTCTGTACTTTCCTTCATTACAATTATCAAGTGTATAGTCATGAATTTATTCATGCGTTATTTCCTGGGCCATAAGATCTATGAGATCAGGGTCTGAATGCATTCTCTTCATCACAGCATCCTCAGTGGCTAACACAGTGCCTTGCATACAGTATGAATTTAACACGTTTATTAAATACATTAATGAATGAATAATGGACGTGTGAGATGTATTTCTCTCAAGGTTTACTTACACCTTTGCTTACTACTTACAATAAAATGGATAGATGAGAAAGAAATTAAAGAAAGTACTCTAGTATGTAATAATTATTAAGGTTGTTGGTAGTCCAGTCACTTCACTTTCTTGCTATAATATTTTCCCCATCCCCTTCTTGATAAGCTGTAACATCTGAGGTTTACAGTGGGATGGAGGCAGAGACAGTGTGGTTTAGACTGTAGAGGAAAGAGCATGGGTTTTCAAGAAATACAGATCTAGCTTTCAGTTCTGATTCGATCACTAACTTTGTGGTCTTGAGTAAGCCCCATATACTTCCTGAATCTTCTTTTTCCAAATATGTGAAATAGGGGCAATAATATATGCAAAGAAGTTTAATTTGGAGAATTAGGTGAGGTGATATATTCAAAGGGGTTAGCACTGTGCCTGACACATGCCAGAAATGGAATAAGCACTAGCCCGTTACCTTTCCTGAAATCAGAGGCACACATGTGGGCTTTGGACATTATCTAGTTTATTAGACCAGCAGTACTAGCCAGACTAGACCCTAGAAATTTGAAGCCCCAAATACAATTGAGGGGGCAGAGAGAAAATAGCATTATCTGACCTGGCTGCCTCTAAGATTCAAATAAGCTGGATAATCACCATGGTCCCAGCTTACTCTGTGGACACAGCCAGAGAGGGGGTAGGAAAAATACAGAAAACTCCAAGGGGTCACTTTTGGTACTTGTCAACAGCTCTGGCTGGGAGGAAGTCAAGACAATAAACCAAGAAAAAATCTAGTGAGTTCTGTTGCTTGTTCTCTATTTTAAGGGGACAGTCCCTGCTTTGTTTCCCTCCTCTTGGGTGAAAGACTGTTCCCTGAAATGCTCCTGGCTTCCAAGAAGAGTTCTGGAGGCAACTTCATAATGTGCTGGCTCGGGGTTGATCAGAAGCAAGCAAGCAGAATTCACCCTGCCCCCAGGATCACACCCTCTTGGGGAAGCAGGAGGCAGAAAAAGGAACTTCGGTGGTCCTCTTCCTTCCTTGTCTCCTAGCAAACTTCCATATTCATTCTTCTCTAGGCTAACTCCAACCTCCTTTTTTATCTCCCTCCCTTCCAATAAAGAGAGGAGAAGGGGTTAAGATGGGTATGAGGTTGCTTTTTTCTTCTCAGCAGTAATTGGAGAGGGTGTAAAGTTTTTCCCAAAAGGGCCAATCCTCTTCCCTTCCTGCGGACTCTGCTAGTGGGTTTTGTCCTCTCTGCAAAGCGAAGCTCTGCATCAGCTCCTACTGCTACTCCCTGTTAAGCTTCCTGGGTTGTAACACCTGTGCCTGAATAGGTGTGTACCAACCCTGAAACATATATTTCAATACAACTTTGATGTGCTGTACAAGCTGTAATTATGCTATCATATAAAGTGGCATCCTTTCAGGCTTATGCAAGATGGGACTCTCAGTTAACTAAGATTTGGTTTACCAGAAGTCCTAAATAATTTGACAATCTTTTTATGCACTCTGCTTTTAAGAGAAAAGGCTGTATTTAAGGGTGTCCTCTTATATTTGGTATCAGCTCCATTCTCCCTCCTGACTCCTCAACTTTCCCATGTATGAGCTGGAGAACCCTACTTTCAGCTCTAAAACTATTTCTATATAACCAGATTTCTATAGTCTTGGGAGGAAAAAAAGTCTTAAACTTCAAAAATTAATACCTTCAGATTGTATTATTATGAAAGCAAAGTAGACCAGAACCTTCTAGAAAGATCTCAACAGGGCTTTCTGTTGTGGTTCCCTACTGATACCAGAAGGCTGGTGGCTTGCTATGTGCTGAGTACTATCTGAGGCATGTTATATAACACTAATAACACTAATACTAACACTGGGACTTTCTACATGCTTTATACATGTTAACATATTTAATCCTTACAACCAAAACACACAATTTCCATCCTAATTTTGGAGATGAGGCAATTAGGACATAGAGAGGTTAAGCAGTTTGTCCCAAGGTCACAAAATGGTGTGGCTGGAATTTGAAAGAGGCAGTCTGACTCCAGAGTCTTCACTCTTAATCACTATATAAAGCTTTTCTCGTTTAGCCCTCACAGCAATCTTAACATATAGAATATTAAAATGCCCATTTTCAGCCGGGCACAGTGGCTCATGCCTATAAGCCCAGCACTTTAGGAGGCCGAGGAGGGTGGATCACCTGAGATCAGGAGTTCGAGACCAGCCTGACCAACATGGTGAAACTCCGTCTTTACTAAAAATATATATTAAAAAAAAACATTAGCTGGGTGTTGTGACGCATACCTGTAATCCTAGCTACTTGGGAGGCTGAGGCAGGAGACTCACTTGAACCTGGGAGGCAGAGGTTGCAGTGAGCTGAGATTGTACCATTGCACTCTAGCCTGGGCAACAAGAGTCAAACTCTATCTCAAGAAAAAAAAATGCCCATTTTTCAGACAAGAAAAGTGAGTCTCAGAGAAGTAACTTATCTGAAGGATTAACTGGGTTCTCAAACCAATTCCATTCAGTATGCTACCTGAGTGCCTACTTTGTGGCAAGCACAATGCCAGGCACTAAGAGAACAATATAGTATGATAAAAATTCATTTAGTTGTTTAATTTTCTTCCATTTCTTTTAACACTGCCACTTCTTCCTGAAGTAATGGATAACAAAGAGTTCACTTCAAGTGCCTTGAAAGTCACATGTTGTCAAGATTAGCAAGGGATGTCAGCACTATGCACATGTCCTGAGAGCTAGCAGATATTTCAGTAAGCCTTAACAAAGCTGAACATGAGCCTCACTTCCTTTCTAATCTTACCTGGTTCAGGCATGGGCGTTATTTCATCCCTATTTGTTCAGTCCATAAACACTTATTGATCATTTACTATGTCCCAGGTTTTATGCTATAAATTGAGGATATGGAAAAAGAGGATTAGTATTTGAACTTAGGATGCTTTTAGTTTAGAATGGGAAAAAATGAAATAATTACAATACAGTATGACAAGTGTAATAACAGAGATTTTGAGATAATAATTAACAGTAATTTTGGGTGAGTTGCAGGAGGTATATCAAGAAGATGAAGGGTTAAAAGGCACTTTCCAGATGGAAATGGGTAAAGGAAGTAGTGTTTCCTATGCACATAGTATATATCAGGGCCCAGGCCCTGAATTGAGACTATATATTTATTTTAATCCTGAATCCAAGAATCAGATGATATACAGAATTTGTTCACAGTGACAATGAGAAAAACATCCCTGAGCTGAATATGTAAATGATGTTTTGGAGAAAAGGCAACCAGGTAGAAGAAACAGCATATATGAAAGCAGGAAAGCAAAAAGATCCTGGTGTATTTCAGGGACGTATATTCAGTGCACTTCAGCCATCAGTTGTGCATGGGGGTGGCAGCGTAAAGTGGGAGATGAGGACAAAGAGAGAGAGCAAAATTCTAAAGGCTTTTGCATGCCTGGTGAGACGTTTAGGTCTTATCTTGAAGGCAAAGTACAGCTAAAAAAGAAAATAATATAACCATAATTGGGGTTTATAAGAATGGTTCTACTTTGGGAGGCTGAGGTGGGCGGATCACAAGGTCAAGAGATTGAGACCATCTTGGCCAACATGGTGAAACCCTGTCTCTACTAAAAATACAAAAAATTAGCTGGGCATGGTGGCGGGGTCCTGTAGTCCCAGTTACATGGGAGGCTGAGGCAGGAAAATCGCTTGAACCCGGGAGGCTGGGGTTGCAGTGAGCCAGGATCACGCCATTGCACTCCAGCCTGGTGACAGAGTGAGACTCCGTCCCTCCAAAAAAAAAAAAAAAAAAAAGAATTCTAGTACCAGAATGGAAGCTGGTTTGGAGTGCAGAAAGAATGAGGACAATAATAACAAGTTGGAGGACCACCACAATGCTTTAGGTACAGGATGATGGAACAATAAACAAAGGCAGAGGAAGTGGGGGAGAAAAGGAAAAAGAAAGATTAGAGAAAAAGACCAAAGGGGTTGGCTGTGGTAGGTGAAGAGGGAGATAAAAGGGTGGATGATGAAGATGCTACTCAAAGTCAGAAAAACAGAAAAAGGGACAGTTGTGTAGGGGAATGAATTTGGGTCTCCAGATGAACCAAAAGGGGTTACCAGAGGTAGTCAGATGTCTGTCATTTATATACAAACTTACCATAAGTAATGGGGGTTGGGGGTGTCCAGGGAGTGAAGGTACAGGACTGAAGAGAGAAATGGGTTCTAAAACCAATGGGATAGATTCTCACAACCGGATTTGAAGAAATCTGTCTGCTCAAGATGTCTCCCTAACTTCAATCCTGGAGGTGGAAGAGTCCAGATGTGTGAGGCAAATCTCTGGCTCTGACTCCTGGGGCTGTGCAGGTAAATAGAGCTGTCAAGAATGCCCAGAAAAAGGCACATGTTTCCTAAAGGGCTCTCTGCCTGCCACGCCTGGGAGCTGCATGACCAGGCTGGAGGCAAGCAGCAGCTAGGGTCTGGGAGGACACAGGCACGTGGACGGCCTCCTGTGGGAGCGCTGCGGATGAGGCAGCTGAGAGAAGTGAAGCTTTCTTTCCAGCTTCCTCCTCCACCCTTTGCTGCAGATCCCCGATGCTACAGCACAGTGCTAGCTGCAAAAAGCTTGATTCATAGACGAGGGGATGCAGCGACATGCCACGCAGGGATGGCAGAAAGGACAAAAGTGTGTGTGTGTCTGGAGGAGACTGTTTATTCAGGGAACTATATATCAAACACGACCTTACTGGCAGACAATAGTGATTTGCCTAGATAATTTATGCAACCAAGTCAACATCAAGATAGGCTGTGTAGAGCAAAAGGTGAGATTCATTTTTAAAAGTGGGGTACCTCCCTTCATAGTCTCAATTACAGGAGATGCTTTTGCACACAAAACATTCAGGCAACAATATCTGGGTATCTGCTTGAGCCTACTGTAACCAAAGAGAAAGAAAGGCCGGAACTAAAATGCAAAAGAAAGAAAGAAACTGTGTTTGGAGATAGGTCTGCTACAGTATAAACTTTTCCCTTTCTCTGGCTTACTGCTATAGCAAAACCTGATGGTTGTCTTTGTAAAAAACGTGTCTGTATCTAGGTCCCTGGCAGCGATTTGCCTCTGGGAGGGCCAGCAATCTATTTAATGACTCCATTGACGTCAATAGCATAACTGAAATACTTACTAACATGCATGATTCCAACTTTCAAGGGGAGGGTGGGTGTATGGTGTTTCTCAGCAGTACAAAAACGTGAAGTGGAGTCAACACGGAACGGACTCAACTGTTCAGGCAGCTAGTGAGAACTTAGATGAGGTCTCATCGGTTTCATTCAAAGAGAAGAAATATTTATGCTAAATTTGCAAATTAATTTTGAACTAGTGAAATAACCATAATAAGCAGGGTGTTTTATTTGACAATATCTGCTTGAGGGAAACAATTTAACATTTGCACTTCAGCTGAGGTATTAACATTTTTGCGACTACCAATACTTAATTTTAGATACGTATGAAATAACTGCAAATCAATATAAACAGCTCAGTGTTGATACTCTGGGGTAAACTTTCATAAGAGGGCTATTTTAGACAAAAGCAATTATTACAAAACAACCATTTGGAAAATTATTCTCAAAATAACTGGGGCTTTTCTGGTGCATTTTTGCTATCATTTTATATGCAGGCTGTCTAAACACTGAAGGTGAATAATTAAGGCAATTATTCCAATAATTCAGCACACAGAATTCAGAATAAGGAAGAAAACATCGTTTGATATTTCTGACTTTTTCTTTTACCTTTCTTTTTATTTCTTTTCTTTCCTTTTTCTTTTTTCTTATAATTCCCTCTAATCCTTCCTTTATCATGACTGGTCACAGCCTTTGGTCACAAGATTGATTTTATTCCTATTTGTCCATAAGTGTTGTAATCCTGCCTGACAGTTCTTGCTTAATGTAGAAATCAAGCAAAGGTTCTGCTTATGCTGGGCCTCATTTCCAGTCATCTGACGCAGCACCGCTCTCAGGCTACTGCTGTGGTTCTCGGAGAACCCTTTACCCATGCACATATAGACCCTGTCTCATCATAGGTCCTGAAAGTTCTGTCAAAGAATGAGGACAGAATCAACGTCATGACTTTCTGAATTCCTTAAAATCGAAGATAACTCACTGACCCTCTTGTCCACTACTTGAAGAGACCCTGCATCTGGTACACCCACATGAACCTCCGGAAGGATAGTCATAATCAAGTAAAGCTATGGGCAGAACCCATACGGAGAAATAGGTTTCCAAGGAGAAAGCCTCTTCTTCTGTTTTATCAACTGGTAAAAAGCCAATTCCTCCCCAGAATGGCCTAGACACATATTAAAAGAAATGCATTCCGTGAGCACTGGAAAAACCTTAATTAAGTCTGTTTCTCACATAGGCCAACCTATTTCAGGCTTTACTGGAAAGCCCTATTACTGTCTCATACGATTTCTCCGAACACAGTCTTTTCTTGAAATGCATTCTAATTGACTGGTGTTGAAAACCACCATAAATCAAGGCTATGGACATCCAGGCTTTGATATCGTTAGTATCTTCAGCAATCTGGCTTGAAGTCCTCAAAGTGATTCCCTACTCATCTTGGTGCTATGGTTTGCTGTCATTTCCAGTGACCCATAGACTTCTGTGTGGTTTTTCATAACATCTGATCTGTTACCAGTGGTAATGTTCCTGCTCAGTAAATTTACTGATAAATTTTAGAAAAAGAAATTTAGTAGAGAGCACCCACCTTATGTATCAAGTTGGCTGCTGAAATATTGTATATGTGATACATATTATTTTACATCAAGTCACATTTACATGACTCAGATGTGCTAGCCATTAAAAGGATGCTTCTCCAATCCTTCTATAAAGCAAAAAATCATTTTGTAAAGACAGTGAACACTTGATAATTTATCTTTTCAGTAAATTCTTACTGTCATGACATATGTGTGATTACTATTGAAGAGCAAAGGATAGGATGGAATGGAAAAAGGGGGACAATTATCACACACACGTGTGTATGCATGCACCCCATTTTCCTGTTGCAAATAGTTTTGGGACCCAGAATCCTGAGAATTACTTCAATTTTCTGTTGTGAATATGTACAGGTGACAGAATTCGAGTTCCTGCCTTGTTTTGGAGTTTTCTTTCTTTTTCTATTTTTTCCTTTCTGTTTCAATCCTTGAGCACCATGTAGGGAGAGCCTGGAATTTGTGCTTGTGAAAGGCAAAATGTGAAACAAATTCAGATGCTCATTAAACTACAACATTGGCATTTTCGACAGCCCCAGGAGGATTTACTGCGTCTTTCTCCTCAACCTGGGAGCATATGGCTTCCTCGTCATTCTTTCTGGGCTTGAAATTCTCCATTTCTCTACTCTGGCTTTCTTATTCAAAGTGCTAAATGCCAACTTCTTAGATTTCACTCTTTTTGTTCAAAACCGGTATGAACACACTAACATATATAAGCAGTTTTAGAGTGTGTTTCAAACCTCTATTAACTTCAGTGCAATAACTAATTTTTTTTTTTTTTTTTTTTTTGAGACGGAGTCTCGCTCTGTCGCCCAGGCTGGAGTGCAGTGGCACAATCTCGGCTCACTGCAAGCTCCGCCTCCCGGGGTTCACGCCATTCTCCTGCCTCAGCCTCTCTGAGTAGCTGGGACTACAGGCGCCCGCCACCACACCCGGCTAATATTTTTGTATTTTTAGTAGAGACGGGGTTTCACCGTGGTCTCAATCTCCTGACCTCATGATCTGCCTGCCTCGGCCTCCCAAACTGCTGGGATTACAAGCGTGAGCCACCGTGCCCGGCCGCAATAACTAATTTTTAATAGTGAAAAAACACAATTTGAATAATTTTCACAGCAATAGAGATAAAAATATTGGCTCATTATTAAAATTGTATTTTATATGTATTTTCCTTCACATAAAGTCCCCAAATTTTATGTAGTTTTCCCAGTCAATTCAACACTTACTGTGTTCTTACTATTTGAAAATAATTATGTGAAAGCACCACAAGTAATAAAAGATAGATAAGGCACAGTCCCTGTCTTCAAGAGCTTTATCTCCAATGGGAGAGACATACAAGAAGCCTTGAATTAAAGTATATCAGAGAATTAAATTGTTGCCATAGCACAAAAAAGGAGCAATTACGCCAACTTAAAAAAAAATTAGATGTCTTTGCAAAGTAAGGACATTTGCATTGAGCCATGAGAGCTGATAAGAACCTTGGTTGGATAGTGAGAAGAAGGGTATTTCTGGTATTTCTTTCTTTCTTTTTTTTTTTTTTTTGGAGACGGAGTCTTGCTCCTTGCTCTGTCACCTGGACTCGAGTACAGTGGCGTGATCTCGGCTCGCTGCAATCTCCGCCTCCTAGGTTCAAGAGATTCTCCTGCCTCAGCCTCCCGAGTAGCTGGGACAACAGGCATGTGCCACCACACCCAGCTAATTTTTGTAGTTTTAGTAGAGATGGGGTTTCACCATATTGGTCAGGCTGGTCTTGAACTCCTGACCTTGTGATCTGCCCACCTTGGCCTCCCAAAGTGTTGGGATTATAGGTGTGACCACCACGCCTGGCCAAAGATGGGTATTTCAAACGGAGAGCTTTCCTTTGATGTATCCATTTAATATTTCAGTTAATAATCAACTTGTAAAAGTAAATGTACCCATTTACCATGGTTTCTGACGATTAGCTTTTAAAATAAATTACATTTTTTCTCATTTATATGTTTGAAATAATAAAGCATTTTAAGATTTGGTATTTCTCTCTCTCTTTCTCTCTCTCTCTCTCTGAATTGCTCCAATACAAGAATCGAGTTATCTAAGTCAGGCTTTCTGAGCAAACTGGGTTGTTGCTAAATCTGTTTAAATTGATGTAGATTTCTTGTACCTTTTATCTTAGATTTCAATTGAAATACATGAATTCAACTTCAGGACTGACAAATAAAAACCTGATCTTACTATCATGAAAAATCATATTTTGAAGCAGCACTCCAGTTCTCAATTCTGTTTGCTCTGAGCCACTTATTTTTCATTCCCCTTTAAAGTTTCTATTTAAACACATCTCTTTGTCATATGCTGATAAATATTAAAATAACAGGAAAAATCTGCCTGACTTATTTAAGCTGATAATAAGAACAAAACACGGGATGTGTGTCTCCTCCTTCCTTTTCTAACTGTGGCTAAACGTTAAGGAGATTTTGAAACCCATAATTACGTAATAATTGGTATCACTACATTCTCTTCCCAGTGAAAAGCCAAGATTTTTGTAGTTTGCCACAGAGACAGAAGGAAACAAATTGCCTGAGTGGTACTGTCATTTCTTTGCTCCATTGTTTGAGAAGACTTTAACAAAAGAATCCCTAGTTGTCAAGCTGTAGTTGCTGTGCCAATAATCACAAAAGGATCTTTCCAACCACATCTTTGGTTAATGAGCTAATTTATAGAGCCATAAATTGTACATATTCTCCTAATGTTTGTCAGTATTTATTACAAGAAAAAGAAAACATAGTCTAAATAATCAAATTGATGTAAATTTGGCTAATAGAAATGTGAGCAACACTGCCTCACTGGTAGGCCAATGTGATGAAATGATCGGAGTTTCAAAACTTCCTCCTTTGATCTCCAAGTATGTAACACGAGTTATATGTTAAAACATCCTATTTTGTTTCTTTTTATAAAAGTTATAAAGGAAATAGTACATTCAGCACCCCAGGTTTTTGAAGTCCATAGAGAACTATTTACTTCTTTGTGTTTCACATCAAGGGGCTCTAGAGTAAACTCGCCTTTACTTAATATCTTTCTTTCACTTTTTTCTCATTCTCAATCTTTCTCTTATAAAAATATTTATAAAAGCATGCACCACAAATACTTCAGAAGCCAATGAGCCAATAGAATCTGCTGCTTTTGTTCCTTTCTTTCAGAAGCTGAGCTTTTGTAATACTTCCCTTATACTTATGATCAGGATACCAGAAAGAAAACACAACAACCAAGTGAGAAAGATTTTAAGTATGAAGCGCTGCTGGAAATAGAAAAGCGTGTGAGGCATTGTTAGGTGTCAGGCATTAGGTGATCTCAGTGTGAGTTCATCTGAATTGTTTCTCCTGTGGTTTTTCTCAAATCTACTGCTACAATAGTAGGACACAGATTGAGGAGAAAACATGATTTGGACTTTAACAAATATCATAGAACTGGTTGCATTTTGTGTGAAGAAGAATTTCAGTTCAACAGAACTCCATGGTGTTCCTTCAAGGTGGCCCTTCCTCTCTGCAGCTCTCAACACACCAAGAAAAGTGGATGCACTGTTCTGAAAGATGAGAGGTTAGGTTCTTAAAAACAAAACAAAACAAAAAAAACAACGTTGAGGAACAAAGTTGGATGCCCTCCAAAAGAAATGATTCGTGACCTGGAAAGAGCCTTTGGTTTCACACCTGGAAAGGATGTAGATTCAAGTGGGATCTATAGTTGACATTAAGAGGGAAACCACTAACATATCCTCAGGGGCCCTCAGGCCAGCGTGGAGCACCTTAGGTCTTTGAGGTTAGCTGTCCTGGAGTTTACTGGGGCCAGCAAGCTGAGGTCAAGCTGCACTGTCAATACAACTCTGCCTCCTGCTCCTCTTTGGGGAAGAAGCAGCATTACCCCATGTTTATCATGTTCTGAAAGCCTGCACATACAATGGGCAAATGATTTAGTACTGCTTTTAATGTGGTTTTAATAGAGTGAAGTAATGCTCCAGTGTACCTTAGAAAAAAGTTACCAAGAGACATACTTTTGAGAGAGACAATATGCAAACAACGCTGTTGTTTTAAAAAACAGTTCTGAATAAGAGGCATGTTTATTATTCTACCTTGAAACATCGAGATAGACCTTATGACATGGCCTACCTTGCGGGTTGACTCTGGAGACGGGAGGCTGACTAGCAGCTGGGGACCTCCTGTGGAGACAGAGAAAAGAAGAACTGAGTCTGTGTATCAAAACTCCCCATTCCATCCCCGACACCCCTCCCTCATGGTTACTAAGGACTTTTCCAGGTCATAATGAACTATGTAGTGACATAATGCTATCTCCGGAAGGCAGGCTCCTGTAACCCGGGTAGATGACTGCAATTCTCTCACATCCAGATGGCCTGGAATTTCCCTCTGCAAGGCCTCAGGATGCTCAGACTCTCCAGGAAGGAAGTTGTTTACTCCAGGTCCCCAACCAGCCCCCTGTTTTAAGTTTTGCTGTTCCAAGAAGCCCTCAGAAAAGAGTCACTTGCTCAGGTGTCACTGGAAATGTCAGAGTGAATCTCAATTCCTTTGGGCAGTGCTGTAAAAAGTTATAGCCAGAGGAACCCTTAGCGATCAATCACTTCAGGCCCCTAATTTTTGTACCTCAGGAGACTGAGACCTAGAGAGGTGAAGTTGCTTGCCAAGGTCACACAGCCACTGGGAACTGTCATCCAGCTTGCTTTACTTAGGGAACAGAATTTACATGGAGGAACTGGGATGTCATTCTACGTCATAACAAGCCTGCTGATGTCAGGGGTTAAATGAAAACCAGCAAACCCATGTTCCCATAGTACTGGGGCTCCTCCTTTTTTCTTGTTTCTTTCCCTTTCTCTGCCCCAAACCTTTCAATTTCACTGCTCTTACCATTCTTCCCATGTTTTGCAGAACTTCTAACAGACTCTCCTGTTTCCCGCTGCATTGCTGGAGAACTTCTGAGGATTACTATTGAGCAGGGCTCTCAAACTTTAGGGTGTATGAGAATCACCTGGAGGGCTTATTCAGACACACTGCCGGGCCCTACCTCTGGGGGTAGACCTGGGATCGGCTTAAAAGTTTGCCCTTATAAAAAGTTCCCAAGTGGTGCTGATGCTGCTTGTCTGAGGACCACATTTTCAGAAACACTGGTATTAAGGATTCTCTGCTCCACTGAGGAGTAACAGGACATTTGCAATGAGCAAGAGAGTGAGACTCTACTCCAGTGGTTCTCAAACATGGATACGCATCAGACTCATTTGGGGAGCTATTAAATTTCTTTTGCCAACCCTGAAGAGTCTATTTCAGTACATCTGAGATGAGGCCTGGGAATCCGCGTTTTTCTTTTTTTTTTTTTTAAATTATAATTTAGGTTTTAGGGTGCATGTGCACATTGTGCAGGTTTGTTACATATGTATCCATGTGCCATGTTGATTTCCTGTACCCATTAACTTGTCATTTAGCATTAGGTATATCTCCTAATGCTGTCCCTCCCCCCTCCCCCCACCCCACAACAGTCCCCGGAGTGTGATGTTCCCCTTCCTATGTCCATGAGTTCTCATTGTTCAATTCCCACCTATGAGTGAGAACATGCGGTGTTTGGTTTTTTGTCCTTGCGATAGTTTACTGAGAATGATGTTTTCCAGTTTCATCCACGTCCCTACAAAGGACATGAACTCATCATTTTTTATGGCTGCATAGTATTCCATGGTGTATATGTGCCACATTTTCTTAATCCAGTCTATCGTTGTTGGACATTTGGGTTGGTTCCAACTCTTTGCTATTGTGAATAGTGCTGCAATAAACATACGTGTGCATGTGTCTTTATAGCGGCATGATTTATAGTCCTTTGGGTATATACCCAGTAACGGGATAGCTGGGTCAAATGGTATTTCTAGTTCTAGATCCCTGAGGAATCGCCACACTGACTTCCACAATGGTTGAACTAGTTTACAGTCCCACCAACAGTGTAAAAGTGTTCCTATTTCTCCACATCCTCTCCAGCACCTGTTGTTTCCTGATTTTTTAATGATGGCCATTCTAACTGGTGTGAGATGGTATCTCACTGTGGTTTTGATTTGCATTTCTCTGATGGCCAGTGATGATGAGCATTTCTTCATGTGTTTTTTGGCTGCATAAATGTCTTCTTTTGAGAAGTGTCTGTTCATGTCCTTTGCCCACTTTTTGATGGGATTGTTTGTTTTTTTCTTGTAAATTTGTTTGAGTTCATTGTAGATTCTGGATATTAGCCCTTTGTCAGATGAGTAGGTTGCAAAAATTTTCTCCCATGCCAAAATTGACAAATGGGATCTAATTAAACTAAAGAGCTTCTGCACAGCAAAAGAAACTACCATCAGAGTGAACAGGCAACCTACAGAATGGGAATCCGCGTTTTTCACTTCTCTTGGCATTCTCATGCACAGGCAAGTGTGAGAAGAACAAAGCCAAATTCTAAATGACAAAGAACAGCCTGCATCATTGTTGCTAAAGGAGAGTCTTCCTACTGGTGTGGCCACAGAATTATTTCTCTAGGTTTTTCTACTGCTCTAAATTAATCTCTGGTCCTTTAGGGACAAGCTAGCTTGTAGGTACACATACCTAGTAACCGTAGTCTATAGACAGGGTCCACATCTACCATTAATTTACTAGCTGGGTGATCTTAGGCAGGGTACTTTTAAACTCTCAGTGGTATGAAATTTTCACATATGACAAGAGAAGGGAAATTATTATCTAGTGATTGCTTTTCTCTGCTAGGCTGTGCTAGGTATTTCTTAGCTTCCACTGGGAGTATTATCACCCCATTTTAAGGATAAGAAGACTGAAGCTCAGAGAGGTTAAGAAACATACTGACACATGATTTATAATTGGCACAGCCAGAATTCAAAGCTAAGTCTTTCTGAACCCAAAGTGCATGCTCTTTCCACTATACTGTATGCTGATAACACCTGCACTAATACTGAGGGCTGTTTTTCAGGAAAATTAAGAGATTAAATTCCAAAATCCTTAGCCTGGCATTCAAAGTCCTTGCTCTCTAGCCCCAA
This sequence comes from Nomascus leucogenys, assembly GCF_006542625.1. NCBI lineage: Eukaryota > Metazoa > Chordata > Mammalia > Primates > Hylobatidae > Nomascus > Nomascus leucogenys. Next base: position 45,737,402 of record NC_044385.1, on the reverse strand, counting down.
CATCCTTTTTCCAGCTTATCTCTCATAATTCCTCATTGTCTGACATTTCATCTCAGACCACTGACTGGCTCTGTGCTCTCATGCATCCTGTACTTCTTTTTTGTAGCACTTTAAAATTATAGCTTAAATAGGTTCTGTCTAGTTAGTGTTCAATACATAGTTCCTTAGATTAAATGTAAACATTATGTGAGCAGGGAACAACTTGTTTACCACTTGATCCCTGGCACCCAGGATGGTCCTTCATATGACAAGCATTCAGTAAATACTTATTGAATAGAAGAACGAATGAATGAGGGACAGAGCTGACTCACACTTGCCAAGGCCAAACTTGATCACTTCTTTTTCCTTGAATATGTGCTGCCCCTTTCCTGCCATTATTCAGGCCATTCATTCCCCTGTCAAGGAAGCTGTCTCCACACCAAACAATCTACCCATCAAAGGTTAAGTTAAGGTTAACTTATTACCCATCAAACCTTCTCCAAAGGATGCCATCCTCTTAGCCGAGAATGGTCTCTCTAATCTCTCATGGTGCTTTATTTTTACCTTTAGGGTCATTTCTTCATGTTACAGTCCATATTGGCACATATTATCTCCACTAGTAATCTGTGACCTGTTGATGGCAGGATCCGGTTCTGATCTCTTTGCTTACATACTCTTCAGGTCCCACCATATTGCCTGGCAAATAGTAGGAACTCCAAAACGTTAATAGAATGTAGATTGAATAACCCACTGATGTGAAAGTGATTTGAGAACCAAATACTCTATATGAATATTTTATCTGGTTTCCTTTTCACATGCAATCTTGGTTCTATATGCCACTTGCCATTCCTCGAACACAGCACTCTCTTTTGTTGCTGTGCCTTTGCACACATTTTGCTCAGTTGAATACTTTTCTTCTCTTTATGTGGCTAGCTCTTTCATATGTCCTAGGACTCTGCTCAGGCATCACCTCCTCAGAGGAGCCTTCCCTCTGTGAGTGGCCCTCACCTGTGTTCTGTAGTTTCCTGTGCTTACTGAACCATTGCATTGCTCATTCTGTATTGTATTTCTCATTTTCCTGTCTTTGTCTTCAACTCATCTATGAGAAATTTAAGCAATGATTGAACATTGTGCACAACTGTAACACAGGGATCTGGCATAATATTTGGTATGATGTAGTACTCAACACGTATGCACTGGATTAATAATACATTTTAATAATTTTATCTTGCACCTTTTCCTGAGTTCCAAAGAAGACTTTTGTGAAAGAAGAAACTGAACTAGGAGACCCCAAATGTTAGAAATCTCTACTTTCTTTATAGCATGTCGAATCACAGTGCCCAATTCTCTCAATGACTTCTTGGAAATTACACATATTATACAAATTCTTTTGTCTCAGAAGTTAATTTTGAAAATATGGCTTTTATTTAGAGTTGTCAATTCAGATAAGCATCTCTGTGGGGAAGCTTTGGAAAGGCAGGGACCGTGTTTATTTGGTTTGTCAATTATTCATGAGACCTGGTGCAAAGAAGAGGCTCAATACATTTTCAATGAATAAATGACTTCTGCAAGCCACATGATTGCTTGTAGGGCATGAGAATGCCAGACAGAAAATTGTAAGGAGTGCCAGAGGAAAGTGGTATTGGTTGCTCAGTTTCCAAAGTCCCTAACTTATGGAAGAATCATAAGAAGTTATGTGGCTGATTGCTGAAGATGGTGATATAAATAGGGAAGATAATATGGCCATGGCAGTTCATACTTTCTAGCCCTGAATAGCACAGTGGAGAAAGAACTGGACTGTGACTAAGAAGACAGGAATCCTAATCCTGGCTCTGGCACCTTCCCACTGTATAGCCCTTGGGCAATTCACGGAACCTCTTAGTTTCTTCCTCACTTGAGAAGAGCAGGCAGCAACTAACATTTACTGGTGATTTACAACGTACCAGGTCCTGCGTGAGGAGTTTTACATATATTGCTTCACTTCATCTGAGGAAATTTGGCTAGGTTCATTCCAGCTCTGAACGCTCAACATTTTATGATCCTCAGTTAATTTAATTCACATGCCAAAGTACATACAGCAATAAAAGACATTTTGGATAGACATACACTAAAAAAATTCAGTGGTTATTAGTTCTTTCCTGAAGATTACACACATGTTGATTAAATTATGCTTTGGAAGAATGTTAATACAAAGAAGTTACATTATTTCCTGATAGCCACAGGTGATATTCATGATGTTGATGACGAGTCAATTGATAAATGACACCTCTTTGCTCCCAGCTCCATCCCCTGGCTATCAGACTGCTGAATGGTGGGCACACTCACTTGCGCACCTGATTACTCCAGCAGTCTGTTTAAAGTCAGTAAGTGCTTTAAGAACGGTTATCTGAATTAACAACTATAAATGAAAGCCATATTTTCAAAATAACTCCTGAGACAAAGAAAGTGTAGGTTTTAATTTGCAGCCAAGAAATACAGGTCCAATCAAGCATCCCTCAATGGGATATTTCATGAAGGTGCAAGGAAACCACCTCAACAGGAACTTTGAGATTTCCACCCTTTGGGTGGTAAAGCACAAGCAGACAATGGACTGCTTTTATGCACAGCAAAGAGCCAAAAGATAAAAGAAACCTTGACTTATGAGAAGTATAGTTCTATGTGGGAGTTCCTTTTCCTACAATAAACCACACTAACCAGATATCTCATGAAAACCACTCCTAGGACATAATTATTGCTTAAATGCTACATTCAAGGCAGGGAGTGGCACCCCGGATCTGAAGTCAAGTATCCCAGAAAGCAATATCTGAGTCCCATGAATTCTACAGTTTCAGCTGTGAAGATAACTCTGTGTATATATGTGTGTGTGTGTGTGTGTGTTTTGTGTGTGTGTGTGTGTCGGGGTGGGGGTGTGCTTTCTGTAGGTTGTATCTATTCCTGCCAAACATTATTGTCTTCAGTTCCTTCTCTTGGCTTTTCTTTAGTTGTTTGAAGGTATTTACTATCTAGAAATAAAATGGAGTGCATTAAATGGACACTCAGTTTTCCAACCTGCCCCTGCCAGGCTGCTCCAGAGATGGCTAATTGATTTCATTGATTTCAGCCCCCCGATGTCTGAAATCCATTATTCAGGACTGAGTCTGAGCTAGACTGCACCACTCTCTACTCCCTTTGGTGAAGCTCTAGTGGTAAATATGCCCTATCTCGAATTTTTGTTGGTGACAAGGTAGTACTTGCAATCAGTAACAGGATCAGCTCTGTACACATGGGTATGAATTTGAGAAAGATCATTAGATACAACTATCTTACCACTGGAGGCCTGCTCTGTGTGATAAGTATGGCTTGCTTTGGACCAAGGGTGACACAAGGGGCCATGATTTGAAGGGTAGTCCTCAGCCAGAGTGTGAGAAGGGCTGTGCTTCAGCTATGCTATGGCAATTATGGTCTTGGGGTACTTGGTTCCTAAAAGTTCACAAGGACCAAAACCGTCAAGGGTTTGGAAAGGCCTGATTATTGAGAAAGTAGTTTCAGTTGGCACAGCTTATTAATCAGCAGGGTTGGGCTGAATGTTCTGATACTACTAACAGAGGTAAAAACCCTCAAACCCATGCTAACAAATAAGAATGAGAACACCACCACCCACCCCGCCTTCTCCCTAGTGCTGTGCAATGCAGTGGTTCTCAGTCCAGCCATGCTTAAGAAGCCTTTAAAATGTGTCCATATTAATCCCTTCCTCCCCATTCCCATCTCCATCATTCTGGTTCAGAGCTATACCCTCACATTTAATTCCTGAAAATATTGTTTTAGCTACTGTCTCTGTCTTCAGGCTTTCTGATCTTCATCTATTCCATAAGTTCTTCCTAAATGTCTTTCTGTTCCAAAGCCTTCCAGGGACCTCTTCCTATAACCCAGAAGACTTAACAGGTTTGGCAAATGAAAAGAGCACTGCAGTGACAGTCAGGATTCCAGGTTTCAGGGAAAACTCTGTTGCCCACTGGAAGCTGCATGTTCTTGCCCAAGTCATTCAATCTCCCTAAGCTTTGTTTCCTTATCCATAGAGTGGGGGTGACAATACCTTTATTCGTTCAATACCATGAATATCATTTATGGTGATCTAAGCTGACAACAGATATGAAAACCCCAAAGTGTTACACCACTTCTGCATTCAGCAAGAGAAATGTAACAATCCATTATAATAGCTCACATTTATTGAGCACCTACTTCGTGCAAGATGTTGTTTTAAGTGCTTTGCAAATATCAATTCATTTAATCCTCACAACAACCCTATTTTACACGTTAGAAAACTGAGATATAGAGAGGGTAATTAGCTTGCCCAAGTGCATCGTTTTCGAGGGGGTAGAAATGGGCTATGAAGCCAGAGGCCATATTCTACACAGAAAAAAACATAAGAGAAGGGATCAGTCCTGCAAATACAATTTTCTAAATAATTGGTGGTCTTTCCCCCAACAATTATTTATTCAGAAATTCATATATGTGATGAATTTTTATGAAGCACAAACTTTATGTCAGGCATTCTACTATTCTTGGGAATTCAAGAAAAACTAAACCCAATTCTTACTCCTAAGGGGCACACAATCTAGTGGTGGGCAGAGATCCATAAAGATAGTGATAAGGTTTTCAGAGTACTCTGGATCCAAATGAGGGCCACTCAGCCAGGTTTGGTGAGGTCAGGGAAAGCATCTCAGTGAAGGTGATACTAGAGATGGGCCATAAAGACAATCAGGATTTGGCCAAGCAGACACTGGCAAGTGGAAACAGACATTTTAGGAAGAAAGAACAGTAAGTCCATAATTAGGATAGAGAAGAGAGTATGCAGAGAATAACGGACCATGATTATTGAACATAAATTCCACGTGGCTAGAGGCCTGGTCTGATTGTTTGCACTGCATCCTACAGCATTTTGTATTAGAATGTAAGCCCTAAAAGAGGAGAGAACTTATCTGCTCTGGTCACTATTATATGATCAGTGCCTGGTACTGATGGAGGTTCTCAGTAGTTATTTGTTAAATGCATATATCCATGTATGAGTGGATGGTATATACTAAATAAATACTAGTTGGATGGATAAATAGATAAGTAAATAAATAAATAAATAAATAAAAGGATTTCTACCCAAAAGAGGCTGAGACAAGCCTCTAGATTTCATACACATCGAACTAAATATAAACCCAAGCAACTATCAATCAAATTAATTTGTCTTGGGTGCCGAGCACCAGCATTTAATGATGACACTGGACCACTGAAATGCCTCAAGCTGGAGGGTGACACAGTTATACAACATGTGAGAAAGATCACTCACATGGAAGTTTGATCAGAGCATACAGAGTCATCTCACAAGAAAGCCTAGTCATAAAACAGTGAAAGAAAAAGCAAACATTCAAAGCAGGGTTTACTCCCACTTTTAACAAATCTATTCTATGAAAATGTGTATGAAAGCAAAGTAAAGGACTGAAAAATAATTTCACAAAGACTGGAGATATAGGATACTCTGTAGTGAACACTGGCTGAAAAATTAGATGTAGGTTTTGGCCCTGATGTGTCTCTAACTTATTGGGGGGGTGGGGGTTGTTAGCAAGTCACTGGATTCTTGAGAGCTTAGGTTTCTCATAAACAAGAGAATCAATGGTCTCAAAGGCCTCCTCCAGCCCTCTCATTCCGGGATCATGGGTTCTATGACTCTCTGACCTCTGTGATACTTTTTTAAAACATGCAAAAGAGTGAACTGAATAGAACTTAGCTTAGGCTCATAGATTTGAAATGATTTTGGAGAAAGTGTTACTGCAAGGAATATAAAGTTCAAATCCTTCATTTTATAGATACGGAGATCAAGGATCAGAAACATTAATTTAAGTGCCAAGATCATATAATTAATTGAAGGTGGAGGAGAAGATAATCCCACGCTTATTCATTAAACTGCATGAACTTGTTTATAGACAATAAAAAATTAGGCAAATTGAAGTTGAATTTTTTGCTACATTTAATTTTAAGTTTGAATATCTGAATTCATTAACAACTTATTCAAAAAGACTTTTAATAGAATTTATGGCCGTTACTGGTCAAAGTGGTAAATGTAAAAGTCAACGAAAAATAAAATCCTCCTTTTGTTATTTCATTTGTGAATTCCTACTTGGTACTAAGTCTTATGAGCACAAAGACTAATAAGATCCAGACTAGGTTACTTTTAGTGTTGTATGAGTTCTAAAATACTATGGTGCTCCATCCTATTTTCAAATTTTATTGTGTATATTAACTTAGCTTAGAGGACAATTTTCCATGTAATAGTTGTATTTTTTTAAATGCTGCTCAATATTTTTTGCCTTTACGTTAGGGATTCAAACTCCACAAAAAAGTCAATGCTTACTTGTTAGATGTACCATGAAGGTTTGTCAGTATAGTGAAGTTGTTTCTCACACTTCGCAAGCTGGCAAGGACCTACAAGAAAAATGTTTTAAATGGTTAAGGACAAAAGAAGACAAATGGCCAGGTTCAGACTTAGAAACCAGCGACAGTGAAAGCAAGCCAGGGCCAGCATAATACATACCTGGGCAAAAGGAGTTACAATCAAGTCATCGCCATGTCTGGTGAAAAGAAAAAAAAGAACCTTTAGAAATGTACTTGAATTATAACTGTGACATCTAAGCTATAATATTAAATTTTATCAGTGTTAACAACACAAATATTATACAAGTTCTTCTACCTGGATATAAGGCAGGACTCACAATTTGGCATGAAGGGGTATTCCAAGAGCTTGAAAGGAAAAAATTAGTACCAGATTCATGACTCCTGAATTTACAGTGACTACACATAAAAGCATTTGCAAGTAAGCATATATCCTCAGGATATATTCCCATTAACTAACAGATCCAGAGTACTGTAATTCAAAGCGACTTGTGGATTTTGGTTGCCAGAGCCAGGAAATTCAAAGGGAGGGCTGCTCACAGGGACACACACAGTTGGAAAAAATGGTATAACAGTCTGGATAAAGGTTAACTTTGGATTTCCTGGCTTTTGTTGATTCGAACCACAGCTTTAATGCCATTTAAACACAGATTTCTGTCTGGGAATCCCATTACTTTTTGTTTTTAATATAACTTTTTTCTTAAAGTACCTAAGGAAAAGCTTTTAATAGGAGTGTATGGCTGAACCCGCCATAATCATACCATTGTCACTCCATTTTGTCCCAAAGAACTGATTAAGCTGTACCTAGTGTTATGTAAATCTGTTATTTAGGAAGAGTCAAAAATGTGTTTTCAGAAGTACACACTGTCTATCTGGCACATGCTTTGAGAAATCTACTTAAACCCACATTCAGCAAACTCTCTACTGAAGGTACTAGAAGACATGGTTTGAGCTATAGTCACAAAATCAGGCCACTTTGCTATTACAGTGTGAATCATCATAGCAGCACAGAAGTTAGTAACAGTGAACTTCCCTCAGTGTCTGGTCTACCTTCCCTGTCCTCATATTTGTCAAACAAATATGGCACCTTCTTTGTTAACTACATTAGTGCAACCAATAATTATTAATCATGTGCCCTGTACCAGGCACCACACGAGGCCTGGGGCTCCGGAGTTGAACAACACATACATCCATCTGGGCCCCTCTTCTGTCATAGGCTTTTAACTTGACATCTTATTTAATATGATACTTTTCTTTCCACCTTTTTCTTCAGCTAGAAACCTCCAAACTGCAATTTAAGCTGGCAAGTTTCTTCTGTATCCACTTTGTACAGTGACAATAAAAAGAATACTGACAAGGAATAAGCATTCTTTGTGTGACTACTATTGTCTGCCAGGCCTTGTGGTAAGCAGTCTACATGTATTATCGCATTTAATTATTGTAACAGGGCTGTGCAGCAGGTACTCTTAATATTGCTATTATATAAATGACATCAATCCACAGAGCAGTTAACTAGCACATACCTAGTAAGTAGAAGAACTGAGACTGATTCCAGATGTTAAGAATTTAGACTGTTTGGTTTCAAAAATCTGTGCTTTTAAACACTATGCTTCATTTTTGCTGTTGTTGTCATTATTTTGTTTTGTTTTGAGACAGGGTCTAGCTTTGTCACCCAGGCTGGAGTGTAGTGGCGTGATCTCAGCTCACTGCAACTTCTGCCTCCAGGCTCAAGCAATCATCCCACCTCAGACTCTGGAGTAGCTGGGACTACAGGCACACACCACCACATCCAGATGCTTTATTTATTTATTTTTGTATTTTTCTGCAGAGACAGAGTTTTGCCATATTGCCCAGGCTGCTCTCAAGCCCTGGGCTCAGGCAATCGGCCCACTTTGGCCTCCCAAGTGCTGGAGTTACAGGTGTAAACCACTACACCCAGCCTATGCTTCCTATTTTATGACTTGCTGCATAGTTGACATATCAAATCATACAAAATATTCATGATCTCCAAAATTGAAACAAATTAGGAGAAACAAAAAATATTTTAAAAACTGTAATAGACATTTTAATATAGAATGAGAATTACAAACAATGGGTATACTTCATGAAGTCCAAAGGAAACATGATAATTACAAGTCAGAGAAAGTAGGAAAGTCTTGATTGTGTGAGCAGTGTTTCAGATGAATTTTGAAGGATTTAAAAAGTCAGGGATGGTAGATGCTGCCAATGAAGAGAAATGGCAGGAACAAAGGCATTGAAATGGGAAAATACTGAACACGCTTATTAAGATGTTTGATGGCTATTTGGGTGGAGCAAAGCACATTAGCTATAGACATTTGTAGAGAATAAGGATAGAAGGCCTCCCACACTCATATTATGGACAGTCCAGACAAAGATTATAGAGTCAGTACTTAACTCCGTAGAAAGAAAAGACCCAGGCTGGGCGTGGCGGCTCATGCCTGTAATCCCAGCACTTTGGGAGGCTGAGGCAGGCGGATCACCTGAGGTTGGGAATTCGAGACCAGTCTGACCAACATGGAGGAACCCTGTCTCTACTAAAAAAAAATACAAAATTAGCTGGGTGTGGTGGTACATGTCTGTAATCCCAGCTACTTGGGAGGCTGAGGCAGGAGAATCCCTTGAACCCAGGAGGCAGAAGTTGCAGTGAGCTGAGATCACATCATTGCACTCCAGCCTGGGCAATAAGAGTGACACTTTGTCTCAAAAGGAAAGAAAGAGAAAGAAAGAAAGAGAAAAAAAAGAAAAGAGAAAGAAAAAAGAAAGAAAGAAGAAAGAAAGAAAAAGAAGAAAGAAAGAAAGAAAGAGAAAGAAAGAAAGAAAGAAAGGAAAGAAAGAAAGAAAGAACGGAAGAAAGAAAGGAAAAGAAAAGAAAAGAGAAAGAGAGAGGAGAGAGAAAGGAGCCAGTGAAGGTTTTTAGTGAGATGGAAAGTGAGCTGGGCCAACAGAAAAGTGATTTAGAAAGTAAAATGTCTTGGGTGTGGAGGGACAGATTGGAGAGGGGACAGACCTGGAAAGAATAGTTAGAAATTGCACCCATTCTGATGAGAAGTAATAGGTAATGCCAAGAAAGGGACAGAATGAGACAAATTGAAGAGAGCCCAGAGGTTTTGCAGAACTCGACATTTAATTGGATAAGGGGTCATAAAGAAATATAATTTTCAATTTAAAAAATGGAAATCTGAGAAAACAGTGAAGCCATGAGTAGAAATAAGGAAATGAGGAGTTTTCCCTCCTGTTGGGGGAGTTTAAGGTAGTCACTGAGTTTTTAAGGTACATGTTGAACTTTAAGGTACTGATTTATATCCGGGTGGAGACATCGAGCAGGAAGACTGAGATATGGGAATTCGAGCTATAGATTTAGGGGTTTCCTACAAAAGTAGGGATAGTTAAGGCCATGGCAGGAAGTGGCCCCCTGAGGTGGGGGTACATATAAATAGGGAGCCAAAGGAAGAGCCTCAGGGTTCTTGGAGAGATACAGAAAAGAAAGACAGAATAATCAAGAGAGGAGCAGTTGTGATAAATGGAGTGCGGTGAACTGTATCAGAAACTGACCCTTTCCAGCCATTTTTCCCAAGATGAACTTTGAGATGGGTGAAGATCTTGTAGTTTGTTCTGATTCTTTTCTTTCCTTCTTTCTTGCTTTCTTGCTTTTCTTCTTTCTTTTTTTTTAGGCTAGTCAAGTGAAGTGTTCTGATTTCTGATGTGAAGTTCACATTGTTCATAAGACATCAGGATGAATTTGGGACAAGATAACGGATTTAGATTTTAGCACATCTTCTATGACTCTGGGATTTCCAGAGTCTAGTATCTAATAAAAGCTAAATAATATAAGTAAATCTCATGCATAGGTGGTACCTTGAGCTGATGTATTGTTGAATGAGTTGGAGGAGTTATTAAAACTGTACAATTCAAAGATTAAAGGGAGATAAAGAAACGTTAATAGGGCACAATGTCAACATGACTTTATCATTATGGAACTTTTGAAGTTTAGGAGAACAGAATATTCAGAAGCAAAAAATAGATTTTACAGATCCCCGGCATTGGTTCTCTTAAATAATTTGAGCTGCCAAAGCTAATGCTGTATGTTAGAAAACTGCTGTTAGAGAATCTATCAGATAATTTATAGAAAGTAACAGAAAAGAAACAAAACAAAACAAAAAAGCTTCTCTTTGAGTGCAACCAGATTATTTATGGAACTATTACAAATTTTTAAAAATCATAATTTGATAAATCACTAGTTAAGAATCAAATGGCATAGAAATAACAAAACATTTGATTGATTATGAAAACTGATACACTTCCTACTTTCTCAAACCCCTGGAGAAGGCAATGCCTCTCAGGAACGAGTCCAGATATTCAGAACCATCGCAAGAGCAACATCTAGTGACAAAGCCAGCACATTACAAATTTGTAGAATAACTGGAAATGAGCACTCCAGTCTTAGGACTGAGTCATAGAATTGAGTGTATGTAGGTCTACTCTAAACAATAAAATGATTTTCTAGAAAGCAGAAATACTGCCTTTCACTGCCACACTCTGAATTTTATTCATTCCACTTTTCTCTGTTTTCTCACTACACACAGAAATTAACTTGTAATTTCCTTGATTTTCATCTGTCATATAGAGAGATATATACTATAGTGGTTAACAGCACAGATTTTGGAGCCAAAAAGCATTGGTTTGTTTCTCAGCTGCATTATTACTAGCTATGAGACATTAGGCAACCTCTCCATGTCTCAACAGTTTTACGTGTAAAACAGGGTTCTGTGAGAGTTAAATTAATTATTACATATGTACAACTCTTAATAACAGTGCTTAGCACATAAAAGCAGCTTAGTTATTGAGTTATAGTTATTGTCAATACCAGTAGGTATCTTTATTTTTATATGGATGGTCCTCAACTTAACGATTATTTTACTTACCTTTTTTTTTTTTTTTTTTTTTTTTTTTGGAGACAGAGTCTCACTCTATTACCTAGACTGGAGTACAGTGGCACAATCTTACTTAACTCATTGCAACCTCTGCCTCTCTGGCTCAAGTGATCCTCCTATCTCAGCCTCCTGAGGAGCTGGGACCACAAGCACGCACCACTACTCCCAGCTAATTTTTTGTATTTTTTGTAGAGACAGGGCTTAGCCATGTTGTCCAGGCTGGTCTCAAACTCAAGCGATCCACCCCTTAGCTTCCCAAAGTGCTGGGATTACAGGCCACCACGCCCTGCCCAATTTACAATTTTTGACTTCACAATGGCGCAAAAGCCATATGCATTCAGTAGAAACTGTACTTTGAGTACCCATACAATCTTTCTGTATTTCACTTTCAGTACAGTATTCAATCAATTACATGAGATATCCAACACTTTATTATAAAATAGGCTTTGCTTTGGATGATTTGCCCAATTGTATGCTAATGTAGGTGTTCTGAGCACATTTAATGTAGCTTAGGTTAAGCTGTACTGTTTGGTAGGTTAGGTGTGTTAAATGCATTTTCAACTTACAATATTTACAACTTAGGATGGGCTTTTTGGGACATTGTAAGTTGAAGGGCATCCATAATTAAAGGGTTGCATGTCTGTATTTCCAGCTGATGAGAGCTTCTTTAATCTTAATTCATGTCTGTCCATTGCAATCAAGAGGACTCTTATTTATGTTATATTTACAGTTTACAAAGCACTTTCATGTACATTATTTCATGTAGTAAGAGAATGCTCCTGATCCCAGGAAATGGTGCAACCACCTATCTTCTTGACCAAGCCTGAAACCTCCCTCTTCCTTATCCTTCAATCAAACACTAACTCCTGCTGATCCTGACTTGCAAATATGTACTAACTGCTCATTAGATCATCTGTAATATAAATCCCCATCCTCTTTTGCATGAATACCATGGCAGCCTCCCGTTTGGCTCTGTAGGTTTGAGTACTAGCCTTTAAGCTTCCCTACCCTTTAAACCATTTTCTAAACTGCAATCAGAGCTATTTTTAAAAATGTTGCATTGTATATTTATCTGCTTAGTAACTCTCCACTTGCAGCATAAAGGCCAATTCCTTAACATAGGCCCTTCGTGATGAGGTTCCTGCTCACTTTCCCAATCTCGTTTTTCACCACTTCCTCATCCTCTCATATCCTCTGGATCAACCACACTGAGCTGTGGTTCTCCAAAACGCTCCCACACTAACTGGAGGATTAGTTAGCACCTGGCCTCTCCTGCACGTCCTATGCCTGCCTGACTCCTCTAGCTGAGCTGTAACCTCCTCAGAGTAGGCTGCTTTCCTGCCTGGCCAGACCTTTCAAACCAGTACATAGCTCTCAATGCCTGCCCTTATCTGAAACTACTAAAACTGCCTATTGACTTACTAATGTTTCCGTACCCTTGAAGACACAGAAACTGTCTTATTTGTTCACAAAGTTCCTAAATTTACGTATTTAATAAAAGAGAGAATGAATATGATCCTCCTAACAGCTGGAAAGGTAGGCAGAACAGAAATCAATAGCATTATTTTTTATTTTTCAGCCTCATTTAGAGTCTGTTTACATACTGGATATCCACATAGTTTACCACCTAGACTCCTTGGGTTCGTCTTGTTCCCATTTATTGGGGAAGTCACTTAACTTCTCTGTGCCCTAATATCCTCATCATTAAAACAAGAAAGTTATAGTACCTACCGCATTGGGGATATGGAGATTAAATGAATTAACATACGTAAAGCATTTTAACAGATAGCATACAGAAAATACTCAATAAATGTGTGCTTTCATTTACAGATAATTTAGAGACAATAAAAGAGATTCAATGTCTTAAAAGCCACGGTGCTAGTAAGTGTGATGGCTGTAAGTCTAACTCAGGTCTTAGAAACCACACTGCACTTTTTGCTAGTCCATCAATAAACAGGTTTTAAATTTAAGTGGGTTATTATTTCTGCTTTTCCTCTTGGTTCTTAGGTCTCATTTCCCTTGAAAATGAGTAGGCTTTCTCTAGAGACTACTTAGTCCACACGTAAATGGTGGCTTTCAAAAGCTTCTTGTCTGTGTAAGGCTTTGCAAAATGGGATGACCAAAGGAAAAAAACATGGAGTGTCCTTTCCTGTGGCTTTGCAGGTGGATAATCAAAACTCCATTCTGTCCATGGTGGTTCCTGCCACAGTTTTCAGCAGTAAAACTGGCCTTACTAGTTTCCAGTACTTTATGTTCCCATGAGGCAATCTGTACCTCAGTATACGAAGGCATTACGTTTGGGATGACTACAACACAGGAACTGAACAGAAACCAGCAAACTATTGCCACATCTAGGAAAGCATCCGAAATTGCCTTTTGGGACCCAGTGGTGATCTTGCTTTACTTTACTATAAAGCCTTATTCTGATCTCTCCTTTGTTGCTCAAAGTTAAAGCCACTTTTAATTTTTATTGTTCACATTTTTACTCTTAATATCTTTTCACTCACTCTCCCCTATCATTTTCTATTACTCTTCTGAAAAAATTCAGATGAGAAATTTTTAAAAGCTAGTGTTTCCTTTATTACTAGGATTTAATGCAGTAGAATTATGCAAAGTTTTCCACCATTCATAAAAAATTCATGACAGCTCTGTGCTGGGTATGAGGTCTGTGAGCAGGGAACATCTGGCAGCCCCCACCCAATGGCCTTCACATCTAGACTCTTGGTCTATTAGCACCCTTCTTGCTTCCTGGATCTATGGGTAGAAGGCAAGAAAAGGAGCAGGAAGTGTGGGGAGCTGCTGTTCCTCTGTTTCAATTCATCTTAAAGAGTTAATAATCATGTGAAATAGCTTTAAGAGCATTACTTTAGTTCAGATTCAGATATTTGTGTGAAACTGGATTTGCCAACTTAAAACTAAATTACTAGAAGAAGCTTGATATTATTCAAACTCTACTTCACAGTGTGTTGTGAAATATAATTCCAAAACTGACAAATATATAAAAGTTTTTTCTGTGATACTGAAATATTTGAAAAACAAAATCTTGTGCTATTTTCATTCACACAAAGATTTTAATATATCCTGTTATCAGTATTTTTGATAGGGTGGTATTATGTTGCCAACCTCGTTTTCTTGGGAAAGGCTGCTTTTTATTATGAAATTGTGCCCATCCTACTTTTTATCTAAGTCCTTATCTTTAAAAAGTGAAAATGATATTAGATAATTTACGTATATAATTTTTACTTGCCTAAATTTAAAGTTGGAAAATTTAGGTTCTAAAGTTACTTGGGGCAGGGGGTGGGGCGGGCGGTGGGGAATTTTACTGGCCAGTAAAATTGAAAGGACAGTAAACTACCAGTAACAGGGATGCTGGATGCAGTGTCATTTAGAACTACACCTCTGTTTCGACTGCCGTAGATTAAGTTGGATTGTGATCTTTAAGGTTTCTTCAAGTTTAACATTTCTAAAACCTTTTAATTCCAAATAATGAAACACAAGATTTAATCTGGAAGTGCGGTAGAGTTTTCTGGGGCGACTCTGAATGACCTTGAGATTCTTCCTGCCGTTTGGCTTGAGTCTGGAGAACTCTTAGCCAGGGAATTAGTTTTTGGGGAATGACAAGATTTCAAAGCCAATTTTTCACCTGTAAAATACTATGTGAATTAGGCTCTAATTACTTTGAGCTCACCACATGACCTACGCTCTCCCATGATGAAGCCTAGAAAGGTGTTTATCTTGGTGAAGGAAAGAATTCCCAATATCTTTGCATTCAAAGACCCCCATTCAAACTTTTGCCAGAAATGCCTTGGGTTCTACAAGATCTACAGCAAAGTGGCTGGCTATCTACCTCTCCTGCAGCCTCGGACACCTCTACTCTGCAGTCATTTGTATTCTACCTAGTGGTAGAGATGCCACTTTGCAATCTGAAGAACATGGATGGAAAGATTCCAAAAGTTTTTAATATGGTCAGCCTTAGACACATCATGGGACAAAGCATGATACACAGTCATGGGATAGGGGCAAGTTTCTCAATCTCTCAGAGTCCCAGTTTTATCATCTATGGAGTGGGGATAATAAAGGCACCTACCTGACAGATTAACAGAGATAACATAAGAACATGAGCTCGACTCCATGGGAAGTGCTCATTAAACGTTATTTCCTTTCACTCTGTTATGTGTGTATGTGTGTGTTCCTCTTATCTTTCTCATTTAGCTGTAACCTCTCTGAGAGCATGCACACTTTTTGAGAATGAGATATGCTTTTAACTCATCTGTGATTTTTACACTGTTTTGTTTGTCTTTTATCACCAGAGATTGACACAATGTGTGGCACAAAGGAGAGAATCAGTAAATTTTGCCAAATGACTGAAAAATGAATTTGGGCCCACACAATGATTGAGATATTTTAGGGCAGGGGTGCTTCTATTAAAATGTGCTGGCAGAAATGCCTCGAGGAATATTTTTTGGCTGGTAACTTCAAAATTCCCCCTTTCACCAGAGGGTGAAATTTTTGACTTCCCTTCCAATAGCAGAAGAGAATAGAGTGGAATTTTCCAAACTGGAGACTTAAGGGAGCTACTGATACTTTTATGACGTATAATATAAAAACAATTGTATCTGTGCCCAGAAACCTTTTAAGGCATGAATTCCAGAATCCAATTTTATTTGGTTTTGGAAATTTAATAAAAGGGTGACACAACCTAGACCTTGTTCTTTAAATAAAATTTAGAGATTTACAATTAATAGCGGCAAAACAAAAATATCAGCAGTGCTTTATAGGGCGGTGGAGTGTGTTGTGTCTCACCAAGGAGCCAGGCAACAAGTGGGCATTGTGTTAAGGTTTCAGAGAAGGGACACAGGCATGTGGCTGAATGACATCTTATTAAAGTCACCAAGCAAAGGCCACTGAGACAGCATGCATATAACCAATCACCATTTTTCCTCTTTGCTGGAGCCTCATGAAAGCTGCACATGCAGCTGAAATTTCAAGTGTGATGTATAAAAAGTGTTAAGGTTCTCATGCTGTAAATGACTCAGCAGCTCAGGAAATGAAGCAAAATAATTTTTTTAAGGTATCGGTAAAAGATGTAAAGTAAACACTGTGTCTAGGTTTTCCAACACCCTTGGAGACCCCAGCTACATATTCCGCATGCTATAGAGCACTAATGTCCTAAAAATGGTCATCATGTCACCCCTGTTCATATTCATTTTCTTCCTTCATCCTTACCATAGATTAATGGGAAACTGTTGTTGCTGCCACTGTGACCTGGGTAGAGACGAGATAAGTGGTGTGAAACTGGAAGCCAGACAGAGCTTGTACTTACTGCTCACTTGGAAGAGAAGAGTTTCTCGACATTGCCTTTGGGGACAAGTCATAGTCGCTGTCTGATCTGTAGAGAAATGACTCTCTGCGCTGGCTGTGCCCAGGAAAGGTGGCGTGAAGTACCAGCCCAGAGGAAGAGCTGGCCTGGGGATCCAGTGGACTCCGACCTGGGGAAGGGCCATTTTCCACATCAAAGCTTAAAGAGAAAGTGGGAAACTCTGGTCACATGATAACCACGGAGGAGGACGCATAGTATACACTGAGAACCAATGTGTGGCAGGTACCATACTCTAAGCATTTTACATAAAACTGTATGTACTATGGAAAGTTTTCATCCTCAACACAGCTTAGAGTTGCAGTTATTATTATTTTTATGTTATGTATAGGAAACTGAGTCGCACTTAAGTTCAGTTATTTACCCATGCCCACCATTAGCAAATAATGGAGCCAGAATTTGAACCCAGGAGCAAACTCCATGGCCTTTCAGTGACATGAGTAACTTTGACAAATTCAGCATTGGTGCCAGGCATACAACAACTTGGTAATAATAAGCAACTCTAGAGGGGGCATTCAGCACAACTCTAGAGGGGCATTCAGCACAACTCTAGAGGGGCATTCAGCACAACTCTAGAGGGGGCATTCAGCACAACTCTAGAGGGGGCATTCAGCACAACTCTAGGTGTCAGACCCTGAACTATCACATGAGTAAAGTCTTCCTGTCTGGAAGACTTGTTCCTGTCATGAATAAATATCACAGTCTCATTAAATATACAATACATGTATTTCTAAATGTTTCAGGAACAAAGTGTTATCCTGACAGCCTCCACTGGATGATTAGATGGGAGGCCCAGCCTGAGATTTAATATTCATCTGCAAATTTAACCACAGAAAATGACTTAATTAATCTGCTAACACCAAATTACTCTCCAAGGCTGCAGAGCTTTGTCTCTGGGGGAGGATGCATTCACTGGCTCCCACAGAGGAGTGCCATGACGTTTCCTATCAGTCTTCGTCACTCTAGAAAGGTGCCCTCAAGCCCAGAATTATTTGAACATGCTCTGATCAATGAACACACAGATGGGAGCAGTAGAGATTTTGTCTCTTGTTTTCTGTATCCACACTCCTGGTATTTCCCTGGGCACTGTGCCCTTTTCACATTCTCCTTTATCATCACATATGCATTTTTTCCTGCACACACAATCTCTCTTAGCCTCAAATTGACAGTAATCCTCTTCCCTAGTATTTCTCCAGAACTCTCACTGCTCCCCAGCTAAAGCTTTGCAGAGAGACGTTGAACAAAAGATATGGGGCTGAGGATGCTCCGTTTTTCAAATTAGATCACAACAGTGAATTTCCTGTATACTAATTCAGCTGCCATGATTTATGTCTACATTCTTGGTTCTTTCCTTTCACTAGTTCTTACAACCAGCTCGCTTTGGGTGGATTTTGCTTATATTTCTTCACTTTACAAAGTGCTTCCCAATAACGTTATTCCATTTACTCCTAACAACCCTGTGAAGTATATAAGATGATCCTACTCTACATTTGAGGTAAATGAGGCTTAGCAAGATGTAAATACCTTGCTCAGAGTCATAGGCTAGTAACTTGTAGAGCAGAATTGGAAGACTCATGTCTTGCAACTAATTTCTTTATAACCTCAGACTTTCCTAATGACAGAACTCCAGAATGGCCCAATGGATAACTGAGTGAAATTCCTCTTTAGTCTCTGAATTCAACCAAAGGTAATTTGGTACATAAAGAGTCAGTTAGACTATAAGCAACCTTGGCTGCTCTCTTGAATGAAAACGGGGAGGCAGCAAATTACCCTGAAGCTGTAGGTTTCCTTGAAACATGAGGAGAAGAAATGACAGAAGGCAGGGTTATAAGGCTTCCCCGGAGACCATTCGGAGAAGCTGCTTTTAGACAACTCACAAACTCCAGATGTCTGATAAGAAGAAGAAAATGATAATGTCTGGGTAAAAGGCCAAAGAAAAGCTATAACAATCCAATGTGTTTGGTCTTTCAAGGTACTGCAGATGAATTTTCTCAGTAGGCTAATGGTCTGGGATGGGGCTGCCTTTCAAAGACTGCAGGCAGACAGGCAGGTGGGCAATCACTCATACTACCAGCCTGTTTGCCAGCCTGCCTGGAGGCAGAGCTGTGTTGTTAGCCACATACATTGCAGCAAGCAAAAATATAATAAAGCGACTTGCAAACTTCCCTTGGGTGAGATCTGTCATAGTTGAGCAAAATAAAAAGCCCCTTTGTGGGTAAGGGCTTTTTTGTGTGCCACCCAAACCCCTAGAAACAGTAGGTCATGGGCTCTGAACTCTTTTTAAGGGCAAAGTAGGTAGGTCCTTAAAAAGTGAAGAGGGGATTACACAAAACCTAATGGTGGGCATGAGTTTAGAAATTTCATGTATTTATGTTGTTATTCATCTGGTATGTATCTGTGCAACCTTTCTGGATAGTAAAACACTAACGTACTTTTAAAACTGTTAGCATCCATCCACTGCCCCAGGCCCTCCAGGATCAGCTGGACTTCTTAGTGATCCAGTAGCTAAAGGATTGGGGTCTGGAAGCACTGTACCTGTGTCCATTAATTCATCAGTGCTGATGCAGTGCCAGTCATTAAATATCATGAATAACACTGCTCTGTGTATCTGTGCTAAAATCTTAGAGGAGGTGCCAAGTGGGTATGCCTACCAAGCTCTTAGAACTCTTTCCATTGAGGGTTTCCACCAAGGCTCATTCTGCCTTCTTTTTTGTTAAAGGCATTCCTAGTGGGCAGAGGGTAAGTCCACAAAGCATTACCCTTAAAATGAGCGTCTCAGGCATTCTGTCCCTAGTATTAGAATCCAAGAAGTTCACTTCTGCCAGGTAAACTGGGGTTAGACCCTGACTCCAATGCTCTCTCCATGATGCCCCTCTTTGCTTTTGTTTTCTTTCCCGCTTACCCTACTTAAACTCATAGGAGAGCTTGCTGGAATTTAAACGAAGCCAGGGAAGAAGTCTCTGATGCAAAGAAGCAGTCTTAGGGAGACAAATGGCCTTTCATATTCCCTGGGGCACTGCTTCAAAGCAACCAACACAGATGTACAACTCTGGAACAAACATGAATCACCAACCAGACACCAGCCCCAGTCACAGCAAAATTAGCGGGCAGACATCACAATACGTCCCACAGATCCAGGGAGTGAGGAGGGGTGTGGGCAAAGGGAAGGCTGAGGACAGGCTTAATGAGCAAAATGAATATACCACACAAACTGAAATACATTTAGGAAGAAAATGGAATCTACAGTAGCAGAAACAAACACATAAATAGGGCCATTATTTGTTTAGGGTAATTTTTGCCTCTGCCTTCATCAGGACACACATTTCACCTTTAGGCTACTTTATATTTTTAAAAAATCATTATAAAAGAAATATAAGAATATTATATAAAACGTAGACAATAGAGAAAAGAACAACATCATTACTGGCAGTTTATTTTTTTCTCTTCTGAATATTTTTTTTTTCCTTCAGGTTTGGATCTTGATTTTTTTCACAAATATTTGTTATGTGCTACAGTTTTCAGAATTAGCATTTTCCATGAGCTGCTTCATTCAGTTGCTGTATCACAGTTTTCTCAAGCATTTTCTCTACTTTTACTCCTCATATTTGCAATTCTGAATAATGTTGCTTGTAGCTACCTTTGAGCTTGTAGCTACTTCGACATTTAAATGAAGTCACAGAGAAGTGTCAGATAGATTAAGACAGGAAGTTACTCACAAGTTTCTGAATATTTGATTGTGACTTATACCTGCCTGGAAGGGGTTGCCCATATCTACACGGCATTGAAAGTGGCCTTTTCCCTGTGTCCAAAGACCCTGCCAAGCCCTGCTCTCTGATCTCAGGATTCTTTATGCTGCCTGCTCACTTGGATCTGCCTGCTTCTCCCTGCCTCTGCCAATATCCCTGGACTGAATCAATTGCTCATCTGCGACTTAATGTTTTAACAGCCTTCTCTTGCTTTGTATCTAGTGTTCTCAGCTCCTCCAGGCAGTGATGGTGGGTGATGGGCTGTATGAGAAGTGCTTCCCATAACTGGAATGTCTTTCCCATTACGGTCTCCATTGAGCCAGTATCTTCAAAATTCAAGTTCATGCCATCTCCCAGCATGTGCTCTCTCTGACACTGCAGTCCAGTTTGATTTTGACACAAGCTCCTCCTCTGTGCTCTCCTAGATTCCTTTACCATAGTACTTTATCACAGTACTTGCAATTCTGTTTTAATTCTCTATTTATTTACTGCTCCCCAATACACTGTTATCTCCAAGCCAGAAGGGACTCAGTATTGCTAAGTATTACTCGTTCTTGTATCCCAGGCATCTGGGTCAGAGCCTTGTAAATAGCAGGTCTTCAAAAAATGTGGACAGAACCAACTAAAATATACTATAACTTACTGTGAAATGTTTCTCCAATCCCTCCCCTCTTTCTGCTTCCCTACACCCACCTCAGACCCCACTGCCTTGTGTTTCTGCTGTTTCCTTTAAATGAACCTACAGAGATGTGTCATTAATTTATTTGTTCGGCCTTGTGAGACAGTGATCTAAATAAAATAAGATTCATTTTTTAAAAAGCACTGCTATGTTCTCCCTGAGCAAAACAAATCTGCATAGAAATATCACTGGCTTAGCTGTTTGAGATGGTGACATCTTTACACAAACTCGCAGGAGGAGAAAAGCCTTCTTATACCAGCTTCTGTCTGCCATCTTCTCATCTCTTCATTTTTCAATATGAGCAGGAACGTTCCCTGGCCCACAGTTACTCTCCTGGTGGTTTCTATTCCTGGGGAATCCTTGCAAAGCCAGCCCTGAGCTGGTGACGCGTGCGCCAGCAGATGGCAGCAGACTGCCACACTGTCCTTAGGCTGCAGGCCCCAGACTCCAAGCCCATCAGGGGGCGCTACTGGCAGTTTTGGAGAGAGAAACATAACTGAAGGCTTATTCATAAGCCTGGGAGGAAAAATCAGGGATAAAGAAAAGAGCCACAAGGTGTACCATGAAACCTTTCATTAACCTAAGAGAAGCTCTACTTCCCAGAATTCAAGTTAAGCCAGGTGGTCGCAGAATTTCCTGCAATTTTCCCCAGGGTGGTTGTTTCCTGATCCCCAATTACTTGCACAAACTCCAATTTCTGTAACAAAGACTCATGAAGCAACATCCTAGGAATAATTCATTTCTGAACCAGAGGAGATTTTTCTTTCGCGACTTAGTCATTCTCTAGGTGAGCCTCTTTGGCTTATTATTCTAACAAATAACCCGCTAGAAAGACTGCAAACTCCACAAAAGAGATTCAAATCCACAGGTCTGCAGAATGGTTCACTGCCTTTTGGGAGAGAGCTCTTGCTGTCTAAATTTTGCTTTTCTTTCTTAGAAATTACTCACTGAGTCTTTTCTATATCATTGAATTATCACAACTCTGGCAGGCTAATTCTTTCTGCCCCATTTCAAAGAAGAGAAAATGGAGGCTCCAAGATGTGAAGCTTCATTTGAAAAATCCTAAGGTGTGACCTCTTTTCATTACACCTTACAATCTGTGCCCTAACCCCTCAGATGTCCCCTCAGACTCCTTGATTCCAGAACCGGCCATGCTAGACTGTACTCCTGCGTTTACTTATCTCTCTCACTCCACCAGATGGTGACCTCCTTGAAGCAGGAATGAAGCCTTCATTCAGTTTTGTAGTCCCAGGGCCTAGAGCTGAGTATCACACCAAAAGGCACATAACAAATATTTGTTAAATGAATGCAAAGATCTTATAGTTTTTTCTCACATCTGACAAAAAGCCAGTTCCATTTGGATTAAAACCTCTGGCAGGTAATGACCTCAGTGGAGCTCTTAAAGGGAGTCACTAGGTTCTTCTTTCCCCACTCTCCCTTCAGTATCCCAGGAACTCCGTCCTAGGAATTCTTGCTTATGGAAAATGTTTCTATAATAAGGTGTATGTTTCTGTAGAGAGTGTGTGTGTTGTGGAGGTAGGCATAGTCATGAAAAATGCTGTATTTCTTTAAATCTCTATTGGAAAATATTCTCCTCGGTTGTACTCAAAAACTAACTGTATTGGGAGGCTGAAGCAGCAGAATCACTTGAATCTGGAAGGCGGAGATTGCAGTGAGACAAGATGCGCCACTGCACTCCCAGCTGAGCGACAGAGTGAGACTCCGTCTCACAAAAAGAAAAAAACAGAAAAAGAAATGAACATCTTCAAATGCTTGTTTATCATTTTAATAAAAACAAATAACTATTTATCTATTTACTTAAGTGATTATATTGGCCATCACTTCAAATGTACTATCTGATCCCTATAGACAGAGAAGTTTAACAGGCACATGTGTTTTTACCCACAGTGACAATGACCCATCTTTCTATAATTAGTCACTGCAGGCTGCAGCCAGTCCTAATTTCTAATGAAGGACTAAGCTGTGAAAAACACAGCCAGCCTGATATAGAGCCCACAACCTAGCCGAAGGCAGGCAGAACTCCTCTGGCCACAGCTACAGCAGTGTATTACAGTTACGCCATAAGAATTCAGTTCGAAAGCCTGTGACTTCCCTTACATAGACTAGGAAGAAGAACTCTGATGTTCAGCTCATCTGAAGTCTAGAAGCAGCTTCCATTGCTTTCTCTTCTTCCAGGGGCTTTGAAAATTACATTCATGGCAGTAATCCAAAACTGCTTTCCCCACAGAAAGGCTTAACCAGAGGTAGCACAGGAATGCTGAAGAGCTCTGAGATTCTAGGGATCCGGCTTCTACTTCTAGCTCTGTGGGGGAACTAACTGAAATGCAACAGGGGCTCCCTGTATCCTGCCCCCTACACCTCAGTCTTTTCCCACGGAAATGAAGTAGTGAGGTAGATCCCTGAGGTACCCCCTAAGATTAGACAACTTGCAGACATTTTGGAGATAGAAAAAATGTTGGCTCTCAAGTGTGGTTTTATGTTAATGGTGATGAGCATTCATGTATTCAACAAGTATTTAGCAAGCACCCACTATGAAACAAGGCACTGTTCTCCGCCTGAGAATACAGCAGTGTATGGAACAAGGTCCCTGAGGGAAAGATAGACAACAAATAGGAAAGTAAGACAGTTTCAGATAGTGAGAAATACTATGAAGAAAATAAAACATAGTAGTGTGATACAGACAAAGGGAACAATGTTTCTTTAGTTTGGGTAGTCAGCAGGTCCGCTCTATCCAGCCATGCAGGTTGTCTATTGCACTTCACCGGGAAACACCATCCACGTTTCTCAGGCGGTGTCGTTTGAGTTGAGATCAGATACACGTAGTGGTAAAACTTGTCCTTTAGTTCCTTCCTATCCTCATTTCTATACTTTAAAGAATTGAGTCAGATGATATTTAGGTTTGAATCTTTTTCTTATTTTTAACCCCAGTGCTAAGGGCCATGCCTATCATGTCCGATGAATAAACAAATGAACGAATGAATGGTTTGGGACCAAGGAATTTGTATAAACTCCCCTTGATACCCAACACAGACAGCACAGACCAACTTCAACGAGACTGACTGTGGGTGATATGGCGATACTCAGTCATCTCTTGCCCCGTACCCTAATCAACCCCTAAAAGTTAGCTCCATAAAGAAGAACTGGGGATGTGCTACCTAATACCACCTGCAGGGAGGGGCTAGAATGCCTTCCACAGGGCTCCAAGCCCAAAGGAGAGGCCCAATGACCACACACAGCAGCAATCATTCACATTCTTTGGTATTGATGTGGTGAGAGATGGAAATGCCACAAGTACTTCTCAATGTTCCTTTGTTAGAAAGCTTTAATTTTGATGATAAATATATTTTGCAAATTATTTTACTTATTGATTGAGATCTTTTTTTGGGTTGCAAACATTTCACTATAAAGAAATGGGTGAACAATGAAAAAAGAATATCAACACTTAGTTTCTCTACTGAAATTGCTAAGTATCATTTTTTAAATGTTTTGTTTCAAATGCTTGAGTATATTTTAGTGGGATTCTTTGGTAATTTCCCATTGTGTTGTTCCTATGTCATACTATTTAATGCACGAGCAGAACAAGACCATATGTAAACATCCCCGCTTCATAAATATAGGAGCATTCTTTCTAGCAAGCTTACAAAATGCTCTGTCCATCTATTTCCAGGTAAAAAATGTTTCCCAGAAATAATAGGAATTATAAAGTATGTCTTTCTTTATGTTTTCTAATTATGGCTGAAATTTCACAGACACGCTTTCAAGCTTTTTTAATATAATTTTATTATTATTATACTTTAAGTTCTAGGGTACATGTGCACAAAGTGCAGGTTTGTTACATATGAATACATGTGCCATGTTGGTGTGCTGCACCCATTAACTCGTCATTTACATTAGGTATATCTCCTAATGCTATCCCTCCCCCCTCCTCCCACCCCACAACAGGCCCTGGTGTGTGATGTTCCCCTTCCTGTGTCCAAGTGTTCTCATTGTTCAATTCCCACCTATGAGTGAGAACATGCGGTGTTTGGTTTTTTGTCCTTGCAATAGTTTGCTGAGAATGATGGTTTCCAGTTTCATCCACATCCCTACAAAGGACATGAACTCATCATTCTTTATGGCTGCATAGTATTCCATGGTGTATATGTGCCACATTTTCTTAATCCAGTCTATCGTTGTTGGACATTTGGCTTGGTTCCAAGTCTTTGCTATTGTGAATAGTGCCACAATAAACATACATGTGCATGTGTCTTTATAGCAGCATGATTTATAATCCTTTGGGTATATGCCCAGTAATGGGATGGCTGGGTCAAATGGTATTTCTAGTTCTAGATCCCTGAGGAATCGCCACACTGACTTCCACAATGGTTGAACTAGTTTACAGTCCCACCAACAGTGTAAAAGTGTTCCTATTTCTCCACATCCTCTCCAGCAGCTGTTGTTTCCTGACTTTTTAATGATGGCCATTCTAACTGGTGTGAGATGGTATCTCATTGTGGTTTTGATTTGCATTTCTCTGATGGCCAGTGATGATGAGCATTTTTTCATGTGTCTGTTGTCTGCATAAATGTCTTCTTTTGAGAATTGTCTGTTCATATCCTTTGCCCACTTGTTGATGGGGTTGTTTGTTTTTTTCTTGTAAATTTGTTTGAGTTCATTGTAGATTCTGGATATTAGCCCTTTGTCAGATGAGTAGGTTGTGAAAATTTTCTCCCATTCTGTAGGTTTCCTGTTCACTCTGATGGTAGTTTCTTTTGCTGTGCAGAAGCTCTTTAGTTTAATTAGATCCCATTTGTCAATTTTGGCTTTTGTTGCCATTGCTTTAAACTTTTATCTACGAAAACCCCTAAAGGATGTTACAACTTTTAATAGTAATTACCACTTTTTATAAAACTGGAATTCTAAGGAAAGGAAAAGTTCTCTAAAAGAGATTAATTTTGTGAGGGAATTTTTTTGTATGTAGACATTATAAAGAGCCAGGGACGGGGGTGGCTTTGCATTGATTCTGCCCCAGGGTGCACTTTGAGTATACAAAATATTCTACTGGCTAAATATTTTCCAGGCTACATTCTCCATTTTTTTAAAGTCATCATAAGAGATCGTTAAATGTTCTATTAATAAAATATAAATACTTTAACTCATAAGTTAAGTATCTCTGCCAATAAGACAATCTATTAATTAAATAAGATTTTTATTAAGAAATATGGTGCCAGCGTCCAATAGCTCAAGATAAATTAGGGAAATGAGGTTGATCTGGGAAAACTAGTTCTTACTAGAGTAGTGATGGCTTCAAGAAATTGCTGCTTTCTTTTGTAAGTTCTCACCTACCATTTGAAAATCACTTCAGATATCTGTTTGAAATCCGTATCTAAAATTTTGCAGATAAATTTAGCTTCTGTTTGTATATTCCAGTGATGGAGCCATAGTAACCACATAACATAATGAATTAAATTTTTGGATTGATTTAATTCTTCAAGACTTGGCTAGTAAACTTTAGTTTAATCTTTATCCCACCCTTCCCGCCCCCCTAGTTTTCATTCCCTGCTCCCAACCACCTACTCACTCATTCTCCTTCATAGTAGTAGATGGAGCCACCATCTACTCAGTTGTACAAACCAGAATCATCCATGATTTTACTTCCCTTCCCAACCTCCTTTCTCCTTTTCAGTTGACCAACAGGTCCTATCCACTCTATATTGAAACTATACTCTTTTATGTATCTCTGTTTCCACCATGGCATTAAAATCTCTCATCTGAACTGGAATAGCCACCCCATGGATCTTTCCACTTCCACTGCCCCCGATTCCATCCTCCAAATCTTCTCCACATAGCAAGAGCAATCTTTTAACACAATAATAAAATCATGTCACTGCCTGTAGGATAAAATCCAAACTCCTTGCCATGGATCACAAATTTTCACATAATCTAGCCCTTGCCACACCCCCATCCTCATCCAATACCACACTGTCCCCTGCTCAGTGTGATTCAGCCTCAGAAGCTTCCTTTCTGTTCCAGAACATGCCAAATCCTTTCTCAATTCAGCAATTTTGCACGTGTGTGTTTTCCTTCCTGGTATATCTGCTTTGCTTTGAATAGTCCCTTGCTGGTAGAAAGTGCTACATAAATATTTGTCGAGTGAATGAATGAATAAATATTGGTCTTTCTGTTTGTTTTCTCCTCTACTCTCTGGATGGCTGCCTTCTTCTCATTCTTTAAGCTTTGGTTTAAGTCATCTACTAAAAAATTCCTTCCTTAACCCATTATTTAAGTAAGTTCCCTTCATAGTACCTATTAAAGCTTTTTGCTATGTTTATTTGTCTTTTTTTTCCCTTTTATTGCCTTCCTCTCTCACACAACTCTAAGCCCCACGAGGGCCATCTGTTGCACTTAACAGTATATTAACTAGTGCCTGGCACTTTCCTGGGACATACTGCAGGTGATGAACAAATGTCTGCTCAATAGATTAATGAATGAATAATTGACTGTGTGAGCACATTAAACACCAACAATAACCTCCATGGTTCACAGCAGAACCAACTTGTTTTTACAAAGTATTTATTTACTCAGAGAAAAGATATTTATTTATTGTCATTGGGCCAGCTCCCACATCAAGTCTAAGGAAACTCAGATTTAAAACATAAGTTGATGTAAAAACTTGTCCCAGGTTTGAAGCATTTTTTGTCATTATTACTCTGCATTTATTTCAGAAAATGAGACTGGTTTTCAGATCAAATCTCACAAGTCTTTGACCTTCCAAGCAGAGCTCCAGGAAGGTGTTGAGGTGCACATCAAGGGTGCATTTTCAGTTCCAGGTTTGTGAAATAGCATAACTTAATATTTCAAGAACTTCGTATTTTTTAAAAAATTTATATTCTCTTGAGAATGAATAGGCCATATATTTTCTTTTTGGTGGAGGTAGAGAGGTGGAAGGAATGGCAGTATGGTTTGCTGTAAACTCAAATAATAATCATAAAATTGGAAATCAATGCCTCAGCCTCCGGTCTACATAGCACTTAATAGTGTTTATGTCAGTTAACATCTGGCCTCCAAATGTTATCAGTCTTGAACACTGCACCTGCAGACAGCCTGGCATTTGGATTTTAAATATGTTCTTTCGGGAAGGGAGGAGGGGTGAGAGAAGGGGAAGCAGAGAAAGTAGAAGTGGAAAAATGATATTTCAGAATCTTTTCACTTGTACTTAGGCAGTAAAGCATAGAAAAGCTATATATTTTTTTCTTACAGGTATTGCATGGGCACAATGTGCCAGGCCATGTGCTGTACATTTGGTATACATCACCTCATTTCATTGCTCTAATTACCTTGTGAGGAAGGAAGGAACTTGATTTTATAGATGTGAAAATTCAAATTTAAAAGGCTTAAATAACTTGCTGACACCCACTTAGCTATTAAATGGTACATCGCGGATTTAAAACCAGTTTGGTTGGATCCATTAATGAATCAATCAACTCACACGTGTAAACATCTGTTCTGTCTTTCCTCTTGCTACTATGGATACATTTCTGCGATTTTATCAGAAGGCAACTCCTCTGTCCTGAATCCTGTCTTCCCTCACCTACTCATGGTCTACCCTTCTACATACATTTACTCTCTCCTGCATCATCGTTTTCTATTTTGCACGAGCAAACAATCAAGCTGTAAAGTTTTGTATCAAAAATAAACAAACCCGCAAACAAAAAATGACTAGTTAAAGACTTTCATCAAACATATGAAAGTTGAAGGAATTCATCATCTCCAGCAAACCCGAAGTACAAGAAATGTTAAAGGAAATCCTTCAAGCAGAAGGAAAATGATACCAGATGGAAATCTCGTTCTATACAAAGGAATAAACATTTTTTTCTTATTATTAAAATCTCTTTAAAAGATAATGATTGAAAAGCACACATAATAACAATCTACTGTGAAGTTCATAACATATGTAGAAGTAAACTATATGACAAGAGTACAAAGGCAAAAAAGGGGGAAATAGAAGGGTATTCTGAAGATTCTCACAGTTATATAAAGCAGTAAAATATTGCTTGAAGGTAGACTGTGATAAACTAAAAACTTATACTCTAAATCCTAAAGTAACTATTAAGATGTAAAAAATGAAGAGATATATATAATAAGCTAACAAAGAAAATGGAAGCATAAAACAACTATCCAAAAAAGAGAAGAAAAAGAGGAAAAAGCATATAATGAACTGCCAAATTTAGCCTGAAACTTCCTCTGTACTTTTTACAATATAAACTAACTGAAAGCTTAACTTAGGCTTATACTTTTGTAACCAATAGCTGAGCTCAGCCAATCACAGCAGCCAAGCTTCAATCCTGGATGGCCAAGTACTCATACTAATCAAGCTGTTTCTGTACATTACTATTGTTTTCTATTAACAAATGCTGCTTCCCCATACTGTGGAATGCTGCTCTCTGAACCTGTTCTGATCTAAGGGCTGCCCGATTCTGAAAAAATCCTTTGCTTAGTTAAACTCTGTTAAATTTAACTTGTCTAACTTTTTTTTTTTTCAACAGAAAACATCACATTTAAAAGGAAGACATTTTCAAGATGGATTGAAAAAGCATGACCTGACTACATGTGGCTTATAATAGATCACTTTAAATACAAAGACACAAATAGGTTAAAAGGAAAAGAATGAAAAAAGATAAACTATGATAACACTAATCAGCAGAAATCTAGAATGTCTATATTAATAAAAGAATAAGTAGATTCCAGAGCTAAGAATATTACCAGGAATAAAAAGGATGATTTCATAATGATAAAAGAGTCAGTTCTTAAGGAGAATATAACAAATCTAAATATATCTGTACCTATTAATAGAGTTTCAAACTGCATAAGGCAAAAATTGATAAAACTGAAAAAAGAAATAGAAAACTACACAATTATAGCCTCAATAATCGATGGAACAAATAGACAGAAACCCAGTAAGGATATAGAAGACTTGAACAACATCATCAATTTAACTAATTGACAAAGATAGACATTCTTTTCAAGTGTGCGTGAAACATCACCAAAATAGCTGACATTCTAGTCTATAAAACAAGTCTCAAAACATCAAAAAAATTTGAAGTCATACAAAGTTTGTCTTCTGATCAGAGTGGAATTAAACTAGAAATCAAAACCAGAAAGATCTCTGGTAAAGTCCTAGGTATTTGTAAACTAAATACAGTCTAAACAACTCATGAGCTAAAGATATAATGAAAAGAGAAAAGTATTTTGAACTGAATGACAATGAAAACATTATATGTTAAAATTTGTAGGATGCAGCTAAAGCAGTATGTTCAGGGAAATCTACAGCACTAAAATACCTTTATTAAAAAAATAGAGCGAGACTCCGTCTCAAAAAAAAAAAAAAGAAAAAATGACGGTTGTTTCTAGCTCAAGAAAAAGCAAATAAATCACAAAGGAAGCAGAAGGGAAAAAATACAGATAGAGCGGAAATAAAAGAGAGAGGGAGAGAGAGATCAGTGAAGCCAAAACAGGTTTTGAGTAATCAATAAAATTGACAAACCTCTAGTCAGACTTACCAGGAAAAAAAAAAGAAGAGATACAGGTTACCAAAAGAATGAGAGAGGAGATATCAGGATAGACTCTAAAGATACTATAAAAATAATAAATAATCATAAAAAAAATTATACCAGGCCAGGCGCTGTGGCTCATGCCTGTAATCCCAGCACTTTGGAAGGCCGAGACAGGCGGATCACCTGAGGTCAGGCGTTTGAGACCAGCCTGGCCAACATAGTGAAACCCTGTCTCTACTAAAAATACAAAAATTAGCTAGATATAGTGGCATGCACTTGTAGTCCCAGCTACATGGGAGGCTGAGGCAGGAGAATCACTTGAACCCGGGAGGCAGAGGTTGCAGTGAGCCAACATCCTGCCATTGCACTCCAGTCTTGGTGACAGAGCAAGACTCCATCTCAAAAATAATAATAATATAATAATAATAATAATACATAATAATATATAATATATATAATATATAATATATAATATATATTATATATAATATATAATATATATTAATATATAATTATATATATAATATATAATATATTATTATAATATATAATAATATATAAAAATAATAATAATATAATAATAATTATTATTATTATTATGCCAATACATTTGACAACTTCAATGAAGTAGACGAATTCCTTGTAAAACACAATCTATCAAAATTCACTCAAGAAGAATGAAATAACATGAATAGGTCTGTATGTACTACAGAAATTGAATTTTAAAGTTTAAAACATTTCCATAAAGAAAACTGCATACCCAGATAACTTCACTGGTGACTTCTGCCCAAAATATTTAAAAAATTATACTGACTCTACACATCATTTTAGAAAATTGAAGAGGAGGGAATATTTCTCAACTCATTGTGTAAGGTCAGGGCTTCTCCCATATAAAAATCAAAGACAATCACCCAAAAGAATAATATCACCATAAACACACATGGAACAATTCTTAACAAAATTATATCAAATCAAATCTGATAATATATGAAGAGGATGACACCTTATGATTAAGTAGGCTGTATCCAAGGAATATAAGGTTGTTATAACAGACAAAAAAAAAAAATCAGTGCAGTTCTCCATACTAACAG
Organism: Nomascus leucogenys; assembly: GCF_006542625.1. Taxonomy (NCBI): domain Eukaryota; kingdom Metazoa; phylum Chordata; class Mammalia; order Primates; family Hylobatidae; genus Nomascus; species Nomascus leucogenys. The sequence goes on along the minus strand of NC_044385.1, from coordinate 45,705,607 downwards.
ACTGAAAAACAAACCAACATACATGTAATCATATAATTAGGTGAAGAAAAAAGCATTTGACAAAGTTCAACATCCATCCTTTATACACACACACACACACACACACACACACACATATATATATATACATATCAACCAGATAAACGGCATCTGTGAAAACCTTCAGCTAACATTATCCTTTAAGATAAAAGACTGAATTATTTCTCTATAAAATCAGGAACCAGTTACGAATGCCTGTTCTTTCCGCTTCCACTCAACATTTTACTGGAGGTTTTACCCAGTGCAATAAGGAAAGACAATGATATCAAAGCATACACACTGAAAAGGAAGACATAAAATGATTTTTGTTAATAGATGATATAATAGTCTATGTAGAATATTCATTGTAGCATTGGCATAGTAAAAAAAAACTGGAAACCATCCAAATGTAACAGGTGAATGGATAAACAAATTGTGATATACCCATACAGTGGAATACCACTTAGCAATAAAGAAGAATGCACTACTGACACCTGCGGTAATATGGATGAATCCTAAACTAATTATGCTGAGTGAAATAAGTCTGATAAATAGAGTACATAATGTATAATTCCATTTATATAGAATTCTAGAAAATAAAACTAATCTATGGTGACAGAAAGAAGATACGTAGTTTCCTGGGGGGAAAGGGGTGGTGTCAGGGAGAGGTGGGAGGGGTTGCAAAGGGAAACTTTTGGGTTTGATGGCTATATTTACTATCTTCGATGTAGTGATAGCTTCATAAATGTATATGTGTCTGAATTGTACACTTTAAGAAGTGCATTTTTGGCATGTCATTTGTACATTATAAATACATGTTTTAAAAAGACTTGTGGTTATCCCATGCACCCCTCCATCCATTGCCTCATTTTCCGGCAATTCTTTTTAAACAAAACTTTCTAACAAGTTGCCTTTATTGCTGTCTCCATTTCTTTAACACTTATTTTCTTCTCAACACACTAGAATCAGGATTTGGCCCACAACACTTCATAATAAATCCCTCTGGTCAAGATCATCAGTGTCTTACGTCTTGTCCAAACCAATGGTCAATTCTTAGTCACTATCTTTCTCAAATATCAGGAATATTTGACCCAAGTTTTGCTTCATTTGACTTTCAAGGTATGTCTTGTCCTGGTTTTTCTCCTATATTCTTGGCTTCCTAGGTCTTTTTCCAAACTCTAACTTTTTTTCCAATTCTAAATGTTGGAGGGCCCCTGGGCTCAGCTTTATGCTCTTTTCTTTTTCTACACCGATTTCCTAGGTGATTTTATCAAGCTTTTATCGTGATATATCGTGATATAGAATACTATCTATTTACCAATCCTTCCCTAATGTGTTTAAAACAATGAGAACTACAGAAAAACTATGATGAATGACCAATGCAGCTAGACAACAAAGCTAGCACGCTGTATGTCCCCAAAAGGGCAAAAAAACAGTTTAACAGATAAAGGTCTGAAAATGTAGTACTGATGCCAGGTGCTGCAGGAGAGGTGCCCAGACAGAGCTTTGCAGTGTATTTGAGGCACTGTCTCTGCACTGCTTTTGCACATCACTGCCCTCTGCTCTGCTGGTAATCTTATGGAAAATTCATCCAATTTCTTTAAAACTACTTAGCATTGATCTTGCATCTGAGGACTTTCAGAAACCTCAACATTCTAAAAATAAATGGTATGATGATTCTATTAAAGCTCAGTCTCCAGGCTTTGCTGTTCTTTGCCATTATTTTTAGAAATTTAATCTTCTTGTAATTTAAACCAAATGCCTATGAGCAGGTCTTAAGTTGCCCTTCATCGGGCTGGACAGTCCCCAATTTCATTCCCCAAAGCCAAATTAAGGTGGAACCAGTCAGGTTTGGGAGATGGCCTCACTATGACAGTATCCTTGAGGAACTGTGACAATCCTTTACCTCACTCACACTTGACCCACACATAGAGTATAAAACTCCTGAATCACCGTGATAGGCTTTGATTTTTCTTTCCATAGGAAGTCTTTCAAAAGAGGGAAATAAGAGCAGTGTTTTGAAGTGAATAGAGAAGTCTTTACTTTTTAACCAATGTGAGTTCATTTTCCTCTTCAGATATCAATACCAATTTAAACACCTGTTTTTAAAGAAGGCATTGCTATTTTACAAATCCATCCTTTGAATAGCAGCAACAGTTATTGCCTTCAAATTTAAGTACTTGAGGAAACACATTTGCAAAGCATTTCTTTTAACTGCTTCTCTTAGAAGCCTGTCCTTGGACTCACTCAATCACAAACAGTAAAACAAGTCATTTGAAGGGTTGATTTATTTGATACAGACATCCCTGAATACTTCTCAGCTCTGTCAATAACTCCATTTCCTCGTTTCATCTTTTCACAACCAATTCTCTCAACATGGATTTCCTTTTTAATACTCAATTATCTTAACTTACTGGTAAATTACTCAGTTGAATCAAAACATCAGTTTGAGTAATCAAAAAGACAGAGGGCTCTTCACACAGAATTGCTGACTCACATATTTCTGACTCACAGATGGATTACTGTTTTCTGTGCCACCTCAATAATGTGACATTGCTTGGACAAATAAAAACCAGTACCTTAAATGGTCTAGTTGAGTTTATTGCATGTAGCTTCTCAATTTTGTTAATGAGTCACTTAAATTATTCAATATTCTCCAGTATGTTTTAAAAAATTATATTCTGAATCATAACCATTCTACTCTAGACAAGGAAGCCATAATACTCATTTTGTTTGCCATGCTGGTTTTACAATTTAGGAATTTTTTTTTTTTTAGACAGATTCTCGCTCTGTCACCCAGGCTGGAGTGCAGTGGCACAATCTTGGCTCACTGCAATCTCCGCCTCCTGGGTTCAAGCAATTCTCTGGCCCTCAGCCTCCTGAGTAGCGCATGCCACTGCGCCTGGCTAATTTTTGTATTTTTAGTGGAGGCGGGGCTGGTCTCAAACTCCTGACCTCGTGATCTGCCCTCCTCAGCTTCCCAAAGTGCTGGGATTACAGGCATGAACCACTGCACCCGGTCAGGAACTATTTTAACCTTGAATTGCGAGATGCTTCAGGTCATTTGTTATTTAATGTTAGTAGGAGCAACTCTTGTTCTTACAACAAAAATTGAACTTTGACGTAAGGATTTTCTGTTTTGTCTGTTTAAAGGCTAATGGTCTTTGTGATGCACAAACTAAATCTCATTGCTATCTTGGAAAACAGAAATGATAACAGAAAATGTCACAAAACTTTCAAATTTGCCTTGGAATCTCTGTGGTAGGATTACTATATTTGCTTTGCGTTCAAGGCAATTTTTAAATTTTTTGATTTTTTAAAGTTGTAAACACAAAGTACACTTAACTCTCCTGTATTAAAACCTCCAATACATCATCACTGCCAACAGAAGAAAGATCAAACTCTTCTGCCTGGCAGTCAAAATCCTAATGGTATGATTTGAACTCTACCTTCTAAGCTTATGTGCCACCATGGCTTCTCTATCCTTTAATCGAGCTGAATCACACGCTTTATTTATTCATTTCTGCTTATGTTCTTTGTACTCCAAGACTATCTCTCCATCTAGAATATCATTTTTGACCTTCCCACAAATTCAAGTCCATGTGTGAGCAAGGGCCTAGGACAGAGGATGCAAAAACCAGGAATTAGGGCAAATTAAGCAACTCTGTGGAAGTGACTCCATAGAAACTTCTAAGCTTCCGTTTGTTGTCAGCCTTATTAAAAATACTCAGAGTGACTCCAGGAGTCCTATATAAAAGAAAATGATTGCCCTAGGAAAGATCTATAATACTTAGTAGCAATTTAATGAAATGGATCAGGACGAGGCTGCAGACCTGAGTTTGAATAGAAGCTCTGTCATTTGCTAGCTAAAGGGCCTTGGATTTAACCTCTCTAAGATTTAGTTTCCTCGTGTATAAAATAGCAATAGAAGAGAGAGCTAAAAGCTTGCTGTGAGGATTAGATTAAATAATATGTATAAAGATTTAGAAGTTCAGTTCTGCAGGGTTTTTTTAGCCACACCAGCACAGGAGAATGTGGTAGAATAGAAACGACAGTGTGGTTTATTTAGACAGAAGGCCCGAGATTCTATCATTACTGTCCCAGTCTCTGAAATGTAATTTCTCAAAATCTGTAGATACCACATAAGAGACCCAAAAGTTCTCACGTGCTGAGGTGTGGAGTAGGGATTTAGTGAAGAGTTATGAATGCCCATGTCTGTGAAAGAGTAGTGGCTGCCTTGTAACAGAGGCTCTGACGGGGATGGCTCAAAGCCAGGAAGCTGAGTAAGTTCATGGAAGATTGGTAACTCAAAACGAACAAAACTGTGGACGGCAAACACTGAAGTGGCTGCCTTAAAGGCTCACACAATCTTTATCTGCTGCTCTGCCTGAGGTTGAGCATGTCCAAGTGGCATAGTTCTGGCCAATGAGATACAGGTAGAAGCCTCTGGGGGGCCGGGCGCGGCGGCTCACGCCTGTAATCCCAGCACTTTGGGAGGCCGAGGCTGGCGGATCGCGAGGTCAGGAGATCGAGACCATCCTGGCTAACACGGTGAAACCCTATCTCTACTAAAAATACAAAGAATTAGCCGGGCGTGGTGGTGGGTGCCTGTAATCCCAGCTACTCTGGAGGCTGAGGCAAGAGAATGGCATGAACCCGGGAGGCAGAGCTTGCAGTGAGCCGAGATCGAGCCACTGCACTCCAGCCTGGGCGACAGAGCGAGATTCTGTCTCAAAAAAAAGCCTCTGGGGAAGATGTTCCTTCCCCAATATTAGGTCAGACCGTATGAAATTGCCATTTTATAGGTTAAAAATAGCTGAAAAATAAGCAATTTCAGACAGTGCAGACTATAGAAGACAAACTTTACAACCTAGGAGAACTCTTTATCTTTTCCTTTTTACCCTTTCCTCGTTTTTTCTGCCTGAAATAGGGAACTCATAAAAAATCAGTAGCAATAGTATGGCTTTGAGGATAAGCATGAGGATGGTAGAAAAAGAAGATAAGAGGATTCCGAATCTTTGGTGACACACTGAGTTGTGTCAGGCCTTAGACTATCTACCCCTGAACTTCTTGTTACATGAGACAAATAAAGCCCTGTTTAGTCACTATAGCATGGTATGTTTGTGTTTTTTTTGACAGAGTCTTGCTCTGTCGCCCAGGCTGGAGTGCAGTGGCATGATCTCGGCTCAGCTCACTGCAAGCTCTGCCTCCCGCGTTCACGCCATTCTCCTGCCTCAGCCTCTCGAATAGCTGGGACTACAGGCACCCACCACCATGTCTGGCTAATTTTTTGTATTTTTAGTAGAGATGGGGTTTCACTGTGTTAGCCAGGATGGTCTTGATCTCCTGACCTCGTGATCCGCCCGCCTCGGCCTCCCAAAGTTGCATGATTTCTTATATTGCAGCTAAAGACAACCCTAATGCATGTCATGGGGCTGAGTCAGCAGGCAGAGGACCAACGGATCTTTACTGATAGAAGAATTGACTCCAGAGAAACTGGCTTCAGAGAGTATAGTGTCTCTCCGAATGAGCCAGGGAAAAGGAAGGGAAGGGAAATAGTGCCAGGAGAGCTTTAATTTGAAACAGGTGGTCAGGTTAACAAGACAGATGTCTGGGGGAATGTCTAGGATATTTGGGTGTCAGGCTAAGGAAACAGCAAGTGCAAAAGCAAGAGCATGCCTAGTGTATTTGAATAACAACAAGTAGGCCAGTGTGGCTGGAGCAAAGTGAGTGAGGGGGCGAGTAGCAGGAAATGAGAGCGGGGTACCACGAAGCCATTTCATACAAAGTTTTCATAAAGCATGTGTGAGAAAGACAAGGACTGATGATGATTACAGGGTGTTATACCTGGGCAATCAGAAGGCCCGAGATGTCCTCAACTAAGATGAGGAAGTCAGCAGAAGATTTGGGTTTGGGGTAGAGATCAGATCATGTCCAGTTTGAAATGACAGACAGCAAAGAAGAGATATGAGGTAGGCATATCCATAAAAATATGGATTTCAGTGTAGAGCTAACCATTTCAGCTTCATAGAAATGCTACCTATGTTGGTAAGTCAGGGGTAGTCCATGCAGGTGTGTACATTTTCTTTGAAAAGTGAAAAAACAAATCTGTGTTTGTATCAATCTGTTCTCAGTCTCCTGTAGAGTGATATTTAGCTGGGAGAGCTGATGTGAGGAATGTGGGAGGGCTAGGTGAAGTAATATATAGAAAAGGCATATCTCAGAGTAGATATTCAATAAATAATCCCTAATATATATTGCATATTTATATTTTTCTGGGCACTTTGTTAAGCACTTTGCATACATCAACTTATTTAATCTTCACAATCAACTTATGAGGTACATAATATTTTAACCTGATTATATAGATAAGGATCCTGAGGTCTAGATAACTTAAGAATTTTTCTCAAGGTCACAGAGCTGTTAACCATCAAAAACTGGATTCAAACAAAGATCTTTTTACTCCTGAACCAGTGTTCTTAACCTACGTTCTGTACCAAAGACACAAACTTAGAAGCCCTTAGGGGTAATGTAAATGGATGCGGTGACTCATATATCCAGTGCCTACTCAACTTTACACGTGGATGTCTCGTATGCATCTTAGATGCCACATGGCCAAAACAGAATTATTTCTTTTCCCAACTAAATCTGTTGCTCATTCAGTCCTTCCCACCTCAATCAATGACACTCTTGTCTAGCCTGTTGCTCAAGCCCAAAATCTGGAATTGTCCTTGATTCCTCTCTTTCCTTCACGCTACGCATTTAATCCATCAGCAAGTCCTGTTGGCTCTATTTCCAACATCTGTCCTATCCGTGTACATTCTGTTCACTTCAATAGTTCCAAACCTCACTCAAGCTATCATTATCTGTTATGAGGATGTTTTCAACAGTCATTGATTTTCTTGTTTCCATTCTTTGATTCCATAAACTATTTTACTCACAGTAATCAGAGTAAACTTTAAAAACTATAAACTAGATCACACTTTAAAATCTTCTATAGCTGCCCATCACATTTAAAATAAAATCCAAAATCCTTACGACAGCCTATAAGAATTTCCACGATCTGCTCTCTGCTTTCTGATCTCATTTTATACAATTTTCCTTCTTGCTTCTACTTTGCACTGACTGTCCTTTTCTTGGAACAAACCAAGCTTTCCTTGCCAGGCTCTTTGACCTTGCTGTTGGCTCTGCTTAACATCCTCTCCCTGATTCTTCACAAAGTGGCTGCCATATTATTGATTCCTCAGAGCAAATGCCAGCTCCTCAGGAGGGTTTTCTGGTCTACTCAATCTGTAGTTACACCTCCTCCTGCACACTTTTCACACCACATCATCTTATTCTATTAACTTAATTGCATGTCTCATTATTTGGAATGTTATTGTTTATTTATTAGTTGCTTCATTTTTAATCAGTATCTCTCCATTAAATGCAGGCTTCATGAGATTTGGGACCATGCTCTATCTTGTTCCTGCACTATCTCTAGAGCCTAGTACAGTGCCTGACCTGTAGAAGACCCTCAACAAAGATATTTTAAATAAAACTGGTCCGAGAAGAGATAAAAAGATAATAAAAAGTGATTGTTGGGGTCTTGGTGAACTGAATGCATACTCAGCTTTAAAAAATTAAGTTAAAAAAATTAAAAGCATTTTGCTGGACAAATCAAAAGGTCTGTTCGAATTTCTAATTCCTGCACTGCACTCCTTCACTTCCTGACCCTCACACTAATTCCACAAGGCTTAGGACCTGAAGATACAGAAGCAGAATGACAATGAATTTCAGTATGCACATAAGCAAATGTTTGCCCTAGGTCTGTAGTGTTTGCACCAACAGAAGAAATCACCCAATGAGCTAGGCTTTCTTTAAGACAAACGTGACACATACAACGAATGTGTTACTTCCCCCAAGGGGGTATTTATTGATGAGTTACTAATCCATGAAACAAATAAACAAAAATAAGAAATTGGAAATGCCAATAACCAGGAAAACAAAATAAAACAGGAGACTCAAAGAACAGTAAGAATTTACAAAGTTAAACACAGGGTGATTTTAAAAAGATTTCACAGCTGGATTAAACATCAAATATCCCTGCCTTGGTTACTGGGCCCAAGTATTCAGTTTAGAATTTCTAGAGCCCAAGTCTAGCTGAATTCTGGCTGGAACTGTGCATAAGACGTCTTGCTCTAGAGCCCATCAGGAGAAATGCCGTGGGAGCTGGCATACTTGTGCCTAAGGAGAAACAGACCTCCTTCATTGAATTCCGTTCACATCTACTTAATGAAGGTCAAGGAGCCCGTATCTCTCAAAGACTCCCATTATAAAATATGTGGAAAAATATCTCAGTTCACTTCAAAAACGCAGGAATTTTTAGAAATATTATTGACTGAGAAGAATAAAATGAGGATTGATAACGTGCCATGAGTTTTGGCAAAAGTGAGAATATTGAGAATGTAGTTTCCATTTGGGTGTAGTGGACCCAAGCCTGGCTGAAGTGAGTTGAGGTGAGAACGGGGGGTGAGAAAATAAAGACAACTTTTAAAAGAGCTTGACTGTGAAGCGGAGGCTAGACATGACACAGTAACTGGAGGAGGTTGCATAGCCCATGTAGGCTTCTTTAATGTCATGTTTTTATGTTTCAGAGACAGAGAGAGAGAGAGAAAGTGATGATCAAGGTGAGGGAGGAGAGAGATGCAGGTGCAAAGTCCTCGAGGAGCCAAGGTGAAGTGGTGTCCAGAGTACAGTGGAAATGCTGGACATGGTTCATGAATTGTGTCCAAAGAAAAGGCAGAACACATTGGTAGATTCTGTGACAGATAAATTAGCTCTCTTTTGATTTCTTCTATTTTCTCAGTAAGAATGAGACAGACAGGCATAGTTTTGGAGGTTTAAGTAGAGATGAGATGACATAAAATATTTGTTCTGGAGACTAAGAGAGTGACTTGACCAGAATTTGCAATAAAATTGCAGAGTAACATTGACAGCTTATCTGAGATTTGTGGTCATTAGTTTAGAATGAGCTCGAGTTGTTTGCTTGACTATTATTATTATTTTTTTTTTTGAGGCAGAGTATTGATCTGTTGCCAGGATGGAGTGCAATGGCACAATCTCGGCTCACTGCAACCTCTGCCTCCCAGGCTCAAGTAATTCTCCTGCCTCAGCCTCCTGAGTAGCTGGGATTACAGGCACGTGCCACAATGCCCAGGTAATTTTTTTAGTTTTAGTAGAGACGGGGTTTCACCATGTTGCCCAGGCTGGTCTTGAACTCCTGACCTCAGATGATCCACCTGCCTCGGCCTCCCAAAGTTCTGGGATTACATGCATGAGCCACTGTGCCCGGCTGCTTGACTATTTTTCTCCAGCCATTTTTTGCTGCACTTGTGCCAATTCTGGGTAGGCAAGAATTGATCTGACCAGCTCCGAAATTTTGCCCAGAATTTTGGTGGGCACCTAAGTGTGTTTAGGAAGGAGTAATTTTAATGACAAATACTTAAATTTAAGCTTGGCAAAGAAAGAAGTGGAGAATGTGTGTGAGAGGGGTTGAGGGGAATGGGGAGCAGTGAGAAGTGGCAGAGTCTATGAGTTGGAAGTCGTGTTGGAGCAGAAATCTAAGCAGTGGAAAGAGAGAGATGTACTGGAAAGATGGGAAGTAAGAGTCAGGCATCAAGTGGAAATGCTTGACATCAAGATTTTGGAGACAGTTGAGTCACTGGTAAGCTACAAGGTATAAGGTAAACATGGGAGAGGAGATGGCTTAGTTGATGTGGAAGAAAAGTTATTCAAAGTGATAGCAAATAACTATAAGACCAGGGTATTGAATGCATCATCTACATGCATGTGGAAGTTATCACAAATGATGCCACCATTTGTCATGGAGACAAAGAATGAGTCAGATGCTGCAATATTCAGTGAATTCGAGGGTGTGATCCAGAAATCTGTGGCTGACTACATCAAAGAAGGGTAGCAGGTGTTATAGTCTGATGGCATGCACTTCAAAAAAGCAAGGTTTTTGAGAAAGGTAGGGAATAAAATGATCTCTAAGCGGAGGGCCCTCCTCTTTCTCTATGCACTGCAGTGCATTGAATATGGGGTTGGGGGGGGAATTAAAAAAGAACACTGCAAGTGTAGCTCAGAGGCCAAGGGAGAGCCAGGTGTCAGTTGGAGCAAGGAAAGGGAACAATCAGCTAGGAGTCTAAGGATGGAGGAAATCTCCACGATTTCCAGACTCAGAATTTCAGCAGCACTGTGGAAAGGTTAGGGAAGATTCATTTATCTCAGGAAATGTGTCAAACCTTATGGAGCAAAATACTAAAATGATTATGGGAGGCTTGGACTACTGAGGATAACTGAGGGAAAACTGAATATGAAGCAAGTTGGAGCTAGTTCTCTCGGGGAAACTGAGTAATCAGCCCAAATACAGCCTTTTCCTTAAGGTCCTGTAGGCTGTTTGCTGTGGTGGGCAGGGAGTTCAGACATCACCCCCTTGAGGGTGTTCTCTCTGAGAATCTTATCTGACATGACACTAGCCATCCTTCTCCATCTCATTTTCCTGTGCCTTTTTCTTCACCACATGCATCACTGCCTGAAACTATATTATTTATGTATTCATTTATTTGTGCCTCTAAAATGTGTTTCAGGAAAGAAAGAAACCTTGTCAGGTTTTGTTTATTGCTGAATTTCTATGATCTGGAACACACCTGGCACACACTGAGTGAACACTCAATGGATGTATGCTCGAGTTAATGTTTCCTTAAAAAATAATAATGAGGAACTATCATATTTGAAGTATTCTGAGTTCACAAGCAGAAAAACAAAACTATTTAAATGACCTTTTATTATTCCTTTATTTTGTTCTTCTTTATAAAAAATAATGAAAAGCCATTAAGATGCCAATTTTCCTTTTCCCAAGGAGAAATGCTTTTACTAATAAGTGACTGCAAATCTTTGTGATGGACAGAGGGCTAGAGGAACAACTCATATTTCTTGAGCGTCTATTCTTATGTCAGGAACTAATCTGGGAGCATATTTTTACATATATCATATCATTCTTACAAGAATTCACAAGATAGATTTTGTAATATTATTCACATTGAACAATGAGGAAACGAATGATCAGAGAGGTTGAATAATTTGCTCAAGATTACACAGCTACTCAGCACAATTGCTGACATTTGGATGAAGTCCTAACTGAATTTAAAACTTTTATCTTCTCCTTTAGACCATAACATTCCACAAAAAGCAAAGGGAAATGAACAACTGGAGGCTCCATAGGTGCCCTGAACGCTAGGCCTCAGGAAGATAGTAGAAAGGAATCAACTTTTACTAGGTGCTTATTATTTACCAAGCCCTTTTGTTAGAATATGCACACACATTACTTCATTTAATCCTCACAACAATACCAAGAATTAAATATTGTCATTAAAGGCAAGAAACCCTAGTTCAGAAAGAGATATTACATTTACCCTTGAACTAGTGTAGCCACGTGATTAAGTTCTGGCCAATGAAATATAAGTAGAAGTTGTTTGGAAGAACCTCTAAGGTGTTTTAGGAAGACCACGTACAGCGAGAGAAAACCCTCATTTGCTTTTCTGCTTTTACTCCTTACTCCAATCTATAACATCTGGCCAGATGGCTGGCACTCCAGCAGTCATACCTTATGAAAAGACTTGGAAATTGGAAGCCAGAGCTAATATGGTAGAACAAAAAGACAGAGGAGGCTGGGTTACTGATGATGTCCCAGAACCCACCACACCAGACCTGGCTTTCCTTGGCTTTTACGTGTGATAATAGACCTTTTTCTGTTTAAACAACTGTTATTTTAGGATTTCCAGCGTATTCAGCCAAAACTCATCCTAATTAATACAGACATGGAGATAAAAAAAAAAGTGTCAATACACTCAGTACCTGAAGTTCATCTTTTCAAATTAATTAAGGGAAGAGGATTCAATAAGCTTTCAATAATGTTAGCCAAAGGGAACAAAGAATGATACAAGGAATGATGACAGAGGGTGGGAGGGCCAGAGGGATAAAAGGAGAAAATATTTTGGAACTGAAGTCCCTCAATGATCTTATCTGTTTGTGTATCAAAGCCCCAAAGAATAGGAAAGAAAGCAAAGAAAAACATAAAATATATAATGAGGACACTTGGTTTTGAATATTATTCTGTCACTGAATTACTATGTGATTTGGAAGAATTTAACTGATATGTTTAATCCTAAATTACCTAATCTATAACACAGCTTTAATACTGCCTGTATATTTCAGAGTATTGCTGCAAAGGTTAAGTTGAATATGTTTTACATTTTTTATAAAAAGTAAAGTACCATGGATTTATTTTTTGGTTGCTGGGCATTCAATTCCCATTTTTAACAATATCTCTCTACTCCCTTAAGCAATCGTCTTTCCTATTACATAAAGTCTGCTGACATAATAAATAATCAGGGGGTCTACATAACCTAAACAAGGGGCTTGCATGTGATCTGAGGGAGGTCAAACAAGATGCCTTATCTGTGGAATTTAAATCCCAACCAAAGGGCAAAGAGGCTAAAAATGGCTGGAATTTCTCTTTATTCTAGTAGGGTAGCCACTTTCCAATGGTTTTGGTTAGGAGGCCTCTCTGGAGGGTCCTGCTTTTTCTCTCTAGGGCTGCCTTGGTTCTTGCCTATTTCTAGGGCTGGCTCTCCAGGTTTGCAATGATTGTAGGCACTCCCAAAATCTTTTCAATAAACTCCCCTTTGTTTAAGTTTATCAAAGATAATTTATGTGGTATGAAATAAAAAATCCTAACTGAAATATTAATATATGTTATATAAATATTGTTATTGCTACTGCTACTTTTAATAGCAGTAAAAATATTATGTCTGTTTACCACTTTAGACAGAAATAGCCAAGTCTTGATTGGACAAATAAATGAAGATATCAACTTCGTGTCATTCCTTGGAGCCCTGGCAACATTTTCAACTTCTCTTCTTCCAGAGACTATCAATTCCAATCAATGTTATTACCCATCTCCAGAAAGCTCTCAGCAGCAGTTTTAAGGCACCTTTCTAAAGCTTGAAATTTGCCAAATCAGTCACAGTAAATCCAAGTCTATGCTATTAAAACATAGCAGCAGAGGGAAAAACAGTTTAAGAATGTGAGCAAGGAAGGATAAATCACAGATAAAAAGATAAATTAGCAACCTAAAAGAGCAATGACTTAAAAAGGGAGCAGCCATTCTAATTTATAATGCAAAGTCTCCACTGTCATCATCCATCTTAGCTTGCAAGCAGCATACAAGGCTTCTTTGCAATTTCAATAATCAGTTTTGATATCCACATTAAAAGCCCCTCAACTTCATAGTGCATTAAGAGGATGCTAATGTACCAGGCTCCTGCATGTCTCCCACTTTATCCCTTGGAACTTATGAAGAGACAATTTAGAAACTATAAAATGTTTTCTCACTCTAATGGAAGGGAGGTGAAGCTTAAAGAAAAGTACCTGAAGAAAGAAGTACTGAATATTAATCTAGATCCACAATGCTTTGAAGTAGAGGGGATCAAAGAGCATTCTTCTTATCAGCTACTCCTCTCTTCTCCTTCCCAATAGCAAGCAAAACATCCAATCTTGTGAACTTTTTGGCTGCTCAGCCCCAGATCACCTCAAAGCCTCCAGATACTTCCTGAACTCCCCTCTTCTTTCCTTTTACTTAGTTTGTCCTGTAATTAAGTAGCTTTTTCCAGCTCCTGGAAATTTTCCTCCAGCCCTCAATTCCTTGTTGCCTTGGAGGGTAACCTGGCAGGCCCTTCTAGTTTTATACATTGTCATACTAATCCCTATAGAAAAACTGTCAAGAAATCACAAAAATAATAAGCTAGAGAAATGACAAATGTTTCCAGAATTGTACACAGTATGTTGTCTCTGCTGCTTCATTTCTAACTCCCTTACAGATGTGGTAACTACAAGTCCTGCTGAGTTCCTGCTCTCTAATTTTATTGTTAACAATGTGGCTCATCTTCATCCCTACTCTTTGATCTCGTTTCTCTGAAAGGTCATGCAGAATCCTTCCTCAACAATAGTCTTCTTGACAGTGTTTGATCTGAAGATTCCAATTAGTAGTTTTATTTGGATAATTTGAACTCTGTGTTGGCCAGGTGAAGTGACACCTCTTCACATGTCATTGCCCAACCCAGCCATCATTAAAACACCTTTCAGCATAAAAACATGGTGCAGAATCCGGCCGGGCGCGGTGGCTCACGCCTGTAATCCCAGCAGTGTGGGAGGCCGAGGCGGGCGGATCACCTGAGGTCGGGAGTTTGAGACCAGCCTGACCAATATGGAGAAACCCTGTCTCTACTAAAAAAAAAATACAAAATTAGCTGGGCCTGGTGATGCATGCCTGTAATCCCAGCTACTCGGGAGGCTGAGGCAGGAGAAGCGCTGGAACCTGGGAGGCAGAGGTTGCAGTGAGCCGAGATCGTGCCATCGCACTCCAGCCTGGGCAACAAGAGTGAAACTCCGTCTCAAAAAAAAAAAGAAAAAAGAAAAAAAACATGGTGCAGAATCCAAAGGTAGAGACCAGGAACAACAGGAAGGGATAATGTTGTGCTTTGCACATTTCTTTGGATTTCAACTTTTCCCATGACTTGTTCTCTAACACCACAGGCAGAATGGAAACAGCACATCTTCACAACTGAAACCACAATGTAAGAAAATGCTGTAATGTGCAAGGTGATTTGTATCAACTATAAAGTTGCTCTCCGTGATGATTTACTAATAAGTTTCAACCTCCGTGAAACTTCTATGGCACAAAGTAAAAGCAATGAATTCTTAGTAGCAGCCAACAGAGCTGAATGAGAAACAGGCCACCTTCAAATTATCATGCATTACACGTCTACCTGTACTGCCACTAACCCCTGCAATCATGGTGCCCTTGCCATTGCACCATGTTCCAGGAGAAATCATATCAGAAAAATTTTGAGTTACTTATCTTTATTGAGCCTATATTTGAGAAGCCATACATGGCTAAACTCTCCACTATAGTAGAACCATGTGAGAATGGGACCCCTACATATTTATATACCCTAAGTGAGAGGTAACTTGACTTTATTTATTCACACTGAGAAGACAAGAACACTGATGCTATCAAATACTATTGGCAGAAATAATGCAGATTAGTAAATGCGATGAGAACATGATTTTTTTCTATAAACAAAACATAATTAAATCCCACAATTAAAACCCAATAAAACAGCTTTTTTAAAGATAGCTACAGCTATCCATCTGTAGCTGGATGCAACCATCCAACCAAAATGTATTTAACTCTATTGAATGCTAGGCCTTGTAATATGTGTTAAGAGTGCTAAAATGAATAAATATCATCTCTGCTCTCAAGAACAGTAGTCTAGTGGTAGAATAACATATGTACAAGGATATGACAGCAGATTTCTTCCAAGATCACAGCATTTCTGAAGGGTGGGAAAGAGGTCCCAGAGGGGTCATGGAAAGATTAACATCTTCTGGGGTGGGGGTGGCTGGTGAGCACTGATATTGAAAAGGATTGATTATCTGGGAGGAGTATAACTTTTTGGAAAACAGAACAAAATGAGATCATTAAGGATATGGCTCGTCTCCATGAGAGACGAGCTGTCAGTAGAAACAGCAGTAATCACTGAGCCCAAAGCATGGCTAGAGTCATCTCCCTACCTCTCTTCTTTGTACTTTCCAAACAGTTTAGAAAGAGACTGTGTAACTTTGGGGTTTGTTTCACAATGAACACCTGGGGCCACTTTCATTTCCCACTCACGGAGACCAGTAAATTCCTGCCCTAATAACACTGTCCTTGGACTTCACGACATGAGGCCCTCTCTGTCACTGCACTTGAGGTATCGGCCGACATCACTTGGGAGTAACCTAGCTTCCTCCTTGTCTTTAATTTGGTAGTTAGAAGCTACTATTTTGGAGGGCATTGAATCTTCCTGCAGTTCCCACACACTAGATAGTAAACCACTAATAATTTGCACCCAACAGCTTTACAGAGGTGTTGGAAGGATAATCAATTACCAGGCTAATGCTGATTCCCCAGTTTTCCCTGCCTTCAATTTCTCCTCCATCAAATCATCTGCTATAATGTTGTCAGCTTAATCTTTCTATAACACATTTCTAAGTAAAGCACTCCCGTCCTCAACATCCTTCAATATCTTCTTATTGCCTATCAAAATTCTCACCAGCCAGTAAAAGTTCTCAATGATCTGGCCTCAAACTACTTTTCCAGCCACACTTTGTGTGTCTGTGTGTGTCTCTTCTTCCTAAACTTAAACCATAATATATTGAAATATTGTTTGAAAGATCCCAGGTACAGTTGCAGTACCAGGAATGTCAGTAGATAATAAATAATAATTGCGCCACAGAACCTAGGCCTTGATGGAGAAATAAATTTTCTTATACTAAATACAAAACTAATAAAAATAATAAAACAAATCATACAAATATGCAAAACAACTGAGTTGATTATTCTTCATTTGCCTCTCCCTATCCCCACCCTCCAATCCATTTTCCATCTTTGTGACGTAAGGGACTGACCACAGGTTCCTTTGCCCTTTGACTTTTTGTCGAGTTCAGCCAACAGGAGACACCAAAAAGAGACAGACAGGCAGAAGGAGAAAGATGGCAGTGCAGCTCTCTTCTTGCTCCTTCCCGCTTGGTACTGCAGCTCTTGTGGCTGCTGCATTTTATGCCACATTAATCATTTCTTCCTCCTGCTTCTTCAGGCCTAGCAGTAGTGACCACTTCCCACTGTTGCTAGTCATTGGGCATCTCAATATCCTTGCCTACACTTCTGTAAATACCTTTATCAAGTGCCATTTACAATCCCAGCCAGATGTACTTTTTTTCTTGCCTAGCCAATGAGAGCTACAATGCTGGGGTAAACACACAATGACTAAGTATAATAGCCTCAGATGGCCTTCATCTGAAACTAATGACACACTTGGGAGAGGATCTGGAGAGGGTAAGCTGACACCACTACAAACCACTACATTCCCCTTCTTGTACTTAATGACCTTCCTTATTTTTTATGCTGGGAGAATAAACTTGGAGCAAATGAAGCAGACATGATGATGTAAGAAGAGAGTAATTTAAGTTCGAGGCTTTATTTGATCTCAAATGCAAGGGAATTTATAATAGGCTGAAGTCTAGGGACATGATGTGCCCTCAGTTTCCCTTGCTGCGCATAGGTAATGAGGCTGAAATTGATAACACACTACCCAGAGAGTCACAGTCAAGTCCAGAAAAGAATTTGGCAAATTAATGACTGTGCTATTAAGACTGCCTTCTTTTCCAACCAGCCTCCCCCTCTCTGTGCCTGAAACGAGTTGTTTCTGCGTCCCTTTTCCATTATTCTCTTGCACACCATGCACTGGCTAGTTTGGAAGTAAATATGTGAAATTCTGTTCCTAGCTAATAGGTGACTATGCTTTGAGACACTTTCAGAGGTGTCTTAAGACAGCAGTCTTATGGCCAAATTGCATTGCTTTGTCTAATAATATCATGTGCTTTTGTCAAAAGTAACATATAATATGTTAATTTAAGGACTGTTTGGCTAGGTCTACTGAAAATGAGTCCACAAAAGTGATGCAGGAAATTCAGAGGTGTGGTTGAGCATTCACAATTGAGTACTCTAATACCTCTTTATAACAAAACTGTAACCAGTTTATTGCAAAATCTCGACTCTGTTGGGGATAAAGTAAGAATGACTTTTTATTTTTTGAATTGCTGTCTTCAAATCTACTATATTCATCAGGAGTTCTACAGAGAAACAGAAACAACAGGAAATGAGGCCCATGCACATTGAGGAGGACAAACTGCTTTACTTAACCTATCAATTAAAATAGATAGGATATTTTAAAATAAAAATTATTTATATTATATTATATGCATAATTATTTATTTTAAAAAATAAAATAGAGGGTATTTCAATCAGAAATACCCTCACCGACACACCCAGAATAATGTTTAACCAAATATCTGGGCACCCAGTGGTCCAGTCAAATTGACACATAAAATCAGACCTCACATGGGTTTTGAGTTTCCCTTTGCTGTGACACTTGAATAACATCCCAGGCAAACCCCATGACTTTGCAAGCACTTTCAGTTTTGGAACTACATTCCAAGCCACTTTAAAACTCCAATCTCATACCAAATGTCATGCTTCCCCTCATCACTGGCTCAACATCTGGCCTTTGCTCTTTTACTCATCCTCCCAGTGTAGCCCCTTGTGAGATGGGGACAGAGTCTGGGGATGTATCATCTCTTTAGCCCTCCTTTCAAGGCCTAACTCCATAAAGAATAGGGGAGGCAGAGATATACTTAGGTAACTGTTCACTCATTGGTCCAGAAGAGTTCTCCCTGGCCTCTCTCTGATTCATGGCCTCCATGTGGATGGGGCATTGCTTTACCTGGGGGCGTGTTCAGCTTTGACTCAATCCCCTGTCTCTGAAGCCTCCTGCAGAAAGAAGCCATCATATTGCTCTTCCATCCCCAATGGAATCTAAGCCCTTGTACAGCTGAGGGTAGAATATTATGTTACTTGACCAGCAGTAACATGGCCATCTTACAACTCCTCCCTCCTCTGTATTACCATATGTTCACCCTCTTGTGGAGTCATAGGAGCTACTGAAGCACTCTTCTCCTTTTCTAGTATAGCATAGCTGCAAACTGGGAGTTCTAACACCAACATCTAACATCTAACATCTTGGCATTATGTTACTGCTGGTTCTCTTATCACCTTCTAGCATCTCTCAGACCTAGGATTTCAACCTATGAACCATCTTAGAAAAAATGATGTTCTTCACTGACTTTCAAAACTATATGCTTCTACAGTGAAAATATTTGCTAGCATTGGCTAATGCTAAAACCTTCCCATTGGCTTGTTGCCTATGACCTGCTAGCTGTTGAGAGAGATTTCTGAGGCATTCTATTGCATGTTTTTGTACTTCCTGTGCTGAGCTTTGCACCTCCTGGGCTCTGTCTGCCTGTCAAAACACCCCATTACGTCGTACTAAACTTTCCCTCACCTGTCATAGCAAGTTTCTACTGCCTATTTCTAGAGTCTAGACTTTTTTCTCTCATCTTTACCCACAGCACTTCACTTTTTAACCCCTACCACACTCCAGTACCTGTTCTACTTCTGTCTAATTCCTGACTCTCTCATTGCTATTTACTTCTTCCAACAAGGTCATGTTATGAGAGAGGATCACTTTCAGTTTTATTTAGTTTGTCTCAGGCTGCTGTTGCCAGTCAAGATTATTTTGGATCCTGAATTTGTTATAATAAACATTAGGTATTTATCCAAAATCTAAAGTAATGTCTATAATTTGTTAATGGGTTTTGGAGTTATTCAGACCTCTGCTTGAATTCTGGTTCTGCCACTTGTGACACAGGGCAAGTAATCTCTCTGATCTACAGATTCTTAATCTGTAAAATAAAGTTAATGTTAAAAAAATAAATAAATGTATTAGTAAAGTTGGTGTTCAGATCAAGGAAGGCATATTTCATCAAATCTAAAATACTATTGATTTCAACACATACTCCTGAGATATTAAAATATAAAAGCAATGTGTATAATAGAATTGATTTAATAATATATGTGCAATCCCTCAGCCCAATACCTAACCAAGAGCAAGTGCTAAGAAAATAAGAATTCACCTCCAACTCCCTCGTGTGTGCCTTATCGTGACCTTACTGCCTTCTTCCTCTTCAAAAATCTCTCGAAGTTACAGGGAAAAAAAATGCCAGAAGGGAAAGTAAGGAATGAATAAAAGATCTGAGAATACTTTTGATCTTTCCTTTTGCTTAAACAGAGGATTTTCTTCATTTAAAGTCTAAATAGTGCTAATCCCAGATGTACAGTTTCCTGTAGAAAATGCTTGTTCCACTTTTGGAACTAGAAGACATTTCAAGAACTAAGATTCAAAGATAGTTTTTCACTTAAGAAAAATGGGATGTTGCTTAGCTTTCATTGTCACATGCCCAAGATCATAGTGTGTCTCTTGCCACAGGTATGTTTGGCCTGATGTCTCATCTTTTTGATACAAAAATATTATCTTTTACAGTAGGCATCTGTATGGCTGGCAGAAAAGTTTGGAAAGATAAACAGTACTAGATTATAAAGAAGCATTTGGTCATGCTAATTAATTCAAACTTTTCTCCTGAGAGAACTACATAGAAAGATTTTATGTAGTTATGAGTGAGATAATCAGGTAATCATATTTCCACTACCAAAAAATCATTCAGGGGCAATGTGATGAAAAACTGCATGAATGAAAAGTAGAGTACTAAATCTATACTGGAGCCAAAATCCACAAATGATCTAAAATTCTAAGTGAAAATAAATATACGGTAGAAGAGCAATGGTCCAAATGCAGTTTAACACAGGGTCATCCAGCCATACATGTGGTCTCCATCAAGTAGAAAAAAACAATGGGTTTAACGTATACAGTTGGTGATTGCTTACATATTCCGGTTTCAGAGAGGAAATCCTAAAAGTAAAAAAATGCAGAAAATGTGTTAAGGCAGTTCAAGAGACTGTATGTAGCCTATGATTTTGCAGGAACAGTGATTATAGTGCCTAGTTTACATTGCTATAAAGACGGAAATGCCATAGGTATGTAGCAAAGATCTAGGGATCAAGATATTCCATGGAACACCTGGATATCAGGTCTGGGCACCAAAAATACTCTTTGTACTTAATAGGCATCTTAAGGTAAATCTTGAAAAGGATTTTAAGACTAATAATTTTCACCTTAATGTCTGAAAGAAAATACCTAAAAAGGTATTCTCTCTGAAGGCAGCAAAAACACTCTGAAGAAGAAGAAAGTCAAGGTACCTTAGTTCTTTCTTGAGCCAATTATTCACATTATGCCACTGTATTATCATCTCCAGGAGATTCCTACAGCTTCCTTGGAAAGGAGTCTTCCTTTAAGAGTTTAATGATACATAAAGAAAGAATATCTACAGAAATATTGGCTAATTAATCATGGAGTCTCTGGAGACAAAATCAATGGGAAGAACCTAAGTGGGAAAAAACAAACGAAAAAGAAAAGAAGGCTTGACTGAACCACCGCTGAGAAAGAGGAGGAACAAAACTTGAGTGGACCTCCAGAGACTTTGGAGGAAGTATATACCACATTATGGTGTGCTGTTTGGACTCACTGGCCAGGTGACTTGAACAGCTGTTATCTTTGAGGGGGATCCAGAGGAAGAGAGGTCTCGCTGCTGTATTGTGCTGCAGCACAAGCAGCTATTCCACTTTCTCCTTGTTATTGTGCTTGTCCTGTGATGCCATGTCAGGGGGTTCTATGGAGTGTATAGCAGGTCCCAGGGAGCATATCATGATGGAGGTCACTAAGATTAGGGTCAGTTCATTGACTGTTTAATGAGAGTCCAATATGGGCCAGAATTTTTCTAGGTGCTTGTGAACTGTCAGTGGGCACAAAAGAAATGCCATCAAGGAGTTAACATTCTGGTGGGGGGAAAGACAATAAAATTTAAATGGTAAGTAAATTATACAGTATATTAGAAAGTGAAAAGTGCTTTTACTTTTACAAAAAGGTAAAACAAGTAGAGTAGATCAGGAGTTCTGGTGAGAGAGGAGGGGAAAGCTAAGCCTCCTGGAGAATGTGAGATTCAAGCAAACGCTAGAAGAGGAGGGAGTTTCCACATGGATATCGGGATGAGGGACATTTCAGACAGAATAACAGCAAGAGCAAAGGCTGGCATGGCATGAAGAAAAGTATGGAGGCCTATGTACAGACAGACAAAAGAGTAAGAAGGAAAGTGGATGTCAGAAAACTAATGGGGGGTCAGGACAATTGGGCCTTTACTTAGGTTATGAGAGAAAGAGGATGGAAAGGTTTAGTACCAACTGTAAGCAGATTCTGTGACATGAAATAGGGGAGGTCACCTAGAGTTGGCCATGAAGGACAGTGGGGAAGAGAAAGTTTCCCAGTGGCTGAACCTTGTGTGATATATCTTGGAAGAGGAGACTAAGGTCCACATCCAAGTTTGTTCATAGGCTGTGGCAAATAGTTGCTGCTACACAAAGAGGGCAGAGAAGAATATTGAGGTATCCAAGGAATGTGCTGGAGTACTTTTGGATACTCCATGCCTGGTGGTAGAAAGCAAGAAAAGTCTCTGTGAAATGCATTCAGGGTCTCAAGGGTTAGATTCATCAAGTATAAAGGTTTGGGTTTCACACTGGGTAAGAATACCCACCAGCTGGGATGCAGGCTGAAGGCTTATCAGGTAATCTGGAATGACAGACCTGATGATCAACAATGCTATGTTCTATGACACACCGAAAACATCACAAGGTTGGGATTAAAAATTTTCTGAAGCTTTCAAAGTTACGCAAACTTGATCTGCTGCCAAATACTAGTTGTAGAACATTAGACAAGTTACTCCGCTCCCTTAAGCTACAGTTTATTTATAAACCAGGGCTAATTAAAGCACCCACATGAAAATGCTGAGAGGATTAAATGAGATGATGCATGCATAGAACTTAGCAGAGTGTTATTTTATTATTAATAAACCAAAATCATTTACTCCATTATATAGCATTCTTATTTAATTTGCCTTAGATAGGAGCATAGATAATTAATCTATAGGCAGGAAAGTAGAGTATTTGAGTGCAGATCCTATCAACTGGGAGTCTGTGGAAGTCCTTATTGCTTCTGTTTACTCAGTAAATTAGAAAGAAGCATCATCAGCTGAGAGTGGCCATAGGTTTTGAGAGTTTAAAGAGAGGCAAATGTGTGAAATACCCATCCAGAATTTAAGGAGAGAGAAGAGACTTGGAACGTATAATATGATTACCTGGAGAAAGCCATGTCTTTCATACAAATAAGAAGTTGCACCTGGATAGTGTCTGAGTATTAGGAGAGATTAAATCTATAAACCTTGTAATATTATGTTCACATCACATGGAATTCAGGTGACCATGAGGCAAGGCTGTCCATGAATGGTACATCTTATCTTCTTACCCTTAAAGTCAGGCATATCCTGCCTTGCTGTGCTCTGTCATCAGGAGCAACTGCTCAAGCAAGCCCTGATGTCATAATTAGAAGGCAAGTGCTTTTGGTCCACACCTCTAGGCTGCCCATTACTCTTGTTCTACTACTCTCATCCCACCCAGGTCGAAGACTTCTGGAAATTTCTTAGACACAACCATCTGAAGGCAAAAAAGAAATGGAATAGGTACTGGAAAGTGAGTCACGCATAACTAATATGGTCTTATGATCAGGAGCAGAAATGGTGAGTCTAATGTCAGCAGCTGTGACAGCAGTGTCTGCAACAGATTGATTTTTTTATATGACCTTGGCTGTGGACCTGGCAGCTGCCTAGTTTTTCTTGCTCCTGCCTGTTTGGCAAATCTCATTCTATAGGTTCCTGTGATTGTATGTATGAACTACCCTCTCTCCTATTCAGAGATTCATCTACTTTCTTTTCTTTTCTTTTTTTCTTCTTTTTTTTTTTTTTGAGATGGAGTCTCACTCCGTCACCCAGGCTGCAGTGCAGTGGTGCAGTCTCAGCTCACTGCAACCTATGCTTCCCCGGTTCAAGCGATTCTCCGGCCTCAGCCTCCCGAGTAGCTGGGACTACAAGCACGTGCTACCATGCCCAACTAACTTTTGTATGTTTAGTAAAGACGGAGTTTCACCATGTTGGTCAGGCTGGTCTCAATCTCCTGACCTCGCGATCTGCCCGCCTCGACCTCCCAAAGTGCTGGGATTACAGGCGTGTGCCACTATGCCTGGCCAGATTCATCTACTTTTTTAAGGGAGCCAGGATTGGTTTCAGTTGCTTGGAACTGAGAAGCCTGACTGACAGTGGTGACTATGACTTGCATGAGAAATAAAAGATCACTGACTCTAAAAGCAATGCCATTAATCAGGAGGATTTATCTCAGTGCACACGGTGGTTAGTGTAAATGTATAATTAAATACATGAGTTTCAGAAATTAGCTGGATTCCATGTTATATTCCTAGAGTTCTTGTATGAAGAACAATCAGAGAATCCTTCAGGACAAATGCAGAGTTCAAGAAATTCTTTTGGACAATAATGGATGAGCCAATAAAACTGGGATATGAATGCTCATAGCAGCTTTATTCAACATCACCCCATACTAGAAACAACCATATACCCATCAGGAGACAAATGGAAAAACAAATATGATGTGTGATATAATGGAATATTATTTGGTAATAAAAAAGAATGAACTATTGAATAGGCAACAACATGTATGAATCTCACAAAACTTTATATTAAGTGAAAAAGTCAGGCAAAAAAGAGTATATACTGTACTGTTCCTTTTATATGAACTTCTAGAATTGGAAAAACTAATCTACAGTGATGGCAATCAGATTAATGGTAGCCTGGGGCAAGGAGTAAGAGAGACTGCAAAAGGGCACAAAGCAATTTACTCAGTGATGGAAATGTTGTATAGCCAAATGTATCACACTTAAAACATGTGCATTTCATTTATTTAAATTACACCTCAACAGAGTTGGTTTAAAAATTACATGCTGGTGGCACATAAATTTCTGGTAAACCTAAGCTCTAAACTAGCAGGGTAGTTTGGTATAGACTTTGGAGACAAACAGCTGAGTCTGAATCCAAGACACTACATCCAGTTGGGAGCTACGTAACCCTGGGAAAATTACTGCAGATATAGAAAATTGGTATCCTCATGTCTTTTACAATGTGTTTAAAGGAGATAACACATGAAACTTCCTAGCATGTAGCAGAAACTCAACAAATAATAGTTTCAATAAATAACTGAATGGATTAATGGTGCCGTAATTAATGCTACATACAAGCTTCCTTCTGAGCAAAGCAGATATTAGCAATTCCTTCCCTGCAGATTGTTGTGTGGTAAGAAATTGTCCCTGCACTAAAAAGTCACTATCTATAAACACAAATGAAAAAGGTCTAAGGCTTATGACATGGTCTGGCATGAGTCTAAGTATTCATATCCTGACATGTATTATTGAGCATCACAGCTCTCATGAAGGAGTCTGAAGCTGTACAGTATTAGAACACGTTCTTTGGAGTCAAGACAGTCCTGGTCTGCTGCCATTTAGTCATTAAGAAATTTGGGCATACACGTCTTTTCCTTAAACTTCAGTTTTTCATCTGTAAATGGGAGTATATACAATAATCATCTCAAAGAGTTTTGGTAAGAATTAAATGAGATAATGCAAGCTAAGCATTTAGCACAGTATTATATTGTAATTAATAAATCAATATATTTTCTACATTTATTTAATTGACCTACTCATTGTGGTCCACTTTTTATTTGTGATACCTTTCCACTAAGCAACATATAGAATAAGTCCAATTTAATATTTGAATGACTTTGGAGGAGCAAGACATTATATTATAGGAAATTAAGATTTTGCATGGTTCCAGTTATAACAATAAGATTACTATGTTAAAGCATATTTTAGACTCCTCATGCCTATAACTAAGAAAAAAATGGGAATATTCTGAAGAGGAAGATTAGCATAGCTTCTCTTGACAATTACTTCAGGCATCATTCTAGAAGAATCTTCAAGGAGTTATGCACGTATCCAAAACCTCCACGGGTACCTCTCCAGAACTGGCTGGTGTAGCTAGAACAGTTAGCTAGAAGTATGTGCTATGTAAATCATGAATTCTTTGAGGGCTCATTAATCTCTTTATTCCCAGTGCTTGCCACAAGGTAGGCACTCAACGGTTGTTAGCTGGAGTGGGGGTTGGAGGGAAAATAAAAGCAACCAATATCAATAATAGCTTATGTAAGAGAACCTGTGCCTGTCTCTCAAGGCTCCAAGAAGGTACAATTATAAGAATGATTAGAAACCATTTATGAGCAGTGGCGAAAAGGACAGGAAATATTGAAGGAGGCACACCTAGAGAGCATGGAACATTAGCAACGTAATCTACTTAATTGATACAGGAAGAAGTTATAAGCAGTGGAAAAATATACCATGTAATTGTGAAAATAAGAGGTTACCCTTAGGATTTATTTAAAATTAGTCTAAGTAATTGAGCCACACAAAAGATAAAGAAGTCACATTTTAGCACCTGGGAATCTACACTATTAATTGGCAAAAGAAAATATAAGGAGGATAAACAAGGCTGAGATCAAACCTTATGGTTCTTTCTGCAATTCTGAAGACTTAATTTCAGGATATAAAAGTACTCAAAGAGTATTTTTTAATTACAAACGAATAAGAAGATCCATCCAGGAGGAATAATTATGTAATTTCTGCCTGGCTTCATTGTGTGAGGCTTAGAGAAGAGCAATAAATAGAATCCTCTATCATTATGACTGCTGCAGCCAATGACTCACCATTACGACTGGGACTACATCCTAGAATAGGTTTTTTCCCCTTTGTGTATCATACGAGAAATTAAACAGACTATGTTTCCCAGTAACTTTAAAAAAATTTAGAAAGAAACCCAAATTTGATTTTGTTTCTCAGGTTCTTGCCAGTAACAAGGCTAGCAATAAAGTTGAGCTATTATTAAAAATACAATAAATTTCTGTTTTGAAAATGTTTTTCATTTGCCTTAAATTACTGGTCTTAACTGACGGGAAATTAATTTATATCTCCAGTGACCCATGGCTCATAAATATTTACAACATCAAAATATCATCTATGTAAATAATTGGGTTTCAGTTTCTGAAATCTTAATATTAACACTATAAATTGCATTAAGAAATTGGCTTTAATCTTGCTAGTGAGTTTTAATGAATGAATATTGTAACAACCTCATTATAAATTCACACATGATTTGTAAGAAATAATAGCACTCGAAGACTAAAAATATAATAGATAAAGAAACAGCATGACTATAAACAAGTTACTCTGAAAACTAAAATAAAATCCTAATCTTTTAACTCTCCATTTACCTCAGCCTGATTCAAGAATTTGAAAAATTTTGCCATATAAGTTGTGCTTATTTAGTCAGTTCCACTACTATTTACAGGCGAAATGTAGTATTTCCTTTCAGTACAAGCTTTGGTAATCTTTCACCAAGTGGACTCAGCCTTGGATGTTTTGCCTGGGGAAAACAAACAGTACAGCACTAAAGGGCAGCAGAAGTAATCAGTCCATGATAAGCCGGGCTGTAATGCAGAATTTTCCTCATGTTGACCCTAATAATATATCTGCAGTTTGTTTAACTTACATGCTAGGGATTCAAAGACAAATGAAACCTGTTCCAGAGCTAGTGGACCATGCAATCTCTGAAGTTCCACACATAATGCTGTCAGGTCCATGCTCTTGTTCCATGGGTGACTGGCTACCCACATCCATTCAAGCCACCCCCAGATCACCTGGTTTAGGTCCCAGTTCTGTCACTTACTAGTTTCCTTACCTGCAACTTATTACTGGCAAGCGTATTTCTGAACCAAGCCAACTGCTTACAAAATGAGTGAAGGTCATTATAGTATGTGATCCACATTTTACAGTATCTCTTATTATCCCACCCGAAGAATTTTTTTTAAATAGAAGTAATACAGAATGTTTGGTATACCTAGCATAACCAAGTCTTCTACCTTCTTGCTGCTTCCTCTACCTTCCTGTTCAAGATTATCAGATTACCTCTAATCTTTGGTCTTTGTGCTATATCTGGGATAAAATGCTGGAGGGTGGAGTTAGGCTGTATCCCCCCCAGAGATTCTCTTTTTGCTCCAGGCTAGACACTCTCCTGTTCTGAACATTCAGGGACACTGAATCAGAAGCTTTCCGGTAGATCTTCTGAAGCTAGCTCATCATTGAATATCACTCCTGTAGGGTTAATTCCAAGTTTCCCTGAAGGAAACTGGATTGGAAGAAGAAAAAAAGGCGACCCTGAGAGAAAATATCCACGCCTGAGAGTGCCTAGCAGTGGCAGGCCATGGTGAGGAGCAGCAGAGGTTCTGAGGGAAAGAGACTGTGTCTGACAATTTGGAAGCCACACTTCCATCACCACTCCATGAGTGTCCTGGGAGATCATAGTGTAGAAGCCCCTGATTCCTGGCACATTGCTTCAGCGCTCCTCTCCACCTTCGCTTTTTGTCCCCATAGTCACTGTGAGTGTCTAGAAAGTCCCTGGCAAGGGGAGGGGCAGGACTGCATAAATGACGACGTTGGAGAACAACTGAGCAGTCAGTCTACCTGAATGCAGAAAAATACTAGGGGAGGCAACAGGGCATGAGCTCAAGGAAACAGGATTTAAAATCTGGCTAGAGAGGACCATTCATTAGTTGTATAACTTTTAGAGAATGTTCGTTTCTAGCACAGACAGAATCTATTTTAGACATAAAAAGGGAAATGAATTATAATGCCATCTTTCACAACGTTGTTGGCATGATTAAATGGGTATCTATGAAAGTGTGTTGTAAGCCATAGCAAACTGTGAACAGGTTTAATATATATTATTCTATTGTGAGAGTGAATAAGATAATGCAAAGTTCTTAACAGCAATACAGCACTTGCTACATACTACATATTGTCATTGCTGTTACTTTGTAGTTATTATTGTTAAAAGTAAACTATGGATGAGGGCTAATGAAGAAAGACGGATTGGAAAAAGCTAGATTCAAAATTAGAAACAGAATGACCTTAACAGCATTAAAGAATACATAAGCTCAAAGAGAAAATCAGAAGAAAAAATATATAAATGTTATCAGTAGTTATCTCTGGGTGAAGAAATTTCAAGTTTAAAAGGGAGATTTATTACAAAGTTTGCTCAGCATCTTTCTTTGGGGAAGTTTGTCCCCATTCCCTAGTCCACTTGGGTAGAGTAGAAGCAACTATGTCTTGTCATTTTACTGTTCTGCCCCAGCCTGTGCTATGTATGACTGTGCCGGGGTGAGCTATTGACCTCAGTTGGGCCCATGAGTCTCTTTCTAAATAATCTAAGTATGAGTGGAGAGGGAGTATAATACTTAAGTTTTTCTCTGCATAGATGAGCCATAAATTCTAAAACTTAGGCGTGGCCATGCTTTCTGTCACATGGGTTGGAAAAGGCTGAACTACCAAAATACTTAAGAACACAGGAGAAAGGCAGAGGGGAGCAGAAAGAGGCCACAAGTGAATCTTAACAGTCTTTGAGGCTTTGGAAACACATGTATTTCTATTGTAGTTTCTCTAAGATGAATTATACTTAAAATAAAAGCCACTTTTTGCTTATCTAGCTTGACTATGCTTTATGAATGTTTTGTCAAATACAAACGATTTTTTTCTTTATGTTTTTTGTTACTTTTATAAATTTTCCATGATGGTTATGCACTTCTTTTATAAATAGAAAAAAATATTTTAAAAAGTAGCTGTGCACATAATAAGTGAATAGAAGGTAAGATACAGAACTCTAACACCAGCTATTTTGCAATCACTCAGAAGAGTAGATTTTTATATTAGGTTTAAGAAATGATTTCTACCCCCAGGAGTCACTAGGAAAGGGAACGGGGCCTTGCAGAATATTAGCCACTTGGTTTGATCTTAAGTCTCCAGATTCAAATTAACATTAGTAACATTAAGAGTGAATTAACAAAAAGCTCCAGCCTACTTGATCTCTACTCACATTCTTCTTGCAACTGAGTACTTACTTGTAGCAGTCATGGACTTGGTCCAAAAAAGCTCTTTGCAAGGAAAGTATTAAAAGCAGTGTGATTTCCTTGGCCTGCTCTCTTTATTCTGTTCAAGCACATTAATTTGCCAACTCAACAGAAACTGGTTTTCTATTCCAGAGAAACAGCAGTAAATTTTGAACAGAAATATACAGCAATAGGGTCTTCTTTTTTTCTCTCTCTCTCTCAAATTAAATGCTAGTGCATTTTAAAGACTTTCAGGTTAAATCCCAGATTATTAGGTATTCTAAATTTTGTCTACGCATTTTTTGTTTGCCTTACCCTTAAGTCTTTTTTTTTATTATTATACTTTAGGTTTTAGGGTACATGTGCACAATGTGCAGGTTTGTTACATATGTATCCATGTGCCATGTTGGTGTGCTGCACCCATTAACTCATCATTAACATTAGGTATATCTCCTAATGCTGTCCCTCCCTCCTCCCCCCACCCCACAACAGTCCCTGGAGTGTGATGTTCCCCTTCCTGTGTCCATGTGTTCTCATTGTTCAATTCCCACCTATGAGTGAGAACGTGCGGTGTTTGGTTTTTTGTCCTTGCAATAGTTTACTGAGAATGATGGTTTCTTAAATAAGTCCATTTCTTTATTTTCATCTTTGAGGAGAAATGAATTTGCACAGAATAGAGTTCCAAGATGTAGATTGGGGATTTTGAGGAAACCACTACTCTTTGAGATGTATATTCTTTCTCACCAGCACATAGGAAAACAGCAAAGATGGTTTTTCACTGTAGTTTAAGTTGCATATCTGTAAAGTATTTCAGCACAGGTTTAACTGTGAGAAACAACATTCCTGAATATTCCATTTTAAATATGTATAAATATCATGTGTGTCTCTGGCTGATTTTTGTGCTCACTCTAATAATAGGAAAGACTGCTGCAAGCTATGAGAGATTAACATCTATAAGTTATTTTGCCTTTTGGTTTAGCAGAGTGAGTTGATTTATCTCTGTTAAGCCAAGAACATGGCTCTAAGCTGAGCGTACAATTAGACACGATCCCTTTTCAGGTGCAGAAAATGTGGAGAAAAAATTAAAATGTATGCTTTTTAAACATATTTCTTATTCTAAATGAAGAAATCTAATTTTGGCCTTAAGTGGGAGATTCACAATATCTACACCTTCCAGCTCCATAAAAATTAAATTACCAGGAGTGATACTCCTATTTGTTAATTTCAAGAGGGACTGCAGCAACATAAACAGATCCAGACTTCAATCTTTGAAATTTGATTTAGCAAAATAAATTATTTGCCTGATTTCAAATTGATATGATTTGCATTCCAATTTTGTTATTTTCTTTATCCTGAGCTCTTATGTTTCTTTTTTGTTATTTTTACTTTTATTTTTTGTGACAAACTTTCTCACTAAATAAGATAGCATGTTCTTCATCTAGAAAATAAATTGGGGGAGGGGGACCAAACTGCCTTCAGAATCTTCACAGTGGGGCAACTGATGTTTTCTCTACAGAGATGTGCTGGCCTAAAGGCCACAGTCCTCACTTTTTGAAGCTTTGACAGCAAAACAAGATGGAGCCTGAACCCTTCTGTGCCGAGGCAGCATCTGTTTGGGAGAGTATCGATGCTTGACTCTCAGCTCTGTAGACTGTTGATGCAGTAAAAGGCCTAGGGCATCATCCTCTCATTTTAAAGATGAAGCAAGTAAAGTTCAGAAAAGAAAAGTGACTTGTCCAAGGTTTTCTAGTTTGTAGCACAGGTGGGCCTAAACCCAGGGCCGCCAGTTGCCCTTGCAGAACTCATTCCTATGCTATTTGCCCTTGGCAGGCTATAATCAATTTTTACATTTAAAGCTGTATTTTTCTAGTTTTAAGTTAATTCCTCAAAAAGCAACACATTCTCTGAGGTTTATAGCATTGTGTCATTATCATGCAATCAATATCAGTCTTGGAAATGAATAAAATGTTTATCAAGTAGTTTTTGCTGCGTCTTGCAGGGGTCTCGTATACATTGGACATACTAGCTTTGTAAATCATATTAGCCAGCCAACTGCCACTAACAAGATAGGTGAAGAAGAAGATCAGAAGGTGTAGGAGGTAATGAAGTTACCAAGAACCCAAGAGTGCCAGGAAACTTATGAGCTAGGTAATATATTTTCCATTTTACAGAAAGCAAAATTGAGGTTAGAAAAGCTAAGTAATTGTCCCAAGGACCTACTTGTATGGCAGAGCTAAGATCTCAATCTGAACTACTTTGATTCCAAAGTTCTTCTTTCTTAAACTAAGTATTTGTAAACCAAATAGCAAACCAGGGGATGGTGCTCTTTAGAAAGCTCTAAAGTATTATTCATAACACTGCTTTTTAAGTCCGTGTATTCCTCTGGCCCTTTGGCTCTGCCCCATGAAAGAAGGTCAAGGACTTAAAGACTCCTTTTAGTCATGTTGTTAATAAACGAAGCAATGTTATTTAAACCTTTGGGTGCTATTGTCAGTCAAAGATACCACTGATTTTTCTCTCCCACACAGGGAAATGTACACAAAGTCATGGAAGCCCTGGAAAATTATAAATTTTCCAGGGTAGTCCTATTCATCTGGTGCCAGAGTGAATTTGGATTGGCTCTGGGAGGTCACCTTGGTCACATCTGAGTTCCCTTGTCATTCTCATTTTGCTCAACAAAAGAGTCTAAGCATTAAACTCCAAATGGCCAGTTTTGTACCACTGATTATTAATTTTAGGAAACTCATGTTTAGATAATTTTTTACATGATTTGCAACAAATGAATAACAAATGTTCCTGGAAAGACAGCTGTAAATCCAAGTTTGATTTAATTTTTAAAAACTCATTACT
This sequence comes from Nomascus leucogenys, assembly GCF_006542625.1. Classification (NCBI taxonomy): domain Eukaryota; kingdom Metazoa; phylum Chordata; class Mammalia; order Primates; family Hylobatidae; genus Nomascus; species Nomascus leucogenys. Next base: position 45,673,140 of record NC_044385.1, on the reverse strand, counting down.
AATCATCACTCTTTTAAAATTACTAATGGTAATGACTCACAATTTATATAGAGTTTAACAGCTGACCAAATATTTTCACATATATAATCTCATTTAATTCTCACAAGCAACCTTTCAGTAAAATTCAAACATAAGTGAGTGTTAATCTCTGTTATGAATTGGGGAAGGCCCTAGAGATACAAAAATAAATAAGAAATGGCCCTTGTCCTCAAGGAACTCACCACAGATACAAAAATAAATAAGAATGACCCTGTCCTCAAGGAACTCACCTTTTTATTATTTTCATATTCTGTAAGATTAGGCAAATACAGCTTAGAAATTAGAATATACTTGCTCATTAAGTCCAGTTACATGGAGTACAAAATTGGAGTTGTTTGACACCAAAACTTATTTTACTTCATTAACCTTCTGCTCAGCATGGAGTAGAAATGTAAAGGAGTTATAAACATTTGTTAAATTATCTTCCTTAATTTATTCATTTTTAGTTCATGATTTTTATAAATTGGGGAATTTTAAAGCTATGGACACCCTTGTAACCTTTCTTGCTGTCAATAAAATGTTTTCTGTTTCTATTGTTTAAAGGAAAAGGTTTCATTACATGTTTTGTTAAACAGAAACAGCATCCAAGTTATCATGTGAACATAACATATGCAACTAAGCAATTCATCGAGTATAATAGCTAAGTATGCCATTAGATAGTATTGTGGGTCTCACAATTGAGAAGATGAAGACTTGGGTAGAGCCATATGTGCAAAAGGTAGGTTACTAAAAGGTTAGACACAAAGAAATTGTGAAGAAAGGTTCAGGGAATTTGGCTTTAGGATGAGAGCTGAATAACATCTTGATAGCAATCTTCATGTGCAAAAGGAGTCATTATACGAGCTGTTTTCTACATCTAAGAACAGAAGAAAACGAGTTAGTTCAAACTGCAGCCCTAGGGATTTAGGTTAGCTATGAAAAACGACTTGCTGACAGGTGAGATTGTCAGTTACTAGAAGTAGATACCAAGAGAAGTTGTTGAATCTCCCAAAAAAAAAAAAAAAGATTTGAAATCTCTTGTTATGGTTCAAATGTGACATGGCCTCAGACAGAAGGGTGAACTAGATGGCTTCCCAAGTTTCTTTCCAGCTCAGTGACTCTATCGCTATAATGATTTCAGTCTCTAAAAGCATTTTTCCATGGTGTACTTAAAGTGCTACTTTTACTTTGCTAATAGTTCCATATAAGCATTCCACGTAGGCAATAACTTTAATTTATGTTTTTTTTTCTCCAAAGGTCAGCTACAATTTAAAGAATTTAAACATACCTTGACCAATGTTTCTAAATGTTAAAAGGTCAAATGTAGGAAACTGCTAACATTTTGAAAACTGTTGCGCCTTTCACTCATTAAGCTTCATAAGAATCCCAAACCACAGAGAACACAGTGGAGATGATTATTTTAAAGCTCTGAGATGATAACATTTCCCTGAAGTATCCCCCACAGGTTTCAGGCTTTTTCTCGCCAAAAATAATTTGAAATTGGTCTTCAGCGACCTCTCTGAAGTAAGTGAAGCACACTAGAGGAACAGGAAGGAACGGGATACGGTGAACCTACAATATCATTCCATCATTGATTTGACAACCAAGAAATAGCCTAGGATGTTTCAGGAATCTGGTTTAGTAAAATACAAAGTTGGGATTAGAATTCAAGTATTTTGGCTCCCTGAACAGTGACTGCTTCATAAAATATACTTTTCATTTTCAAAGACTCAAACCAAAGGCAGTTTAAAAAATTAGTTTCAAAATATATCCAGATATTTAAAGGACTAGACAAACAACATGAAATTCCTTTCTTGTGGAAACATCTTACTTTCTTTCCATATATGATCATGAAGTCAGGTACCTTCCCACACTGACAGACATATTCCAGCTCTGTGTACAAATAAAATCCATATCTTTTTAAATGGATTTGTTATGTGTCAACTTAGCAATTCCTCATAACTGTTAAAAATAGGCTTTAATGGCAGAAAAACTTGGGTTAATCTTGACTTAACCAAGTCTTTGTGTTTGTGTGACTTTGGGCAAGTACCTTAAACTTTTTGTTTCTTCATCTGCAAAATATAGATAGACTGAGGTATTATTATATGTTTGGTGCTTAACACAGGCCTGGCAAACACCAAGTGCTCAGTAAACTGTGGCTGCTCCTGCTATTATTATTATTATTATTATTATTATTATTAATTGCCATATGTCTCAAGACTCAGAAAATTACCCTAAGACTTGATGAGAGATACAGTCTTTGTATTTGGCATAAAGGATAAAGGGGCTCTTTTTTAGGACAATAAAATTTTCCCCCAAGCCATGAAAGCCATGTCTCCATTGTCAAAAGAATATTCACTTTAACAGATATTTCCTATATTTCTTGAGAACCTCACAGGTGACTGAGACTCTGCTAGGGGTAATGGGTATAAATATGAAGGAAACAGTCATGATCTTCCGGGATTTCATGGCCAAGAGGTGAAAGAATCATATAAATAGGTAAGGACAGTATGGCATGGACAAGCAAACAGTAAGGACAGTACAGTGAGAAGAGCTAGGAGGATGCAGAAGGGCAGTGGGCAGAATTGGGAAGGGCTTGTCAGAGATTGAGATCAGTTCAGTCGAGTCTAAATTCTAAGCAAAAAGACAACAGGGGATTATGATTACCAAATGGTTTTTTTAAACTAAAGTTTTATAGGCAAAAAGAAGTCACTGATCAAATTATTTGCTTATCTGCCTGATCTTCAGTTGGGCAGAAAGGATCACAAAAGAGTCTTCAGTTGATACAAAGAGACAGAGAGAGAGAGAGAGAGAGATAGAACAGTTTTGGACAGAAGGCCCTAGACATACACATATATGTTAGTGAATACTTACCAAGTAAGCCCTTTCTAGTACATCAGGGATAGTTATCAATGTAAGAAGTTCATTTTATTATCATCTTATTTTTCCTAAAAAGACTTCTGATATGGTTTGGCTGTGTCCCCAACCAAATCTCATCTTGAATTGTAGCTCCCATAATTCCCAAGTGTTGTGGGAGGGACCCATGGGAAATAATTGAAATCATGGGGTGATTCCCCCCATACTATTCTCAAGGTAGTGAATAAGTCTCACAAGATCTGATGGCTTTATAAGGGTTTTCCCTTTTGCTTGGTTCTCATTCCCCCTGGTCTGCTGCTATGTGAAACGTGCCTTTTGCCTTCTGCCATGATTGTGAAGTCTCCCCAGCCACGTGGAACTGTGAGTCCATTCAACCTCTTTTTCTTTATAAATTACCCAGTCTCGGGTATGTCTTTATCAGCAGCGTGAAAATGGACTAATACTCCTTAAAGACAATTATCTACATAACGCTCTCGATTCTCCCCTTCCACTTGCATGTAGATTCTTATTCTTAACTTGACAAAAAGGCAGACACATAAGTAGGGTCATTATTGATAACCCCTGGTAGTCTGTTGACTCAACGGTAATCTGACTATGTGGCTCACATTTACTTTGATGTGAATTAAGATTTTAATTTCTGCTAATTTTTAAATATACGTTGTAAAATGAATTTTACTAATAACAGGAGCAACAGATCAGTCTTTCAAATGTTATGAGAATTATGAATGTATAGGAGAAATAACCTAAACTCTCTAATAAATCATTCACATAAATAACCTCAAAGAAGATGCTTAGGTGTTTAAAGTATTAAATGCTTATGAGGATGTAGCTCACAAAATTTATCAATACATAAAACACGTTCTTTGCTGAATTGACCTCTTTCTCCATTAGGCACTGGAGTCCTAGATACAAGCTTTAGGAGCTCCCTAGACAATACATATCATTTTTCATAATGTATACTACACTAACATGTAAGCAAAAATCACAGCAGCAACAAAATCAAAAGATTATATGGTAAGGTAAGTTCTAAACTTTTCTGAGATTATTTGAAGACACATGATGAATATAAACATATTTCAACTCATTGCTTTCAAATAACTAAAATGAGAAACAATTTACCAAATGAAAAACTCCGGGGGGTGGAGCCAAGATGGCCGAATAGGAACAGCTCCAGTCTATAGCTCCCAGCGTGAGCAACACAGAAGACGGGTGATTTCTGCATTTCCAACTGAGGTACCAGGTTCATCTTACTGGCAAGGGTCGGACAGTGGGTGCAGGACAGCAGGTGCAGCACACCGAGCATGAGCCAAAGCAGGGCGAGGCATCGCCTCACCCAGGAAGCCCAAGGAGTCAGGGAATTCCCTTTCCTAGTCAAAGAAAGGAGTGACAGATGGCACCTGGAAAATTGGGTCACTCCCACACTAATACTGCACTCTTCCAACAGTCTTAGCAAATGGCACACCAGGAGATTATATCCCGCACCTGGCTCAGAGGGTCCTATGCCCATGGAGCCTCGCTCATTGCTAGCACAGCAGTCTGAGATCAAAGTGCAAGGCAGCAGGCAGCGAAGCTGTGGGAGGGGTGCCCGCCATTGCCAAGGCTTGAGTAGGTAAACAAAGTGGCTGGGAAGCACGAACTGGGTGGAGCCCACCGCAGCTCAAGGAGGCCTGCCTGCCTCTGTAGACTCCACCTCTGGGGGCAGGGCATAGCCAAACAAAAGGCAGCAAAAACCTCTGCAGACTTCAATGTCCCTGTCTGACAGCTTTGAAGAGAATAGTGGTTCTCCCAGCACACAGCTGGAGATCTGAGAATGGACAGATTGCTTCCTCAAGTGGGTTGCTGACCCCCGAGTAGCCTAACTGGGAGGCACCCCCCAGTAGGGGCAGACTGACATCTCACATGGCCAAGTACTCCTCTGAGACAAAACTTCCAGAGGAACAATCAGGCAGCAACATTTGCTGTTCACCAATATCGGCTGTTCTGCAGCCTCTGCTGCTTATACCCAGGCAAACAGGGTCTGGAGTGGACCTCTAGTAAACTCCAACAGACCTGCAGCTGAGGGTCCTACTGTTAGAAGGAAAACTAACAAACAGAAAGGACATCCACACCAAAACCCCATTTGTTCGTCACCATCACCAAAGACCAAAGGTAGATAAAACCACAAAGATGGGGAAAAAACAGAGAAGAAAAACTGGAAACTCTAAAAATCAAAGCACCTCTCCTCCTCCACAGGAACGCAGCTCCTCACCAGCAATGGAACAAAGCGGGATGGAGAATGACTTTGACGAGTTGAGAGAAGAAGGCTTCAGACAATCAAACTACTCCGAGCTAAAGGAGAAAGTTCAAACCCACGGCAAAGAAGTTAAAAACCTTGAAAAAAAATTAGATGAATGGCTAACTAGAATAACCAATGCAGAGAAGTCCTTAAAGGACCTGATGGAGCTGAAAACCACAGCATGAGAACTACATGACGAATGCACAAGCCTCAGTAGCCGATTCAATCAACTGGAAGAGAGGGTATCAATGACGGAAGATCAAATGAATGAACTGAAGTGAGAAGAGAAGTATAGAGAAAAAAGAATAAAAAGAAATGAACAAAGCCTCCAAGAAATATGGGACTATGTGAAAAGACCAAATCTATGTCTGACTGCTGTACCTGAAAGTGACAGGGAGAATGGAACCAAGTTGGAAAACACTCTGCAGGATATTATCCAGGAGAACTTCCCCAATCTAGAAAGGCAGGCCAACATGCAAATTCAGGAAATACAGAGAATGCCACAAAGATACTCCTCGAGAAGAGCAACTCCAAGACACGTAATTGTCAGATTCACCAAAGTTGAAAAGAAGGAAAAAATGTTAAGGGCAGCCAGAGAGAAAGGTCGGGTTACCCACAAAGGGAAGCCATCAGACTAACAGCTGATCTCTCCGCAGAAACTCTACAAGCCAGAAGAGAGTGGGGGCCAATATTCAATATTCTTTTTTTCTATTTTTTGTTTTTTATTTTATTATTATACTTTAGGTTTTAGGGTACATGTGCACAATGTGCAGGTTTGTTACGTATGTATCCATGTGCCATGTTGGTTTGCTGCAACCATTAACTCGTCATTTAGCATTAGGTATATCTCCTAATGCTGTCCCTCACCCCTCCCCCCACCCCACAACAGTCCCCAGAGTGTGATGTTCCCCTTCCTGTGTCCATGAGTTCTCATTGTTCAATTCCCACCTATGAGTGAGAACATGTGGTGTTTGGTTTTTTGTCCTTGCGATAGTTTACTGAGAATGATGCTTTCCAGTTTCATCCATGTCCCTACAAAGGACATGAACTCATCATTTTTCATGGCTGCATAGTATTCCATGGTGTATATGTGCCACATTTTCTTAACCCAGTCTATTGTTGTTGGACATTTGGGTTCAACATTCTTAAAGAAAAGAATTTACAACCCAGAATTTCATATCCAGCCAAACTAAGCTTCATAAGTGAAGGAGAAATAAAATACTTTACAGACAAGCAAATGCTGAGAGATTTTGTCACCACCAGGCCTGCCCTGAAAGAGCTCCTGAAGGAAGCACTAAACATGGAAAGGAACAACCGGTACCAGCCACTGCAAAAACACGTCAAATTGTAAAGACCATCGAGGCTAGGAAGAAACTGCATCAACTAACAAGCAAAATAACCAGCTAACATCATAATGACAGGATCAAATTCACATATAACAATACTAACCTTAAATGTAAATGGACTAAATGCTCCAATTAAAAGACACAGACTGGCAAATTGGATAAAGAGTCAAGACCCATCAGTGTGCTTTATTCAGGAAACCCATCTCACGTGCAGAGACACACATAGGCTCAAAATAAAGGGATGGAGGAAGATCTACCAAGCAAATGGAAAACAAAAAAAGGCAGGGGTTGCAATCCTAGTCTCTGATGAAACAGACTTTAAACCAACAAAGATCAAAAGAGACAAAGAAGGCCATTACATAATGGTAAAGGGATCAATTCAACAAGAAGAGCTAACTATCCTAAATATATATGCACCCAATACAGGAGCACCCAGATTCATAAAGCAAGTCCTTAGAGACCTACAAACAAACTTAGACTCCCACACAATAATAATGGGAGACTTTTAACACCCTACTGTCCACATTAGACATATCACTGAGACAGAAAGTTAACAAGGATACCCAGGAATTGAATTCAGCTCTGCACCAAGCAGAACTAATAGACATCTACAGAACTCTCCACCCCAAATTAACAGAACATACATTTTTTTCAGCACCACACCACACCTATTCCAAAATTGACCACATAGCTGGAAGTAAAGCTCTCCTCAGCAAATGTAAAAGAACAGAAATTATAACAAACTGTCTCTCAGACCACAGTGCAATCAAACTAGAACTCAGGATTAAGAAACTCACTCAAAACCACTCAACTACATGGAAACTGAACAACCTGCTCCTGAATGACTACTGGGTACATAATGAAATGAAGGCAGAAATAAAGATGTTCTTTGAAACCAATGAGAACAAAGACACAACATACCAGAATCTCTGGGACACATTCAAAGCAGTGTGTAGAGGGAAATTTACAGCCCGAAATGCCCACAAGAGAAAGCAGGAAAGATCTAAAATTGACACCCTAACATCACAATTAATAGAACTAGAGAAGTAAGAGCAAACACATTCAAAAGCTAGCAGAAGACAAGAAATAACTAAGATCAGAGCAGAACAGAAGGAAATAGAGACACAAAAAACCCTTCAAAAAATCAATGAATCCAGTAGCTGGTTTTTTGAAAAGATCAACAAAATTGATAGACTTCAAGCAAGACTAATAAAGAAGAAAAGAGAGAAGAATCAAATAGACGCAGTAAAAAATGATAAAGGGGATATCACCACCGATCCCACATAAATACAAACTCCCATCAGAGAATACTATAAACACCTCTACGCAAATAAACTAGAAAATCTGGAAGAAATGGATAAATTCCTCGACACATACACCCTCCCAAGACTAAATCAGGAAGAAGTTGAATCTCTGGATAGACCAATAACAGGATCTGAAATTGAGGCAATAATTAATAGCTTACCAACCAAAAAAAGTCCAGGACCAGATGGATTCACAGCCGAATTCTACCAGAGGTACACAGAGGAGGTGGTACCACTCCTTCTGAAACTATTCCAATCAATAGAAAAAGAGGGAATCCTCCCTAACACATTTTACGAGGCCAGCATCATCCTGATACCAAAGCCTGGCAGAGACACAACAAAAAAAAGAGAATTTTAGACCAATATCCCTGATGAACATCAATGCAAAAATCCTCAATAAAATACTGGCAAACCGAATCCAGCAGCACATCAAAAAGCTTATCCACCATGATCAAGTGGGCTTCATCCCTGGGATGCAAGGCTGGTTCAACATATGCAAATCAATAAACGTAATCCAGCATATAAACAGAACCAAAGACAAAAACCACATGATTATCTCAATAGATGCAGAAAAGGCCTTTGACAAAATTCAACAACCCTTCATGCTAAAAACTCTCAATAAATTAGGTATTGATGGGACGTATCTCAAATTAATAAGAGCCATCTATGACAAACCCACAGCCAATATCATACTGAATGGGCACAAACTGGAAGCATTCCCTTTGAAAACTGGCACAAGACAGGGATGCCCTCTCTCACCACTCCTATTCAACATAGTGTTGGAAGCTCTGGCCAGGGGAACGCGGCAGGAGAAGGAAATAAAGGGTATTCAATTAGGAAAAGAGGAAGTCAAATTGTCCCTGTTTGCAGATGACATCATTGTATATCTAGAAAACCCCATTGTCTCAGCCCAAAATCTCCTTAAGCTGATTAGCAACTTCAGCAAAGTCTGAGGATACAAAATCAATGTACAAAAATCACAAGCATTCTTGTACACCAATAACAGACAAACAGAGAGCCCAGTCATGAGTGAATTCCCATTCACAATTGCTTCAAAGAGAATAAAATACCTAAGAATCCAACTTACAAGGGATGTGAAGGACCTCTTCAAGGAGAACTACAAACCACTGCTCAATGAAATAAAAGAGGACTCAAACAAACAGAAGAACATTCCATGCTCATGGGTAGGAAGAATCAATATCGTGAAAATGGCCATACTGCCCAAGGTAATTTATAGATTCAATGATATCTCCATCAAGTTACCAATGACTTTCTTCACAGAATTGGAAAAAACTACTTTAAAGTTCATATGGAACCAAAAAAGAGCCCACATTGCCAAGTCAATCCTAAGCCAAAACAACAAAGCTGGAGGTATCAGGCTACCTGACTTCAAACTACACTACAAGGTGACAGTAACCAAAACAGCATGGTACTGGTACCAAAACAGAGATATAGACCAATGGAACAGAACAGAGACCTCAGAAATAATGCCGCATGTTTACAACTATCTGATCTTTGACAAACGTGACAAAAATAAGAAATGGGGAAAGGATTCCCTATTTAATAAATGGCGCTGGGAAAACTGGCTAGTCATATGCAGAAAGCTGAAACTGGATCCCTTCCTTACACCTTATACAAAAATTAATTCAAGATGGATTAAAGACTTAAATGTTAGACCTAAAACCATGAAAACCCTAGAAGAAAACCTAGGCAATGCCATTCAGGACATAGGCATGGGCAAGGACTTCATGTCTAAAACATCAAAAGCAATGGCCACAAAAGCCAAAATTGACAAATGGGATCTAATTAAACTAAAGAGCTTCTGCACAGCAAAAGAAACTACCATGAGTGAACAGGCAACCTACAGAATGGGAGAAAATTTTTGCAATCTACTCGTCTGACAAAGGGCTAATATCCAGAATCTACAATGAACCCAAACAAATTTACAAGAAAAAAACAAACAACCCCATCAACAAGTGGGCAAAGGAGATGAACAGACACTTCTCAAAAGAAGACATTTATGCAGCCAAAAAACACATGAAAAAATGCTCATCATCACTGGTCATCAGAGAAATGCAAATCAAAACCACAATGAGATACCATCTCACACCAGTTAGAATGGCAATCATTAAAAAGTCAGGAAACAACAGGTGCTGGAGAGGATGTGGAGAAACAAGCACACTTTTACACTGTTGGTGGGACTGTAAACTAGTTCAACCATTGTGGAAGTCAGTGTGGCAATTCCTCAGGCATCTAAAACTAGAAATACCATTTGACCCAGCCATCCCATTACTGGGCATATACCCAAAGGACTATAAATCATGCTGCTATAAAGACACATGCACACGTATGTTTATTGCAGCACTATTCACAATAGCAAAGACTTGGAACCAACCCAAATGTCCAACAATGACAGACTGGATTAAGAAAATGAGGCACATATACACCATGGAATACTATGCAGCCATAAAAAATGTTGAGTTCATGTCCTTTATAGGGAAATGGATGAAGCTGGAAACCATCATTCTCAGCAAACTATCGCAAGGACAAAAAACCAAACACCGCATGTTGTCACTCATAGGTGGGAATTGAAAATGAGAACACATGGACACAGGAAGGGGAACATCACACACTGGGGCCTGTTGTGGGGTGGGGGGAGGGGGGAAGGATAGCATTAGGAGATATACCTAATGTTAAATGATGAGTTAATGGGTGCAGCACACCAACATGGTACATGTATACATATGCAACAAATCTGCATGTTGTGCACATGTACCTTAAAACTTAAAGTATAATTAAAAAAAAGTAAACTGGGGCACAATAAAATGTTAAAGAGTTTTTTTTAAAAAAGAAAAACTCTGAAGTATTACTATTTTCTTATAATAACAATATGCTAAAAACAACCATTCACAACTAATAACGATAATATTTATGTAGCACTCGGTGCTTTGCCAAGTGTGCTTCTACACCTCATTATATTTGAGCTATGTGGTATCCATATGAAGTGTTACTATAGCCCCTGAAGAAGGCTAACTTCACAGAGTAAGTGCACTTTTAGCTAATAGGTTAAGGGATATGTTCTCTCAAAGAGAGAAATTACTACGTTAATCCTGAATCTTCTTCCATCCAGAACCACCTGTTACTAAGTGCTTTTCGTTCTAACCCATAGCTTTTGGTAAAAATTTTTCGTTGCTTTTCATTTCTTCCTTACTAAAATGAAAGACCTATAAAGGCAGAGAGTTTGTCTATGATTGTCATATTCTCATTTCTGGAATAGTGGCTGGCAGATAATAGATGCTCAATAAATATTTTTAAACAAATAAATTCCTATAATTCTGTTTCTTCAAACCTCCCTACCCTGGATTTATATGGAACCTCCTAATTGGCATCATGAGCCAGATTTTCTTTTCTCTCATGTACCTTACACTTGACTGCTTGCTGGATTTTACTAAACGACAGATTTGTTTTACTCCCTAGCTTCAGCATTTAAATGTCTCATTATTATTACAAACTTCTCACCCTGGCATTTAGGGTCAGCCACTAATAGCCTGACCTACCTTTCACCAGATCCCTGCCTTCAGTTTCCAAACATCCTTTGTGTCGTTCCCATCATCCCTCAGATCATCTTGCCTATTTGACTCTGTTCATGCAGGTCCCTTGACTCCCGAAGGCCACATCCACCATCTTTACCTATTGAAATATTATCAGTCTTTGAATATTGCTCTGAAATGCCCCTTCATTCAAGACCCACTGTCAGGTGCCAACACTTTGTCTTATGCACCTATGTTATTCTGCCTTGTGATTTAAGGTATGTGTGGATGCTTGTTTTGTCCTCAGTTCTCTAAGCTCACTAAGACTGACAACTACGTCTTATGCATCTTTTACCTTAAAGAATTTACCACATGTAATAAATGGTCGACACATCTCTGCTAAGTTGGAGTGATGTCAAAAGATAGGGCACAGGATTGGAAAACATGGTGATAAATATAATATCTGCCTTACGGTTTTGTCTAACAAATGCAACTGGAAAAATGAAAGTGATAATGCTTTGCAAACTTTGAAGTGCTATACAGATTCAGGTATTTTTCAGCTGTATTTCATGGTACTTGTCGGATAAATAAGAAATGAAAGCTACTCGGTTACTGTGAGTCCTTCCTGTTATTGCTCATGGTAAATGAGGGGAGGGGAAAAGGAGAACATTCTTTTGCTCCCAGCAGCCAAATTGCCCAGCAGATGAAAAATTAGCATCTGAACATATTTTATCATTAATGCTCAGCTGTATCCCTAAATTGCTATATGACAGCATTTAGAAATGGTTCTTTGTGATATTATTTGGAGGATTAGAGTTTATCATGTATTTAATGTATTAAGCTGATAAAAAAGACTTAAATAAACACATATCTCCAAACAAGGAAACAAAAAAATCTTTACTGGAAAATACTGTAATTCTACTCAGTGTTCCTATCATTGTCTGTGGGGGCCCCTCATTTAGAACTCAGCACAAAAGGCTGCCTGTGAAGACAGAAGGGGAGGAAATGGTGTTGGGAACTGGTCTGAGTGGTGAGAGCAGTCTTGTCTCCAAAGAAAGCTGTTTCCCATGCCACGTTCTGCTTCAGATATTCCTGATTTTAAAGACAAGCTGGATACAGGTTATGATATCTGAGAACTTTGGACAAATGTGGCTCATTGCGATATAATCTGATTTCAGAAGGGCTTACGCAATTCACATTCCTTGTCTGAGGCTTTCCCACATTTCTGGATAGCTGATGATATTTTTTTCTCTTTTTAAAATTCAGTAAAGGAGAAAACATCTGCCCATTATCTGAAAGGCTGTAATAGCCACCTCTTTGGAGTGAGAGTAGGGCTATGAATCAGTGTTTTTCTGTTTCTTCATTTCATTTGTGTGCAGGTTTACTAGACACCCTGGACTGGTTTGAAACCTCCCAATGACGTCAATGGGGCAGAAAAATTGGAGCAGCGGAGACAGCTGCAATGCACCAACTCTACTGAGGTTTTATTCTTTTCTCCCAGGGTGACATCTGAGACAGATATTATCAATCAAGCCCTCCTGGCTCAGCACCAAATCAAAGGTACTTTATCATTCAAAGCAGTAAAAGCTGCAATTAGATGATCTCTTCAGCTTTTTCCCTAGCAATATTTTGTTCATGATAATTAATAATGCAATTAAAACCGAATTAAATAAGAGAATGCTTGCTAAAACATTTTACTTAAATAGGAGAGCAATTTCCTTTAATGTCTCATTAAAAAATTATTAAAGATCACTCTCTATATATGTTTTGTATAAAAATTCTAAACAAATTACTATATTTCCCCAAAACAATAATAAAGCCAAATGATAAATTCTGACGTGTTTCCAAGAAATGTCCAAATGTTCAGAAAAAAATAGGTACAGATATAACGAAGCTTTACCATCATTTAGGAAGCAAACAACAACCACACCAAAAAACCCTATGACAATTGACAGGAAGGAAGCTAGTGCTCTGTGAATTAACATTTCTTTCAAAAACATTCAAAATAAAACCAAAAAGAAAGAAGCAGAGCCAACTGCTTTTTTGCTTGCTAGGCATAACATATTATTTACTGACTTTTCAAGCCCTTTTTTGAGGAATGGTCTTACTTGCCTGAGTAAATAATAATATACTGAAATATATTAAAAAAGCACTTAATCTAGTTATTTAAAGTAAAGGTCTTTGCTCTATCTTTTTTTCCCTCTATTTTTTTTAAAAGAAGGGAACTTTAAACTACTAAGGCTATCGAAGGCCAATCATAGCGAATCAAACTAACAAATGCACTGAAGACAGATTTTTGTTTGTTTTTAAAGTTCCCTAGGAAAGCTAGGCATAGAACACTCTAACCAGAGTGAGAAGTAGGGAACTGACTGCAATCTCATCTTCCCTTTCATACTGGAGTATTTGTTGGCAAACAATGCTGGTGGTAAAATAACTACAAAGTGGAGTAGAGAGAAGATTGGGAGTAAAAACAAGGGTGAAAACACCAATGTCAATCTCAAGATTATGTAGCCACACTCAATAGAATCTAAAGCCATTCAATGTAGAAAGTCAAACTGGCCAAGAGTAAGAAACACAGAAACAATATTCTTCAGTAATTGTCTATTGTCCAAGAAACAGCATCATCAGCTCATTATGTTATCCCATTAGCTAACAGTATATATGATATGTATTCCTCTAAATTAATAAAAAGGTTCCAGAAATATGAAAGGCCATTGTGCAGGAGGCTTGCTTTTTCAATGAGGAGCAAACAAGAGAACATGTGTTTAAATGTCAGCACTAAGAGTTTAGGTTAGCTAGAATAACAAACTTCTTGCCAATCGGGTAATGTTTACCCAAGGGTGGGTATCTAAAGTGTTCTTTAGTACTTGGATTTAAACAATAAGTTTTGTTTTCAACCTCTCCCATTCATTTAGCTGTGAAACAGACAATAAATTACAGTTCAAGCTACCAAATATCTTGTACATTATTTACAAGTCTGAACTTCCTAACTGAGCAAGCCCTAAACTTTCTACCATGACTAGATTCATCATTCCTTTCACTCAGCACAGTGGTACTGATATGGGCACTGAGGCCTGTTACATGCACATTTGTACCCAGCTTCATCTCTTAGTAGAGACATGTCCTTGAATTACTCTGCATATGCACAGTAATAATGAAATGACACATGAATAAAACACCTCAGAGACACTCTAAATGGGACAGCTATTAGTTTCAGATATTTATTTTACAATATGTATTATTGTGTTTCAGTGCCAGGCACAGTGCTAGATAGTGGACACATATACACACATTCTCTCTCTCTCTGTCTCTCTCTCAATCCACAGAGTAAATCAAGCTATCAACTTGAGAATCATTCTTGCCTTCCACATCTGATCACCACTACCACTACCAATAAAAGCAAATAAGACCCCTTCATAACTGTGGGCAATCTGTTTTATCTGCCAATGGTGGACCCAAATCTTGCCAGTGTCATAAACAAGTGAATAGCTGCCCAAGTCGTTACCTACCCTGGAGTATTCCACCTCTTTTGCCTTTTTGAATTAATTTTCTCTTTTTCTGGCAATGGCTGCCTTAATTCATGTCTTTTTATCATTTCTTTCCTGAGTTACTGCTACAGCCTTTTGAACAGTTCCCTGCCTTGAGCTTTATTTCTCTGATTATCTTTTTAAATTATAAATTGTGCCATGCCACTCCCTGCTTACAAACCTCCAGGACTTCTCAAAGATTTTATGAAAAAATTCTGTTCCTTAACATGTCACAACAAACCCTATATGATATGTAGCTTGATTCACATTCTAACTTTACTTTCCTGATGTGACTTTTAATATCCACCTGTGTCGTAATCTTTCCATTTCCTCAACTTGCTGTGTTGTTTCACGTGTTCACATATTTTCTGCCCCTTTCCTCCATACGTATCTCCTAATTCCTCTTAATAAATACTTTTATCATGACAGACACTTACCAGATTGCAATACATGTATTCGTTCACATGTTGGCTTCCTCCCTATCTGACTGCGAATTCCTGAAAAGTATTAACATGTTACTCATTTCTGTTTCCACTAAACAGGCACACAATGGCATGCTGGTGTTTGAAAAATGTTAAATGAATCCATGAGCATTAGAAGTTATGATTTCAGTTGATCTACCTTGTCAACGAGATTTTAAAATCCTTTCTATAGAATAGGGATGGATCTTTAGGGGGACTCTTGGTCAATTAGGCCCCATTTCCTTCCTCCCTGGACCTTGTTTTCATTGAAGAAACAAGCATTAGATTCTGAAATCATAAGAAAGGATTCTAGAAGTTCTAGAATCACACTTAGACATATTTAAAATTCCCACCCTCTGAGGGTTCCCTGTGTTTTTAAGAAGTGTACAATCTATCATGTCAGTCCAGAAATTGCAGTGAAGCCAGAGGTGGAAGCCTACAGCAGTCTATACAGCAAGCTAATTAATCATTTATTGACAACTACACTTGTTCAAATGACCTGAATGTCCTGGACCATTTGTCTATTCATCATTCAGCAACTATTGATTGGCATCTGTGTCATCCTACACATTGCAAATTCAGTAAGGAACAAATAGGTTAGTTTATATTTACTGAGTATTTATTATGGTATACTTTTTTTTCCTTCAAATACATTTTTGATGTTTGAGCAGCCCATAAAGAGGGCTCTATTTACAATGAGTAGTTCTCACTCTCCTGGGTCTTCTTCACATAACTTTTGTTTCTGTGTTCACTTCCTACCCTCCATCATATTCTGTGTTGCTACCCATCTCATATGCAGTCTTCACTGACCATTGGCAAATAAAGGAGCAAATTGTCATTGCTTTCTAAATATGCACAGACACTTATACAGCCTGGTGTTGCTCATTCACTATATGATGGTGCTTTGAGATTACAAATTTATATGCTCAGTGAGTTTCCATGATAAGGTTGACAAACTGAAAGAATCAGTAACTTTGAATCAATCAAAGTCATGAAAAGTTAAGGGCCGGGCATGGTGGCTCATGCCTGTAATCCACCACTTTGGGAGGCTGAGGCAGGCAGATCACCTGAGGTCAGGAGTTTGAGACCAGCCTGGCCAACATGGTGAAACCTCGTCTCTACTAAAAATAAAAAAATTATCCGGTACTTCCTAGTGGCGGGTGCCTGTAATCCCAGCTACTGAGGAGGCTGAGGCAGGAGAATAGCTCGAACCCCGAGGCGGAGGTTGCAGTGAGCCGAGATCATGCCATTGCACTCCAGCCTGCGCAGCAAGATTGAAACTCCATCTCAAAAAAAAGAAAAAAAAAAGTTAAGATATATCTTTTCTGAACAGTTGATTGACATTCATAGACTAGATATTGAGCATGTATATTTCATTATCCAAATGTAATCAAAATGTCCTTGAAGATATTTCACTTGTTTACAACAGTTTCAGCACGCAGCGTGTCTTATATAGTCCTCCTTGTCCATAGCATGAGTGCCATAAAAATTTGTTGACTTGCATTTGTAAGCAATCAAAATCTTTTTAGTTAAGAGCACCAAATAGCTCTGGATAAATTGGGAAATAAATATCATTTTTCTGTTTTTAAAGATCACAAGAAAATTTAAACATATTCATTAACTAAAATTTAAATATTTATAAACTTTATAAATAACAACTTAAAAATTAAAATCACTGCCATTAGCAACCAAGAAATCAGTAATTATAAAAGTTGTATTTATTTATCATATGGTAGAAAGAGTTTTAGAATAACACAGAACTGAGTTTTCATTCAGCTTCTGCTCAATATTTTTTTCATGAAAATGAAAAAGGTAACACTGTCACAGCCTCAGTTTTTAATATGCAATACAGGGATAAGAGTTCCTATCCAATAGATTGTTATGAAGAATAAATTAGTGGGTATAAGGTACTCTAAATTGGCATAGAGTAGATATTTAAAGTAGTTTTTAAAAACAATATAATGAATTTTTGTTTATCTTGACTTCTTTTTGAGGGGGAGAAGAGAAAAAAACATTACTTGGTAACTTCAAAATACGTCACCTATCCTGAGCTTTATTAAATACTAAGTTAGAATAAGAGATGTATATATAGCTTTCTCCTTTCATTGCCTTTTCTTTTTTTTTTTTTAAGGAATAGTAGGCATTGTGAGGCTACCTGATGGTATCTTAAAATGTGAATTCTAATTCTAATTCTAACACTTGGTCCTTTGTATCTTAGAAAGTGATTTTTAATGATGTGACTGGAATTTCACTAGATTTTTACTAAAAAAAACAATGCCTACCAAAGCCTGTATCGACTCCTGTAAAGCTTTGACTATTTACTGAACCATGATGATCCCACCTTTAGGAAAGGCTTCAGGGCATTCCTGTGGCTTACTTGGAAATCAATAAAACACCAGAGGCCTAACACTAAATATCCTTGAACTAAGGTTCCTAAAATGTCACAGAGTCTGAATATTTATTACTCTGGCTTCAATGCGCTGTGGACACAACCTAAACTTGACTTTTCCTGCCTGCAGCTTATGACACTGCTCAAGGACAATGAGATCTTTCAGGGCTTTGAAACTTTGCTGCTGTCAGAATAAAGTTTACAGAGTGATTATTAGTTTTCAAATAAAATCTTCCTTCAGGACAAGTATTCTCAAGGAGGTAAGAGGGTTAAAGACCAATGCTTGTCAGATGTTATTTCTACAAAGTCACCTGAATTCCTGGATATGCCTAAGTCCCAAGTCACACAGTTACAACTCTCTCTAACACATACATATGCATTCACTCATTTCACAAGTATTCATTGAGCCCTTACCATGTGCTAAACACCATTCCAACCATTTGGCATATATTAATTAACAAAACAGATGACATTTCTTGCCGTCATGATGTTCACATCCCAGTTTGTGATAGGGATAACACGGGACAAGAGGGAGACAGAAATAAACAATACACATAACCATACTGTAGGTTTTATCTTTCTCTGAGCCAGTCATGCCCATTTCTGTCTCCATTCATTTGCATTTGCTTTTCTCTCTATCTGGACTGCCTCCCTTGTCACACTGTTAGACTGAAGTCAAATGTCACCTCCTCTGTGAAGCAGGTGCTAGCTCTCCTTGGGACCTCATGGAGCTTTATGCATAGCCCTTTTATGCCATTTCTCAGACTGTCTTCTTATTGGCAGATATCTGTCCCTCCCATTAGAGGAAGAACCTAGACAGGAACCTGGCAAGGACTAATTCTTAGTAAGTACTGTATTGCCAGGGCCACTGACCAGAGAGCAAAAGAGAGTAGCACTCTCAATAAGTGTTCATTTAAGAAGTGAATGCAGTTTTATGCTACATAGGGAAAATAAAGATTGATTGTGAGATTAGTTGTGATTAGGATGTTTCTTTGCATACCATCCACAACAAAGTCTGAATAATTCATATATTTAAGAAATAGTCTACTTTAAATAGAACTATTTTATGTGAAGTACATTAGCATTATTTACTGAAAGCTGATTCAGCAGGCATGGTAATTCAAAAGATAACTTTTAATTAGTTGACACAAATAGCCTTGATAGAAATACCAGTTTTATAACTTGATTATCTTTTAATATGATAGGTTCATCTGTGCTATAATCTGCACTTATATTTGAATAAATTGAGGGCTATAGCTAAGAGATTTATTTTCTTTGACCTTCTAATTATCACAAGAAAATTAAATTACTGCATTATTTAAGAGGGACGTCTTAGCTATCTGACTAATTCACTGTGATTGGCACAACAGAGCTTGCTTTGGGTAGCTGTGATCTCAGACAGGGAATGTTCCAAGAGTGGATGGACCTGCAGATTTTAGGCGATGCCTAGCCCCTATGCTGTGTTAGATCTGTGCTTTTGTAGGCAGGGTTCTCCCAAGACACTATGCGTTAGATTAGCTGCCTGCTTCTTGCCAGTCGACCTCCAACCTTGGAATTTTCCCATCTGTCTTCAGCATGGGAGATCTTGCCTTTGTTGAGTCAACTATGCAATCAAAGAGGAAGCTGCATTTCGGACAGGGAGGAAGGTCTTAGGAGCAAGCTAACATCCCTTCCTGAAATCAGCTCTCAGGATAATTTTAGGTCTACTGAAGGGATAGCCTGGGCCATCTGCCTTTAACCAGCTTCTAAGTACTAAATAGCTTTTATACTGAATAAGAATGTGTCCTTTCTCGATCTTTTTTCTCCTAAAAAATCTTTTGCATGACATTTCATGGAAATAATCTCATTAACAGAAAGAAGTTGTTTTTCTGTCCCAAATTTGAGGCAAGTGCACCACACTTATTTTGTACCCTCCTAATACATAATTCCATGCTAAACAGAGCAAATAGGTGATGATTCATACAAGACTGACTTTTAAGTGTGTGTTCCACTGGAGCAGGATGTATGCAGTTCTATTATATAGCATAGAGAGGAAGAAGTAATGTCATTCTTCAAATGTTACATACATTGTCCTCACCAAAGTAGGGAGTATAGGCATTTCACTCACACTTCACGTGCTAAGGCTCACATCTCAAGAGGAGAAAAATGTCCACAGTGCACAAAAAAAGAACACTTTTTTTAAAGTCTTAAATGTTTATAAATAAAAAAGTTGTTGATTGGAATGAAGTTTTCTGCTGTCTGTACCTATCAGGGACTAACAGTCAGAGATAATATATTTCGATTTGTCCAAGTGTTACTATTTTACCGGTTTTATTTTCATCACAGGGACCTGGTCTCAGGCACAATTTTTCTCATACTGACTTAGATAATTAAAGCAATGAGTCTTCTTTTAGCTAACAAAATATTCTTCACAACAGAACTACACGTAGGACTGTAACCTAATGGTTGTCAAAATGAGCTCTTGCAGAGTCTGAAACTTGGCTTCTTCTCAGTGTTTGGCAGTGACAAATACACTCTGTTGGGCTCTATGGATTTTCAACTAGTTCAATAAAGAAGTATTTACTGGTTTCTGGAAATGTTTACACATCTATAATTTAGCTTCTAATATAATTGCCTTGGTAGGTAATATGGTTTGGCTCTGTGCCCCCACACAAATCTCATCTAGAATTGTAATCCAAATTGTAATTCTTATGTGTTGAGGGAGGGACCAGGTGGGAGGTGATTGGATCATAGGGGCAGGTTCCCCCATGCTGTTCTGGTGATAGTGAGTGACAGCTCATGAGATTTGATGGTTTAAGTGTGACACCTCCTCCCTCTCTCTCTCTCCTGCCACCATGTAAGACGCGCCTTGCTTCCCCTTCATCTTCTGCCATGATTGTAAGTTTCCTGAGGCCTCCTAGCCTTTCTTCCTGTTTAGCCTGTGGAACTGTGAGTAAATCAAATCTCTTGTCTTTATAAATTACCCAGTCTCAGGTAGTTCTTTTTTTTTTTTTCTTTTGTTGTTGTTGCTTTTTTTGAGATGGAGTCTGGCTCTGTCTCACAGGCTGGAGTGCAGGGGTGCGATCTTGGCTCACCGCAACCTCCACCTCCCAGGTTCAAGTCATTCTCCTGCCTCAGCCTCCTGAGTAGCTAGGATTACAGGCATGTGCTACCACGCCTGGCTAATTTTTGTATTTATAGTAGAGATGGGGTTTCACCATGTTGGTCAGGCTGGTCTCGAACTCCTGACCTTCTGACCCACCCTCCTCGGCCTCCCAAAGTGCTGGGATTACAGGTATGAGCCCCACACCCGGCCAAGGTAGTTCTTTATAGCAGTGTGAGAATGGATGAATATAGTAGGCAACACCATTTTAGGTTAAGCCCATACATAATTCCACCTACTAAATTTACTAAATGTAAGTGTGCCTTGCTTTAGAGAATCATGTAGTACAAAATGAATACATATAAAACAAATAAATTAGAAAGTAATTTTACTATAAACATAATTCTTCTCTTTGCTCAAGGATTTCCCCTAGAGTTCATAAAATTTAGCTCCCCTACTGCATTTAAGTGATCGTTAACCTATAATTAATTGACGTGGTGTAATTGGAAATGTAGAGTTACATTTAATTTTCTCACCTGAATTCACCATTAGCTGTAGTTCAGTAGGAAAAAATTTGTAGGTAAAGTAACTTAAAAAAGTAAAGTTGGGTGCAGTGGCTGACACCTGTAATCTCAGCACTTTAGGAGGCCAAGGCAGGCCGATTGCTTGAGTCCAGGAGTTTGAGACCAGCCTGGGCAACATAGCAAAAACCCACCTCTACCAAAAATATGAAAATTAGCCAGGCGTGGTGACACAAGCCTGTGGCCCCTGCTACTCAGGAGGCTGAGGTGGGAGGATTGCTTTGAGCCCAAGAGGTGGAGGTTGCAGTGAGCAGTGATCACACCACTGTAGTCCAGCCTGGGTGACACAGCAAGACTCTGCATCAAAAAACAAACAAACAAACAAACAAACAAATCCAAGTAAGTCGAATTAGCTCAACTGGAGAAAATAAAAAGTTATTCTTAACTCTTAGTGAGTTACATAAAAACAGATAAATCTTAATCAGGTAAAGGGCTTATAAGGATACTCTAGGCAGGCTTCCAAGCCTTTTGCTGTTGAATCTTGAAAATATTTTACCACTTTAACAATTCAACGGTTTAATTGTGATGTTCCATTTTGATCACTGCAAATTGCCATATGAGAGTAGTCCAAGCCATTGGGCCACCTCAAAGACTATAGGTAAATTCAAATAGACTCTTGTGGGTTTAGCAGCACTTGCTTGAGTTTTTTCCTCTTGAAAATAGAATACAATTCCATTTCAATGGAAGCGCCCTTAGCTTCTACGGGAAACACCCTGACCAGTTTCTGACTCCAGGTTGGCCCCATATTTTGGCTTATGCCCTTCTCTGCTTTAACATCTTTATGGTCCCTGACAGCTTTCAGGAGAAAGTTGAAGTTCTCCTGAGGGCTTATCCAGCCTTGTTGCCTTTTCAGGGTTGTCACAAGCAATCATTTTCCATCTCATGTCTTAGAACATCAATAGTTATTCTCCAGGATGAGTCATGCTATGCTATATTATGCCTGGAAGGTTTTCCTTCTGATTTTTGTTTATTTATGGCCTACTTATCCATCAAAATTCTGATTATGAGTCACCTCCTTTACCCCCAATCTGATACAGGTGTATCCACGTGCCCAAAGCAGACTGTATACACACCAATAATTGTTTTAACATGCTGATTTATAATCATTCATTTATTTGGGGGTTCACTCTATCTGATAATTATACAACTTTAGATTCCAGAAGCCAGCACAGTACCTGGTACATAGAAAGTACTAAGTATATACCAAAAAGATGAGTGAATCAACCATTTCAATGGATAAGTGTAATTTTTAAAAGTTGCTTTAAACATCATGTTATAACTGAAAGGATCTGGATTTCCAAAAAAAGAGTTTGCCAACTTATACATAATGTGAAGATGAGGAGATGAAAAAAGGAAAGAAGCTGATATTTACTAAATTAATTCTTTTAAAAATTTCTCAACATCACTAATCATCAGAAAAATGCAAACAAAAACTATGATGAGCTACCATCTCACAATAGTCAGAATTGCCATCATCAACAAGTCAAAAAACAATACTTCTGATGAGGCTGCAGAGAAAAGGGAACACTTATATATTGTTGGTAGGAATGTAAATTAGGTCAGCCACTGTGGAAAGCAGTTTGGAAATTTCTCAAAGATCTTAAAACAAAACTATCATTCAATCCAGCAATCCCATTACTGGGCACATACCCAAAGGAAAATAAATTGTTCTACCAAAAAGACACATCCATTCATATGTTCATCACAGCACTATTCACAATAGCAAAGACATAGAATCACCGTAGGTACCCATTCACAGTGAATTGGATAAAGAAAATGTGGTACATATACACCACGGAATACTATGCAGCCATAAGAAAAAATGAAATCATGTCCTTTGCAGCAATATGGATGCAGCTGGAGGCCATCATCCTAAGTGAATTAATGCAGGAACAGAAAAGCAAATACCTCATGTTCTCACTTATAAGGGGGAGCTAAACCTTGCATACACATAGACACAAAGACAGGAATAACAAACACTGTGGACTCCAAAAGCAGGGGTAAGGGTAGAGCTGGAAAACAACCCATTGGGTACTATACTCATTAGCTGCGTGACGGGATCAATCATACTCCAAACCTCAGCATCACACAATATACGAGTGTAACAAACCTGTGCATGTACCCCCTGAATCTAAAACAGAAGTTGACATTTTAAAAAAGAAAGCTAAAATTTGCTGAGTTAATTCCTTGGACAAGGCCCTGTGCTAAGTATTTTTACATCTCATTTAAACACCACAATGAGTCACATATCAATATTTTTTTATATTTCATTCTTAATATAAGTTTAGTTTTTATTGAGTGCTTCATATGTGCCAGTAACTATGCTGGGTGCTTCATATTACATCACAATCTTCACAATATTTCAAGGGAAGCTTTATAAACTCATTTACACACAAGAAAATTAGAGCTCAGGCCTGCTTGAAGTTATATAGCTGGTACACAAGCTGTAATTTTCAACAGTATTGATCTGGTTCCCTAGGCAGTGTTTGTTTCACTGAAGCAACATCACATCACCCAGGCTGTTCCAGAGGTCCACTGAGATATTAATAGGCACTTCACCTCCAAAAAGAGTTTTGTGATCAGATAAATTTAAGTTATTTTTCCCTTTTTAATATGTTCTTTTTAAAGAAAATTACAATGACATTAATTATATATTACAAGTCTGAAAGCCAACAAGAACCTTCTTAACTGTCAAACCACATGTTCTCTAGTTTCAAGAAAATGCTTCCTTTTATATTTTGTTGCAGAAGACTAATATTCCATCCCATAAAGTACATGACTGCCTTCAACTTAAGTTATTAAAATGGGAAGAAAATATTTCATTTTCGACCCAATTACTCAAAATTCTCTTTTGAATTCCACTTTTTATGGGAAGAGCAAAAATTCTAAATTCCTTTTCTTTGAATGTCTCTGATATTTTCTACCAATCCTAGAAAAAAGATGCGAGCAGGCAAAATTGTGGACTGATTTAGGAGAATTAATTATGTTCAAAATTAAGAGTAAGTAACTCTTACTCTTAATTAAGAGTGCTTTGCTTTTCTGATTTACTCATCAACACCACCCAAAAGTATCATGCCAGGTAGGCACTGCACAGAAAAATTATGCCAGCCACAATTTCTGCTCTCCAAAAAGCCTTGACATTCAGAGCAGTTCAAAGTTTAATCTCCAAACAAGCAATGCTCCTATTTAAAATGTATGGCCATACTCCTCTGCTTTGTTATACATGTAAACCTGGTACTATAATATTACAAAAGGGTAAATCAGTTTAAAAACTACACAAATTATTGCTTGGTTCTAGTTTGTGATACCCTTTGCATTCCACCACCCATAATTCCATGTTTTTGCTGTGTTAATCTTCAAAATGGAGACACAGTTCATGGACACCAGAAATATTTTAAGCAATGTGAACTATTTTAAATCTCTCTGATAGCTCTAAAAAAAGATAAAAGACATATTCATCAACTGTTCATTAGCCACATAAAAATATATATCTAGGAGTAGTTAGAAAATCTTTACAATTTGTCATAACTGCTCATTATCTTCTATTTCTTTTAGTAAGAATCTAACAGGGAAAAGCTTTTTGAAAAATAGTCATATTTAAATTTCAAGTAGACAAAAATAAATATCATTCACAGATGGTAGCCTGACCTGAGGAAACAGATAATTTATTCTTACAGAAAAACTCCACTCAATTCACAAGCTACTCCTTTAATTTTTAAAAAGGTAAGGAAATTGTAATGTGTAAATGTACTCAATGCATTTTTCCTAAAAATCATATAATTTTGCAAAGCATTGTATTTTCCCTAAACATTTTATTTAAAATTTCTCATTATTCAGTGTTTTTAAATATAACACCATCTCCCAGCTTCATTCCTGAACTGTCAGATAAAATTTGATGTTCATAGCATCACCAACACCTACCATATCCACAAATGTTGTAGAGGAACTAACGTGCAACATCCTGAAAAGCTGGTACACTATCCATATCCCACACCCAGGGACTTAGTTCATTTTCATTATCTTCCCTGTGTTCTTGCTGCTACACGATTATTACTTAACTCTTTGTCCTTTTATTTTTCTTTCTGATGGCATGCCACTTACTATTGCAGAGTAAATATAATTTTCAATATGAATACAAATGACTTCGCAATCAACATGTAAGCATTCAACAGGAACACTGTCAATAGTTTGCTTAAGAAATCAAATGAGAAAAATCAATCTGTAGCCAAATCTGGATGATAGCTTCCCATGATGCGTGTAGGATTTTTTCCAATATGCTTCCGAAAAAGAAATAATTTGAGTTTCCCAAATTGCAGAAATATCTCCCTTTAAACAGTATCCTCTGTTTTTATTCTCATTTTGCATTTTCTCCTCTGTGCCTGGTGATATGTCAGCATGTTTTGGGGTTTCTTTTAGCCGAGAAGTTCACAGTGATCTGATTAATCAAATACAATTCTCTCTCCTCTGGTTTGCATTGCATTTGGAGCTATCCAACCTTCTATCTGACTCGTTCTGCGTTGTTTAGCTCATTCAGTGCACCATGAGAGAACACCTAACACACGGGGTCAGATTTCCTGAATGACATATGTGAGACCACAACAAAGGCGAAAATCCTGGAGAGATTATAGGTCTTTTTCATCACAGAAGATTAGAGAGCAAAGAAAATATCTATGTTACACAAAGAAATAACAGTGCGACTGGAATAATGAATTCAACTTTCAGATTTGGGTCCAACTCCCTTGACTGCTCTAAGCATGCTGGTGTATATTTAAACTTTCACCGCTGGCCCAGGAAGACTGGCCTCTAAGCAGATACAATAGCACGTAAAGGCCACTGAAATCACAATTAACCTGGCACAACAGTACTAGGTTCAAAGATCCTCTGATCCCTGAAGAACGGATGGCATTTCCCAGAGTGACAAATTATACTCCAAAGGCGTTCAACAGAGAGGACAAGGGTCCTGGCATTCTGGATTTCTGAGTAAAATGTAGATGACTCATACTGAAAAAGACTGGTTTGCAATCAAATGAGAAGGCATGTTTGAATGGTCTCCCCTTTGTCTGTTTTTCAGGGCACAGTGTCATTTATCTTCCCTCTGGATCCTGATAATCCTGCATTTTAGTTGAATCTGTGTTCCTAGAAGGGATGCCTTATTTCCTTCTTTCAGATTTGCCTCACATCTCATCTTCTTGACCTCACAATGTCTCAGAGAAGCTGACCTCAGGACAGGACTCATTTTGTGCAATAGTAGGAACAGGTGTAAAAAATAATACAGGTACATGGAAGGTCGAAACTTAATTGCGAAAACCAGTTTCTAATTGGACTTCCTCTTATGCCCTTGTCCTGCCACAGTTTATTTTCAAAATAGCATCCAAGATAATTCTTTAGAAACGTAACTCAGGTCACACATCATTCACCAGCTGAACATCTTCCAGTTGGCTTCCCTTCTATTCACAATGACAGCCAAAGTTCTTACAGCGGTCTCCAAGATGGTAGATATGGTCCTCATTCCTCATTCTCCCCAATCCCCACACTGCTGAAGCCAGTGACCCTTTGTGGTTACTACACCATGCCAGGCATGCTCCTGCCTCTGGAATTTTTCAATGGCTATTCTCTCTGCCTAATGTGCTCTTCCCCAGTTTGCTCCACAGCTCACTCCCACACTTACTCAGTCCTTGTTCAAATGTAACCTCGTTATCAAGGTCTTGTCTGACCACCCTGCCACCACAGCACTCTCTTTATTTTGCTTTTTTTTCCTCACAACATCACTGTCTAATATACCGTATATTTATTATATGTATCATCTGTACCCTTGCACTAGAATGTAACTCCAGGAGAAAGAGGATTTCTGTATTTTTTCACTGCTTTATTGTCAGTGCCTAACAAAAAGTAGGAACTCAATAAATATTTGTTGAAAAATGAAGGCAACACAATGACTTGAGAATGCTACTAAAGTATTGTTTTTAGATTATGAAGAAAATATAAAATTAGCAAAGATGATCTCGGAATATTGGAGAAGGAGAATTTTAAAGATGACATGTGGCTAATTCACCACATGATTCACACTAATTTACCACCATAACCACAGGGAGAGACTTTGCTTGTACTCTTGAAAATGGAAAGGAAGTAACCTATTTTCTTTTTCACTTCCATAGAAATATCAAAATGCTTAAGTTCCTTTTTGAATAACTGCTTCATTAAGATACAATTCATATGCTGTAAAATTTACATTTATAAAATGTCCAATTCAATGGTTTTTAATATATTCACAGTTTACAACCATCACCACTATCACTCCATGTTCATCACCCCAAAAGGAAACTCCATTTCCATTTACTCCTAACTAACAGGGAGTTGCCCATTCTGAATATTTCATGTTAATTGAATCACACACTGCATGGGTTTTTTCACTTAAAGTTTTAAAAATTCATTCATTTTGTAGCATATATCAGTACTTTATTCCTTTTTACTACCAAAATAAATTCTATTGTACTCATATATCACATTTTGTTTATGTTGATTGTCATTGAGTTGTTTCTACTTTTTAGCTATTATGTATGAATAATACTTTTATGAATACTCATGTACAAGTTTTTGCATGAATTTATGTGATCATTTTTCTGGTATATAAACGTAGGTGTAAACTTGCTGGGTCATGTTGTAACTTTATGTTTAACATTTTGGGAAACTGCCAAACTTTTCCAATGTGGTCACACCATTTTACAATCCCACCAGAAATGTATGAGAGTTCCAATTTCCCTACATTCTCTCCAGCATTTGTTATCAGCTGTCTTATTGACCATAGCCATCCTAGTGGGTGTGAAGCAATATCTCCTTGTGGTTTTGATTTACATTTTCCTAATGACTAATGGTGTGAGAGTCTATTTTCCTATGATCATTGTCCATTTGTGTTTCTTCTTTGGAGAAATGCCTATTCAAATCCTTTGCCCATTTGTTAGTTATGGTCTGTGGCTTTTTGTTGTTGAATTGTAAGTATTCTTTGTGTATTCTAGAAATATGTCCCTTATCAGATACATAATTAACAAATATTTTCTCCCATTCGGTGGATTGTCCTTTCACTTTTTTTTTTTTTTTTTTTGAGACAGAGTCTTGCTCTGTTGCCCAGGCTGGAGTGCAGTGGCACCATCTCAGCTCACTGCAACTTCCACCTCCTGGGTTCAAGCTATTCTCCTGCCTCAGCCTCCTGAGTAGCTTAGATTACAGGTGTGCGCCACCATGCCCGGCTAACTTTTTTATTTTTAGTAGAGGTGGGGTTTCACCATGTTGGTCAGGCTTGTCTCGAACTCCTGACCTCGTGATCTGCCCACCTCGGCCTCCCAAAGTGTTGGAATTGCAGGTATGAGCCACCCCGCCCAGCCCCCTTTCACTGTTTTAATAGCGTCCTTGGAAGAATAAAAAGTTTTTCACTTTAATGAAGTCTATTTCATCTATTTTTTCTTTGTCATTTCTGTAATTGGTGTCATAGCTAAAATACCATTGACTAACCCTAGGTGATGAATATTTACTCCTGTGTTTTCTTATAAGATTGTTATGGTTTTAGCTCTTACTTTTAGATCTATGATTCACTTTAGTTAATTTTTGTACATGGAGTAAATTAGAAGTCCAACTCCATTCTTTTGCATGTGGATATCCAGTTGTCTTTGTATTATTTGTTGAAAAGGCTATTCCCCCACTCCCCCATTGAATTGTCTTGGCACCTTGGTCAAAAATAGATTGATTATACAGGCATAGATTTATTTCTAGCCTCTCAATTGTATTCTATTAATCTGTATATGTCTACCTTATGTCAGTACTATACTACCATTTTAGTAAATTTTTAAATTGGAAAGTGTGAATCCTCCAATTTCTTTTTATTTTCCCCTCAAGGTTTGATTTGGTTTTTATAGGTCCTTTGCATTTCCATATGAATCCTAGGATCAGCTTGTCAATTTCTCCAAAAAAAAAAAAAAAAGCAATTGGAATTTTGATAAGGATTATTTTGAATCTGTAAACCAATCTGGGGAGTAATACCATCTTAAAATTTGAGTCTTCCAATCCATTAACATAGGATGTTCTTCTATTTATTTAGGTCTTCCTTAATTTTTCTTCACCATGTTTTGTAGTTTCCAGCATAAAAGTCTTGTACTGCCTTGGCAAATTTATTTTTAAATAATTTATTCTTTTTGATGCTATTATAAAGGGAATTTTTTTAATTTTCAAATTATTCATTGCTATTATATAGAATTACAATTGATTTGTATGTATTGATCTTATATCCTGCCACCTTGCTAAAATCTCATTTATTAGTTTTTTTGTTTGTGTACGTGTGTACTTCTTAGAATTGTCGCTATAAAAATTATATTATCTGCACAATTAAGTTCTTTTACAAGGAATTTTATTTAGCTCACTAGAATTAAAGGAGGAAAAATGCATTTCTTTGAGTTTCCTGAGAGAAATCCATTGCCCCTCAGATAACAGTCTTAGAAAAAAATAATGAACTGCAATTTGCCTCTCTTATCAAATTTTACCATGTTAATATTAAAATAATCATAGTAATAACAATAGCTATTATATATACCAGAAACCATACTTTTCAAACTTTATATTACTTAATCTTCCCAACAATTCTCTGAAGTAAGAAAAATTTTTATTCTCATTTTGTAACAGAAAGTGAGCCTAAGAAGGATTGCATGACTTGTCCAAGGACATGGTTAATTAGATATAGTAGCAGTGCAGGAATTCAAATGTAAGTTAAAGAAATTAAGTGGCCGGGCATGGTGGCTTACCCCTGTAATCCCAGCACTTTGGGAGGCCAAGGCAGGCGGATCTCAAGGTCAGGAGATTGAGACCATCCTGGCTAACACGGTGAAACCCCGTCTCTACTAAAAATACAAAAATTAGCCAGGCATGGTAGTGGGCACCTGTAGTCCCAGCTACTCGGGAGGCTGAGGCAGGAGAATGGCATGAACCCGGGAGGTGGAGCTTGCAGTAAGCTGAGATCGTGCCACTGCACTCCAGCCTGGGTGACAGAGCGAGACTCCGTCTCAAAAAAAAAAAAAAAAAAAAAAAAAAAGAAAAGGAAAAAAAAAGGAAATTAAGTCTGAGAGACACAGCTTGCTCAAAGTAACTCATACAGAAGATCCAGAGTCAGGGCTCGAACTTAAGTTCTTAGACTCTATATTTCAAATGCATTACGCCCTACTGCCTATAATAGAGATTGCTGGTCTTTTCTTTCTTTTTTTTGAGATGGAGTCTCTCTCTGTTGTCCAGGTTGGAGTGCAGTGGCACAGTCTTGGCTCACTGCAACCTCCGCCTCCCGGGTTCAAGCAATTCTCCTGCCTCAGCCTCCCGAGTAGCTGAGATTACAGGCACCTGCCACCACGCTGGGCTATTTTTTTGTATTTTTAGTAGAGATGGGGTTTCACCATGTTGGCCAGGCTGGTTTCGAACTCCTGACCTTGTGATCCACCCGCCTTGGCCTCCCAAAGCACTGGATTACAGGCGTAAGCCACTGTGCCCGACCTGATTGCTAGTCTTTTCATAAGAGATGAACCACGAGTAGTAGTAATTTCTTGGGCTGGGGAAAAAACACACATATGAAATATATTACTCTAGGATTATGTCTGCAAATGGCTCCCTTTTTGCTATCTACTAAAGCATGTCTTGTTGATGGAGTAAATTTTGGTTTCTAGCTGAGAGGGCTGGGTAACATCAGGAAATAATGGAAAAAATCTATGGCAGGGACTTGCATACTTATAGGCAAATGCACCTCAAGACTTGTTTTTAAAGCTCACTAGAGGAAAAACAACAAGGAATAAATGTTATCTGAGAGTACAAATGCACATAGGCTGTCCATCAACAGCTAACATGATAAAAGACACCAAAACAACCTCACCTAAGCAGGCAGCTTCACTTAGCAGTAAGTCACACACCAGTACCAGGTGAAGATCTTTTATAGGGTGGTGCTGAAAATCTGAAGTGTGATGGGAAACTGGGCAGCTGTTAAATACTTAAACAGGCGGCACTTATTTTATTTCACTAATTTTTAACCTCACTAGCTTTAAATGACATTTTAAAAATTATTTCACTCAACAATTTTACATGCTAAAACATGACTGTTTTGTTAAAGTATATTATAATAAATGTGTCTCTAGACAATATCTTATGGACTAAACATTTGAAAATTTATTTCTAAGCAATTTCTTTACATGAGTAATTCTTTAATATGAAAAATCAGAATCTATACTATTGACTTAGAAATCATAAGAGCCACAAAAATAATTAATATAATGGTTATGTAATACAATAATACAAATAATTATGAGATTAATAGTACTAATAATTACCTTTATACATTATTATAGAGTTCCTAAAGTATTTTCACATATATCATTGCATTTAATCCCCATCATAATCTTCTGAGAAAAGTACCCTTATCTTCATTTTATAGATAAGAAACTAAATATCCAGATGTCAGATTTAATTTCAACAAACATCAGTGTATGGGTTGTGATGCAAGGTATTGCCACCTGTGCGATCCTACCTACCAATACATCTTATTGGTCACTCACAACATCTTTTGAGGAAGGTATTGTTAATTCCATTCTGCAGGGGAGTCTCCGGAAGAATTAGATTAGATTACTATAGCTAGTAGGAGGCGGGGAAAGGAGTTGAGCACACTTCTTTGGAGTCTAAGGCTAATCTCTTACAGTAAGAAACCTTATGACAAACCTAGAAGGATGGTAGCATTATTACCCTGATTTAGGATATTGGAAAACTGAACTAAAAGAAGCTCAGTAGCCTTTCCATGACCACAGTAGAACTATTTGCCTTCAAGTAATAAAAGTTGACTTGCGTCTTCTGTTTCTTACAGACAAAAACACAATTGATAATTAATTGATCCATTATTGTAACAACTGATAGTACTTAACTCACTCCTCAGTTTATCAAACGTCCAGCACCACCTCATTCATACACTATGACCAGAAGCAAGTACAAATGAAGCATCTCAAATCCAAAAACCACAATTCTGAAATGCTCCAAAATCTGAAACATTTTGGGTGCCAACATGATGCACAAAAGAAAGGCTCATTGGAGCATTTTGAGCTTCAGATTTTTAAATTTGGCATGCTCAACGAAAAAGTATGTGCAAATATTCCAACACCAAAAAAAAAATCCAAAATCTGAAACCCTTCTGGTCCCAAGCATTTCGGATAAGGGATACTCAACCTGTATAGGCTGGGCATCAAGCTGAGATGTGTAGTCATGGAACAGAGAGAAGCTGGCTGGCTTACCCAAGATCTGATGCACTCTCTGACAGAGTTTACCTGCTCTGTTGGACACTAGTCCCAAATGAGAGCATCACAGGAGTATGGAATTGACTCCTTCCCTTCCCTGGAAGCCACAGACTATTAGATGCTATGTGTGAATGGGTCACCAGAATAGCAAAAAAAAAAAAAAGACAAAAAGAGAAGTCCATGAACCTTACCACCAAAGGACCTATGAAATCACAAGTCTTGTCCCTGTGCATTAGTTTTTAATTAGGAATAAAGTGAGGAGGGAGAACATCCCTAGAGCCTCAGGGCACCTTAGCACTGACCACATTACACTATAAAAGTTTCACTGAATATTTGGAGCTTCCGTAAATCCTCAGATAATCAACATCAAATAGGTCACTCTTTTTTTCTACAATCAAGAGCACTTGGATTAAAACTAGCACCATTTAGTGAGCACCTACTCTGCACTGATGAGTGCTAAGGGCTTCATATAGTTCCTTATTTAATACTTACTAAAGCTTATAATTTGGTTATTATTGCCTTCATTTTAAAGATAATAGAACAAAGGATCCAAGAGATTAAGTTACCTGCTTAAAGTCACAAAGCTGGTAAGTGAATGTGGGATTCCAACCCAGACATGTTTGGTTGTAAATCCTTTGCTCTTTGCATTATCTGAAGCCAGAGTAGAGTATCAATGAGGTAAGTGACTTATTCTGGGACATACTTATTAGCTGTGCCTTATCCTGGGACACACAGCTTGTAAGTGTGTCCCCGGATGTCATTTGTTCCATAGACCCTCAGTGTCTTCATCTTTAAATGCAAATAATAATAGAGCTTCTGTGATGATGAAAGACAAGCAGGTGAAATATAAATAATAATAATAATAATAATAACCTTACAGGTTTGGTACATACTTGAAATAATTTATATAGGTAATTTGCATTAAAACATCTCGTAAGCAATACAATATCATATCAATATGAACTTAAAAATAATTAAAGCACCTATGGAAAAAGACGCTCTAAAAAGTGAACCAATTTTCTTTTACAAAGAATTGAGTATTAAACCAGAAATGCATTTAGGGTAAGATTATTCTGATACTTCAGACTGAGTGAGTATCAAAAGCTGACAAAGGGGACAACTTCTTAGCACCCTTTCTGAGAATACATTAAAAAGAAAACAAAAAGACCATTGTGTGTGATTGTGTGTGTGTGTGTGTGTTCAGGTTTGACGCCTGTACCTGTTTGTGCATGTCGGTGCTGAAACAGGCTTCACTGTACTGATTTTACCTCCAGCGTAATCATCTATATTGCTCCTGATGTTCTGTAGGAGTTGTTAGATGCCCAATTTGAATGCCAAAGGAAAGTGCTTATAACAACCAATCCAAAATAACGTGTTTTCAAGATTTAGGTGAGTATGCTATAATTTTCAAGGAAAAAAAATGCCTTTCATCTTCCAGAAGACTGGTTGTTTCTGGGTATCTTAAAATTTCTTCCTGACAATGCACACATGTCTTTTAGGATAGGAGTCTGCTCTGGAAATAATAAGATATTGATGTTCTGACAGTGCCACTCTGGAGTTATTGCTGGAGGGCTGGAAGCCAACTTGGCTCATGATCATGAAGTCTGATAGAGGCACCTCCTTTTGTTTTCATATTTAAATAAATCCTAGAGTCACAGTCAGTATAATTAGATCTTCAGAGGCACTAAGAATCTCTTTGATTTTAGACAACTTTACATGAGAAAGAAAATTCAGAGGTCATAGATTTCAACTTGGTCATTTTACAAATAAAGAAACAAGCAAGGATATGTGCGAGGACACTTAGACACCTTTTTATTCTTGTAACTACATTAGATGCTTGCCTCCATTAAAAAAAACATTAGATGCTTGCCTCCATTAAAAAAAAATAGATTGGTTCACATATTTAACTATCTGCTGAGTGTGACCCTTTCAAAGGTGTAAAAAGAATGGCAATGTAATGCACTGGACAGAGCAGAAGGTTATTAGAACCCACAGACCTGAATTTAATCTCATTTAGCCACATAACTGGTAAAAAGTGATTTAACTTTTTATGCTTTGGGGGTTGCATCCATAGAAAGAAGATATAATTTACTGCACTATGTAGAGCTCCTGCAATTGCAAGTGTCAAATAGCCAATTAAATGGACATAAGCAAAGGAGGAAGCCATTGGTTCATATAAGGAAGCAATTGAAAGGATTGAAAGGGTAGAGGCAGTGCCAACCTCAAAGAAGACAGAAAGGATTCAAACACCTTTGGGTCTCTTGTCTCTGGTATGTCTCTATTCTCCATATACCTGGTAAATTCTCTCAGTCCTACTCCTCTACACAGTGGGACATTGGCATGGGTTATGCCTTATGGTATTGTGATCAGAGGGCACAATTTTCCCCTTTTAACACCTACTGTAAAAATCCTGTGTGAGGTCTCTATTTGGTTCATTCTTGGTCCCAGACAACTCCTCTGGCCAGCAGGTGAGAGCTGTATGTAAAGTCCCTATTAAAACATCCAGCGGGGGTGGAGCCAACATGGCTGAACAGGAACAGCTCCCGTCTACAGCTCCCAGCGTGAGTGACGCAGAAGACGGGTGATTTCTGCATTTCCATCTGAGGTACAGGGTTCATCTCACTAGGGAGTGCCAAACAGTGGGCGCAGGACAGTCAGTGCAGTGCACCGTGCACCAGCCGAAGCAGGGTGAGGCATTGCCTCACTCGGGAAGTGCAAGGGGTCAGGGAGTTCCCTTTCCTAGTCAAAGAAAGAGGTGACAGATGGCACCTGGAAAATCGGGTCACTCCCACCCTAATACTGCACTTTTCCAACGGGCTTGGAAAACAGCACACCAAGAGATTGTGTCCCGCACCTGGCTCAGAGGGTCCTATGCCCACAGAGTCTCGCTGAGTGCTAGCACAGCAGTCTGAGATCAAACTGCAAGGCAGCAGCGAGGCTGGGGGAGGGGCGCCTGCCATTGCCCAGGCTTGCTTAGGTAAACAAAGCAGCCAGGAAGCTCAAACTGGGTGGAACCCACCGCTGCTCAAGGAGGCCTGCCTGCCTCTGTAGGCTCCACCTCTGGGGGCAGGGCACAGACAAACAAAAAGTCAGTAGTAACCTCTGCAGACTTAAATGTCCCTGTCTGACAGCTTTGAAGAGAGTAGTGGTTCTCCCAGCACACAGCTGGAGATCTGAGAATGGGCAGACTGCCTCCAAAAGTAGGTCCCTGACCCCCAAGCAGCCTAACTGGGAGGCAGCCCCCAGTAGGGACAGACTGACACCTCACTTGGCCGGGTACTCCTCTGAGACACAACTTCCAGAGGAACGATCAGACAGCTGAATTTGCGGTTCACGAAAATCTGCTGTTCTGCAGCCACTGCTGCTGACACCCAGCCAAACAGCATCTGGAGTGGACCTCTGGCAAACTCCAACAGACCTGCAGCTGAGGGTCCTGTCTGTTAGAAAGAAAACTAACAAACAGAAAGGACACCCACACCAAAAACCCATCTGTACATCACCATCATCAAAGACCAAAAGTAGAAAAAACTACAGAGATGGGGAGAAAACAGAGTAGAAAAACTGGAAACTCTAAAAAGCAGAGTGCCTCTCCTCCTCCAAAGGAACACAGTTCCTCACTAGCAACGGAACAAAGCTGGACGGAGAATGACTTTGACGAGTGGAGAGAAGAAGGCTTCAGACGATCAAACTACTCAGAGCTGCAGGAGGAAATTCAAACCAATGGCAAAGAAGGTTAAAACTTTGAAAAAAAATTAGACGAATGTATAACTAAAATAACCAATGCAGAGAAGTGCTTGAAGGAGCTGATGGAGCTGAAAGCCAAGTTTTGAGAACTACGTGAAGAATGCAGAAGCCTCAGTAGCCGCTGCGATCAACTGGAAGAAAGGGTATCAGTGATGGAAGATGAAATGAATGAAATGAAGCAAGAAGAGAAGTTTAGAGAAAAAAGAATATAAAGAAACGAATAAAGCCTCCAAGAAATATGGGACTATGTGAAAAGACCAAACCTATGTCTGATTGGTGTACCTGAAAATGACAGGGAGAATGGAACCAAGTTGGAAAACACTCTGCAAGATATTATCTAGGAGAACTTCCCCAATCTATCAAGGCAGGCCAACATTCAGATTCAGGAAATACAGAGAATGCCACAAAGATACTCCTCGAGAAGAGCAACTCCAAGACACATAATTGTCAGATTCACCAAAGCCGAAATGAAGGAAAAAATGTTAAGGGCAGCCAGAGAGAAAGGTTGGGTTACCCACAAAAGGAAGCCATCAGCCTAACAGCTGATCTCTCGGCAGAAACTCTACAAGCCAGAAGAGAGTGGGGGCCGATATTCAACATTCTTAAATAAAAGAATTTTCAACCCAGAATTTCATATCCAGCCAAACTAAGCTTCATAAGTGAAGGAGAAATAAAATACTTTACAGACAGGCAAATGCTGAGAGATTTTGTCACCACCAGGCCTGCCCTAAAAGAGCTCCTGAAGGAAGCACTAAACATGGAAAGGAACAACCGGTACCAGACACTGCAAAAACATGCCAAATTGTAAAGACCATCGAGGCTAGGAAGAAACTGCAACTAATGAGCAAAATAACCAGCTAACATCATAATGACAGGATCAAATTCACACATAACAATATTAACTTTAAATGTAAATGGACTAAATGCTCCAATTAAAAGACACAGACTGGCAAATTGGATAAGGAGTCAAGACCCATCAGTGTGCTGTATTCAGGAAACCCACCTCACATGCAGAGACACACATAGACTCAAAATAAAGGCATGGAGGAAGATCTACCAAGCAAATGGAAAACAAAAAAAGGCACA
Organism: Nomascus leucogenys; assembly: GCF_006542625.1. Taxonomy (NCBI): domain Eukaryota; kingdom Metazoa; phylum Chordata; class Mammalia; order Primates; family Hylobatidae; genus Nomascus; species Nomascus leucogenys. The sequence continues at coordinate 45,635,623 of NC_044385.1, read as the reverse complement.
GGTTGCAATCCCAGTCTCTCATAAAACAGACTTTAAATCAACAAAGATCAAAAGAGACAAAGAAGGCCATTACATAATGGTAAAGGGATCAATTCAACAAGAAGAGCTAACTATCCTTAATATATATGCACCCAATACAGGAGCACCCAGATTCATAAAGCAAGTCCTGAGTGACCTACAAAGAGACTTAGACTCCCATTCAATAATAATGGGAGATTTTAACAACCCACTGTCAAAATTAGACAGATCAATGAGACAGAAAGTTAACAAGGATACCCAGAAATTGAACTCAGCTCTGCACCAAGCGGATCTAATAGACATCTACAGAACTCTCCACCCCAAATCAACAGAATATACATTTTTTTCAGCACCACACCACACCTATTCCAAAATTGACCACATAGTTGGAAGTAAAGCTCTCCTCAGCAAATGTAAAAGAACAGAAATTATAACAAACTGTCTCTCAGACCACAGTGCAATCAAACTAGAACTCAGGATTAAGAAACTCACTCAAAACCGCTCAACTACATGGAAACTGAACAAGCTGCTTCTGAATGACTAGTGGGTACATAACGAAATGAAGGCAGAAATAAAGATGTTCTTTGAAACCAATGAGAACAAAGACACAACATACCAGAATCTATGGGACACATTCAAAGCAGTGTGTAGAGGGAAATTTATAGCACTAAATGCCCACAAGAGAAAGCAGGAAAGATCCAAAATTGACACCCTAACATCACAATTAAAAGAACTAGAAAAGCAAGAGCAAACACATTCAAAAGGTAGCAGAAGACAAGAAATAACTAAGATCAGAGCAGAACAGAAGGAAATAGAGACACAAAAAACTCTTCAAAAAATCAATGAATACAGGAGGTGGTTTTTTGAAAAGATCAACAAAATTGATAGACTGCTAGCAAGACTAATAAAGAAGAAAAGAGAGAAGAATCAAATAGACACAGTAAAAAATGAAAAAGGGGATATCACCACTGATCCCACAGAAATACAATCTACCATCAGAGAATACTACAAACACCTCTACGCAAATAAACTAGAAAATCTGGAAGAAATGGATAAATTCCTCGACAAATACACCCTCCCAAGACTAAACCAGGAAGAACTTGAATCTCTGAATAGACCAATAACAGGCTCTGAAATTGTGGCAATAATCAATAGCTTACCAACCAAAAAAAGTCCAGGACCAGATGGATTCACAGCCGAATTCTACCAGAGGTACAAGGAGGAACTGGTACCATTTCTTCTGAAACTATTCCAATCAATAGAAAAAGAGGGAATCCTCCCTAACACATTTTATGAGGCCAGCATCATCCTGACACCAAAGCCTGGCAGAGACACAACCAAAAAAGAGAATTTCAGACCAATATCCTTGATGAACATTGATGCAAAAATCCTCAATAAAATACTGGCAAACCGAATCCAGCAGCACATCAAAAAGCTTATCCACCATGATCAAGTGGGCTTCATCCCTGGGATGCAAGGCTGGTTCAACATACACAAATCAATAAATGTAATCCAGCATATAAACAGAACCAAAGACAAAAACCACATGATTATCTCAATAGATGCAGAAAAGGCCTTTGACAAAATTCAACAATGCTTCATGCTAAAAACTCTCAATAAATTAGGTATTGATAGGACATATCTCAAAATAATAAGAGCTATCTATGACAAACCCACAGCCAATATCACACTGAATGGGCAAAAACTGGAAGCATTGCCTTTGAAAACTGGCACAAGACAGGGATGCCCTCTCTCACCACTCGTATTCAACATAGTGCTGGAAGTTCTGGCCAGGGCAATCAGGCAGGAGAAGGAAACAAACGGTATTCAATTAGGAAAAGAGGAAGTCAAATTGTCCCTGTTTGCAGATGACATGATTGTATATCTAGAAAACTCCATTGTCTCAGCCCAAAATCTCCTTAAGCTGATAAGCAACTTCAGCAAGTCTCAGGATACATTCCATGCTCATGGGTTGGAATAATCAATATCATGAAAATGGCCATACTGCCCAAGGTAATTTATAGATTCAATGCCATCCCCATCAAGCTACCAATGACTTTCTTCACAGAATTGGAAAAAACTACTTTAAAGTTCACATGGAACCAAAAAAGAGCCCCCATCGCCAATTCAATCCTAAGCCAAAAGAACAAAGCTGGAGGCATCACGCTACCTGACTTCGAACTATACTACAAGGCTACAGTAACCAAAACAGCATGGTACTGGTACCACAACAGAGACATAGATCAATGGAACAGAACAGAGCCCTCAGAAATAATGCCGCATATCTACAACTATCTGATCTTTGACAAACCTGACAAAAACAAGAAATGGGAAAAGGATTCCCTATTTAATAAATGGTGCTGGGAAAACTGGCTAGCCATATGTAGAAAGCTGAAACTGGATCCCTTCCTTACACCTTATACAAAAATTAATTCAAGATGGATTAAAGACTTACATGTTAGACCTAAAACCATAAAAACCCTAGAAGAAAACCTAGGCAATACCATTCAGGACATAGACATGGGCAAGGACTTCATGTCTAAAACACCAAAAGCAATGGCAACAAAAGCCAAAATTGACAAATGGGATCTAATTTAACTAAAGAGCTTCTCCACAGCAAAAGAAACTACCATCAGAGTGAACAGGCAGCCTACAAAATGGGAGAAAATTTTCGCAACCTACTCATCTGACAAAGGGCTAATATCCAGAATCTACAATAAACTCAAACAAATTTACAAGAAAAAAACAACCCCATCAAAAAGTGGGCAAATGACATAAACAGACACTTCTCAAAAGAAGACATTTATGCAGCCAAAAAACATATGAAAAAATGCTCATCATCGCTGGCCATCAGAGAAATGTAAATCAAAACCACAGTGAGATACCATCTCACACCAGTTAGAATGGCAATCATTGAAAAGTCAGGAAACAACAGGTGCTGGAGAGGATGTGGAGAAATAGGAACACTTTTACACTGTTAGTGGGACTGTAAACTAGTTCAGCCATTGTGGAAGTCAGTGTGGCGATTCCTCAGGGATCTAGAACTAGAAATACCATTTGACCCAGCCATCCCATTATTGGGAATATACCCAAAGGATTATAAATCATGCTGCTATAAAGACACATGCACATGTATGTTTATTGCGGCACTATTCACAATAGCAAAGACTTGGAACCAAGCCAAATGTCCAACAATGACAGACTGGATTAAGAAAATGTGGCACATATACACCATGGAATACTATGCAGCCATAAAAAATGATGAGTTTATGGCATTTTTATGATGCCATAAAGAATGACAAGTTAATGGGTGCAGCACACCAACATGGCACATGTATACATATGTAACAAACCTGCACATTGTGCACATGTACCCTAAAGCTTAAAGTATAATAATAAAATAAAATTTAAAAAAAATTCTGTGAAAGCAATAACTTTTAAAAAAAAGTTTCACTGGGTCAAAAGATTAAAATTTTTGGATTCCTATATTTTTAGGGCAATTCTCCTGCCACTGTTGGAATTATGCCTCAATCTATGCAGTAGAACATCAGTGTGAAATGCTTCTGTACCAATGGAGATGATGCTGATGTCTCCATCATAAACCCATACCTCATCAACACAAACAGCAATTACACAAGTGCTCTAATATCATGTATCTCCATTCATCCAAAAGAATCTGAAATCATGATCTCAAAATACTTCCTCAGAATATGATAGAGATATCAAAAAATATGGAAAGATGATCACTTTTTACATTGGCTTTGGTCATGAAAAAAAACTTGACTTCTAGTTAAAAGGTTTATATTGAAATCCCATTATTTCATTCAATATCTATTTGTTGGACACCTACAATAATATAGCACTGTTCTAGATGTTGGGAATACAGGAGAAAACACACCTCTTGGACTTATATTCTACTGAGAGAAAGAGAGATCCTAAATAATTAAGCAAATATATACTATATTGACCAGTAAGGGAATAAGGAAAATAAAGAGGGTTAAGGGACAAAAAGCTGTAGGATGGGGAAGAGAGATTACCTTTGAGTAGAATCAGAAGGAGTTGAGGGAATGAATTATGAGAAGGTCTGGTAGAGGAAAATTCTAGACAGAGCCAGTAAATGCAAATACCTTAAGGTAGAACTAAGTCTGAACAGAAAGGCAGGGCCCAGGTCATGAAGGTCTATAAGTTCTAGAAAAAACTGGGTTTTCATCAGAATGTAAAGGGAATACCACTGGATCATTTGAAAGTATCACTTTGGCTGCACTGCAAAAGGAGCTAGAAAGGAAGTGAAGAACCAAGTTAAAAAGCTGTTCCAGAAGTCTAAGTGATTATAATGGTGGCTTTCTCTAGGTTGGCAGAGGTGTAGGTAGTAATAACTAGTCAGATTCTAGGGACATGTGGACAGATGAAATGCTGAGAATGAGAAAAGAGAGGACTTAGGGATGACATCTACATTTTCAGTTAGGGCATCTGTGCATGAATTTAGCACCACTTCCTGAGAAGGGGAGCACTGGCATTAGAGCAGGGTCCTCCAGGGTTCAGTTTTAGGATTGTAAGTTTGAGATGCCTGTCTAAAGAGAGTTAAGAAGGCTGTTGGCTACACAAGTTTAGAGCTTAAGGGAGAGAACTGTGTTGAAGATAGAAATTAGGAGTCATCAGCTTTCAAATCATGTTGAAAACTAGGGTCTGGTTGAGATCACCTTGGGAGTAAGTGTATTGAGAGACAATAACTGAGGAGTGGGACCATTAAAAGCGTGGAGGAGGAAAAACCAGTGAGGTAGGTGGGAAACCAGTGAAATATACTGTGTCTGAAGCCAAGTGAAGAAGAGTGTTTCCAGGAGGAGAGAGTGAATAGACACGATGGGCATTCCTAATGACCATGATAAAAGCAATTTCAGCGAAGTTGTGGGAACAAAAACCAGATCTGACTTGACTGATGAAAGAATGTTAGGTTAGAAAGTCAAGATAATGAACATAGACAACTCTTGGGCTTTGCTGTAAAAGAAAGAAGATATACAGGTTTTTGTTTTTTTTTTTTTCTGGTGGGGAATGTGGAGTCTAAGGATGGAGATATTAGAGAATGCTTGCCCAATGAAGATAATGGTCCAATGTAGATTGAAAAATTGAGTTTAAATAGGATAATAAATGCGAGTATACTTTGTAAGTTACAAAATGCTCAACAAGTGTCAGGTGTTTGATTTTGATCTAAATGAGCATTCACTGTCTAACCTTTCTCAACAATGTCTCACAAAACATTGTATCATGTCCCTATTATAAATATTTATGATGACATCATAAACACTGTCCTGACTACTTCTTGTTTGTGTGCAACTTATAAGAGTTGCTTTGTTAGCCACAATAATAGCTATTGAGACCGAAAAAGGATTAAATTGTTCATGTACCAATGAACTCACCCTTTTAGGTTCCTTTCACTCACTCATTCCTAATGAATCTGAAGCCAGATAAAACCACAAATGCCACTTTTTATTCCACTCTAACAAAAATATATCAAATGTTTACTATGTGAAGGCAATATTAGGTTTTGTGATATTTACACATTAGTTAGGATAATAACATTTAGACACTGAATCAACCTGTCTCTCAAGTTTATCTTTACTTCATCCCCTTTCTACTTCTCCTGATTCTGTCATGTGCCAAGTCAACGGCATGGATTAACATTGGTTTTGTAGAAGCATAAAGTACAAGAAATCGGGCAGGGGTCAGAAATAAAAACAGAAGCAGGCAGTAAAACATCCTTATGTGAATTTGGATGATAAATGTCATTAATGATTTTAAGCAGGGAATATCATGGTTTGATTCATGTGTTGGAAAGATAACTCATTTGAAGTTAGATTAGATGAGGGCAAGTTAGAAGGAAAGTAATCATTTAGAAATGAATACCACTAGGGCAGATTTATGTTTTCTCATGATGGTATTGCCAGTACCTAGCACAAATCTTGGCATTCTGTAGGTACTATATATAGTATATATGTGTATATATAGATATATGCACATGTAGATATAAATATGTATATATAAAAAATAATAATCTAGTGGTTACAAGTGATAGGTAACAATATAAAATCAGCTCTAGATCATGTTAGGGCAAATGAACCAATTTATTGACTGACCGTGCTAAAAATTAATTTTAAGAACATATTTCTGGAAAGATTAAAATAAGTATGAACAATGGGGTATCTACGTGGAGGCATATATTTTTGAATCTGAAATCATGAGGCAGTGAGTGTCTGGGGCAGCCATGATGGGTCCTGTGAAGTTGTGAGGGAGCAGAAATTGTAGGTAGGCAGAAGACACGAGGAAAGAGAAGAGACATATAGGGAAAGAGGAGCAAGAGGAAAATGGAGTGAGTCTGTGGAGGGAAGGAGAGCAGAAGAAAGAGCTCATTCAGCTAATGAGAGAAAAACAGAAAATAGCTGACTCCAAAGGCACCTTGGCTTCCATCTTGATTTCAGCTCCAATCTATATGTAACTTTCTTTTTTTTCCAGAGACAGGGTTTCACTCCTGTTGCCCAGGCAGGAGTGCAGTGGCACGATCAGAGCTCATCGCAGCCTCAACCTCCTGGGCTCAAGAGATCCTCCTGTCTTATTTTCTTATTTTTTGTAGAGATGAGGTGTCATTATGTTGCTCAGGCTGGTCTCAAATTCCTGGGCTCAAGCATTCCTCCCACCTCAGCCTCCCCAAGTGCTGAGATTACACACTGTGCCCAGCCTAGATGCAATTTTATAGTTCCTATCCTATTACTTGAGGAAATTTTTGCAGGTCTGCATTCTGCAACCACAAGGGGCTTGGAAAAAGCACTTTTTGGATATCTTTACAAGCCTATCCCTTGAGCAAAGGCAAAGGTGTAGCGAATGGAAGAGACAGGCATGAGAAGAGGTTTGTGTTCTCAATCCACGCGGAAGGAAAAGATATTTGAAAGCATTTTTGCTTTTGTAATTGGAGCATGTGTAGCCACCTTTCCACTTGACAAAATGCTTCTGGAAAAACCCCTGCCAGCTGATGGTAAAACAAAAGAAAACAGCATGTTTAATTCACAAAGCATTTTACCCATGAATGAAACCAAAAAGTGGACAACAGCAGACAGCAGGATCAAGGATGGCCCTAGGCACAGAAGTGATTTCCCGAAAGTCCCTTTTTTCCTATCTCTCTTCTCTTCTCTTTGCCCTTCAATTCTCTTTTATCAAGCCTGTCCCCTACATATGCTCATGGGTCATTCTATCAAAGAAGAAAGGTAAACAGGTATATCTTCATGGAGAGCCACCTGGTCATTCCAGGAATCTTACAGAACATTCCACTGTGTGTTTGGCACTGTGCTGTATGTTGGGATTACAGAGACGAAAAACACAGTTTTTCCCTTTAAGAGCTCAGTCTGGTGGAGGAGCTCAGGTAAGCAATAAACAGATAAGAACTAGGGGATAAAACATCTCTGCTGTAACAGGCAGGGGGTGCTATTAGGACCAAGGGGAGAGGCTCTTAACTCTTTTGTGTGGTGGGAGTCTTTCAGGGAGAGCAATTTAGCTGCCTTAAAGGAGAAAGGGAAGATAAAAAGGTAAAGAAAGAAGGGAAAAGAATTTTAAAAAGTTAATGTAGGCATTTAGTAATTCCTCCCAGGTGCATTTAGAGATAGGATAATTCTGAACCCAGATGAATGAATCACAAATGATGGTATATCAGGCATCTTAGCAACAGAGATATTTTTGGATCAGTGAACCTCCTTGATGCCCCTCAGGTCACACCACACACACTACTCCTCTATAAGTCTTGTAAGGACAGAGCTTTCCAGCCCACTACAAGCCTGCTGTCTGGTCTGGTTAATGTCTGTATGTAGGAGTATTGAGGTAAGGAGATACTAAAAGGAAAGTGACTGCACTTCTACAGCCGGAATCAATTCTGTTCAATGAGTTCTTGTGGACACCTACGGTTGACGTATTTGCCTTCCGCACTGGGCTATAAAGTCTCAGAGTGCTGGAAACTTGTCTAATTAATCCTTATATTCCTGAGAAGCTAGCACAGAACAGGGCACAGAAAAAGAAAAAAGATTGCCATATGAATGGAAGCTCTATACCCTGTTGGGAACAAAGACATTAAAATAAAACAAGACAAAACAAAACAAAAAAATCCATGAGGTTCTTGACCCCCCTCAGGTTACAAGGGAGAGGGGATGGTTGCTATGAATACATTTACAAATAATTCAAAGCAGAGCAAGGAGGCTTTACTTCAAGGACACCTGTTGGGGGTTCAAGAGAGGAAGAGATGACATTTAAACCAGAAAGCAGCCAAGGTTTGGGAAGGAAAATGACATTTGCACAGGATCCAAGAGATAAGAGTAGGAATTTGACAACTGGATTGGACACTGGGAGGAGAGAGCATCTAGAGTAGGGATGGAGAAAACAGCAAAGGCACCAAAAGGCAGAGAAGTGCAGGGCTTCTTCAGAACAAGCTTTGCAATCTGGTGTGGGGCATGAGAAGTCATGGAAAATACAAGGTGGGAGAAGGAAGCATGTCCCATGTGTCAAAGGACCTTGTGATGATTAGTTCTATGTATCAACTTGGCTAGGCTATAGTACTCACTTATTTAATCAAACAATAATCTGTATGTTGCTGCAAAGATGTTTTGTAGATGTGGTTAACATCTACAATCAGCTGACTTTACATTAAGGAGATTACTCTCGATAATGTGCGTGGGGCCTCCTGCCATCAGCTGAAGACCTTAAGAGCAAAAACACATTTCCCAGAGAAGAGACATCAGTGCCTCAAGACTCTAGCACTGATATCTGCTTAAGTTTCCAGTCTGCTAGCCTAACCTATTAATTTCAGACTCAAGACCGCAACATTGACTCCCAACTGAGTTTCTAGCCTGTTGGCTTGCCCTACAAATTTTGGACTTGCCAGACCCCACAACTACGTGAGTTGGTTCCTTACAATAAATTTCTTAGTGTGTATATATATATATATATGTATATATATATATATACACACACACACACACATGCACATACTTAACCATATATATTTTATATATATATACACATATACATACCTTATCAGTTCTGTTTCTCTGGAGAACCATGACTGATACTGGCTTCCAATGCTGTGTTAAAAAGTACAGACCTTGCATTAAGTGGTGGTGTGCTGCTGCTGCTACAGCCAATGCTGCCACCCTGCCTGCTCATCTTTGTCTTGTGACAGAGGGAGAATTTAAGAAACATTAAATCTCCTGTCTTTGGGGATCCTACAATGCCCCTGAGTTTTCCATATTATAAAGCATTTAAGTAAACAGCACTGGGAATTGCTTACAGATACAGAGAACAAAGCTTGTCACTGAAAAGCTTCTAAAATGGATTTACCCTCCCCTAGCATCAAGCAGTGCTGTTATTATGATCACTAGAATTCCCAAACACAGCTCTGTTACACCAAAAATCTTCAAGTGTAATTATGTATCAAAACATAACAGAATTGTTTTTGTATTTTCTTAAAAGATGTCATCCAAACAGATTTTTATCATTTCTATTTTTTACAGCTACTTTGAGGTTTTTATGGTGTCTTTTTACTGAAGAGTTCAAAATGTGCTACTGACATTATAATATTAATTTATCATTCAGCTGAATTAACTTCAATGAGTGTTTCTCAGTGTTGCACTAGGTACTATAAGAAGCATAGAGAAGTACAATAACATCCCAGCTCTCCAAAATGCTGGGGAGAACTTCATTCTGGATAGCCAGGTTTATCCATTAGCTCAACAATTATTTATTGAGTGTCTACTATGTGACAGGCATTCTGGAAGATTGGAAATAAAGAGATAAATAAAATATGGTGCCTGCCATCAAAAGACTTACAATAAGTGAGAAACAGACAGATTAACAAAAAGTACCCAGATTGTTAGTCATTCTTCACTGGTGTTTTATTTAGGTGACACTCAAGGTGAGTTTTAAACCACAGATAGGAATTTTTCAGCCTCACAAGACAGAGGCAGACAGGGAGAAGAAATGAATAAAGGCATAGTTCATTCTGGGGAGTAAGAGCTTCATGAACAAAGTCATGAAATAAGAGCAGCCTTATTTCTGGGAATTTGAATATAATGGTTGATTGAGACTGTGTCAGACTTAACACAATGCCTGGAACAGAGTAACTATTATTATCATGAGTTCAGCATGGAAGATGCTTAAAGTGTGAGAGAAATAGTGACAGGAGATGAATGAAGCTGGAGGGGTTGAGCAAGTTCCACATTAGGAAGAGCCATTAACCAGACTAATGAGATAAAATTTTAGCATGTAGGCAATGGGGAGTCACTTCAGCTTCAGCTGCTTTTGCTTTCAATTGCTCCTTAAAAAAGTTCTATTACAGTCGATCGTTGTTGGACATTTGGGTTGGTTCCAACTCTTTGCTATTGTGAATAGTGCCACAATAAACATACGTGTGCATGTGTCTTTATAGCAGCATGATTTATAGACCTTTGGGTATATACCCAGTAATGGGATGGCTGGGTCAAATGGTATTTCTAGTTCTAGATCCCTGAGGAATCGCCACACTGACTTCCACAATGGTTGAACTAGTTTACAGTCCCACCAACAGTGTAAAAGTGTTCCTATTTCTCCACATCCTCTCCAGCACCTGTTGTTTCCTGATTTTTTAATGACGGCCATTCTAACTGGTGTGAGATGGTATCTCACTGTGGTTTTGATTTGCATTTCTCTGATGGCCAGTGATGATGAGCATTTCTTCATGTGTTTTTTGGCTGCATAAATGTCTTCTTTTGAGAAGTGCCTGTTCATGTCCTTTGCCCACTTTTTGATGGGGTTGTTTGTTTTTTTCTTGTAAATTTGTTTGAATTCATTGTAGATTCTGGATATTAGCCCTTTGTCAGATGAGTAGGTTGCAAAAATTTTCTCCCATTCTGTAGGTTGCCTGTTCACTCTGATGGTAGTTTCTTTTGCTGTGCAGAAGCTCTTTAGTTTAATTAGATCCCATTTGTCAATTTTGGCTTTTGTTGCCATTGTTTTTGGTGTTTTAGACATGAAGTCCTTGCCCACGCCTATGTCCTGAATGGTATTGCCTAGGTTTTCTTGTAGGATTTTAATTAAAGACATTTAAGTCTTTAATCCATCTTGAATTAATTTTTGTATAAGGTGTAAGGAAGGGATCCAGTTTCAGCTTTCTACATATGGCTAGCCAGTTTTCCCAGCACCATTTATTAAATAGGGAATCCTTTCCCCATTACGATAGACTGGATTAAGAAAATGTGGCACATATACACCATGGAATACTATGCAGCCATAAAAAATGATGAGTTCGTGTCCTTTGTAGGGACATGGATGAAACTGGAAAACATCATTCTCAGTAAACTATCGCAAGGACAAAAAACCAAACACTGCATGTTCTCACTCATAGGTGGGAATCGAACAATGAGAACTCATGGACACAGGAAGGGGAACATCACATTCTAGGGACTGTTGTGGGGTGGGGGGAGGGGGGAGGGACAGCATTAGGAGATATACCTAATGCTAAATGACGAGTTAATGGGTGCAGGAAATCAACATGGCACATGGATACATATGTAACAAACCTGCAGATTGTGCACATGTACCCTAAAACCTAAAGTATAAAAAAAGAAAAAAGTTCTATTACATTTTACTTTTCTCTTTGCCTGTAAGTCCTTTTTTCCACGAAACACCCAACAATGAAAAGTTCAAACCCACATGGCTTTACTGGTGATTTATATCCAACATTTAAAGAAGTAACACAAATCCTTATAAAATCTATTATTTTTCAACAAATAAAAGAAGAGGACACACTTTCCATCTCATTATCTGAGGTCAGTACTACTTTGATTCTAAAATCAGGTGAAGACATCACATGGAAAGAAAAATACAGGCTAACATCCTGTATGAATATTGACATAAAAATTCCTCAACAAAATTCTAGGGAATTGAATACAGCAGCATATAAAAGCATTAGACACCATGGTCAAGTGGGATTTAACCCAGGAATCCAAGGCTGGTTTAACATACAAAAGTTAATTAATGTAATAGACCATATTTACAAATTAAAGAATGAAAGCCACATGATTATTTCAATAGACAGAGTAAAAGCATATAACAAATTCCACATCCTTTCATGAAAAAATACCCAACAAAGTAGGGATATAATGGAATTTCCACAACCCGATGAAAGACGTCTATGAAAAACCCACAGTCACTATCATATTTAACAGTGAAAGACTGGGTGCTTTCCCCTATGATGAGGGACAAAATGAGGCTGTCTGCTCTTGCCACATCTTTTCAACATTGTCCTGAAGATTCTAGTCAGTAGAATTAGGCAAGAAAATGAAATAAAAGGCATAATTGTTGGAAAGGAAGAGGTAAAACAATTTATTATTTGGAGATGTCATAATCTTGTAAATAGAAAATCTTAAGGAATCTGATAGAAAAATATTAGTGCTAATAAATAACTTCAGTAAGGTTGCAGGATACCAGATCAACATATAAAAATCAATTGTATTTCCATATGTTAGCAATGAATAATGTGAAAATGATCTTCAGAGCCAATGCAATCCCTGATACAATTCCATTGGCCTTTTTTTTTTTTTTTTTTTTTTTTTTCAGAAATAGAAAAGCTGATTCCAAAATTCTTACGGGGTTACAAAGGCCCCTAAATAGCCAACACCGTCTTGAAAAAGAACAAAGTTGTAGGATTTACAATTCCTGATTTCAAAATCTAAGTTATAAGACAGTGTGATACTAGCATAAGGATATACATAGAGATCAATGGAATGGAATTGAGAGTCCAGATATAAACTCACACATGTATGGTCAATTAATTTTCTACAAGGGTTCCACAACAATTTAATGGGGAAAGAACAGTCTTTTCAACAAATGGTGGGGAGATAACTGGCTACCCACATAATAAAGAATGCAGTCGGACTCCTGCCTTACAACATATTAAAAAATTATCTCAAAATTTATCGGAGTCCAAACTTCATTTCTGATTTTATTTTATTTTATTTTATTTATTTTATTTTATACATTTTTTGAGACAGGGTATTGCTGTGTCACCCAGACTGGAGTGCAGTGGCATAATCATAGCTTACTGCATCCTCAAACTCCTGGAATCAAGGGATGCTCCTGCCTCTGCCTACTGAGTAGCTGAGACTACAGCCGTGTGCCAGCACACCTGGATAATTTTTTACTTTTTTGGAGAGATGGGTCTCACTATGTTGCCCAGGCTGATCTCAAATTCCTGGCCTCAAGCTATCCTCCCATCTTGGCTTCCCAAAGTTCTGGGATTACTAGCACCCCAGCACCCCCAAACCTTAAGTTTGTAGAAGAAAGCACAGGAGTAAATTCTCATAACCTTTTGTTAGGTAATGGTTTCTTGGAAGGGACACCAACAGCACAAGTGACAAAAGAAAAAAAATGCAAATTTGACCACATCAAAATTAATGTGCTACAAATGATAACATCAAGGGAGTAAAAAGACAATCCATAGGAGAAAATATTTGCAAATTATGTAGTCAATAATCAGATATACTTGTGTCCAGAATATGTAAATAACTCAATAGTTGAAAAATATAATATAATTTAAATGGGGATTTAGATCGATGTTTCTCAAAAAAAAATATAAACAGATGGCCATTAGCACATGAAAAGATACTCACCATCATCATTCAAGAGCAATGCATATTTAAACCACAATTGTATACCACTAACACTCACTAAGGTAGCTAAAATAACAAACAGTAAAAAGCATTGGCAAGGATGTGGAGATATCAGAATGCTCATTCATTGCTGCTGGGATTGAAAAATGGTACACCTTCTTTGGGAAAATTTGACAGTTCTTCAAAAGGTTAAACATAGTTACCATATGACCTAGCAATTTCTCTCCTAGTTATACACAAAAATTTGTGCATGGATGCTCATAACAGCATTGTTCATGATAGTAAAAAACTAGAAAGAACCCAAATGTTCATCAACTGATGAGTGGATAAACGAAATGTGGTATAGCCATACAATGGAATATTATCCAACAATAAAAAGGAATAAAGTACAGATACATGCTACACGAATAAACCCTAAAAACATTATGCTAAATGAAAGAAGTCAATCACAAAAGACCACATATTGTAAGATTTCATTTATATGAAATATCCAGAATAGGCAAATCTGTAGAGACAGAAAATAGATTAGTGTTGCCTAGGGCTAAGGATGGTGGTAGTAGAGAGTGAATGCTCATGGAGAGTGAATGCTAATAAAGGGTTTCTTAGGGGAGATATCCAAAGATTTTAAACTTAAATGTGGGTGATGATTGCACAATTCCATAAATATACTAAAAATAATTAAATTGTAAACGTTACAAAGATAAATTTTATGTTTTGTAAATTATAAATCAATAAAGATGTTTAAAAAACAACAAACTATAGAAAGTAAGACATGGACATTATCATGTGAAATAGAATCGGCATAGAAAGCTTTCAGCATCCTTCAAGAATAGACAGGATTTGGATAACAAGCGAGCAGATCATGGAAAATTCCTTGGGGAAGCTAGTGCAAATTCTTATGTTCCTAAGAATGTATTCTTTTATTTATTTTATTATTATTATTATTTTAAAGATAGCGTCTCACTCTATCACACAAGGTGAAGTGCAGTGGCGCAATCTGGGCTCACTGCAACCACTGCCTCTCAGGTTCAAGCAATTCTTGTGCCTCAGCCTCCTGAGTAGCTGAAATTACAGGTACTCACCACCAAGCTCGGCTAAGTTTTGTATTTTTAGTACAGACAGGGTTTTGCCATGTTGGCCAGACTGGTCTCGAACTCCTGACCTCAAGAATCCATCTATCTCCACCTCCCTAAGTGCTGGGATTACAGGCATAAGCCACCATGCCTGGTGAATGTATTCTTTTAATGATACAGATGAGATAGTGATCCCCAAAAGAAGAGAAAACATGTTTTCCTCATTTCTATTGTCTTTTTGCAAGACTTGGTAGGGTTTACTTGGGTACGTACCAAATAATTAGTGCCTCAAGCGATAGAGTAATAGCAAATCATTAAAGACACCTGTCAGGACAGAGCTCCTTACAAGTCTGGCTTTCTCACTCTAGTTTCTCTCCCTGAGTGATTTAAAACATCTCCAAGTGGAGCTCCGAGAAGCAGAATAAAGTGGCTAAGAAACGCCCCACTGGAAGCACCCTATTACTGCCATCTATAATTTGCTCATTCCATTCTGAAGTCTGACTGAATCAAAGCAGACAAGAAGATTTACCAGAGTTAGAAAATAGCTTTTACTCTGTGCCAGGCATTTGAACCAGAAAAAGCAACTCAATATGCATGGACTGTTTTTCCTCTACCCTGAAACTGTGTGTTTATTAAGAGGAAACTGTGAGTGTGGGCATGTGAAAGGTAGCTGGTGTCATAGACAGTGCACTGTTGATGAATCAGGGGGCATGGTTCAGGTTCCCTTTCCCAATCCTGCCATCAGCTAACAGTGTTACCTTGGGCAAGTCAACATTGAACCTCAGTTTCATCCTTTGCAAAATGACAGTATTCCAGACCTTACGGGGCTGTTAGGTGGGCCAAATATGATAACGAATATTTATTAAGAATTAACTTAAGAAATATTTATTAGGAATTTACTTTTGTTTATAGCAATGGGAACACAAATAATTTGAAAATGGTCTTTGACTGACAAAGGTCACAGTCTCATGTGCAAGTGCTTTCTGAAGTATAATATATTGATCAAATATGTTGCTTTTGCTTTTCTTCCAAGTGAATTGCTCCTTACTGCACAAAATTTTTCACTTGGATTTCACATGCTGTCAACCTATTTTAAGGCTATTGGCTGATTTATTAATGTAGTCATATATAAACCCTTGAGAGCACAGATCCACAAATTCCAAATGGGTTGAATTTCCAGGCCCTAGAGTTGCATACAGCTCATTAGAGAAGCTGTCCTTTGTCCTTTGTGTTTACCCATCGTTTTTAGTGTGCAATAGGAACAAGAAAGTACAGATTTTTAAACATGGTCACTTTTAATGGAACACTAATTTTCCTCTATGGTAAGTAGTTTAAAATAGGATTTGTGTCTTAAACAAATAATAGAAGCAAAGTTTACATGAAATTTTAATATTTAACTTTGAGTCTTCAGAATAGCACGCAGGCTCCCAAAGAGTGTGATGCTTGAAATGTGGTGGACACATTTCAAATATCTATATCTTAGCTCAGAGTTGTGAGGTCTGACTCTGTGGATTTTTTATTGCACAACTTCAGGACCACCATTCACATAGATTCTGATTTGAACAGTGGAGTTGTGCAACAGTGGTAACCGTTTAGCTGCTCACCCAAGGGAAAAAGTCGTGGTAGACTAAGTCCATAAAGTCACACTGCCCAGGCCGGGCGCGGTGGCTCACGCCTGTAATCCCAGCACTTTGGGAGGCCGAGACGGGCAGATCACGAGGTCAGGAGATCGAGACCATCCTGGCTAACACTGTGAAACCCCGTCTCTGCTAAAAATACAAAAAATTAGCCAGGCGTGGTGGTGGGCGCCTGTAGTCCCAGCTACTCGGGAGGCTGAGGCAGAAGAATGGCGTGAACCTGGGAAGTGGAGCTTGCAGTGAGCAGAGATTGTGCCACTGCACTCCACTTTGGGGGACAGAGCGAGACTCTGTCTCAAAAAAAAAAAAAAAAAAACATGCTGCCAAGGCAATGGCCTTCTCCTAAACTTGTTCAGGATGAGTAGTGTTGATATATTTCCATTATGCTGTGAACAGAAAAGAAGAATGTCTAACAGCAGATGTTAAAAGTTACTTCCAGAAGTGAGGGGTGGACTAGTTAACCTGTCAAATGCCTTCCTGTCCTCACTGACTTTTGTGAAGCGAAGCAAATATTGCAGTCATATAGCAGTCACACAGTTCTCAAAACACACAGACACACACAAAATATTAATAATAGCAGAGATCATTATTCAACATCAGAGCTGATACTATCACTTTGAGGAAATAATTAGGAGAAAAACACTACTCGGTATTTATCCAGAGAAGCACAACAATCCACTGTGGGAAGCAAAGCAGTAATGAACAGGCTGGAAAGGCACCTTCTTTGTTTTATCTCATCCCACATTTCTTAAAGGACAAGCAATTAAGGCATAAAAGCTTTTGCAGAAATCACTTCCCATCATCTGAAGACCACAGGATTGCTACTTCAATAAAAAGCTCAGAAATGACTTGACCTCCAAAGTTCCCTGAGACTCAAGACTTCAAAACATACTGCATTCATCATACAAAGATAAATGATGGGGTGCCCTTATCCCCAGAAAAGGCTTATGTTTTGGCTTTTGGAGCCCATAAGAGCCCATAGCACCTAAGGGTCAGTTATATATCTGGGAACTTTTATCCACCTATTTGTAAAGTCCAAATATCAGGGCAGAGAAATAGTAGCCTTGCCCACTGTTGCAACATGCTCTCCAGCATTGCTAGTTATACTATCTACAAGGTTGTCTTGGACTCTAATACTATCAAATCTGCTTGGCTTCCTACTAATTAACCATCCATGTATTTTCTGGAGTTCCCTTAGGTGCCTGCACTGGAGAGCCTGCTCCTTGCCTGTTTCCTTTTGCAGTGATACATGGGCTCCCAGACAATTAAGGGCAAGCACCATGCCACCCTACTTTGTTTTCTCATCACCTTCCATGGTGTCTGTCATACAGGGGGTGACCAATAATGTTTGATGAATGTCTGGAAAGGAATAGGTTAATGCTGATATTAAATGTTTGTTTTAGAAGCTAGCAGTCAAGTTTGTAGATTGCTACTCACAGCCACCATAGCTTCATCAAGGCATAAAGAGGTTATATTTCACACATCAGTCCATTCTACTATTGTAAAAAGTTAGAAGTTTGATGGGATGCAGTGGTTTTTAAAAGTGGAGATGGGAGCTTCTGGAAGTCTATGAAAGTAGACTAGCCATCCATAACTGTCCACTGGTGGTATGTATGTGTCTCCCAAGAGAATACCTCTCCAGTTACTCAATTCATTTTCCTTTAGAAAGACACTAATTTTGTGCTCCCTTAACTCAAAGTCACTGGTGAAAAAGTACCATGGCCTCTTTTATTCTGCAGCACAAATGTACAGGTTGAATATCCCTTATCCTCCAAAAATGTTTGGGACCGGAAGTCTTTTGGAGCTCAGATTTTTGGAATAATTGCATTATACTTACCTGTTGAATGGTTGAGCCTCCTTAATCTGAAAATCTAAATCTAAATTCTCCAGTGAGCATCCTCTTTGAGTGTCATGTTAATGCTCGAAGTTTCTAACTTTGGAGCATTTCAGGTATTCACATTACGGATGCTCAATTTGTATCAGTAACCAATTTACACTCCAAATCTTTGGTGCAGCTGGAAGAAAATAATTTATTTTCTGCTAGAGTTTCAGGAATTTTTATAAATGTATAAATCACAGTTTTCAAATCCAAACTATTTATGATTAACTTTGACAACGCTTGTTTCTACTAGATCATGTGCTTCCTGAAGGGTCTTATCATATACCTTTTTGTATCCCTGGCATCCAGTAAAATGTCTGACACATAACAGTGGCACAATAAATAAATAAATATTTGTTTAATTGTTGAATGGATGGATGTAATAACGTGCAGTTCTTCAAAGGAAAAAAACCTGGAACCGTTTGCATGGTACTGACTTGGGAAAATCTGGAAAGTTTTCCTTTCTCCCTCCTTACAATTCTTAGGGTTTGTAACTTCCACTCAACTTTTCTGCTCAACTATTTTCACTTTTCCCCACAGACCAACTATATCAATAAGGATTCAATTTAGCTGCTGTAGCAGAAACCTGGTTATAGTGGTTTAAGCAAATAAGAAGTTTATTTTTCTCCCATAACAAGGAGTCTGGGGTAGGCAGACCTGAGTTATTGCAGATACTCAACTAAGCTCCTTATTTCTTCCTGCTCTAGGATCCTTAGCACAAGACATCTGCCCACAAGACATCTGCCATCCTGGTTACAAGATGGCTGCCCATTCCTACAAGATGGCTGCCCATTCCTACAAACTGAGTAGAAAGAAGGGTGCAAGGCAACATGAAAAAGGCAGATGTCAGCTGTGTCTTTCTCCTTTTCAAGAGGCTTTCAGAATGTCCTCTGCTTATATTTCAACTTCTGCTTATGTCTCAATGGCCTAAACTATGTTACATAGCCATCCCTCGCTACATGGTAGTTCTGAGAAAAGAGGTGATTTTATGTTGCGCACATTGGCTTTCAAATTAGAATTAGAGTCCTGTTCATAAGGAGGAATGTCCAGCAGTGTCTGCTATTCCACTATATGGCATCATCACCCACCCCAGAAGCACCCTGGCTGGCACAGCAACAAGGATCTTCTGACTTCACTGTCCTGTTCCAATTAACCAGAGTCCTATTAGTATCATCTCTCTGCATTACTCCTTACTTCAACCATGCTCAAATTGTTGTGGTGGATTCCAGAGGTAATGCCTGATCCACCTACCATTCCCACTTTTCCATTTTCTACCTGCAAATATTGTCCCTATTTGTCAAGTCTCCACTTAAACATTATCTACTCAATGAAGCATCCTTACTTCCCCTGGCTAAAATGAATTCTGCATTTTGGTGTATAAATGGCTCATAATACAGTTAGTTGTGAATGAACCTGTTTCTCTCACTAGAAACAAAGACAAACCCTTGTCTTCACTTTTACTGCAGTTCAGTGTCTAGCAAAAGAGAAGTCCTTCATAAGTATCTTTTGAACTAAAGTGATGCTCTTCTGATTTTTCCAGCATTTTCTGGGCTTCTTACCCTAATCAGCTGTGCGGCTCCTGTGCAATGGTCCTCGTACTGCATCTACAGCCTTTTATAAATGCCTGTTACAACACAGATGCAAAGCACGGATGTGAGCTGAACTGTTCTCTCTCCCTTAGCTTACTCTATATTACCCACCCATTCTCTGATGCTGGGAGAAAAATCTTTTGTGGAGACCTTTTTTGGTAGCTGAAGTGAATATTGAAGGAAACCTTCAACTGTTCTTTCTGACTAACTTTTTTCTGGACTGAAGGCTGTAAGACACAAAATTACCAAATGTGGACAGATAACAAAAGATCAAAACACCGACATTACAATATTATTAAATGAGAATATAATTGTGACACTTCAAAAGGAATATAAAGCTTTTCCCATGATGCAAATGTCTATATGTAACACACAACTTTATTTCCTATTCGTTTCTGGATTTTTCCACTCAAAAGAACTAGTCCAGAAGTTGTTTCCTCCTAACAGTAGGGTTATTTTTAAAGCAGGTGTTCTTGTAAATGAACTCTATTATGCTTGCTTTCAAACACTGCATTCTGTCCAAAAAAAAAAAAAAAAACCACTGTTAGTGTGTTGGCATACTGCAACAAAATTCAACTTCCTTCTATGATTTTCTTTATTAGAAAAGATTTGCATACTGAATTCTTGGCAAAGGATTATAGCCTTCCTAATTTTGAAGTGAGCCAAGCAAAGCAACATGTAAACTGGCAGAAGTGACTTTAAATCTTTTAGCACTACTGTTGACTTTCTTAGAGGTTATGTAGAATTAAAGTTGACCCATGAACAATACAGGTTTAAAGCATACAGGTCCACTTATCCCAAATTTTCTTCTGCCTCTGCCACCCCTGAGACAGCAAGACCACCCCCTTCCTCTTCCTCCTCAACCTACCCAGCATGAAGATAACAAGGATGAAGACCTTTATGATGACCCTCTTCCACTTAATAAATAATAAATACATTTTTTCTTCCTTGTGATTTTCTTAATAACATTTTCTTTTATCTGGCTTACTTTATTGTAAGAATACAGTCTATATTACATATACAAATATGTGTTAATTGAGTATGTTATCTGCGAGGCTTCTGAGCAACAGTAGGCTATTAGCAGTTAAGTTTGGGGGGGAATAAAAGTAATATTCGATTTTGAACTGTGCGAGGGTTCGGCACCCCTAATGCCTGTGTTGTTCAAGAGTCAACTAGGTTTCTACTCCCTTGCTATTTTCATGATACCTCAGGTGCAGAATACATTGTGTTGGTGCCCTACTTTGAACAGTGACCAACCTGGGAGGGAAGCCTATGTGACTTCAGGTAGCAGTACTCAAGATTGTCCAGGAAAATGTTGTCACAAAGGAAACTGACCTAAGATGCCCTTCAGGTTAAGCCTTTCATAGGCCCAGAAAGTATTTTATACTCTGCCCAGAGGCAAGAGCCCAGGAGGCTGTAACTTTCTGAGGCTTTCTGAGACTACTCCTCACTCTCTCTTCTTCCCTAACGCACTCTCCTTTCCTTCATATGTCCCCTCCACTAACTGGGGGAATTCACGCAGTCTGAGAAAATGCCAAAAGTGTTAGAAACCTGAATAAACAAATTACTTCTAAAAGACTTATTCACTAAAATAAAGTCATCTTTGGGAAACTTTGCTCAATTCTTTCTGCCCTAGTTTAGAGTAAGTTTATTCTCTATTATATATATATATATATATATAGAAATATTTTTCATCAGGCATCCCATTGTATGTATGTTGGACATTAGACTATTCTTGACCTATGTGAGGCACTTAGTAAATAGTAGCTGCTGTGATGGTGATAAGGGCAGTGATCCCACTAGATTTAACTTAAGACAGAATGCTAGCTACTGAAGCAGATTCAAAGCAATCAAACTTAGCTTTTGCCTTAGGGAAAATGACAGGTACACAAACAAACACAGGATGG
Source organism: Nomascus leucogenys (assembly GCF_006542625.1). Classification (NCBI taxonomy): domain Eukaryota; kingdom Metazoa; phylum Chordata; class Mammalia; order Primates; family Hylobatidae; genus Nomascus; species Nomascus leucogenys. The sequence continues at coordinate 45,613,844 of NC_044385.1, read as the reverse complement.
AGCAGTAAACGCCTTGAAAAGAGGGACCTTTTTCTTCCTTTTGATGGCTGTTCTTGATGCTTGTTTTAAACTGTTATCACCCAATTAAAAATCAGGCAAAGGGCGGACAGCAGGGTTTGTTAACACGGGATTAATCCGAACTGCCACTCACTTCCTGTGAAGAATATATATATATATATATATATATATATATATATATATATATTCTTCTCTATTATATATATATATTCTCAAAGCTTTCTATCTGCACTGCTGGCTGCCATTTACCACAATATACTGCTCCAAGTTTCTTTCAACCAATATTCTGAGAGCTCTCTGAATTCAGGGTACTGTGTCCTAGTAACCTTAGTATTCTCAGTGTTTAGGTAATTGCAGGGAACACAGTAAGAGCTCAATAAATGTTTAATAAATGATTGAAGAGTAAATTTTCTAGGTATAGCTTATACTACACACATACACATACAAATGCATGTATAGACATACACACACATTTAGCTTTGTTTACATTGATATCTTTGACAACCAAAAACTAGAAAAATTCTGCATCTGCCAAGGAATGTGGAACTACTGTATTCAGACAGAGACCTAAAATGTTAATATGATGTTGTTAAATATATCTCACAAGCTTCAAAACAAAGATCTAAAATGTAAGTGGGTGGCAGAAGTAGGGAAACCAATTGCCACAAAGCTAATTTTCAAGAGAGCAAAAATGTATGTGAAATCATATTCCAAGTAGTAGAGCAATCTGTGAAACGCCTACTCCTCCCAATGAAAATGCATCCTTCATATAAAAGATTTAACTGTAACTTGTAATAGGCACACATATCACATTTAAGCACTGTCTTAAGTTAAATAATACCCTCTTATCCTCAAATATATCTACAGTCCCTGAAAGTCATAAGAATTTTTAAAAGATGAATATTTTTAAAGTTGGCTAAAATAAACCTAAGGATTTCTATAAACAGCAGGAAAACAAGACTGATTTCTGTATTTTTGCATGATAAAACAATGCCATTTTTACTTTTCACTTTTTTTTGGTATAGTACAAATTGAGACATTTAACACATTCTGCAAGTTTTTCTTACATGATTCAAGTATCTTCAGTTCTTTTGACATTTAAATTATATTTTGTGCTGCTTATGTAATGATGTGTCATTCTTTGCATTTAATTTGTAGTTGTAAAAGTTGCGTTGAGCCCTTTGTTTCCTGGTTCTTTATTTTAAATCCAAGAGGCTTCACTGACCTTTCCTGGTTCCTGGCCCTTTCTGAGGCGGTTTCGAGTGGCTGGCCTTTCTGGATTTGCAAGATTGGCACTACACAGGAAGTGAGTGGCAGTTGGGATAAATCCCGTGTTAACAAACCCTGCTCTCCGCCCTTTGCCTGATTTTTAATTGGGTGATAACAGTTTAAAACAAGCATCAAGAACAGCCATCAAAAGGAAAAAAAAGGTCCCTCTTTTCAAGGCGTTTACTGCTCCATCCTGTGTTTGTTTGTGTACCTGTCATTTTCCCTAAGGCAAAAGCTAAGTTCGATTGCTTTGAATCTGCTTCAGTAGCTAGCATTCTGTCTTAAGTTAAATCCAGTGGGATTACTGCCCTTATCACCATCACAGCAGCTACTATTTACTAAGTGCCTCACATAGGTCAAGAATAGTCTAATGTCCAACATACATACAATGGGATGCCTGATGAAAAATATTTCCTTTCAAAACGTATTCACCTCTTCTCTGACTAGAGCTGGAGAGTCAGCGGATACCTGGCTCTGGTGCAGATGTGGTTTTTGTATGTTTGGCCCATTGGTTGTTTTTTTTTTTTTTTTTTTTGAGGGGTGAGGGGGAATTACTTAAGTGGCTATTCTGAGTAATGCTCCCTTGTTTCTAGGGGGATGGCAGAGTAGGCAGAAGGATCTCAGAAGATGCTGATCCCCTAATCCCTTAGAATTCATAGATATGTTACATTAAATGATAAAATGGCAGATACCATTAAGGTTACAGACCTTATGATAGGAAGATGATATTGGAATATCCTGATGGGCCCAACCTAATCCCATGAGCTCTTAAAGTAGAGAACATTCTCCTACTGGAGGCAGAGAGATGTGGAAAGCCCAGGAGATCTGAAGCATTAGAAGGGCGTGCCTTTGCTGGCTTGAAGATGGAGGGAACAACAGGATGAGGAAACCCGCCAGTATTAAGGAGCTGAGAGAGTTTACTGGTTGGTTTTCGGCAAGAAAACAGGGACCTCAGCCCTACAGGCACAAGGAACTGAATTGTGCCAAGAATCTTCATGAACTTAAAGCAACTGCATCCTTAGAACCTCCAGAAAGGAAGGTAGACATGCTGACACATTGATTTTGGCTTGGAGATTTCAAGCAGTTGAACCATGCTGTACTTGGACTTCTGATGAACAGAACCATGAGACAATAAGTGGTTGGTATGGCCGGGCATGGTGGCTCATGCCTGTAATCCCAGCACTTTGGGAGGACAAGGCAGGTGGATCACAAGGTCAGGAGTTCAAGACTAGCCTGGCCAAGACGGTGAAACCCCGTCTCTACTAAAAATAAAAAATTAGCTGGGCGTGGTGGCAGGCGCCTGCAGTCCCAACTACTCTAGAGGCTGAGGCAGGAGAATTCCTTGAACCTGGGAGGTGGAGGTTGCAGTGAGCCGAGATCATGCCACTGCACTCTAGCCTGGGTGACAGAGTGAGACTCCATCTCAAAAAATAAATAAATAAATAAATAAGTGGTTGGCATTCTAAGCCACTTAATTTGTGGTAATTTGTAACATCAACAATAGAAAACAAATACAGAGGTTGTAATTAGACCTTTTGGGTCCCAATATAAGCTGCCTTTCTCAGTATACCTTTGGTATGTTGATAAAGTAGGGGAAAACCAGCAAATTTTTATGGTGGTCAAAGAGCTTCCTTAGCCAAAAGGAAAAAGATCAAGGCCCTTTCCCACTTGGAGAGGTTTTTTTGGAGTTCAGTGTTAGTAGAACCTATCCCAGTGGCTGGAAAGGTTCTAGCTTAGGTTTGCTGGCAATAAAAGTTCTAAGGGGAAACACTTGAAAGAAGGCAAAGTCCAGCTTGGTGATTTGGGTTTAATATAAAGGTCTAAAGTTTTATATATGTGCGCATAAATGATAAGGCTGGCTGGACTATTTCTCTTTGATCAACTAAATTCAACAAACACTTGTTAGTCGTTAGTGTTGTATTAATAAAATGTATTAATCCTATCTGCCAGACAGTCTAGTCCATCTGACATCTCTTTCCTATATCTCTAAATGCCTAGTCATTTTGCAACTCATCATGGCCCATAACATTACTTTTTTTTTTTGAATCTGTAGATATGGAGTCTTGCTCGACCTTGCTTGGTTGCCCAGGCTGGAGTATAGTGGCATGATCTCAGCTCGCTGCAACCTCCGCCTCCAGGGTTCAAGCCATTCTCCTGCCTCAGCCTCCCAAGTAGCTGGGATTACAGGTGCCCGCTGCCATGCCCAGCTAATTTTTGTATTTCTAGTAGAGACGGGATTTCACCATGTTGGCCAGGCTGGTCTCGAACTCCTGATCTCAGGTGATCCACCCACCTTGGCCTCCCAAAGTGTTGGGATTACAGGCGTGACCCACGGCGCCAGGCCATTACTTTTTCTGTAGTGTTATATCATCTGGCTTTCGATTGCTTTATTTGTTAAAACCAACCATGTTTTCCTTTTGCTTTCCCAAAAGAAGGTAAGTTCCTTGAGAGTAGAAACTATGTATATTGTAATGATTTAGACTGTGGGCACTGGAGCTAGACAAGCCTAGCTTTGTCATTTAATATCTGTGTTTAAGTCAGCTAACATTACTGGACTTCGGTTTCCTTCTCTATAATATGGAGACAAGAGTTCTCCAGCCTCATTACATTCATAAAAAAATTACATTCATTTATAAGTATAAAATACTTAGAATAGTTCCTGATACATAAGTCCTCACTATAAATCAGCTACATATTTGATTTCCCAGAATAGTGTTTATCACAGTGACAAGAAGATATTAGATATTCAGTAAATGTTAAAGTTTGATTATAAAAAGGAGAGGGGAAAGGTGACAAAGAATATATAAATGTACAATTCTTTGTGCAATTTTCTATTTTTACCTCTTATTCTTTGATGGGCTGATAAAGATGGAACATAAGAATCTCTTGAGACTCTCAAGTGCCAATAACCTGATGATCTGGGGACTCCTCATGCTGTCCAGAGTCTAACATTAGCCACTAGGGTAGCCTCAAGCAAGTCACTTAAGTGTTCTGAATCACAGATTCCACATCTGTATGTTAGGTATAATAATACCACTCCATTCAGTTCAGTCTTTATAATTTCTAAATGAGTGGATTAGAAGTGACTCAGATCCTGGTTCACCACACTTAGCGCAGAGCCTTATCCCCTATTTCAGTGAGAAAATTAAAGCCATCAGACATGATCTCATTCAACTCATTCACTATGAACAAACAAATCAAAATGCATGCTTATGTCACACTTCTCCTTTTTCAGCGGATGAGCTATCCCTCCTTCTAATCAGTCCTAACCTCTTCACTATGCTCTTGATCTCCTTCCTTCCTACACCCCATGAGACACTGAAAGTGCCCAAAAGAGAAATAATCAGCTTTAACCATCTACCATCAATTATCCTTCTTCCTTCCTGGCTCTTCAAATAAGCCCTCACTATGCCTGTTTTCCCTCAGCCTGTGAACATTGCTGGTTTCTCCAATTCTAAAAACTCTATATTGACCCCACATCTCCTCTATCTAATATCTAATATTTCTCCTCTTTCATCCACACTTCTCAAAAACCCTTGTCATTTCCCTTTCTGTAACTGGATTTCCTTGCAAGGATAGCAATTGATCTCATAGCAAAATCTAACATTTTCCTATCCTAGTCCTCATCAAATTGCATCTCTTCACAACATCCCATATGTTGACTATGTCCTCCTTCTTAGACCTCTTTACTCTGTAATTTATTTGACTCCTTACTCTCCAGGTTCTCCTTCTATCTCAACCATTGCTTCTCTGTCTCTGTCCTTCCCTGCCTTTGCTCACTTTCTGAATGATGGTTTGTCTCCCAGCAATCTGTTTGCATTTTGCATTCCAGTTATCTTCCTTTTTGAGCATTCTTTTTTTTTTTGAGATGGAGTCTTGCTCTGTCATCCAGACTGGATTGCAGTTGTGCAATCTTGGCTCACTGCAATCTCTGCCTCCTGGGTTCAAGCCCAGCCTACTGAGTAGCTGGGATTACAGGCACTTGCCATCACGCCCAGCTAATTTTTGTATTTTTAGTAGAGATGGGGTTTCATCATGTTGGCCAGGCTGATCTCGAACTCCTGACCTCAGGAGATCTGCCCGCCTCGGTCTCCCAAAGTACAAAGTACTGGGATTACAGGCATGAGCCACTGTGCCCTGCCCCTTTGTGAGCATTCTTACTGGCAGGGTGAAGGTGGGAAGAAAAAGGATCTCATCATTTCAATTGCCACTTCTAATTGAGCAATTCACACATCTCTGCAATAGAAGATAAAAATGAGGTTCATTCTACTTTGGTTTTGGTTGAAGCCCTGGGAGAACAAATATCAACTAGTCCATGTTTCAGGATAAATGCTATAGTGCCTGAGCAGAACTTAAAGTAGAAAGGATATCTTAGAATTGGGTGGTACTGGTGGACCGTTAAAAAGTGGAACTGCATGGTGAGTGGGGGGAATGGGAAGGGGCTGTAAGTAGCCAGCCTAAGGATACACACTGCTGACATCAAGGGAGCTATAATTAGCATAGCTCAGTAGGCAATTCTTCAATGAGCCCATGAAAGTACCCACAAGAGAAAGAATCACCTTGAAACATCTGAAACAACCAAAGCAACCCAATACCAGATTACATTGGTATTAGTCAAGAGAGACCTTTCATGGCCCAATTTTTCCTCCCTCATTCCATCTTTTTCATGCCCAAAGTTTGGGAGGGCAGATTCTTTAGCTTAAAATGCAAACTTGAAATTTAACTACTATATGAAATCAGATATTTTAATTATCAAAATGAGAGTATTGGGGAGCAACAAATGACCACGAGACTTCTATGGTTGCAGTCACTCAAGCTGTACTTGTTAAGTATATGAATACATCTATATTATTGGCCCAGATCCCTTCTCTGAGCTTCATGTTCATAATTCCAGCATCTGAATGTGTATCTCAAACTGAATGCCTCACATAGCCCTCAAATTGAGCACCCCAAATTAAATTTATCCACACCTAAACTTGTTTCTATCTCTATATGTTTTCCCAGTCATTAGCATCAATCATCCTTGATTTCCATATTTCAATCAATATCTCCAAGAGCCAAGTCAATCTCCAAGCATTGCCCTATTCTTTACACTCTATTCTTATTGCCAGTGTGCTAATTCAGATCTTCGTCATTGCTTCCCCAGATGGCGAGACTGACTTGTCTCTCTGATTCTGGTCCTGATATCTCAAATTAACTGCTGACACTGCGAATCCCTTCATTGGGGTTATCTATAAAAAGTAAAAATCTGATGGTATAAAACTCTTCAGTGATTTCTCATCACCTAAAAAATTACATCTGAGTTCCTCATCAAAGTGATCTTTGTTCTTTAACTACCTGCCCATATTTATCTCAAGCTACATATTGCTTCCAATTGTAAGTGCCAGCTATATTGATATGTGTGTCCACCCTCTGCTTCCACCAATACACACCAACACATGGGTGTTTGCTGCTTCACTGTCTGTTCATTCTGTTATTGGTACCTTGGCATGTCTTTCTCATTCATCTACCTCATACCACCAAATTCTTCATCCTATAAGACTCAATTCAGGAATCAACTTCTTCAGGAAGCCAATTCTAGTATTATCCTTTTGTACAGACTATGTAATTATGCATGATATGACACAGTTCTATCCCTACAGATATGACTTCACACTGTATCTTTCTGTTTTATCTCCCTCACCAGATTATATCGCTTGACAGAAGTGACTGCATTTTACTTATCTATACGGCTCTAAAGCCTAGACCAAACAAAGTATTTGGTACATGGCACACATGTAATAAACATTTTTGGGAAAAAGGAAATAATTGTATAAAACAGTATTTTACAAACAACCACTCATCACATTGTTCCATTTGACTGTCAGAACAAAATCGTGAATTAGATATTTTTCACTTCTCTCTTTAAAATAAGGAAATAGCCTTAGATAGCATAAGCAACCTGTTAAAGACCACCAAATGAATTAAGTGTAGCAAAGAATGTGTACCTATGCTTCCCAAGTCAAGGATCCATGTTCAGCCCAACGAGCCACAATGGTACCCTTTGGATGCTGAGTCCAAGTACATATGTAAAATAAGGCATACGGTGTCTGATAACATGAGTAGAAGTTTCCTCCAGCCCTGAAACATCAAAAAGAGAAGAATCGAATACTGTAAAAATAAGAGAGGCTCAGGAGAGAAGTGGTAAAAGCCCATGGTACCTTTGAGAGCTCTTCTCTTCTAGGTACCACTTCTATCTTAGTGCATTCAATTATAAAATAGAGAAGTTTTTAAATGACCACATAATTGCATTGGCTTATTCAAAGCAACTCCATGGTGCCAGCTTTGTAACTATCTGCCTAAGACACAATTGTTTCTCTGGCTGAATCAGAGTATGTTTTCCCTAGGAAGCCAGCATGGTTCTGGCACGACAAGAAAACTGTTCTTTTGGTTTCAGCATATTCATCTGCAATCTCCATCTCATCTTAGAAAAGATTGCACTCTTTAAGGGCAGCCTTAGAAGTCTTTTTTTTTCCAGTTTTGTGTATATAGTTTTGAGATAGCAAACTATGCATTTCTCTCTCTGCGTTTTTCCTATTCCCTTCTCTTCCACTGAAGCAAGAGGCAGGCCCTGAGCTCACTTTTCTCCCAGGGGTGAAATAGGGAAAGTCAGAAAGCTCTTAGGACAGTAGAAAAAAGGGACACATAGAGAATGAAAGCCCAACTCCAGCTACCAACTCCCTCCTACTCCCCACCTTCCAGGTTTGGGGCCTAAGGGTACAAAGGGCCTGGGCTCTGCTTCCCCAGAGTATATTGAGAAGGTAGCAAGACACCAGGAAGGAGATGGCTTCCAGGCAGAGAGGATCAAAGGAAGACTTGCTTAAGATTCCTGGGCCCCAAGGATTACAAGGAGGCAACAAATGCTGTTAGAGTAAACCTAAAGAAGCTATGAGGATAGGAACAACAGACTTCTTATGGTCAAGTCAGCCTGTAGGCCCAGTGACTCAAGACAAGGTTGTCCTATATTCATAATTTGCAGTAAGCCCAAGGAATTGTGACTCACTCTTGAGGGTGAGAATGCCAGAAAGACTTAAGCTTAAGTTTTCTACTAGGTAAGCAAAATAGGACTCGGAGACAGAAATTAGGATACATTAGTGAAAGTAAAGATGGTAATATTTACTGCATTCCCAAGTTTGTGAAATGAGATTCATAAATAAGCAACAATAATAATAACATTCATTGAGATTTCTTCAGATACTTGTTTGATGGTGATACCCAAAGCTGTCTCTAATATATGGGAAGTTGAGAGGATCACCTGGACCTTACAATTTTTGTGAACCATTATATTGTGGGAAAATGTGAATAGCACTGTACAAAGAGAATCACTCACTGAAAGAACAGAGGCAACCTTCCTGCTTCTGTATCTGAGTCCTTATCTCCCAATGTCCTCCTCTTCCTCCTATTTTTTTCACTTTAAACAAAATCCTAAAAATGCAACATTGGAGGAGATTGCTGGGGTTCCTTGTCCTTGATGCATGCCCTCAAAGCAAGTAGCCCTGGTATAACAACTCTTGCATCTCACTGCCACCTCAGAAGAAAAGAATTTCCAAACATAACATCTTCTAAGATATGCCACTGCTGAGCTCTGAGTCCCCTAGTCCTAAAAAGCCTGCTTAACAAGTTGAATGACCTTGGTCTTCTCTGGTGTCTTTTCCTTGAATCATTGCTAAAGCCAAGAAGAGAAGTGTTGAGTGCAAATGCACACACTGCAAAAATGTATGTTGGTGAGCCCAAGTTGCCATCAAAAGTTGCTCTGTGTGATCTGGAGACAACAAAAACAGTAGGTCTGAGGTACACAATTTCAAGACAATGGGGAAAAAAGAGGGAGAAATAATACGAAAGAAATATTCCAGTCACGCAGTCTCAGCAGGCCTTCATGTCTAACTTCCTTTGAAACTAAAAGGCCAATAAAACAATTATTTGTCTCTTTAAGAAGGGTCAGAGTTTATCTGTAGGCCTTTATAGCACCAACAACAAATGAAATCAGAGAAAAGTCAGTATAATTTATATTATGTTCCTGTACTCCACATTCATCACCATCACAAAATACGGAGCACGAACACTGTGTCAGCCACTGAACATGAGTCGCCAATCCTAAAAATAGCCCTGCAAACTAAGTTTTATTATTCTGTTTTACAAATAAAAAAGAAATCTAAAATGCAGAAGATAACTTCCAGTTAGAAAGAAACAGAGATGGATTTTGAACGTAGATCTATCAGACTACAAAGCTTATGTTCTCCCAGCTACACTGTAGTGCTCTCCAACTATCTCCCCTTCGGTGCAGTTAAGTAATGCCTGAATGTTCATCGAATATACTTAGTTTTTCAAGGACGCTCTAAAGTCAGAATGATCTTATAAAAAAAAGATCATGTCATTCTATTGTTCAGAACACACTAAAAAATTATCATCACACCTAGAATAAAATCCAAATTCTCTTTCATAGCCCACAAGTGATGGGCTCTTACCTAACCCTAAAGCCTCATCTATACCTTCCCCATCACTTGCTCTGCTTCAGCCATCCTGCTTTTCTTTCTGTTTTCCAAAGTTCCCCCTATTCCCTCATAGGGTTCTACATTGGTCTTTTGCCTAGAAGGCTCTACTCACAGATCCTGAAGTGGTTGAAACCTCACTGCTTAGAGGTCAGCTGACAGAGAGGCCTTGTTTACATATGTGTTTGCTTGTTGACTGTCTCCCTACGGTCTTGTGACAGGGACCATGTTTCTCATTCATCGTTCTATTCCCCTTGCTTAGAACAGTGTCTGGTACATAGTAGGTTCTCAATAAATATTGTTGATTGAATTAATGTGTCATTACTAAAAGAGTTCAAAATGTTAACTCATCATCCTTTCCCTGGTTAGTAATATCTATATCTATATCTATATCTATATCTATATCTATATAGATATCTGGCATTCAGAAAATATCGAAGGTTAATATTAGCATTATCTGATTTTGCCATTTTCATAGCCAACATATACACATTTTTAATATAAGTGCTCATTTTCTCTCTTATGTACAGCCATTCTAGATTCAGGACCTGTTTTCAATGTCATTAACACATTCTTTAAACATGATTTCTCATAAATATTTTATGTTGTTTATCGTTCTTCATTTTGATCTTCCAATTTTTATTACATATTGGAAATAATAAGGTCAAATAAGTAGCTGCTTAGTGGAATTGACTTATTAGCAAAGCCCCCATGTAAAAAAAATGGTGTAAAAATCTGCTTCTAGTTGTCAATACTTCCACCAAGCTTCATTTGCTCATTAGCTCTTACCCTCTTCCTGCTAATGGGGACACTTGGACACATCCACTCTACCTTTATATGTTTTTTACCTTTGCACAACACTTTTGACTCATTTTGAGACTTTGGACTGCCAACCTGAAATTGAAAAATTAAACCTGGTAAAGGCCTAACCTTATAAGGGCCATTTCCAACCTTGAACCCCATTTCTAATTGCTGGGCTTTTACAACATGCATGACATTTGGAGACAGCATCCTAATGCCACCACATATTGCCTACATGGGCTTGGATGAAACAATAAAACTTCAGATTCTTCACTTGTAAAATGAATTTCCAAGAAACAGAGTCTGAATCTTTAAGATTTGTGTGCCACAGATTTATTTGGCTAGTGGTTTTAGGAACAACACACCCATAAGAGGTGAGAAAAACAGGATTTGACAGAGGGAGATGATCTGTGATTCTGTTGCAACAGGGGCCTCAGTTGAGCCTACTGAGGATCTGGAGCTGGGATGACCCTTCAGCAATGTTCAAAACTGAGACTGGGTATAGCCTACATAAATCAGTCATTGGATGCAGGCTGCCTCCAGGAAGGACCGTGATTCTGGGCGAGGTGTCTATCTTTGGTTGAGAGCACATTTCTTGATAGAGAATCATACAAGAGGCTTTGACTGCCAACATTTGGGGATGGCTGGGAGACTGAGTGTAGTTTGGTCCTTAAGTGGGGGTCTGTGAGGTGTCCCTCAGCATCCACTACATGGGATTGATCATATTTTCCCAAATTTCATGTGATTTCAGATGAGATCATGTATGCGGACAGCATCTAGCCTAGTCCCTGGCACTCACCACTCAATAAACAATTGTCACATGAATGAATGAATGAAATAAATGAATGAACATTTTACAAATGCCACATTTTGTCAGTATTTACTATTTCCTGTACGCTACGGTCTGTCATGAGTCATGAGTGTCTCCCTTTTGTTCACAAATTGCACAAGCTAAACTTTTTAAGGAGGCTCCACTTGGTCTCCCATGAGGGACCTGTTGCCATTTCACAGATCAATCCATTCTCCCATTTGCTTTGATTGGTAATCTATACTTCTAAGTCATGTAAAGATTTGAGACATGTGGGATGAGTTAGATAGCTGCATGTTGGATCTCTGAAGTTGGAATTTCAGGGATTTGTAGAATTAGGGTTAGGCTGAGAGAAGTCCAAACTTTCACAGAATGTTTTAAAAATAACTTCTATTTTTTAGATGATAGTGCTAACCCAGCAAGGTAATTGAATTATTTCACATTAGCTGGCCCATGCATGGAATTTGCATTAAAAACAAGAAAAATGTAATACATCCGCTGAATTAAGACAAAGTCATATTATGTGCAGCATCACAGTGCTTTTTATGGAATAGTTCTCATATTTTAAAGAAATTCCTCTAGCACATACACTTTTACACATATACAACCTTATGAAATAGATATGTCTTTCCCCATTTTACAGAGAGGTTTAAATGATATGCTAAATTACAGACTTCGTAACGGGCAGAGCTATGACTTCTAATTTTGACTATTATGCTATCCCCACCCACTGTAATTTCACTGTTATCTTGTTTTCTATTTCAAAAATGTGTCTTCTTAATGTATAAATGTTTAATTATTTTATTATATTGTCAAACATTTTGTAGCACTTAACACGTTAGGTCCAGGCTACAAGACGAATAACACAATGTCTCTAGATGCAAACACTCACATAGGCAAGGCCAACTACTACAAAAAGAAGTACGTAAGGCCAGGCGCCGTGGCTCACGCCTGTAATCCCAGCACCTTGGGAGGCAGAGGCAGGCGGATCACGAGGTCAGGAGATCGAGACCATCCTGGCTAACATGGTGAAACCCCGTCTGTACTAAAAATACAAAAAATTAGCCGGGTGTGGTGGCGGGCGCCTGTAGTCCCAGCTACTCGGGAGGCTGAGGCAGGAGAATGGCGTGAACCCAGGAGGCGGAGCTTGCAGTGAGCCGAGATAGCGCCACTGCACTCCAGCCTGGGCGACAGAGCAAGACTCTGTCTCAAAAAAAAAAAAAAAAAAAGAAGTACATAAGAAGAAACCTTCAGATTTGTGTAAAGCGAATCTACTTCCCTCAGTTTCCTTATTTCTTAATTCAATCATAATAGTTTGCTGGTATGGTTCGGCTGTGTCCCCAACCAAATCTCATCTTGAATTGTAGCTCCCATAATTCCCATGTGTTGCGGGAGGAAGTCGGAAATAATTGAATCATGAAGGTGGTTTCCCTCATACTGTTCTCATGGTAGTGAATAAGTCTTATGAGATCTGATGGTTTTATAAGGGGTTTTCCCTTTCACCTGGCTGTCATTTTCACTCTTGCCTACTGCCACATAAGACATGCCTTTCACCTTCCACCATGATTGTGAGACCTCCCTAGCCATGTGGAACTGTGAGTCCATTAAACCTCTTTTTCTTTATAAATTACCCAGTCTCGGGTATGTCTTTATCAGCAGTGTGAAAATGGACTAATAGATATGCAAAGCCAGACTATTATGTGGTTGTCAAATTTTCTTAAGAAGCAGCAGTTATGTCCAACATCAAATAAATACCAATAAAGAATGAAGCCTTCAAGGTGACAAATATCATCATTAGAACAGGCTGTTTCTTCTCAAGTGAACATCTTGAATACACGCTATTTAGACTCGGATATAAATGCAACCTAATGGTCAGAGGAAAATCACATTCTCCTCAAATTGTACATTTTATGACTCTAATGAGATGATGGTAACAGCTCTGTTGTTAATTTTTTAAAAATTCAATACAATGAAAATTACACAAATACAGGATTATTTTCACGGAACAAAAATAAAATAAAGTGTTCCTTTGGAAAAATCTCCAATGAGAGCTATTTTATGACACGGTATCTCCCTGGAGACTGGTTATGGAATTTTCTTGCAGAAAACATTTTATGTGATAAAAATGGAATGCATTTGTTTCCTTGGAAACAAACCCTTTCACCTTGATTGCACAGACTTTGAAGAAAATTTAGTAATTAAACCCAGAATCTACCTATGTTAAAATAGTGGGATTTTCAAACACATGATATTATTAGAAAAAATGCTCAATAAAACCCGCTTACATCAGTTGAGGTCAAACATATAAACCTTTACATGATTTAAAGTATAGACATCTAGCATTCTAAACACTGAAATAGAATTACCTGAGAACTCTTACACTTTAGCTTAGAAAATCCCCCAATCAAAGTCACATGCTGACTAAAATAATCTTCTCAGCCATAAAGGAGAAACTGAGGAAGACATAATTGGAGTAATAAAAATATTAGCTATTAGAAAGTTCATAATGAAAAAGTCAACACTATGATGTCAGTAATCTTGAGCCAATAACATCTCCTGGGGATAAAAAATGTTTTGTAAATTAAAAGAAAATTGTTTTCTTTGCTAATGAGGGGTCATATAGCCCTACACCTTTTTACACCCCAGAATCAACCTCCTGAATATACTTGAGAAATTGCATGCTTTCTGTTTTGTGTTATATACTATTTTTAGGGTAATGTAAACAGAGGTGGGGCACAAGACAGGTTAAGACTATTTCTGACATTAGTTAAGACTAATCTATAACTAAATCATATATTTTATTTAAATTCTATACTTTAGTACTAGAATAAAGACATTACAGAAATACAACCACCTTTTTCTCTTTGTTTCAAATTTCCTTTAATACAATGATTTGGGTCAGCTTTCTTTTTTTTTTTTTTTTTTTGAGACGGAGTCTTGCTCTGTCCCCCAGGCTAGAGTGCAGTGGCGCAATCTCGGCTCACTGCAAGCTCCGCCTCCCGGGTTCACGCCCTTCTCCTGCCTCAGCCTCTCCGAGTAGCTGGGACTACAGGCGCCCGCCAACACGCCCGGCTAATTTTTTTGTATTTTTAGTAGAGACGGGGTTCCACCGTGTTAGCCAGGATGGTCTCGATCTCCTGACCTCGTGATCCGCCCGCCTCGGCCTCCCAAAGTGCTGGGATTACAGGCTTGAGCCACCGCGCCCGGCCTTGGGTCAGCTTTCAACACTATATACCCTTTATTAAAAGTTCAAATCAGTTAGAAGTATCCCTAACATGTAAAGACAATTATTTACGTTATCTTTATTTTGAAAATATTTTAAACTTACAAAAAAGCTACAGAAAGAGTAGAGTTGCTGTGTACCATTCAGACTTCAGCCAGCTCCCCTATTGTTTCCCCTAAGGTATGCAGAGCCATACCTTCATTCAAGATGTATTCATAGTGCATATACATAGTGCAATCTCAAAAACTAAGGAATTGTCATAGTACAATACTATTAACTAAACTGCAGTCTTTACTGGTATTTTACCAGTTTTTCCATTAATGGCTTTTGTCTGTTCCATGATCCAGTCCAGTATCTCATATTCCATTTAGTTTTTTAATTGCCTTATCTATCTTCAGTCTCTAATAGTTCCCCCCTCTTTCTTTGTCTTTCGTGATCTTGATATTTTTAAAGAGACCAGATTAGTCATTTTGTAGAATGTCCTTGTAAGTGATGCATGCTTGAAGTATATCCTGTGAGGTAAAAGCTGATGCCCACCTGTCTTATTACTTTTGATATTAAATGTATCAGCTTGTTAAGGTGGAATCTGCTTGCTGTCTCCACTACAAAATTAGTATTTTTGCTTTTGTAGTTAAAAGCATCTTGAAATAAACACTTTATCACTATAGACATATCTGTCATTTCTCAAACTTTCACCAATAATTTTATCATTCACTGGTGGATCTTGCCTGCAACTATCACTACTCCTGGGTTCTAATGGCAACTTTGTATTTCTCTAATTCCTTCTACATTTATTTATTAACTGAAACTCTTCTAAAAGGAGAAGCTTTAAGGACAGTTTTGTTTGTTGGTTTGGTTTGAAAATAAATTATTATTTTACTTTTTGTTCTAGGTTTTCTGAAACATATATATTTTAGGTCAAAGCTTTCATCTTAATAAGGCAGGGCTGGGATGAGTTAATGGCATCAGGGACCAAGAACTTTAAAGTTTAAAAATGTGTAGCAGGGTACATAGAGTAAATACTATAGTGAAAGCTTCTACCTCTGAAATAATTTATTTGTATTTGATATTAGTAATATCAGAAGCTTAGTAGAAAGTTATCATCTTGATTATTTTGTTAGTTAGGAACTGACCTTTGTGTTCATGTTCCAACTCAAATATCTCTTTTCAAATTATTTCTCTGACTTACTCTGCAGAGTAATTAATTCACTCCTTTTTATTGTCCCTTAGTGACTAAGACTATAAGCTCCTTGAGATCACCCACCTCATCTTATTTATCCCTGAACTTTTATCACTTAACAATACAATGTTGGGTGGGCGCAGTGGCTCACACCTGTAATCCCAACACTTTGAGAGGCCGAGGTGGGTGGATCACCTGAGGTCAGGAGTTCGAGACCAGCCTGGCCAACATGATGAAACCCCATCTCCACTAAAAATACAAAATCAGCCTAGTGTGGTGGCGCATGCCTGTAATTTCAGCTACTCAGGGGGCTGAGGCAGGAGAATCGCTTGAACCTGGGAGGCAGAAGTTGCAGTGAGTCAAGATCACTCCATTGCACTCCAGCTGGGGCAACAAGAGCGAAATTCCATCTCAAAAACAAAACAACACAAAAGCACAATGTTAATATATGTGGCTTAAAATTAATGTTCAACAAATTTTTAACTGATGGATGGGTGAATGAATGAATGAATTCATGACTACAGTAAGTCCTCACTTAATATCATCAATAGGTTCTCGGAAACTGCAACTTTAAGCAAAATCACCAATAAGGAAACCAATTTTACCATAGGCTAATTGATGTAAACAAGAGTGGAGTTCCTACAGTGTCCAAAACATCACCAAACTTCTAAATAAAGACCAAAACACTTCTCATATTAAGCATTGAAATAAATGTGAACTATATATACATACATTTCAGAAAAAGTAATTAAAACAAGTAAGGGGCAGGGAGTGGTGGCTCACGCCTGTAATCCCAGCACTTTGGAAGGTGAGACGGGTGGATCATGATGTCAGGTGTTTGAGACCAGCCTGACCAACATGGTGAAACCCCATTTCTACTAAAAATACAAAAATTAGCTGGGCATGGTGGCTGGCACTTGTAATCCCAGCTACTCGGGAGGCTGAGGCAGGAGAATCGCTTGAACCTAGGAGACAGAAGTTGCAGTGAGCCCAAGATCACGCCACTGCATTCCAGCCTCAGCGACAGAGTGAGACTCCATCTCAAAAAAAAAAAAAAAGTAATAGTATGGGCCATCATGAATGCCAAAATGACTAGTCCAAGTATTTACAGATACAGGAAAGAAATGTCAGTATGGACTAGATTGAGACTCTGTCTCAAAAAAAAAAAAAAAAAGAAGAAGAAAGTAAGGTAATTACACCACTTCAAGCACACAGATGACCAGAGTCTATCCTGGCAGCTCAGGGTGCAAGGTGAGAACCAGCCCTGGACAGGCTGCCATTCCATCGCAGGGCACACACATACACACACTTGTGCGTGCACACACACACACACACACAGCTCATTCAGGATAGGACCACTTAGAGACGCCAATTCACTTAAGAAGCATATCTTTGGGATGTGGGAGGAAACTGGAGTACTGGGAGAAAACCCACGCAAACACAAGGAGAACGTAAATTGCACCCAGACAGTGGCTTGAGCCAGGAATTAACTTTTTTTCTTCCCTCAATGATGTTATGAGGAAACATTGAACAAAACTGCATTACTAGAGGACCTGCTCTACCTACCTTCAGTGAGCTCAATCTAGTAAGAATTTGAAACATTATAGGCAAAATATGGGGGATGATATATTGAAAGAGTCTGGTTCAGCCATTAAAAAGTCACGTGGTCATAGCAAAAGTATTTTGCCTTTCTGTGTTTCAGTTTCCCCATCAAATCAACTGATTAGATGATCCATAAAGTCACTTTCAAAAATAACACATTCCGTCATTCTAACATCTACTTGGATGTTGCTGAAATAGGAGCACTGAAGACTCTTTTCAAAGTGTCCAATTGAATAATTTATAAGCAAGTACTTGTGTTCTTTCTAGAACCAGAATTTTTATATTTTATCTAATTTGCATCAGTGTAAAATTAGATCCTGTTTCGTATTACTGTCAATCTGCTAGCTCTTCAGAACTAACAAAGGAGAATGATCATTTTCCATTTCAAGCTATGGCAACAGTAAGCACATTTTTTGGTGTCTTCCCGACTTCCCTGGAATTACATTTATGCATTATGCCAGTCTTGCTTCACTCAAACTGATGTTCTTAAGCACATCTCCTCTCATGAGACAAATCCATAACCTGAGAAATAAAATTAAATGCTTAATGGCACCACACAGACATTTCAGTGCAGAACAGTTTCTTTAACCTTGCTAAAGAAAATAATACCTTGCATTTGCTTTGCTTTTTGTGTCTCCAAAGAGCTTTCTCATTAATCACTTTGTATATGGGAACATTTTAAAAACTCTTATGAGCTGAACAAAAGTCATGTATTGTTATTATCATTGTTGTGATATGATAACCTATGGAAGTAGACAGGGAGAGTAAGAACCTTTAACCCAGTGTATAAGTCAATTAAAAAAGCCACTGGTAGGCTAAGGGATTTAATGATCACAAGTACTGTGAGTAAATTCATTCTTCTACGTATTTAGAAAAGCATCTGCTCTTGGCCTAAAGGCACTCACATTTTAGTAGATGCATCTAAGCATAATTAATTTGTTTTTATTTGATGAATTGAGGGTAAGAAGGGTGAAAGTGTCTGTGATGATTATTTAAGGGCAATATCTGCCAGCTTCACAGAAGCAGAATAACATTAAAGCCTTTATTAAAAAAAAAAAAGAATAAGAGAGGGAGAAAGGGAGGGAGAAAAGGAGGGAGGGAATGAAAAGGAAGAAAGGCAGGCAGGCATTTTCCACTCCCACCTATATCCTAATAACTCACTTGAAAAATAAAATTGAGAAAGTATAATTCAAAAATCTGAAAGTGCTGATGAAAACAAGTGTCTCAGGAAGCAAGTTGGACAGACATAAAAGCTACTATGGAGGGATAACATTCAAAATGCTGTCAAGAAGGTTACATTTGTGCACTTTTGCCAAAACTGTTAGAATCTCACTTATCATACATGTTGAACTCAGTTATTAGAAAAGACACAGAGCAAGCCATTTTCTCTTGTTAAAATCATTGTCTTCAAAAAAAGGAATCAAAATTTCATGGGTCTACCTATTTCAAGTAAAATATGCTTACTAGTGTGTGTAAAAATACTGATCTTTTCAAATGTCAAAATATGATAGGCTAGATGCACCCAATAAAGGAAAAAGAAAAGAGAAACAGATAAATGGTCAAAATATAGAGCTCTTGAAAGAAAATCCTGGCCAGGCATGGTGGCTCACACCTGTAATCCCAGCACTTTGGGAGGCCGAGGCCAACAGATCCCCTGAGGTCAGGAGTTCAAGACCAGCCTGGCCAACGTGGTGAAACCCTGTCTCTACTAAAAATACAAAAATTAGCCAGGCGTGGTGGCAGGTGCCTGTAATCCCAGCTACTTGGGAGGCTGAGGCAAGAGAATCACTTGAACCCGGGAAGCCGAGGTTGCAGTGAGCTGAGATCTCACCACTGCACTCTAGGCTGGGCAACAGGAGGAAAACTCAGTCTCAAGAAAAAAAAAAAGAAAAGAAAAGAAAAGAAAGAAAAAAGAAAAAATCCTAAAGAAACTCAAGACCCTCTGACTCCTTACACATAAAATATGTCATGTTCCTCTATCTCAACCAGCAAATAGAAGAAGGCATCTACAATATGGCCATAGTCTTCTAAAAGTGATCTTACGGTTACATGTATAAAATTAACCCACTTATCAGTCATAGTCCAATAATACATTTAACAAATTATATGGATCTAGGTTGTGGATTCTATATGTTATTCCATAATAACAAAAAATCTTTTTAATATCAAAATATATCTCTTGGGTCTAAAATTAAACAAAGAACAATTATAATGTATTTTTCTACACAATATTAAAAGAACCCAAACTCAGTGAGGATAAATGTGAAAAAAGCAACAGATATAATAACAGTAAAAATAGATAACACTTACTGAGCACTTAA
Source organism: Nomascus leucogenys (assembly GCF_006542625.1). Classification (NCBI taxonomy): domain Eukaryota; kingdom Metazoa; phylum Chordata; class Mammalia; order Primates; family Hylobatidae; genus Nomascus; species Nomascus leucogenys. The sequence goes on along the minus strand of NC_044385.1, from coordinate 45,594,094 downwards.
CATGTGCCTGGCACATGGTCTGAGTGTTTCGCATGTGTTAACACATGAATATTCTCAATATTCTTATGCGGTAGTTATTATCACGATCCCATTTTGCAGATGGAAAAATGGATGCTCAAAGAAGCTAAGTAGCTATTTCAGGGTTCTACAATCAGTCAGTAGCCTACGATTATAGCCTCGGCCATGTGACTTCAAAGTTGTTGCTCTTAACTGCTTTATTATAAAGATGAGAAGGAAGCAGTGAGGGAGAAAGGAGAAAGGAAGGAAAGAAGGAGGAAAGGAAGAAAAAGGAGGAAGGAAGAAAGACAGGGACGGAAGGAGACAATGAGAGATATGAGACAGAAAGAAGTAGAGAAAGTTGAGAGGGTGAAAAGGAGAAAGAAAAAATGTGAAAGAAAATTTTTACCTGACTCAAGTTTCAAAATGACATTAAGTTTTCTCAATGAACAGCTAATAAGTTATTGAGCATACTTCTGTGAAGGATGCCAATATGCTCCTGTTAGAAAGCTGGAGGATACGAAGTTATAGCAGAGATAAGGATGCTGCATTGTTATTTTAGAACATACTGCCAAGAACCATATTCGGCCGCTTTCCCTAAAAATTGCTACTCATACAAGAATGAAGAAAATTAAAAAGGAAGATTTTCTACCTTGAAACCTAGAGTAGATGCAAACATAAATGGCCATTTTCCTTTTGGAACAACAGAGGTGAGGCACATCTTTCTTGTCTAGTTCTTACGGACAAAGAATAAACATAGCTCCTCCAGGAGTTTAATAACTCAGTGCTGCCTAAACTCCTTACACCTGATGTTCATGCCATGGTTAGATAGTTCTAAATTATCCTCTCTGGCTCATTTCCCACGATTTCCCTTAGTTCAGTCAAACTGAACTATTTGTTCTCAAAATTGCCCCATACCTGCCTACTCAATGCTCATATTTCCTCATGTTGGAGCAAATCCTACCATTTGTCCAAGTCTCAGCTAAAATGTCCTCCACTACCACTGCAAAATTCCCGATGGCCCCAGTCAGAAGTGCTCATTCCTTCCCCTGGATTATCCTCATACGATGCCTGCATTTGTCTTCACACTTTTCACTTTCTTCTTGAATCCTTTACCTGCCTGACTCCATGTCTTACTTCCTCAGAGAGGATAGTAACCCCCTGAGGCAGCACTACTTTTTGGTCTATCTTTAAGGACCTCATGGTACCAAAAGATTGGTTTTTAGAGAGTGGACAAAAACATTTTAAATACATACCTGTTTAGTGTCCACAATGTACGTGACACTATGGGGACACATGCATAATCATTAAAGGGCATATACATTTGTAGATATATAATGTACTCTGATATAACATGTGAGACATATAAAATGACTTAAATTCTGTACTCCCAGATAAAATAGTAGGGAAATAAATAGTTCTCATCATAATGTCCACAGAGGTCCCAAACTCAAATACGTGTGGGACCCATGGAGACAGCATTCATGAGAGAAGCCAGAATTGGAGCTGGTGAAGGAAAAATAGAGAGGGGTAGAGGCAGTGGCAAAATAGAGTGCAGACTTTTTCAAAGGCAACCACCTTTCAACAGAACTGAGCTGGAAATAGTCATTGTTACTGTGTGGGAATCCTGGCCTGCTATGCCAGAAATTCAGATTTTGATGTGAAATCTTAGAATTTTCATCCTGGCAACTAATTTTTTTAATTAAAAAATTAAAAAATGGTACAGGCAAATAAAACCCATTTGTGTGCTGAGTCCAGATTGTGATCTCTAGTGTAAAATATCTGGCCGGAAACTTTCAGGAGATATGATGGAAAGAAGGGGGCAGATATCCATGATGTATGAGACACAGCACGTCTTTCCTCTAATTCTTGCCATCACTGCTGGGCAGCAGGAGAATGTACTTCAATTAAATTCCCCCAGGAGACCAGAGAAGGGCGAGCTACTCCTAGCCATACCCCATCCAAACCAAGGGTCTAGGTCAAGGAATCAAAGACGAAATGGGAAGAGAGGCACAGCTGCAGAACCAGTTTATCAAACTTCTAGAAAGATCAGGGAAGTTTAGAAATGGAGATCATGTTATCTAGTTCCTTCATTTTGGAAACAAGGAGCTGACATTTGGAGAGGTGACACAGAGATGAAAGCAAGTTAGTGACTGTATTCGTTTCCGAAGGCTGTTGTAAAAAAGTACTAAAAACTGAGTGGCTTAAACAACATAAATATATTGTCTCACAATTTTGGAGGTTAGAAGTCTGAAATCAAGGTGTCAGCAGGGTTCATCCCCTCTGAGGGATATAAGGGAGAATCTTTGTTCCATGCCTCTCTCTAAGCTTCTGGTAGCCTCATCTCAGAGATTCCATGGCTTATAGATGGCATTCTCATGTGTCTTCATGCTGTCTTCCCTCTGAGCATATCTGCCCAAGGTCCAAATTCTCTCTTTTTTAAAAGATACCAGTCATATTAGATTAGGGCCCACCCTAATTACTTCATCTTAACTTGATTATCTGCAAAGACCCTTATTTCTGAATAAGGTAACATTCACTGGGAGTTAGGACTTCAACATCTTTTGGGGGAAACACAATTTAACCCAGAACAGTAACAATGTCCACAATCCAAAACTCTTGCAGTGCTCCATCTGCTAATTGGAAATCCCAGCAGAAGCTCGTGCCCAGAAAACAGAACTGGGAATTGTGGCAATAACATCAGTTACGGGCAGAGTCCTGGAACACAGGACTGCTATTGTATTATGGTTTATGGAGAATGCTAGAAACAATATTATTTCTCCTGGGAAGTGAATACACGCACTTCTTTTCTCTCTACAGTCTGAAGATATGCTCCATTACCCATACATGTTGCCAGCTGCACAGGCAGCTTCTCTGTGATCTACTCCATAATAATGGCCTTAAAAGGTCAGGCCCTACCTGATTCTACAAGACTCAATGTAACAAATGTCTCCGTACAGCTGCACCCTGGCCAAAATCACAGTGGAAAACACACCACCGAATACACAAATTACGTGGTAAAGAGGTCTTCCGAAAGCATCTCTCGAAATGAACTTCTGACCACTTTACTCCCCTATTTCCTCCTGAAACACCTTTGAAATTCAACCAAAATTGGGACTAGGCCACAGGGCCCAGCTGCCCACATGGAGATTACATGGGTCTGAAATAGACTTCTCTGGATCTCTGAGGATCTTCTGATGTTTAAACTTGTAAACGCTCCTTCATCTCTCTGGATGAATTTTGCTACTTGTAAAATGAAATTGAAGAACAGTAGAAGAACGGGTTATGTTAAAAGAGATGACATTAGCTGTTCCTGTGAGAATCCAGGAAGGCTTCTTCAAAGTTGTAACATTTGAGGTGATTTTGGAAAAAATGGTTTAGGAATTCACCAAGAAACAAGAAAGAGGGAATGAGCCTTCTAGGCAAAGAAAAATGCATATGCAAAAGTAGAGAGGAAAGAAAAAATAGGGCACATTAGGAACAAGGAAGGACTGTTCTTACTCAATTATTAAATGCTACCAACTCTAAGACAATCTGTCAATGAAATAATAGGGTTTGGGTTTTTTTATTTAATTATACTTTAAGTTTTAGGGTACATGTGCACAACATGCAGGTTTGTTACATATGTATACATGTGCCATGTTGGTGTGCTTCACCCATTAACTCATCATTTACATCATTTACATTAGGTCTATCTCCTCCCACTCCACAACAGGCCCTGGTGTGTGATGTTCCCCTTCCTGGGTCCAAGTGTTCTCATTGTTCAATTCTCACCTATGAGTGAGAACATGCAGTGTTTGGTTTTTTGTCCTTGCGATAGTTTGCTGAGAATGATGGTTTCCAGCTTCATCCATGTCCCTACAAAGGACATGAACTCATCATTTTTTATGGCTGCATAGTATTCCATGGTATATATGTGCCACATTTCCTTAATCCAGTCTATCGTTGTTGGACATTTGGGTTGGTTCCAAGTCTTTGCTATTGTGAATAGTGCCGCAATAAACCATGTGCATGTGTCTTTATAGCAGCATGATTTATAATCCTTTGGGTATATGCCCAGTAATGGGATGGCTGGGTCAAATGGTATTTCTAGTTCTAGATTACAAGAAAAAAACAAACAACCCCATCAACAAGTGGGTGAAGGATATGAACAGACACTTCTCAAAAGAAGACATTTATGCAGACAACAGACACATGAAAAAATGCTCATCATCACTGGCCATCAGAGAAATGCAAATCAAAACCACAATGAGATACCATCTCACACCAGTTAGAATGGCGATCATTAAAAAGTCAGGAAACAACAGGTGCTGGAGAGGATGTGGAGAAATAGAAACACTTTTACACTGTTGGTGGGACTGTAAACTAGTTCAACCATTGTGGAAGTCAGTGTGGCGATTCCTCAGGGTTTGGTTTTTTATGAAAAAGAAGCAATCACATCTTATCTGTACATATCCATTTTCACATGCATCCTCTTTTTAAGCAATAATGATATATAAAAAAGAAAAATGTCCTAGAACCAAAGAAAAGTCAGATGGGCTGATACATTCCATTCAGCTCTAATATTTTATAAGTCCATGGGCTGCCAGGATCCCAGAAACTACCTCACTTTATCAATGAAAAATTGAGTACTCACTATGGATAAAGCTATACGCTGGGTATTATGAGGAACATACAAAAATACTTTAGAAATAACTGTAGCGCTGGAAATTTAAAAAAAAAAAAAACAGGTAAAATCTGTGTCTGTTTCTACCACATCTCTTCCAACTGCACTCAAGCACAATATTATATCCACCAGTATTAAAAGTTACCTTCCCAGATAATTTCTATAATTATGGCTTGTGAAGGTCTTCTGGACTCCCAATTCTTTTAATGACACTTTTAAATCAGTGGCACAATGGAGTGTTCACTTATAAACAGTTGTGAAGAGGGTGGGAAGTAATTTCTCAGTAACACTCAAGTATCTCGGCCCATGAATTTGATTTAAGAAAATCTCTATAAGATCATCAATTTTTTTTTTGGCAACTAGTAAGAGTTTTCTTGAGAAAACAAAGTGATGGAATATAGTGTGAGCCACTGGAATTGTGGATAATCTACAATCTACTTACCTATGCTGCAGTCCACATTCAATAATTTTCCTGAATGTCTGTTTTTCTTTTATCCACAGGTAATTGTCTTCAATTAGATATTTAAAAAATAAAAAATGGAATTTTTGAGAAAGCAATCAATATACAATGATGAAGAGAAGGGTATGGGGGCAGTCACTGGCACTTTGGAAGACCAACGCTGGATTGGAGGGGTGGCAAATAATGAGGGCGGGCAGAGATGGACTCAGCCAGGTGACATCCTGGGGCTGTGGCTGAAAAGGGAACCAGCATGAACCCTTGCCTAGAAGTCTTTATATATGCCAGGTGTGGTGGCTCACCCACGTAATCCTAGCACTTTGGGAGGCCGAGGCTGGAGGATTGCTTGAGCCCAGGAGTTGGAGACCAGCCTGGGCAATATGGCAAAACCCCATCTCTACAAAAAAATACAAAGATCAGCCGGGTGTGGCGGCACGTGCCTGTAGTCCCAGCTACTCAGTAGGCTGAGGTGGGAGGATAGCTTGAGCCCAGAAGGTTGAGGCTGCAGTGAGCTGTGATTGTGCAACTGCACTCCAGCATAGGTGACAGAGCAAGATCTTGCATGGTGTGGCTGGCTGGGGTCGGGGCGGGGGGTCTTTATACTGATCTCTGGATGTTGACACCCTCAGTCTAATCTTGAGGTAAAAAAAATTGGAAGAATTCTAAAGAATGTGACTATGCTGTATGATGAAACAGAAGCATTGCTGCCTTCCAGGATGTGTGTGGTGGGGGTTGTGGGGAGGAGGGGAGCCCAGCACAAAGTACCTAGTTGAATGCCCTGTCTGCTTTCTCTGTCTCATTATGCTAAAGCTAGGGCTACCCTTGAACGCAGAGGTCCGAACCAGCTTTTTAATGGACTCTTTCTTAAATATAAACAGACAATCAAGAATCATCAGACATTTGAGGAAAGCCTAAAACATGAGAGAGACCCAGATAAAAAAAAGAAAACAAAAAACCCAGAAATAGAGATAATTTGACAAGGTTTTCAAAATCCGGGCATACCCATGCAAGTGAACATCAACTTTAATGAGCATCTCCGCAGAAAAGTAGGTTAAGAACGAACTGCTCTTCTAATGTTTGTTCTAACCCTCTAAGGTTTCTGTCTTCCACACATTGGATAAGCATTCTGTAAACCATGCTTAAGGAGTGCTAGAATTTCACTAATACAATCAAGAAATATAAAAGAAATAGAATGTTGCCAATGCTAAAACTGTAAGATAAATTATTATATATAAAGAGAGAAGGAGGATTACCCACAAAGTCATAGAAAAACAGGAGTCAAATAAGTTAACTTGGTAATATTAATTTAGAATATCCAGAGGACCTTGAATCCATAGGACATCAGAATTTAAACAAAAGAGCATTATCATCAAAACAAGGACATTTTATCAAGATTCTTCACACCTTAAGCAAAATATACCAACACTATCAACCATTTCCGCTCAGATTCTAGCTCTTCAGTGCAATGATCTGAGAAATTTGTCCACACAACTAATTGAAAAAGAGGAACAAGTTTTCAGATAGCGAATGTGCCCAATGGGAAGCCCCCATAGTCTGGCATTCTATATTCCATATGAGACAATTTCATGTTTGATTAACATATTATCAATTTCCTAGGGTCTGATTAACTTTTATGCAAGGTTAAGATCAAATTCTGGACCCCAATGCTTGATGAATTCATAAAAATAATGCTATTCTGGATTGTCTTGGCTGGGCAGCCAGGTAGTTCCTTGCTTGGCAACAACCCTCTGTATTTAGTGTGCATTTCTCTATCATAGTGAGTCTCAATATTGGCTGCATGTTAGAACTATCTGGGGAGTTGTTAAAAATGCTTATGTTCAGATCAACTCCAGATATGCAGAGCAATTTATCTGTAGCGAAAACTGGGCATTGGTGTGTTTGAAGGTGACCCGAAAGTAGGCAAGAAAAGAGAACCATTGCTCTGAGGTAAATTAATGTAGGTAAGGAGTTTAAATCAATATTGAGCTGCTGATAGGTCAGTGTGAATTGCATCATCCATTTTGAATATTAATATTATATTACCAATGGTCATTTAGGCTCCATGATCACACAATTTCAACAAAGGGAAATTATGGAGAGAAACATTATTACTTAAAAGATAAAAGAATTTTTTGATACCTGGAACTTCTCAAGAATAAATTGGATTGTAAACTCCCCAATTTTGGAAGGTTCTGACGCTGGATAAAATTCAACTCCATATTTTTTATATGACTGGGTGTGGTGGCTCACGCCTGTAATCCCAGCACTTTAGGAGGCTGAGGCAGGTGGATCACTTGAGGTCAGGAGTTCAAGACCGGCCTGGCCACTATGGTGAACTCCTGTCTCTACTAAAAGTACAAAAATTAGCCAGATGTGGTGTTGTGTGCCTGTAGTCCCAGCTACCTGGGAGGCTGAGGCAGGAGAATCGCTTGAACCCAGGAAGCAGAGGTTGCAGTGAGCAGAGATTATGCCATTGCACTCCAGCCTGGGTGTCACAGCCAGACTCCATCTCAAAAAAAAAAAAAAAAAAAAATTGCGGGCTACTGTATGCAAGGAGATTAAAAAATAAGTAAGACATAGTCTATGTTTTCAGAGAGTCTTTAAGGGGTTTCTTTTTATTCTAAGCTTGTATAATTTGCATATAAGTTATTTTTTCAGACTAATAATAAAATTCCGAACTAAGCATTAGTATTTTCTGCCTTTTCTTGGATTTGACTTTTATTTGAAAATTTATTTTATTATTTGGTACTTTATATATCTCTTGCCAGCTACAGAACCTTCAGAAACTTAACCACTTTCAACTTTAGTTTCCTCATCTTTGAGATAGAATTCATGTCTTAGTCTGTTCAGGTAACTATGACAAAATGCTATAAACTGAGTAGCTCATGAACAGTAGAAATTTATTTCTCAGGGTTCTGGAGGTTGTGAAGTCCGAGATCAAGGTGCTGGCTAATTTGGTTTCTGGTGAGAGCCTGCTTTCTGGTTCATAGACAGAGCCTCCTTGTTGTGTCCTCACATCGTGGAAGGGCCATGGCAACTCTCTCAGGCCTCTTTTATAAGGACATGAATCCCATTTATGAGAGCTCTGCCCTCATGATCTAATAACTTCCCAAAGGCCTCACCCCTTAATACCATCACATTGGTAATCAGGTTTTCAACATGTGAATTTTAGGGAGACACAAACATTTCAGGCCATAGCAATTCGTAGTAGTAGAAGTGCTTACTCTCAAATGATTAAATGACCTTATGCACATAATGTTCTTAGCACAGAGCCTAGCTAAAGGAAAGCACTTAATAATGTTTGCTATTATCTATTGACTCTCAAAACAATATATTTGATACATAATTTATGACGTCTTTTCTTTCTGGTATTATTATAGTTTAAAGAAACTGAGCTATTTCTAAGAATTCCTCTAACTCTCCTGACAAGAATTCTATTAATAGTATATAAAGTAAATATATCTTTGCATATATTAAAGGAGATATGAAAAGTAAGAAACACCTTACATATGGAATCATGCTCACTGTTAATCTAGTTACATGTGCCACCAAGACAGATATCCAATAATACATTTTATAATCAGCTGTCTGATTTTCTTATTCATGTTTATGCTCTTCATTCTCTTAGAACAGCTGTATAACTCAGTGATTAAAATTATCTTATTATGGACTAGCATAGTGAATATAAAATGCATGTATGAAAATAACAAGATCTTGTATTAGGAAATGATTACAACATAGATCAGCAACAGCAATTTTGTACTCACTTGTCTTGATGAAACCCATTTTTGTTTTATAAATCATTAGATATTTTCAAACTCTGCAAAATAATGTAAATTGATGTTTTCCTTCACAAAGTGCTAGTTAAAGTAAAATTTCGGTGACAATTATAATTGTAAATTGATCACAAGCTTTGAAATACCAAATGCAAATAAAGCAGCTCAAAGCACAGGACATCTGGAGCAGCCCAGCAATGCAACTTCTAGTTTTATTTCTGCAGTGCAAAATGTTCTAGCTGGGTAAACAGATTAACCTTTTTGGATGCGATTCGCACATTTGGTTCAAATCCATGGGGAAAAGCACCTTTCAGTACTTGAGAATCTTAAATGCAATTGTGTCTCAAAAGCTCAGCACCAAGAGAGAAGAGGAACCAAAAAGAAACTTGGTCACTTTAAAAGCTGTCACAATCACTACAAAGTGCAATATAATCCCATCGCTTGGGGCAGCACTAGCTTTGGAAGTGGAAGACCCAGTTTTAAGTTTTGTCCTGTATTTACTTTTGTGGTATCTTGGGATAGTTATCACATTTCTCTGAGTCTGTTTCCTCCTTTGTAAAGTGGAGAGTTGCTATGATGATTTGCTGATGGATGGACATGAAGCCATTGGTAAACTGAAAAACAATTTTAAATGATTGAATATGATAAGGTGTGGAGGCAATGATGATAGAGGCCCAGAAGGAAAACACAGGCGACACAGGAAAACACAAGTGACAAGGGAGATAAAGAGAGACCCAATCTGTATAACAGTCAGGCAGCATCAAAGGCAGAGGGTTCTGCAGAGTTAGATATGTCCTCACTGCCTAGCCTGTAATTGTCATCTGTACCTTTGTAAAGCAGCTGGCTCATTGTAGACAATCAGTAAATATTTCCTTATCTTCTTTCAGCTACTGACCCATGACTTAAATTTTATATTTGTGCTCATGTGGTTACTTAACTAATTAATTCAATGGTCATTTACCAATGTTCCTGGTCACACTGGTAGAGACATGACCTCAATTCTGTCCTCATTATATAGTCTGGGGTGAGGCAGACATTCAATCAATAATTTCTCCAAATATATAAATTATAAATTGTAATAAATGATCTAAATGAAAAGTACAAAAGCAAGCAATAGAAGAACATTAAATTTGGAACAGTTAGAAAAAAATTTTACCTTTTTATTAGTACTTTTATTTTTCGGGGATGTCTTCCTTTTCTCTAAAAATTAATGTAAGCTCATAAGCATGACTCAGTTAGTTACAGTTTTTTTGTAATCCTCCCAGCACCTCGGGAGATTCTTTGCCTATAAGAACTACTCAATGTATATAAATTAATCAACTTTTTATATCATTGCTCTTTGGTAATTTTGTTCGTCTTCATCCTTGAATAAAATGCAAAGGTTCTAAAATGTCAGAGCTCCAGATTTACTTGGATTCATAAATTGTGGGTTTCCAATATAAAACATTTAGTCTTGCCAAAGAACCTGGTACCATTTAGTTGCTTCATTATTAAGAAACAATGATTATAGTGAACCCTGGCATTGTTTATTTTTGGTAAGAAACCATAACCAGACAAGATAAAAATACCTGATCTAAAGAAGTATGACTCCTTCTAATCAACTACAAATCAGGGCAAAATAGATGGATCTTATAGAACGTATCACTGATAGATCCATGGCCAGTGAGAAGGCCAAAATCAAGTTGAGGACAGTGCCTTTCTTCTCAAATGTTTGCCAACGGATGAATGGATTAAACAAAATGTGGCATATCCATACAATGAAATATATTATTTGGCCTTAAAAAACAATAAAATTCTAATGCATGCTACAACATGGATGAACCTTGAAGATACTATGCTAAGGGAAATAAGCCAAGCGCAAAAGGACAATATTCTGAGTCTACTTATATTAAGTGTCTAGAATAGCCAAGGGTGTAGAGACAAAACAGAATGGTGGTTGCCAGGAACTTAAGGCAGCTGGAAATGTGGAATCATTGTTTAATGGGTAAAGAGTTTCAGTTTGGAAAAATGAAAATATTCTGGAGATGGATGGTCATGATGGGTGCCCAACAGTGTAAATGTACTTAATGTCACCAAACTCTATAAAAATGTTTAAAGTAATAAATTTTGTTATACATATTTTACACAATAAGAAAATATGTCAGTTCTTGTGCAGCACACAAAATAACTGTTATAAAATTATTTTAAAGTGTATATCATATAAGTTTTTTCTTACATCTTGGGGTTCAGGTCTTTTCATGTGGGGTAAGAATTTGGTGTGCCTTAAATCTGTGATTAAAATAGCACCATTTCATGATTTACTTATAAGTAACTTGAAAATCTTGCTAAAAGTGTTTTGTTTTATCAGATAGTTTAATCTTCATGATAATCTGTTTTTCCATATTTGCTTCCAGGGTGTTACAAAGTAAGCTTCAGCTCTGCCCAAATTGTCAGATTAGTCAGGTCCTGACTTATCCAATTCTGCTTTTCCAAAGCCTCTACAAGCTCCCAGCCAGTTCCTAACAAGATAGGCCAGATAGCAGTAGTTGCAGAAGGCAGTGGTGATAGCAGTAGTAGTCACCACCCTCATCATAGTTGTAGTTGTTGTAGAAATAGCTGATATTTACATTGAGTGCTTACTACATACTAGGAGTTGTTTTAATCGCATTATATATATTCTCACTCGTTTATTTCCTTGACAACCATATGAGGTAGTACTCTTTTTACCTCGCAAGCCTCAGAGAAGTTAAATAACACGCCCAAGTTTACCCAGCTGTTATTGTGGAAGCAAGACAAAAACACAGATGGTTAAACTTCAGAATCTATGCTTTTAGCTAATAAGCATTGCTACCTCCTTTAGTAATATCCACCATGTATTTGGTATTTACTATGTGCCAGGACCTGTGCTCTATGCTTTTCATACATTATTTCCACAATAGCACTGACCAGTTGGTTTAGCAGCAGACAAGACTTGTGGAATCTGTTCATTCATTGCCCTTTTTCACTTTCTTCAAGGATGGACACCTGCAACTAGGTATATATACATTGGAACTCTCCCAATCTAGTGAAAGCTGCCTAAATTAGAGGTAGTGAGGAGCTCTCAGTTCCTCCAAATACTTCCATCTCACACTTCCATACATAGAAATGTCACAGAAGTTACTATTTTGACTGTAACCATTGGTTATTATTCCCTCAAATGCTCATCAATTTCTGCTCTTTATTGAAAACCTAGGTTTAAGCTATAATTTAAAAATCAGGTTCCTCTTCACCAGTATTGTTCTGCATTTATGAAAGCTTCAAGCTTTTTGCTACAGTAATCAGGTTTATATGGTGCCCAGACTCCACTGCAGTGTTGGAAATTTATATTAAGGCTAGCATTTTGATTTAAAAGTTTTGACAATGAATTACATGATCTTTCTCAACTAGAAAGTCAGAAAAATCTCTAATTTAAGAGTACTGCACAGAAATGAACTGAGTCACCTATGGGTCATTTTAAGAAGAGTTCCACTAATTCAACCTCTGATATTCTACTGCAAAAAAATTACTAATGAGAGGAGAAAGGTGAGGGTTGAAAAATAACCTATTACCTATTGAGTACAATGTTCACTATTTGGGTGATGGGTATATTAGAAGTCCAATCACTACCAATACTCAATATATCCATGTAACAAACATACACATGTATCCCCTAAATCTAAAATAAAACAATATTTAAAAGGTAATATATTAAATTATGAATATATTTAAAAACTTGAAAAGGAGACCCAGAATAGGGCTATGAGCTAGAAAAATCAAAAGATTAGAACTTAGTATTATCTAATGTTGTCATATATGAAATTAACAAATGCTCTAATAATAATTTTTAAACTAATACTGTCCAGTTAATTCATATCTAAAATGTGTTTAAAACTTCTTGGAACCACTGCTCAATGAAATAAAAGAGGATACAAACAAATGGAAGAACATTCCATGCTCATGGGTTGGAAGAATCAATATCATGAAAATGGCCATACTGCCCAAGGTAAATTATAGATTCAATGCCATCCCCATCAAGCTACCAATGACTTTCTTCACAGAATTGGAAAAAACTACTTTAAAGTTCATATGGAACCAAAAAAGAGCCCGCATCGCCAAGTCAATCCTAAGCCCAAAGAACAAAGCTGGAAGCATCACGCTACCTGACTTCAAACTATACTACAAGGCTACAGTAACCAAAACAGCATGGTACTGGTACCACAACAGAGACATAGATCAATGGAACAGAACAGAGCCCTCAGAAATGATGCCGCATATCTACAACTATCTGATCTTTGACAAACCTGACAAAAACAAGAAATGGGGAAAGGATTCCCTATTTAACAAATGGTGCTGGGAAAACTGGCTAGCCATATGTAGAAAGCTGAAACTGGATCCCTTCCTTACACCTTATACAAAAATTAATTCAAGATGGATTAAAGACTTAAATGTTAGACCTAAAACCATTAAAATCCTACAAGAAAGCCTAAGCAATACCATTCAGGACATAGGCATGGGCAAAGACTTCATGTCTAAAACACCAAAAGCAATGGCAACAAAAGCCAAAATTGACAAATGGGATCTAATTAAACTAAAGAGCTTCTGCACAGCAAAAGAAACTACCATCAGAGTGAACAGGAAACCTACAGAATGGGAGAAAATTTTTGCAACCTACTCATCTGACAAAGGGCTAATATCCAGAATCTACAATGAACTCAAACAAATTTACAAGAAAAAAACAAACAACCCCATCAAAAAGTGGGCAAAGGACATGAACAGACACTTCTCAAAAGAAGACATTTATGCAGCCAAAAAACACATGAAGAAATGCTCATCACCACTGGCCATCAGAGAAATGCAAATCAAAACCACAATGAGATACCATCTCACACCAGTTAGAATGGCCATCATTAAAAAATCAGGAAACAACAGGTGCTGGAGAGGATGTGGAGAAATAGGAACACTTTTACACTGTTGGTGGGACTGTAAACTAGTTCAACCATTGTGGAAGTCAGTGTGGCAATTCCTCAGGGATCTAGAACTAGAAATACCATTTGACCCAGCCATCCCATTACTGGGTATATACCCAAAGGACTATAAATCATGCTGCTATAAAGACACATGCACACGTATGTTTATTGTGGCACTATTCACAATAGCAAAGAGTTGGAACCAACCCAAATGTCCAACAACGATAGACTGGATTAAGAAAATGTGGCACATATACACCATGGAATACTATGCAGCCATAAAAAATGATGAGTTCATGTCCTTTGTAGGGACATGGATGAAACTGGAAAACATCATTCTCAGTAAACTATCACAAGGACAAAAAACCAAACACCGCATGTTCTCACTCATAGGTGGGAATTGAACAATGAGAACTCATGGACACAGGAAGGGGAACATCACACTCCGGGGACTGTTGTGGGGTTGGGGGAGGGGGGAGGGACAGCATTAGGAGATATACCTAATGCTAAATGACGAGTTAATGGGTGCAGGAAATCAACATGGCACATGGATACATATGTAACAAACCCACACATTGTGCACATGTACCCTAAAACCTAAAGTATAATAATAAAAAAAATTAATTAAAATAAATAAATAATAATACTACATCAATGCTTAAAAAAAAAAACTTCTTGGAACAATTTTTTATAAAATTGTTTTCCAAAGCATGAAAAAATTATACATAAATGTGTCATCAATTGAGCAAATCTTACTGCTCCTTCATTCCCCCATCCTCATCTCTCCAGCTTTCAAAAATCTGAAAAATAAAATTACTTCTATATGAAAAAACTCTTAGCAATATTAATATGAACTTTTTAACCTCATCTACAGAGCTATTGTTTTGCTCAAAGAAGTATCTCATCATCACCAACTACATTTGTATTCTTACTTATAATTTGGTAAAGAAACTCTAAAGAAGCAAAGAAAATTTTAAGAAGCTTCTCAAAACATCTGTTGGTCTATTTTAGATGTGTCTGTACCATGGCATTATACAACAGGGTTTCACAGGCTCTACATCCTAGTTACAATGCATTAATTACCTTATTGATTAGCAAGAGATATTCAAATAACTTGTTTCAGTTAATGCAGACTTTATCTCTCTATCCACCATCAATACTACAGTGAAGACATTGAGTAGAAAACGCAAATAATGGAATGGGGGCAATGGTGTGGGAACAGGAACTTTCTATATGACCAAGAGTTTTATTTGCATTCAGTCAAAAACAGAAATTAAGAAATTTAATTTCATTGGAAAATAATATCAAATCATTTGTTTGATTTGATGAGTCAGTTGAATCAAAATAACTTAAAATAGCTTTGTAAGCAGAAACTGAATATTTTGGATGCTGTAATTAAAAATCAATACTAACAGATATATATATATAGATACCATAATGTCATTAATAAAAGACACTGAAATGAACGTGCCTTTCTCTGATGATTAGTGAGTGACATTGAACATTTTTCATGAACCTGTTGGCCATTTGTATGTCTTTTCAAGTCCTTTGCCCATTTAAAAAATTGGATTGTTTTCTTGCTATTGAGTTGTTTGAGTTCCTTATGTATTTTAGATATTATCCCTTATTAGATGTATGGTTTGCAAATATTTTCTCCCATTCCATAGGTTGTCTCTTCACTCTGTTGATTGTTTCCTTTGCTGTACAGAAGCTTTTTAGTGTGATGCAATCTCATTTGTCTAATTTTGCATTTGTTTCCTGTGCTTTTTGGGTCATATCCAGAAAATCTTTGCCCATTATCAAGAAGCTTTTCCCCTATGTTTTCTTCCAGTAGTTTCACAGTCTCAGGTCTTATGTTTTAGTTTTTAATCCAAGTGGATGAATCTAAGAAAAAGAAATCAAACTCAAAGAAGCAGAAAGTATAATGATGGCTACCAGGGGCTGTGGTGGGCAGGTGACAGGGATTGGGAAGACCTTGGTGAAAGGCTTACAAAATTTTGGTTAAACAGGAGGTATAACTTCAGGAGATCTATTGCACGGCCTAATGACGCTTTAATAACAATGTATTGTGTATTTGAAAATTGCTAAGAGTGTAGACTTTAAATATTCTCACTACAAAGAAATAAGTATGTGAGGTAATGGATACATATATCAAAACATCATGCTGTATACCATAAATACGTATAATTTTTATCAATTTAATTATTTAAAAAAAGTGTATCTTTTTAAAAAAATCCAAATTAAGCATCTTAAGTCTAATTTCATCACGATGTTTTGAGATTTGTTGTTGCTGTTGTTTTATATTGACATATGCTTGACATCAATGAGAGCTACAAACAGCTTTTATTGTCTTGAGTTGAGGCTTACACAACTGAGATTGATCATATTCACCCGGTGGCTTAGAATAGTTTTGGATTTTACAGTATCCAATTTATCTTCAGAAAGACTTACTTTATCTATCTCATGAAAGGTTTAGAATCATGAAAGCTCCTAAGGGGAAAAATACTAGATAGTATTAAAAATACTAGAAAATAATTTGGTGTTTTGAAGTGAATATATTTGCATAACAATATATTATTTCTGCAGCAAGAATGCTAACAAATAAAAAGTATTTTTGGTCATCCAGATGGACTTACCATGAAAGTCTCATGGGAAGACAGGTTTTTTGTTTTTGTTTTTGTTTTTTGCTGTTTCCTAAATTATGAGAACAACTGAAAACCTTTTTTAAGTGAAGAAATCAAAACAACTTTTAAGCCCAGAATACATGAAAATTTTTAATAAATACAGGAAAATGGGTTGACATCAACAACCCAAGATCATTAATGTGCTTTTCTCAATTCAGGTGTGCACTGAAAATAATGAATGATGCCTCTCAATCTTAATTTCATTTGTAGGTAGTTGGTATGCTTTTTCTGCAATACAGTGGGCAATGATTTCCCATTTTCTAGAAAGTAATGGAGCATATGATTTAGTATAAAAAGATTTTTGTAATGAAAAGTGAATTTCACTCAGAGACCACATGGAAGCGCAACAAGTTCCAACAGATTGCACAGGGGGAAATATCTAGAGCAAATTTTTGTGTATAATGATTGTCACACCAACTGAATGCTATGGAAATACCTTATTTATCTATTTGTATTTATTTGCTTTCCTTTTTACCTGTGAGTTTTATACCATACTAAACCAGTAAGTTTAAAAAGATTGCCATGATGTTCACTAGAAAAGCCAAGGCTGCTTCTAGAGCTTTATCATGCTAAATTATTATCTAAACCATATCACTATTAGTATGTGTGGGAGAATATTCAATTTCACTAAAAGAGAAACTCTAAGACCATTTTCAATGGCACATATGCTGGCCTCATATCAAAAGTTTAAGACATATAATAGGAAGCAGGATAAAAAAAGAAATCTGAAGAAAGGAAAAGGACAAATATTGTGAAGTTCCAACTCTTTGGAGAAATACATTCAGCATCAGTTTTATCACAGGTCCTTGAACTTCTTGAAGATACAGAGAGGGATGAAGCAATGCAAATAAATTTACGTGAGGCAGGATTTCTCTTACCCCACAATGCTCAACAATAGCAACGACTCATTTCAACCTTTTGGTGAAGACTCATG
This sequence comes from Nomascus leucogenys, assembly GCF_006542625.1. Classification (NCBI taxonomy): domain Eukaryota; kingdom Metazoa; phylum Chordata; class Mammalia; order Primates; family Hylobatidae; genus Nomascus; species Nomascus leucogenys. The sequence goes on along the minus strand of NC_044385.1, from coordinate 45,576,616 downwards.
GTGATTCTTTAGCAAAAGATGCCAATTCTAAATAAAATCAACAATTTAAAAACACATTTACAATGCATTCCTACAACTCAGTTCTCCTAGGGAGAAAAAGTAATTCTACTTTAGTGCTAATAATGAGCTTTAATTGATCAATTTTTTAAAAATATTATTTTCATAAAGAACCATAGGATCCTTCCTTTTATATTATTAATTTCCTTAGAAATAGACTATGGTTTATTCTCTGGCATATATACCTCAAATGGGAAAATATTACTATTGTAACAATATTTAAGGCACAATATCTAAACTATTTGAAACCTTGGCATCTTAGTAATTTGAATAGTAGGTTTCTGGTTTCTAGAACTGCCTGTTATTAATTTCCTGTCCTTGATAAAGTCCTGTACTGACTCAAGAAAGTGAGTCTCAGTCTTTTCAACTGGAAATTGAAGAAGTAGATGTAAAGGATCTTGCAGATCCCTTATATTTGTGTTTTTTTCTAATACAAAAGATATTTGTTTTCTGTATTAAATAAATATGAAAGTCTAATATAGGAAAAGAGATATATTTTGTATGCATTTTAGCAGAAGGCATCTGTTAGGATTTTAGAATAGCCCCAGGGATTTTTCTCATAAGCCCAAAATGTAAGATTAAAAGGCCTTAATGGCAACTTTCCAAAACATCAAAGTCTCTAAACGCAACAATACTGCTCACTTCACCAGCTATACTTACAGCAAAATGAATTTCAGTATTTCCCATGTGCCGCTAGAATAATAAATTCTGATTTACAGAATTCAGTCTGTCTGGTACTAGTTACATTTTCATCACATTTCAAAATAAAGAATATTTAGGTAGACACATCCATTCTCCCCGAAAACATGATGATGAAATTCCATATTTAAAGGAGAATATTTGTATGATGCAGAAATCTTCTTCTTAAAAACAAAAACCCCAAAAACTCTAAAAGATCTTAGATCATAGAGATATAGACCAATGGAACAGAATAGAGGCCACAGAAATAGTACCACACATCTACAACCATCTGGTCTTTGACAAACCTGACAAAAACAAGAAATGAGGAAAGGATTCCCTATTTAATAAATGGTGCTGGGAAAACTGGCTAGCCATATGGAGAAAGCTGAAACTGGATCCCTTCCTTACACCTTATATAAAAATTAATTCAAGATGGATTAAAGACTTACATGTTAGACCTAAAACCATAAAACCCTAGAAGAAAACCTAGGCAATACCATTCAGGACATAGGCATGGGCAAGGACTTCATGTCTAAAACACCAAAAACCATGGCACCAAAAGCCAGAATTGACAAATGGGATCTAATTAAACTAAAGAGCTTCTGCACAGCAAAAGAAACTACCATCAGAGTGAACAGGCAACCTACAGAACGGGAGAAAATTTTTGCAATCTACTCATCTGACAAAGGGCTAATATCCAGAATCTATGAAGAACTCAAAGAAATTTACAAGAAAAAAACAACCCCATCAAAAAGTGGGCAAAGGAGATGAACAGACACTTCTCAAAAGAAGACATTTATGCAGACAACAGACACATGAAAAAATGCTCATCATCACTGGCCGTCAGAGAAATGCAAATAAAAACCACAATGAGATACCATCTCACACCAGTTAGAATGGCAATCATTAAAAAGTCAGGAAACAACAGGTGCTGGAGAGGATGTGGAGAAATAGGAATGCTTTTACACTGTTCGTGGGACTGTAAACTAGTTCAACCATTGTGGAAGACAGTGTGGAGATTCCTCAAGGATCTAGAACTAGAAATACCATTTGACCCGGCCATCCCATTACTGGGTATATACCCAAAGGATTATAAATCATGATGCTATAAAGACACAGGCACATGTATGTTTATTGTGGCACTATTCACAATAGCAAAGACTTGGAACCAACCCAGGTGTCCATCAATGATAGACTGGATTAAGAAAATGTGGCACATATACACCATGGAATACTATGCAGCCATAAAAAACGATGAGTTCATGTCCTTTGTAGGGACATGGATGAAGCTGGAAACCGTCATTCTCAGCAAACTGTCGCAAGGACAAAAAACCAAACACCGCAGGTTCTCACTCATAGATGGGAATTGAACAATGAGAACACTTGGACACTGGAAGGGGAACATCACACACTGGGGCCTGTTGTGGGGTGGGGGGAGGATGGAAGGATAGCATTAGGAGATAGACCTAATGTAAATGATGAGTTAATGGGTGCAGCACACCAACATGGCACATGTATCCATATGTAACAAAACTGCACGTTGTGCACATGTACCCTAGACCTTAAAGCATAATAAAAAAAATAAAAAATAAAATTACTGGGTTCTATTCAAATTAACTATTAAAATACAAAGATAAAAACTCAAAAGCTTACAGTTTAGCATAGCCACAGTTAATTAATAGTAAAGGCATTAGGCATCTTTATTCAGCAATAGTGTTGCTTTGGGGATGTGCAGTTAACCTCTACACATAGAATATTCTCCTTACAACAACAGTGGAGCTGCAAGGTATTTTTCATGAGTTCAGACACAACTGGCTACCAGTGGAAATTCTAGCAAGCTACAAATAATTCAGGCTAAACTTAAACATATCTATGATTAGATTAATCATAGAGGATTCACTTTTTAAATTCATTCATTGATTGATTAAGTGAATATTTATTAAGCATTTACATGTACTAGTCATTGTTCTAAGACTCATGGATACTGTTTGAACACATCAGCCCAAATCCCTATCCTCACAGAACTTACTTTGAAATTAAGGTTAGGAGTGAAAGAAAAATTTGAACACAGGCCGGACACAGTGGCTCACACCTGTAATCCCAGCACTTTAGGAGGCCAAGCCGGGCTGATCACCTGAGGTCAGGAGCTCGAGACCAGCCTGGCCAACATGAAGAAACCCCATCTCTACTAAAAATACAAAAACTAGTCAGCGTGGTGGTGCGCACCTGTAGTCACAGTTACTTGGGAGGCTGAGGCAGGAGAATTGCTTGAACTCAGGAGGGGGAGATTGCAGTGAGCCGAGATCCCACCACAGCACTTCAGCCTGGGCAACAGAGCAAGACTCTGTCTCAAATGTACATATATATATGTATGTATATATACATATACACACAAACAGAGTAAGAGAATAAAATATAAACAGGTAATTGTATTTTAGGAAAAATGGCCAGGGAAGACTTCTTTGATGAAGTGATATTAAAGGAAGGGCTTGAATGAAGTAAGAAACATGAGAGATTATCTGAGTATGGTGTCTTGCAGGAAGAGGGAGCATTTCAAGCAGAGAAAGCAATCTGTTCTGACTCAATCAATACAAAATCAAATTCATAAGTGATTGCTCCATTACAACAAGACCACATCTCAGTCAGTTTATTTTTTGGCATCCACCTCGACATTTTGTATATTGTAGGTGTCAATATGTGCTTGGGACTGAGATAAATGGACTTATAATCCATTTCTTGCATATGTTCACTAGCTTAGTCTATTAGCAATTACTTTCATTTTATCAGAGTTTACTGAATATCAACTATGTGTCGAGGATTGTCAAAATAGAAAAACAATTTTATTCATTCATTGTTTTAAAATGTAATTCTTCCATTAAAAATCAAAATAACATAAAGAAAAAGGAATTAGAACAATGAAGTTGAAATAAGAGTCAAAATTACCAAAAACACATTAAGTGGCATCCATTAATGTATTATTTCAATACATGCATGTATATGTTCACTGAAGCACTATTCACAATAGCAAATACATGGAATCAACCCAAATGCCCATCAATGATAGGTTGGACAAAGAAAATGTGGTACATATACACCATGGAATACTATGCAGCCATACAAAAGAATGAGATCATGTCCTTTGTAGAAACATGGCTGGAGCTGGAAACCATTATCCTCAGTAAACTAACACAGGAACAGAAAACCAAGCACCTCATGTTCTCACTTATATGTTGGAGCTGAACCATGAGAACACATGGACACAGGGGCAGGGGAACAACATACACTGGGGCCATACCTAGATGATGAGTTGATAGGTGCAGCAAACCACCATAGCACACCTTTACCTATGTAACAAACCTGCACATGCTGCACATGTACCCCAGAACTTAAAATGAAATGAAATTGTTTAAAAAAATTTTCAAGATTTTCACCAAGCCAGGAACAAAGGATCTGAGAATTACATTTAGTAGTAGGAAACGATGGAGATGTGTTATGGTAATTCAATTCTCATTGTATCTATATTTGTGTGTGCATGTGTTACCAGAAGGTGTGATGTTTTCGTATGGCCTTAGTGAAAGCTAAAAGCACAATAATGAAATATAGCTGAGCAAAGCCATTTATGAAGAGTTAAAGAAAAGTACTCCAATTAAGTTGCTTTTTAACGCTCTAATTTGATTTAGAAACGAAACCTTACAAATTTAGCAACAGGTATGCTCATTATAGTTTTTAGACTTTCTTTCTTGAATGTTAAAGTGTTAACATTTCTAACTGGGTTTAACTTGGAACCTAGGGACCAAAAATTTAAAACTAACCTCTTGAAGACCGATGTAGAGTGCTCATATTTTGAACTGTCAATGGAAAGGAAAAACTCAGGCTGCATATGTAACCTTTGTAGGCTTCAAAGATGATTTTTATTTCAAAGTTAAAATATGTGGCCTTATGCTTCCAGCCATGATGGAATAATGAAATAGAAAATCTATGAAATGATGGATCATGATTCCTGAGAAAAGGTAAAGAAGCAGGGTGAGTTCAATGAATGTCCAGTGTACAGCCTGAAAGCAGTTGCTAGGCTGCAGTGCAGAGAGGGGGAACCCAGACAGAGACTGGCATTTGTTCTGAGTTAAGGTAGAGATCAGAGTTTATGGAAGGCCAAATGGCTAGAGATTGCAAGAACAAGTACCAGAGATGAAGGAGCTGCGCTGAGATAGAGCTCTGAGAATCTGCTGAGGCATCCCCTTGAGTCTGGTTGAAGACTGATAAGCAATTGTGTGAGAGGAAACTACCCAATGCTGAAGAAAGAACCTCACTCTGAACAACTGTCAGAGCTTACACAGAGTTAGTCTTAATTCATGTTTCTACCAAGCAATGTGTTTACATGGAGCATCCGCAAGAATCATTATATAGTTATCACCATAGTAGTAACCTTAGACTAACTGGTGCTCCGGGCCAATTCTAATAAAGGTTAAAAGTAAGCTTCAGAAGGATCAAACTGATTCCAAGTATCCCAATGGTGCCAGAACAAAATCTATCACCACTTTAAAAAATACAAAAAAAAAAAACCCAGCAGCAAACAATGTATTATCTAAAAAGTCCAATAATTAATAAAAAGATAGAAAAATGAGGATAATAAACAATAGAAAAATAAACAAATTAAAAGACTAAAAATAACAGAATTTGTAGACAAGGATCTTTTTAAAAAAGTACTACAAATATATTTCATTTGTTCAAGAAGATAGAGAGAAAGAGTAATATAAAATAATGGAAGAAAAAAGTATAGGCTATAACCAAGAGCCAACTGGAAATTTAGAGAAGAAAATCTGCAATGAAAAATTACAATGCATTGTATTGCCATCATATTAAACACTGCAGAAAAAAAGTAAATTTGAAGATATAAAAATAGAAACTATCATATCCAGTGTTTATAAATAACTTCACCCTTTCAACTCAATTAGAAGACAAATAACATTTAAAAATGGGTGACAGATTTGATTGACACATTTCACCAAGGAAGAAATATGAATGGCAGGCAAATAAACACATAAAAATATCTTCAACATCATTAGTTATAAAGGAAAACATAAATGAAAACCATCACAATGTGATACCAAAGACATCCACTTGAATGGCTAAAATTTAATAAGACTGACAATACAAAGCTGTTGAAAATGTGGAACAACTTAAACTCCCATACATTACTAGTGGAGATGCAAAGTATTATAACCACTTTGGAAAACAGTTTGTCAGTTTCTTCTAAAGTTGAACGTATACTTATTATACCATCCAGTAATCCCCTTCTGATATATTTATCCAGTAGAAATGAAAACCTATCTTCATACAAAACTTGTACTCACATGTTCATGCCAGCTTCATTAAGAATCAAAAACTGGAAACAACCCAAATGTCCATTAGCTGAGAAGTACATAAACAAATTATGGAATATCCATAAATACCACTCAACAATAAAGGAACAAACGGCTGATTCATAAAAACATGGATGACTGTCAGAAGCATTATGCTGACCAGATATGAAAAACTACACACTATTTGATGTTCTAAAAAAGGCAAAACTATAGTGACAGAGGGAATATCAGTGATCACCAAGAGTTCAGGTGCAGGAAGGAGATTGCTTAGAAAGTGGCAAGGAATAAGTTTTTAAAAGTGGTCACAATGTTCTATGAAAACATTGCCCAATAGAAATATAGTGCCAGTCACATATGTAATTTGAATGTTTTACTAGCTATATTTAAAAGTAAAAAAAGGTAAGATTAATTTAAATATACTTACTTGATATATAAAAAGATGGTCAATATATAATCAACATAAATTATTAATGAGATATTTAAATTTTATACGAAGCCTTTGAAATGCAGTATATATATATATATATATATATAAATTTTTTTTTTACTTATACCGCATTTAATTAGGACTAGCCCCATTACAAGTGATCAGTAGCCACAAGTGGCTAGTGGCAGCCATTTTGGACAAAGTAGTCTATGTCATAATTGTGGTGGTTGTTATGCAACTGTATGCATTTGTCAAAACTCATAGAATTGTACATTTAAAGTTGATACTGTTTACTGCATGTAAATGATCTCTCAACAAAGCAGTTTCAGCGAAAAACGCAGGAACAGAAAGTTAAAAGCCGCATGTTCTCACCCATATGAGGAAGCTAAAAATGTTGATCTTATAGAAGTGAAAAATAGAACAGAGGATACTAGAGGCTAGGAAGGGTAAGGAAAAGGGTATACGCACAGACTTTTTAAAGGATACGAAATTATAGCTAGATAGGGGAAATAAGTCGAAGTGTTCTATAGCACTGTAGGATGACTATAGTCAACAATAATATACAGTTTCAAATAGCTAGAAGGAGAATACTGGATGTTCCTAACACAAAGCAATGATAAATTAGGGGGATAATGGACATACTGATTATCCTGATCTCATCGATACACATTATATGTATTGAAATATCATTATGTAGCCCGTAAACATTTACAATAGCATGTATTGATTAAAAGTATAAAATAAAATATTTAAAAATTTTAAAAGCAAAGTAGTTGATTTGTGGGTTAACATAAAAGACCTTTTCTCCCACACTTGAAGGTGAAGCTCAAGGATACAGAAGAAACACAAAAACAATCAAACAAGAAACAAATCCCTGTGAGAGGATTGTTATGATCTAATTGGGAAAGCAAGAGTGATACATACTGTATTACATAGCAATCCATGACATCATATATCACAGAGAACTAGCGTGGTTCACACTAGGAGTTCAGCAAATTGGCTATGGCCATTAATATCACAGATTCTGAGTTGGAATAACAACAGACATACAGAGAAATTGGCAGGTTATTTTTCTGTGAATCTTGTCACTACTTAGTCCTTTTGTAGTTCAATGCAAGAAATATAATAATCAGGGAACCTGATTTGTATCTCAGGTATTCCACTATTAGCTATGTGACACAGTTCCTTTGACCTTAGTTTCCTCTCCAGAATTACAGTAATTGCACCATATGTCAATTGCCTCATACATACTCAATGCTATGTTAGACACAATACATCATTTATTTCTCTCTACAATGTAATTTGGCAAGTACAACTACCCAAATTTTGTAGATAAGCAAATTGAGACTTAAATAAGTTATTTGCTCAAGATTGCAAGCTATAATAGCAAGTATGTAACTGAATTTAAACAAAGACTCTTCTAGTTCAAAAAGTCCATGTATACTCTACTGAACAGTATTACCTCCCAAAGTGGAGTTTAAACTAGATGTTCACCAAGATGAATGATGCTTGTAGCACAGAATAGTAATTAAGAACTCAAATTCTAAGGGCATACAGGACAAGGCTGAAATTCCACCTTTGCTTCCCAAGGGTGTGATTTTAGAAATTTTACTTAACCAGTCAGTCTGTTTCTTCCAACTGTCTAGTATGCAATGGTTAAATGCAAAGACTTTAGAGTCAGACTGCATGGGTTCATTGCTTAATAGTTGTATTACCTTGGGAAAATTACTTAACCCGTACTTTCCTCAATTTCCCCCATTTAAAAACAGAGGCATAATATTTATGTCTGCAAAGGTTATGAGGACAAAATATGCTAATATGAGTCAAGCATTTAGAATGCCAGCTGGCCCTGTAAATGTTAGCTATTATTATGGGGCTTTAGATGAATTCAGAGATCACTTTAAGTTCTAATGTCCCATGATTCTAGAATTAATAAAACACTGTGCAAACAACAGAGAACCATCTTTACTATGAAATTAACCCAGTTTGTGTCTTTGCCTTAAACAATTCTAAAGTGATTCTCAAAGTTTGTAAGCCAAGAGAGTGGCTTTTAGCTTTAAAGGACTAAATCAGCTTTGCACAGTAGCAATATCATAGCCAATGAGGTTTATCCGAGGCGCTGTCATTGCTAATTGAAAACTTCAAAGGACTAAAACTTAATGCAGAAAAGAAGTTGATTTTAACACAATTGTTCATATTAAATGAGGCCAGATTTGGATTTATATAGTTTCAGCTGCATGGTTCCTTGACTAAATGGTAGATCTTTGAGTCTCTTCTGTTATACAAGGACTGTAAACTCAGTTTATTAGCTTGAAAAATCATTAATCACTAAGTTTGCAGAAAATCTGAAGCACCGTCATTTCTCCAAGCTACCAAGCATGCTGTATGTCTCAGTCTTTGAGATTTCTCCTCACTCTGCCTTGAATTGTCTTCCTCCATTTATCACTCCTTAGCTTCTTTCTGGTCTCTAGTCAGATTTCACTTCCTCAGGGAGACCTTACTTGATCACTTTTTAATACTCTCATCCATTTCTCTTCATATCATTTCTTGCTGCCTGACTATGAATTATAATTTATTAGATTATGTGTTTTTGTCTATTTCCCATGATATCAAGGACTTTGTTCAATGGAATATCCACAACACCTAAAACTGGGCCTGGCATATAGGAGAAGTTCAATAAAAAATTGATTGAATGAATGAAAGAACACCAAGGGCCCAAATGATTTCTGGGTCCCTTCTACTTTTCCATATTTGTCTTAATGATATGAGGGGCATAAGTTGTGTTATGCTTTTTTTCCCCTCATCTCAATGCAGAATTGAATACATCAAATTCCAAATGCATCACTTTCAAAATGATTGCTAAGCATGTGATTTTAAAGGTAACTTAATAAAGTTTCTTGGATAAATAAATACATAAATAAGTGGTTCTATTTAAATAAAGAAGGCATTTGCTTCAACTAAGTTAGGCTTAGTATAGCTTACTGGTTAGAAGCCTCAGGAAAGCAAGATTGGAATAAATCTTCCTCTCTCATTGGCTGTGGTCAGCCATGACATACGGTCCATCTTGATATCAAGACTCTGACCCAAGTTACTGCACAGAAGAGTGGAAATATAAGGTATTACACTAAAAAAAAAGCACAATTTTAGAACTCAAGAAAGTCCTAGATTTTAATCCCAGCCTCACTGGTATCATGTCATTCAGGGTATGCTTTTTACACTTTCTACTTCTCAGTTTCTTAATACAAAAAGGGAGAAAGCAATACCCACCTCATCATGTGGTTTTTAGAATTAAATGAAATAATGTATATACAAATACTTAATAAAATCATCTTAAATAAGTGCTATTTTCTCCACCCCCACCCCATTACCATGCTTTTTGCCTGCTCTGAGCCTTAGGCCTTCAATCTTCCTGCCTGGATAATTGACAGTGCTGCTGGACTTCAGCTTCTCCTTGGTTCGACCCCTAGTCCACGAGCACAGTCTGTCCGAATGCCCTATTCATGTCACAACTATTTCAGTTGTGACAACTGAATACTGGGTTCAGGGGCTCAACTATTTCAGTAACTTCAGAATTAAATTTTCACCCTCAAATCAAAGTCTTAGGTGATTTTTTAAATACATTTAATACTACCACGGTTAAATTGTAACTATGAACCACATTTCCTAACTTTTTTCTAGATTGTTTCTGCTAAATGCTCAACATGGCCTATAGGAATCCTTTTGAAACCCTCCAAAATCTCCTCTCATTCTAGGTTCATACCCACTGACAGAAATGAGAACTCCAGGTCTCTCTGCTTCTTTGGGTTCCTCTGAAGTCTTTGCACATGCTTATCCTTTTGTTTCTGCTGTTCCCCACCCACACCCAACTTTCTCCCAGTTATGCTTACCTAGGCCTTCATCTCTCAGCTTAAATGCTACTTCCTTTGAGAAGCTATCCCTGGACACTCTACCCCCAGATTAGAAGAGGTTTCTTTGTTAAACTCATGGCTTAATCTATCTTGTGTTTACAGTATCTTGTCTTTACAGTATTTGTACTTTTGTTTGTATTATCATTTAGCTAATTTATAATTCCTAAATATTTTATTTTCAAGCTTCTTGAGGCTGTAATCATATTTAATTTTGTTCTCAGTTGTACTCTGAGCACTTGGCACAGAACCTGGCACCTAATAGGTCCGTAATAAATATTTAATTAATAAATGAATGGTATGCAGAGGACATAATAAATATTTAATTAATAAATAAATAGTATGCAGAGGAATATATACGGTAAGTCCTCATGGATAGATTCTTGAAAAGTGTGACTTTAAGTGAAACAAGGTACTGTATATACTGTATGCTGTAGGAATTGAACTCTTGTTTGTATCAATTAACCTATGGTAAAATTAGTTCTACTATCCAATATAACAGTTCACTTAAAGTCACAGTTTCCAAGAACCTATCAACAACAAGTGAGGACTTACTGTACTCTAACTCAAAAATTTCTGATGTATTAATTATATTTTTCTCCTTTTCTAAGTGTGCATTACTTTAATCTGGGGATCCTCATATTAAATTCCGATTTCCAGTGGAAAAACCAAAGGAGTTATTGAGTCCTGGTCATTCATTAATCCAATCTTTTATACTTATCACAAGCCACCTTCTATGATAGGCACTGAAAATGCAAGGATGAATAGCCGATGTTGCACAAATTTTACTCTTAATTGTGTAAATTTATATTTCCTTCTTCGGTTGACATATTACGGATTTTAGATATATCACCAAAGATTACAGTTATCCAATATAATTTGTCTTTGTGAATATAGAAGAAAAAAACAATTAAGTACATAAAAGTAGTTAATGTCAGTCATGCTGCCATGGAAAATTTACTTCTCAGTATACATTAACAGTTATTTAATGGCCTCCACCAATAACCCTTGATATTGCCATAAAACCTCCTAAATATACTTTATTAGTAAAAACAGGCAGTATTATTGGTTCCTACTCTTGAGCAACAACTCTGCTATTTTAATAAATGACCTCTCATGTAATTCTTTTAAGTGTCTAATTTTCATCTGCTGGATATGTCTAAGTATGTGGCAGTCAATTACAAGAGATGGAAAAAGGATCCTGATTTCAGAAATCAAATTAGGATCATGCATATAACAAACACAGTGAAAGAAATCAAATAACCATGTGATTTTACTTTGCAATCGCTACGTAATCATTTATTAGTGTCATTAACACTCATGAAGACAAATTTCTCCGTTTTAAACAGAGACACTCAGTGAGCAGTAACCTGATTTTTTTGGAATTTCATTCTTTAGGAGGGCTTTCTTCTGTGTCTTTGTGAAGTTGCCCATAAGAGTTATGTCATTACATATAACCAAGGAAACCACAGGAAACTTGGTTGCTAGGAAACCCCTGAATTGTCTTGATGAAGATCACCGCAGTAGGCTTGGCTTGAATAGAACAGATGCTAGGAAAATAAAATTACGAAGTTACAGTCACTTTTTTTTAAACCTAGGATGTCTCGTTAATTGGCAGTTAAATCTTTTCACCTAAAGAAACTAGAAAAACTGTTTGTCATGTCTGAAAGGCCATCACATAGGTGGAACAGGGACCACAATAGGGTGCTGTCAAGGGCACTGTGATGGTGTGTGAGACTCTACTCCAATGAACACAGTTTTTCTTTTCCCAATTAATTTGGCTACCTAGGGAAAGGGGTGTGGTGACAGCTACTGTCATCTCAACTGAAGGATAGATTTTAAAGAAAACACACTTGTAATTAAACATTTTCAGACCTATGACTTTCAACATTCTCTAGTTTCCTTCATACAGAGTAAAAGAAGTCCCTGCCTCTTTCTCAAAAATGTTAAGATGTTTTTCAATTATGAGTAATGTCAGTGTCTATATACATACAGACACACAAATATATATATATATATATGTATATATAATTTTGTCATCTAAGACTTCGGGGAGCTTGTAACTATTTGTTCCACTGAGTAATTTGACTATGATAACACTTATAAGAACAAAGGAATGTCCCAAAATTGGTCAAGCTGCTGAACCATCCAACATAAGTCCTCTCTTATGAGGTGATAGGCCACCCAAAGTTCCCCTCAAAAATATCATATTTATGTTCCTATGACCTGTCCTGCCCTCGATGGTATATAATTGATGTATTTATAAATCTATCTAAACCTATTTAGAATCTAAGCATATTTCCTGCTGTATCACCCCTGGAAGAAATAGGCTTTATAGCTTTATAGCTCGTCCATCATAAGAAATGATACTTCCTTTTATACCAAGCCTACCTCTGAAGGTAATCCTTTCTTTCTACTATTCTACAAATACATTTGCCTTATAAATTCTCTTGTCTTTCTACAGTTTTGTTTTCTGTATATTAGCTAAGGTCACTCTCTCCTGAAATTCCTATCTCTTCCATGATACCAACCAACTTTTGTTTTTCAAAATGAAGTTATGAAATGTAATTCCTATCATCCCTTCTTCTTTCTTCTAAGAGTTGAGTTTGTCATCTACATAGATCAAGGGTATAGGAGATATTTTTCCATAAGTAGATTTTGAATTTTAGTTCATATACAAATAGATAAAATCTTGTGTGACCAATGGAGAATTTTAAATAAGGTGGATAGTATAAGCAGGCAATCAGATCATGATAGAAAAATAACTCTATAATAGCATAATGACAGACGTTTTGGTGTAGAATTATCCTGTGAGCAAAGATAATGGCTCAGAAATGATTTGAGTACTTCATAATACACAGAACAATCAGCTGTTTGAGACAAAAAGCCAACATACCACAAAACAAATAGTTTACAAATGTTTAAGAAGTTGATGTGATTATATCTTATGCAGTCTTAGCAAGGTGACTGGCTAAGCAACTCTTTTATAGGGTGCCTATGAGAAAAAAAACCTCTGTATCCTCAGAAACAAGATGAGTAGTTTGGGGCCATTGCAAGGTGAATTAATTTTACAACTTTATCTAAAGACAGCCATTAATAAATGAAGTATCTGTGAGAAGATCTACGTCAGCATGACCACTCAGTCCTGTTCTTGGCCCTATCTTGCTTTCATTATTTTTATTTTTATTTTTTAACAATTTCTCAGATAAACATGGAGATAACATTTTCAAGAAATCTGAACACAACACAAATCTGAGAGCGATAGCCACCATAAGGTATTACAAAATCAAAACACTAAAATTGAGTAACTATCTAAAATGACGGATGCAGACTTTAATAATAGCTGCTATGTAGCGGATGGCTATTGTTTACAAGGTACTTTGCATACCTTGTCTCTAATTCTCACAGAGTTTTCGCAAATTCAGTATCATTATTTCCAAAAATGAAGAAACTGGAGCTCTAAGAAGTTGTGTAACTTTCTTTTTTTTTTTTTTTTTTTTTTTTGAGACGGAGTCTCGCTCTGTCGCCCAGGCTGGAGTGCAGTGGCGCGATCTCGGCTCACTGCAAGCTCTGCCTCCCGGGTTCACGCCATTCTCCTGCCTCAGCCTCTCCGAGTAGCTGGGACTACAGGCGCCCGCCACCATGCCCGGCTAATTTTTTTGTACTTTTAGTAGAGACGGGGTTTCACCGTGGTCTCGATCTCCTGACCTCGTGATCCGCCCGCCTCGGCCTCCCAAAGTGCTGGGATTACAAGCGTGAGCCACCGCGCCCGGCCGTAACTTTCTTACAGTTAGTCAATTTGTGACAGAGCCGGGACTTGAGCCCATGTCTAGTTACCTCTTTACCAGCCAGACTGGCTAGCTTATGCTTTCATAACAACAATGTCAATCTCAGTGGCTTAATGCAGTACATTTTATTTCTCATTCTCACTACCTGTCTAATGTGGGTCATATGGAGAACTCTGCTCAATACAGTCACTTCGGAACCCTTGTTGACAGGGCTTCTATCTCCAAGGCTGCAGATGCAGAAAAAAAGGATGTGACGAATCACAAACTAACCCTTAAAAGCTTCTACCTAGAAATGATATGATCTGTCTACTCACATTTCAAGAGCTAAAAGCTAGTCACGTAGCTAAATCTTACTTGGAGATGGGGGGGAGGGGAAGAGGAGGGATATAATTGTATTGTTTCCGGGAGAAGAGAAAAAAAGCCCCAATGACTACTAGGCTCTGAAGCCCAAGTTCTGACCACTTTACTTTGCTGAATATTCAATAGTATGACACTGAAAAAAGATAAATTAAAAGGCTTCTACTTCACTTAGTCTAAAAAGGTGCAAAAATACAAGTATAGCATAGGGTAGATCTGACACAGTAGCACAAAATGTAAAAATTTTTAAGAATTATTAGAATAGAATCTGTAAATGAGATATCTATGTAATGCAGCTGTACGAATAGGTTATATTAATAGCATTGTAAAGTCATGATTCAGGCAGACCAATAATTAGCCCCAAGCTCCCAAATCCGTATCTCCTGTCTAGACTTCCTCCTGAGCCCCAGGCTTCTTTATCTGACTAAATACTAGATTATCTCCAGAGGTTCTTGGATCTCATCATCCTAAAACTGACTTACTAACTTCCTGTCCTTAAAAAATAAATAGCCCTGTCCTCACAGATGCCTTGTCTGAGTTGACATAGCACCAGCCAATTCCCTAAGTTAGAATCTTCAGATTCACTGTGTCCTCCCCACCCCTCTTCTCTGCTTCAAACAGCCAATCACCAAGTTCATTCAACCTTTCCTTAGCAATGTTCCTCCATCCCAACAACCTCAGCCCAAGCTGTGGTTCCTCAGCTAGTCTCAGAATTATTGCCATAAACTCTTAACTGACTTCTCTGCCTCTAGTCTGGACTGCTCTAAATCATTTTGCATACTTCTGCCAGAGTAATCTTTCTAAGATGCTTTTAAAAATACTGGTCTACTTGCCATTGACTGCCCTTTCAATACCCACAGGAGAAAGACCAAGCCCAACTGTATAGAACATAAGGAACTTCACAATTTTGGTCCTACATTTCTGGCTTTATCTTTTGACTGTAAACCCTCATTGCAATATGTGAGTATAAAGAACAGGTACAGACTTATCCACTAGTCTCTGAACATGCCAAGCACTCTGTTCTTCCATAACTCCATGCCCTTGTGCATGCAGGTCTCTCTCCCAGGCATAAGCACCTTTCTCTTCAAAGTCTGGTGAATTTCCACTCAGTCCTTTAAGACCTAACTGAGATATCACTCTTCTCAATTAAACTTCTCTCTTTAAACACCTCTATTATTATCTTTGTCACACTGCATTGGTGTTATTTCTTTACAAGTCTACCTCCTCTACTCAACTACACACTGTGGTAAGAATTAATTGCCCTAAGACTTAATATGGGCCCTAAAGTTTTGAAAGAATTAGGATAAAGACGAGCTGGAGAATGAAATGCTAATTGGAAGGAACTAATGGTGGAGTTTGCAAAAATCAACATTGGGTTAAGGTTCGCAGAAACAAAGAGTCAAATGTGAAAATTCCACTGGCATAACAGAAAATTAATTTATACAAAGTAAAATGTGGTTATTAAGAGAAATTATAAGTAAAATATTATTTACCTAATCATAATAAGAACACTCATTCAAATTCCCTAATGATTATGACATAAAATAAGAGAATGTAGGCTTTCAGAAATGTAAAGAATAGTTCTGAAAGCAAATCATAGTAAATTCCCAGCCCAGGCCAGGTGGCTCCAAAACTCAGCTGACCCTTTACTCTACTCCACCTATCATCTCCTTTATGAAAATCTCATGTAGAAAAGATACAAAATATTAACATCACACCTGACTGCATGCTCTTCAAGGAATTTTAAATTAGCACAAAGGAAAGTGTTTCCCTTGAGAGCTATTCTGGCATCTTACACTCACATATTGCAATTGGTATATGAGGCCAAAGCAACATGCTTTTAATAAAACACACTATAAACATGGGATGGGGTGTTTTTCATTACCCTGGTGATAATTCCGCTTTTTTCCCATCGGAGTGGAGAGACATTGAACCCCACTGAGCTGATAAAATAGGCTCGATGAATCCCTATAGCGAGAACAGAATTAGCAGTGGGATTGCAGAGGTTTCCCATCACAAAAGCCTGGGTAGCATTTTATTATTGAAGTTGTCTGATTGCTTTGGTTCAAACTTTTTCCCCAATTCTTTTCTTTCTCTGTTTTAAATCACAACAAACAAATAAAACAATAACACAACAAGCAGAGGTGTGGGATGAGCTCCTCATCATCAAAGACAGCTGCACAAACTTGCAGTCAAAACATCTATTTTTCAGTCTAACAGAGGCAAAGCTTGTCATGATTCCCCATAACCTGTCAAGACCAAGGGAAATATGTACTGCATGCCCTGG
The DNA here is from genome assembly GCF_006542625.1 of Nomascus leucogenys. Classification (NCBI taxonomy): domain Eukaryota; kingdom Metazoa; phylum Chordata; class Mammalia; order Primates; family Hylobatidae; genus Nomascus; species Nomascus leucogenys. Next base: position 45,559,754 of record NC_044385.1, on the reverse strand, counting down.
ATCTTTGTGCTGTGCGGTTATAATGTATTCAGAGCCAGGGAAACATTATAGTCAGAGTACCCAGCCACTCTGCTTCTTACAGCAACCTATTGTTTTGTTTTCATCAGCTGTCAAGTTATTATTTCCCTAGCTGCATGTAGGGCCCTCTAGATCTCCCTTCTCTCAAAATAAAACTTCTCAGGTGCTCTGAGAGCTGCTTTCCATGAACGTAAATACAGGGTGTGCTGCTAGCTCATATTAAAACTTCTCCATCCATTAAATGTGCACCTTCTCTCATTATTAAGAGGACATTTAAATTTTCCTTTCTGCACTTCTGTCATAAAAATTCCATTTTTTATTCAGTGACTTGTTCCAAGCCATTTCATCATTCAATGCTTTATGAAAAATTTAATGGTGTCTGTTCCTCTAAGTCCCACTAAAATTGCTCCATGTCCAATGTTAGCTTCAAGTCAGCCTAAGAACAGATACTTATGTCTCAAACCTGTAGGTTCATCCACTTACTCCCTAATTCAATGGTTCTCAAATTTTAGTCTACATCAGAAGCACTTGGGGAGGTTGTTAAACCCGCAGCTGCCCGCAAAGACATTGACTCAGGAGGTCCGGGGTAGGGCACGGGGATGTGCATGCTGACAAGCATCCCCAGGCGATTCCGTTCTACACACTGGGGACCACAGCTGCGCCAATGAGAACAAAGCCTGGCATAGGTATATTTCCAGCCCCATCCTTACTAATTCTGGTATTTGGTGCATCCTAAATGAGTGAACCAGCACATCCCTAAGTCCATCAAGCTAATCCCACATCCCCCACCATCCCTGCCCTAACTCTATGCATGTGACTGGCTGTTCACTTTGGTTTCTTGATCAGTACCTCTGTTTCCAACCAAAATAAGAACTGTGCCTGTAACATCAGCCCAATGCTTGGGACTCTGCCTTGTTCCCAGCAGAGAGAATCCCTTCCACTGTAGTGCTAGCCACAGCCTAAATTTCTAGCAAAACCTAGACAGATCACCAAGTAAAATGAAGATACTACCACATACTTGAAAAAAGACTAAAAGCAGCCCAGACCTACCATATCTGATCCTCACTTCCATACCTGAGCCTCCAGACCCCTAGAGCATTGATTTGGAACATCACCTACTTTGAGGGTTGATCCCTCAGCCCTTCTACTGGATGAGTTTCTTGGGGTCTAAACCAGAGTTTGCTCTGGTCCGCACCTGAGGAATTGTTCTTAATGTATTTCACTTTGTTGCTATGATGTCATTGGCCAGACTGAGGGTCATTATAAGAAAGATTCCTATGAAGCTCTTTATTGTAAATACTGTAATAATGTTTGCAAGGGTGTTCACTACTTTACTCAATTTCCTTTTAATGAGAACGCACGGGGAGAAATTTCTGTCTGGTCTTGATACCAAATATAGATTTACTGCTTATGAGCAATTGATTTGCGTTTTATCTTCTGAACAATACGTTTTGTAAGAGAGAAGGCTCCTGTTTTTTCACCTTTGACTGATAGGAAACAGGACGTACCTCCAGCACTGCATTGTATGTTTTAAGTCACATTCCCAGCAACTTTGTCCCCACTTTTATTTTTCTATTTTCTTTCACCCTAACGTGTACTCTCTTGTTATATTTTCTATCTCTCTCGTAAGCAGTATAATTTTTTAAATTGAATTAAGGCTTACTCTTTCTGTACTGACCACATGGACCCAAGAAAATAAGATAACTCAATGGCTGAGGATGACAAATAATCCTGTCAACAAGCGTGTATTATGTATACACTTCAGGCTCAGAAAAACTGCAACTCATCTGAGAGATTATGACATAACACGGAGTGCTCACGCTTAATATACCTACAATGTAGCTGAAGAAAGAAGACTGGCACATACAGAATAATACCATACGATGCAAGTGTAAAGGTTAGGAACAAGGTGATATTGATGGTTAGCATTTCAGGAGTTTAACAATGAAGGAAATTAGTGAAGGGAGAGTTAGAGATTTTCCAAAGAGTTAGTGATTTTCCAAAACAGATAGAACCTAAACCAGCACTTAGGTTATGGAGATAATTTAAGGTTTCTGTATTGATAGAATGAGGAGAAAAACATTCTGGGTCAAACGAGCAGCATGGAGGAGGGACAGCGAAAAGAAGGAGGAATTTGAGATGAAACAGACATGGATTTGGATCCTGGATTCTGAACCTCTCGGAATACTTTTCCTCACTTGTAAATCAGGATAATAAGGTCTATGAAGAATCTTGGTTTCATAAAAATTAAAGATAAACTGTGGAAAACAGCAAGTACAATACCTAGCACCCCTTAAGCACTCAAAGGCTAGTCATTTCTATAACAACAGTGATAAGTCTGGAGGTAGGATTGAGTGTCCCCGGCATGCAGTTCTCATAGTCACTAGAATGCCTGCTACACTGTGAGGAGAAGTGGAAAAAATGATTATATAGTTAGGCTGGGGACTGATGGTGGGTGGTCTTATAAGTTAGCAGATAGCTTCAGACTTGACAGAGGAGGAACAAGCGAGCTATTTAAAGTTACTGAACAGGGCAGTGACATGATGAAAGCAGCGTTTAAAGAAGATTAATGTGGCCATGCAGGCGGAGAATGAAGGAGAAAATACTACAGGCATGGACACTAACTAGAAGGCTGTTGTGGTAATAGGCACAAAGCAACAACAAACTGCAGGATGAGGGAGGCGGCAGAAGACTGCAAAGGAGAGACTTTGAAATACTTTGAAGAAAATATTTCTTTCTTTGGAGAGGATTTTGTGATTGACTATGGAGGAGGGATGAATGAGACAAAGGTCAAGCCTAATCATAGTAATTGTCTTACCCATTGCCTCCTGTTTGTCTTTATCTCCCACTAGATTCTGAGCTCATATGGCAAAAACACCATTCCTGTCTTGTTCACAGATGCCTAGCATAGTATTTCAAACCTAGATGATATTCATAATGTTTTTAAGCAAATTTCATCAATGAATAATGAGTTAAATTTTGTTCTTGGAAAACAAATCAAATGGATAAATATATATTATTAATGACTACCACAAATTTTTATTTATTGAGCCTTTCTATTGGGTGCTTTATAAACACTATATATATATATTATTTCAATCCTATCAAAATTCCTATACAGTAGATACTATTATTATCTCCATTTAAAACTGACAAAATGAGGCACAACACATTGGGGCAATTTACCCAAGGATACTTAACTAGAAAATGACAGAGCCAAGATTCAAACCCATGTCTTCTGATGCCAGCGTCTATACACTTACTCAAGGAAATGGGAATGGGCCTTGGAAAAAGAGAAAGTCCTGTCAAAAGAGAAACAGAAGTAATGGAAACCAGATAACTTTTTTGTACCTTGTATTTCATAAGAATTTAATCTTCATATCAATTCCACAGGTAGGTATTCACTTAGGTTTAAAATGCTCTCCTACTAGTTGTGGAGAGAGGGATAAGCAACATGCCCAGAGAGAACAAAGGAGGCTTCTTGTTCTCAGCGCATAGAGGACAGTAGATGTGAAAAAGCAAAATAAGCATAAAAGTCAATAGTAAAAGAAGACTGCAAAGTAGCACCTGATGAAATATGCAATGAGGACACAGGTTAATCAATGCTGGGATTTGGGGAATGGGAGTGAATGCTATCATATTCCTTTGTTTTAATGCTCCTCTGATTTTATTTTCTTACTTCTTTCTGCATATGCACTTCCAACTCTCCTTTTGTATTATAAGACTGTATAAAATATATTAGTCCACCTACAGAGTATTTTACTAAAAGCTTCCTTTCCAGGAATCTGATGACATGTTAGACTAGATGACTTGTGAAATGAGTACATGCTATTTTAACGGGCAAAGTGGTGTTTTTGCAAATCCATACTATTCGTAGCTACACACACACACACACACACACACACAGAGAGAGAGAGAGAGAGAGAGAGAGACAGAGAGAGAGAGGGAGAGAGTTTTACTTTTCACTCCCGTGTAGAATGTTTTATATTAAAGAAAAGATGGGCTTTTATATATCCACCTGTCATGCAGAGAAAACTGTTACAACACTGACCAAATATCTTCAGTACTACCACTATAGCCTGGACACTTTCTACTAGTTCACATTGCTACCAGGGTTCCTGACAAAAAATGAAATTTCCTTTAGAATCATCAACAATATAGAATTGAACTGCTAATTCCACACATAGAATTTTCTTTATCCCTGAATTATTTATTATATACACTTTATTCTACTTGAGAAATTAGTACAGATAGATGATTATTAGAATATATATTTCAATAAGATTTTTTAAACATTACTTCAAAGAGACTTACTTTCACTAACTTTCTTTTATAAGGTGAATTTTGTTGAAATTTTATGTGGAAAGTGTTGACCTCAGAACATTTGGGACATGGAATATCATCTATGTAAGATTCTCAGACAAAGGCTGGTGGGACTTAACATTCAAGTGAAGAGGACCCAGCACTGAAGTTTTTGAATGAAATGGAGAACATTGATAACAGAAGAGATACATGCAGTAGGTGAATTAATCTCAATTGATGCCAATGTTAGATGCTTTATCTCTTATGACTAAACAGCAATTTTTATGGAGGAAAAGCAAGAAATAAGAGACTAAAATTGAATTTCCTCACATGGAGCAAAAGACCATGGAGAAAGCTCTGTAAAAGATGCAATAGCCGTGAGTAAGTAAGACCACAAAAAATGGAAGAATGTTTTAGAAGTTCTGGACTAAGGACCAAATGGAAGATGGGAAATCTCTTTCTCATTTATACAACATGTTCTCACTTACAAGTGGGAGCTAAATATTGGGTACACATGGACATAGAGATGGGAACAGCAGACACGGGAGCCTACTAGTTGTGGAGAGAGGGATAGGAGCAAGGGCTGAAAAACTACCTATTGGGTACTGTGCTCAAAACCAGGATGATGGTTCAGTCATACCCCAAACCTCAGCGTTATACAATATACCTCTGTGACAATCCTGCACATGGACCCACAATTCTGAAATAAAAGTTAACAAAGAAGAAAAGAAAAATCCATTTAAAATTTCAAAATAAAAATCTCCGACACTCTAATAAGGGATAAGAAGGCCAGAGTGTACCTGTAACTCATGGTAACACCTTGATGTTGCCTCTAAGATGGGGCCCCTCAGCACCTGGGGACACACTGGCGAAGACATGCTTTTCCCACTTTGTTTTCTATAGACTTCCTATCATTTTTATTATAAACTCAGGCTATTTCCGCAATAACATCCAAACAGTAAAACCTTTGCCAATGTTTTCAATAATTATGTTTTGAATTTTACTCATGTAATGAAGCCTCTTCTTTTCCCTTTTTCTCCCCAATACTATAACTCAAGTTATAAAGCAGTATCTTTTCGCCTGCTAAAAAGATAACAATATTCTTAGACTGACTGGTTTTGTCAACGCATCTTATTTGCTCAGTTTTCAACAACCTACATTACAGGCACGTTCTGTTGGTAGTGTCATGGTGATTTGTGGAATTCGGTTGGTAACACTTTGACACAATTTTTTCTGTATGAACTGGAATAACTTTCTCACTTGGGAACGGAAAATGCCATGGCGCAAAACCACAGAAATGTCAGTCTGGTCAGTAGCTCCCATTATTCTCAGAGATGTGCCAATGAAACGAAATCCTAAAGAATAATTTTTTAAATATTGGTATTCTCAGCCTCTCTTACAGAGTTAGAGACCTAGTGTTTTTCAGGACATACAGAAATATCTGAGGACAGAACGGGCTTTTGTTGGGATGAAATAATTGCTCATATTTGAAATTAATAAACGTTAAAAACAGCAGGCCATTTAAACTGTCCAACAAGTATTAAAATTATTTTCATTAAAGCTTGTTAGTTTATATTTATATGCTTATTTTTATTTCTTTGAGGAAGATCTTCTACCTCATAATTGGAAAGACTACTTCACAATTTAACAAATTGTATTTTAATAGAGTTCTCACATACTTTGTTTTAATGCTTTCATTCTCAGTTCTGTCTCATTGCTCTTAATAGCACTTTGTTGCATTATACAAAATATTTTTTCCTCCTTGACATTTAGTATCTTCAAACAATATCAAAGAGCCATTAGCTCTCCCTTTAGTCCCCACTCCATCAAGCTGTGCTAATTAGCTCCTTTAATCTTTTCTCTAAATAACTCTCTCTATTCTCTAATCAGTTTGTGGTGAATTCTCCGAAGTTTCTTTAATTTGCTGGAATTTGGTGAGTGGCATTACATGGTGTTACAGATGTACTACAAAAACGATGTGCTACTACTCTGCCGAATATCTGCTGGGAATTTAAAGCACTGACAGTTTCATGTGGCATATTTCACATGTAACCTGTAGGCTGCCAGATATACAAAATAACAGAGATAAAAGGTCCGAATCCTCAAGCTCCCTCAAGTCACCAAATAGGGCACCAGTTTAACTGTGACCCAATCAGCAGGAGTTTTAACTATAAATAGTTATATTTTAACTAGAAATACCTGTCCACTCCTCAGGGTCCACTGAAAATAAAAAAGCATTAAATGAAATTGAGAAAGACCAAGAGACAGAGAGAGAGAGAAAAAAAAAAAAAAAGAAGCAGGGAGAGACAGAAACCGAGACAGTGAGAGAGTGTGTTCAGAGCATACATTTTCATTTTTAATTCTGTTTTAAGAGAATCAATATACCTATAAGAGAAAGATGTGCAGGCTATCTGGTGGCAAAATCTATCACATTTTTTATCATCAGGGTTTATTCATTATATCTATGTGTATTTCCTGAATAAATAAGGGAATCGATGAGTGGATTGTGGGGGTTAGATTGAGTCTCTTTCTCTCCCTTATGCTCATCCATCCAAAACTGTAAGTGACCCATACTTGAAGAGAACAGGAGTGTTCTTTGATGAAGGTGTAAAGTGGTTCTTCCCACCTGCTAGAACCTCTCACATATTATGCGCTTTTCACATGAGGTTTTGTGCTAGGCTGAGACGCAGAAAAAATGAAAAGACAAGATCTAAGATCTATGAGCAGATTTAAGTACAATTTATGATAGTGATAATGAGGAAGCTGTCACGATTTTTAAAAGATGAATTGCCCACTAAACACTAGAACAGGTTGGAGAAAGGAGAAATAACCAATTTTGTCTCGATTCTAGAAATTAAGCACATACTACATAGGTGGAGAAAAGGGGAAAGTGCATATAAGGAGATGGGCTGCACAGCATGGTGATTAAAGAAAGAGGCTTTAGGCCGGGCTTGGTGGGTCACACCTATAATCTCAGCACTTTGGGAGGCCGAGGTGGGCGGATTGCCTGAGGTCAGGAGTTCGAGACCAGTCTGGCCAACATGGTGAAACCCCGTATCTACTAAAAATACAAAAAATAATAATAATAATTAGCCAGGTGTGGTGGCATGTGCCTGTAGTCCCAGCTACTCAGAAGGCTGAGGCAGGGAAATTGCTTGAACCATGGAGGTGGAGGTTGCAGTGAGCTGAGATTGCGCCACTGCACTCCAGCCTGGGTAACAGAGCAAGACTCCTTCTTGAAGAAAAAAAAGAAAGAAAGAGGCTTTAAGCCAGGTAGAAAGTAGTCTCAATTTCAATTCTGTAGTTTACTAGCCATGCAACCTTAAAAAAATGGACTCAATATCTCTACTACTCAATTGTCTCTTTCGTAAAATGGATATAATACAAAGAACCAACTGTTCTCAGTGCTTACTATGTGCCAAGCAAAATATAAATGCTTTACATGAATTAACTCATTTAATTCTCACAAAATCCACGAACTGGCTACCATTGCGAGAAATAATTTTTACAAATTGCTTAGAACAGTACAGAGGATGTGATAATCATTTGAAGAGGTTGGGTATGATTATTACATCACTGTCACCATCTGAAGATATGAAAAATAAAGTACATAGAGTTATGTTATTTGACCAAGATCACACAAACAAGAATTGGTAAAGGCAAGATTTGAATCAGGAAGTCTATTTATTTCTAGAGACTGAGAACCCAAGTTCTTCACAGTGTGGCCTTTAATAATAAACTAATATCTCTCAGAACTACCTGGCACTGTCTCAAACACACAGAAAGCCTTAAATATTAGTGAGTATTCTTACGATTGCAGGGCAGACCAGAATTATAGTCAGGGCAGGATACCATTCATTCATTCACTTAACCAAAATTTAGAGAATATCTACATATCCTAGGCACTGGACTCAGTTCTGAGGTCATAAATGTAAGTAAAACATGGTTCATGCCCACAAGGAACTTTCAACATATAAAGGAAATCAAGTTCAGAAATAAATAACCAAAGTACTGTGAAAAGTGTGCTATGGGAATAATGGCAATAAAATTACATCTACCTCACTGAATTGTCATGAGAATTAAATTAAGTTGACGTGTGTTAAATGTTTACACTAGTGCCTAGAACATAGTATTTAGCATAAATGCATTAGCTATTATTGATTTTATTGTATTGTAATCATCTGAGTGGTGGTATGCTCATAAAGAAAAAGCAATCAGGCCCAGAAGAATGAAACTGAACCCCACCAATCATCATATATAAATATTAACTCAAGATGGATTAAAGACTTAAATGTTAGACCTCAAACTATAAAGATCCTAAAAGAAAACCTAGGAAATACCCTTCTCGATATTGGCCTTGGCAAAGAATTTACAGCTAAGTCTTCAAAATCAAATCCAACAAAAACAAAAATTAACAAGTAAGACCTAATTAAACTAAAGAGTTTCTGCCACCAAGAGACACTATCAAGGGAGTCAACAGAGGGGAAAGTATCTGCAAACTATGCAACTGACAAGGGCCAAATATCCAGAATCTATAAAAAAATTTAAACAAATGAACATGCAAAAAACAAGTAACCCCATTAAAAAGTAGGCAAAGAACATGAACAGACACTTCTCAAGGAAGAAACACAAGTATCCAACAAACATATGTAGAAATGCTCATCATCACTAGTCATCAGAGATGTGCAAGTCAAAACCACAATGATACACCATTTCACACTGCTCAGAATGGTCTATGTTAAAAAGTCTAAAAACAACAGATGCGGCAAGGCTGCAGAGAAAGGGGAACTCATACACAGATGGTGGGGATGTACCCAGCCACTGTGTAGATCAGTTTGGAGATTTCTCAAAGGACTAAAAGTTGAACTACCATTAAATCCAGCAATTCCTTAACTGAGTATATACCCAAAGGAAAATAAACTGTTTTACCAAAAAGACACATGCACTCATATGTTCATCACTGCATTATTCACAAAGACACTGAATCAACCCAGGTTCCCATAAACTCTGGATTATATAAAGAAAATGTGCTACATATAACGATGGAAAATTATACAGCCATCAAAAAGAGTGAAATCATGTGCTTCGCAGCAACATAGATGCAGCTGGAGGCCATTTTTCTAAGCAAACTAATGCAGAAATAGAAAACCAAATACTACATCTCACTTACAAGTGGGAGCTAAACATCAAGTACACGTGGACATAAAGATGAGAACAATAGACACTGGGAAATATAAGAAGAGCAGGCTGGCAAGGGCTGAAAAACTACCTAGGGGGGACTATGCTTCCTACTTGGAAGATGGATTCATTCATACTCCAAACCTCAGTGTCATGCAGTATACCCAGACAACAAACCTGCACATGTACCATCTGAACCTATAACAAAAGTTAGAAGAAAAAAAAAAAGAAAGAAAGAAAAAGAAAGCAATAGTAAATCAATGGCCTGCACATCAAATTCAGCTCCCAGACTTGTTTTGCTTGGCCCATGGTGTTTTGTTTTGTTTTGTTTTGTTTTGTTTTGTTTAAATGTGAATGAATTGCCGGCATTAAAAACATAGAAGATCATCATATAAAAATTTAGATATTCAGTTTCTCCTCAAAAACCTAAAAATTGGAAAGAACATTTCTGCTTGGTGAACATGAGCATGAGCCAAAGTTTAGCTCAGAAAGCCCAGAGGTCTTCTTCCCGTTTCATGGTGCCAGAGACCAACTTGAGGCAGCAAGGCCAGGGCTCCAATTGCACAACTCCTTGTGAAATGGGAATGATATGTAGGACATATAGAAAGCCCCTCCTAGATAAGATCTTTCCTAAAAATTTATTCACGGGATTATAATTTTGGTCAGTATTATGAATGGAGTTTTAGAAATTTTCATGTCAAAGAGAATATTGCTAAATCTCTCAAAAAGAGGGAATAAAGGCCCTGAGAACCTTTTCTAATTCTACAAACTGCATGTAAACCAGTAAATATAAAACTGGAAATCTCACTTAAAAAAATAGATAGTTCCTTAATAAGTTTAACATAGAATTACCATATGACCCAGCAATAATGATACTCTCAGGCATACACCCAATACAATTTTAAACAGCTGTTCAAACAAAAACTTGTACAAAAATGTTCATAGCCCAGCTGATGTAGGGCGGGTGAACCCCAAAATTAGGGCTTAGCGTGGGAGAATTTTTGGCTTTGCTCAGGAAATAATTCAAAGGTGAGCTGGTGGTGTTAGACAGCAATTTTTATTGAAGCGGCAGTGTATAGCAGTAGCAGAGGTATCGCTCCTCGAAGAGCAGGGCTACTCTGGGCGCAGTGCCTATGGAGCAGCCCTCCTCTGCAAGAAACAACACTTCTGCTGCTGCTGTGCACTGCCACTTCAATAAAAAATTGCTGTCTAACACCACCAACTCACCCTTGAATTCTTTCCTGGGCAGAGCCAAAAACCCTCCTGAGCTAAGACCCAATTTGGGGGCTCACCTGCTCTACATCACAACTATTCACGATAGCCAAAAGCTGAAAACAACTCGAATGTCCATCAACAGACAAACAGATACACAAAAGGTGGTGAATCCATAACATGAAATATTATTCAGCCATAAAAAGGAATGAAGTACTGATATATACTACACCATAGATGAACCTTGAAAACATTATGCTGAGTGGAAGAAGACAAACACAAAGGCCACATATTATATGATTTCATTCATATGAACAATCAGCTTAAGCAAATTCATATAGAGGGAAACAGAAAGCAGATTAGTGCAGCCAAGGACTGGGGGAGGGGGAAATGAGGAGCAGCTGGTTCAATGGGTACAGAATTTCTTTTGGTCATGATCAAAATATTCTGAAACTAGATGGTAGTGATGGTTGCAAAATAGTGTTTATGTACTAAAAGCCACTGAGTTGTAAATTTCAAAGTGGTTAAAATGGTAAATATTGTTATGTGTAATATTAGTACAATTTAAATAAAGGCATTGCTCATAGGACTTAGGTTTTCAATGAGCAGGGGCTTTGTTCTCCTTTGTCCAAGTATCTCCATTCAGTAAGCTTTTCTTAAATAAATGAACGGCTTAATCAGCACTATTAGAAAGGAGATAAAATAATTATTGAGCAAAATGAAGCATGACCTGACAATTCCTCACAAAAGGAAGGTATTATTAATACTTAAATTTTTCTGACCAAGAAAACATTTGGATATGCTCATCATTATAAATGTGAAGATGAATTCATTAAACCAAAGTTCTTCCAGTCCCTCTTCCAAGGACATATCCATGAGCAATCACATTTCCACAATCTTCTCTGACACAGATAGTGAGCCTGAAATGGGTAAGATCGCCTGCCTGAAGATCAGGTGCTATCCACCTTTCGAATTACAGTGTTCAAAACGTATAAGCAATGGCTGAGGGATTCCAGCCTTGAGGTTCCCAAGGAACACTGCACTCGACATTAAAGCCCTATCTGTATTAAATTTAGGTCTCATATACCCTGGGTCTACTCCTTTCCACACTATTATCTCTATGTCTTTCAACTTTTTTCTTCTATGATATGGTTTTCATACCATTAAGTAATACACACACCCTTCCTAGGATTCATTCTTGTTTGTTAATGTCCTTAGAGGCCGCATCTGAAACTAGGCTAAGTGTTCAAATATGGTCCACAAGGGTGCCAGAGAAGAATTTCCAGAGTTCCGAAAACTACATTTCTATTGATACAGTTTATATTTACCTTGGAGAGAAGCACGTTATCTGGTTTACTATCGGATTTGTTGCCAACTAAAACTTGGAGTTGGCTGCAAATTTTTTTTTTTCAAAAAGCACAAGGGGGAGACACAGTTGCATCACCACATGCCAAGAAACGAAAGGGAGGTGGGACAAGAGAGAGTGGAGGAGGGTGATATGAGCTGGTTGTACAGAGCTGGGCTCCTAAGACTGCTAGCACCTAGTTTCCCCATCCCTTCTATAGTCATGCATGTCGTCATAAAGCACTTGACATATTATTGAGACTTTCCTGTCTAAGTACTCTTCTAAAACTTTTGCCAACACTGTCTCATTGAATTCTCACCATAATAACATGAAATAGGTTTGAAGAAATAAAGTCTCATTGCCCAAGATGATGTAGACAGTTTGTGGTAAAGCCTCAAATCAAACACAGATCTGCCTAACCCACAGATTGCTCTTAAGTACTAGGTGACATTGTAAAGAAAGGTGCGTAGATGTGCCATGGAAGGGTTCAATCTGTTGGGCACACCAATTCACAGCAGACACAGCAGGACACAATCCCTGTCCCAGAGAATCACAAGATCCAGCAGGCCTGGCCATCAAACCACAGTGAGGGCATTGTCAAATCACTGTACAATGGCAAATATTTTTCTATAAGGGACGGGCTAAATGTAAAAAAAAAAAAAAAAAAGGCTAAGGGCTGAATACAATTTGTGTTAGAGAAGTGGGATTTTTTTTCTTTGCTGTTTCAATTTTGTTTGTTTACTTCACCTCCACCTTCATCAATCCTACAGTTCCCACAGATGTGCATTAGGGGTCTTTGCTCTGAGATCCCATTTCTATTATGGCAATGTATTATACTTTATTTTCTATTCGTTCCACTTTGATCCCCACTAGACTGAAAAAATTCCAGGACAAGGACCATATATGATTTGCCTTGATGTTCCTAGAACCTAGCAGGTTACCTAGAACACAGCAGGTATTCAGGACTAAGTACCTGAATAATTCTGTGTAATTTAATAACTAAACTAGAATGGAAAGACAGAGAATCCTAGTGAGTTTGCCATGTGGGAACCATTTTGAAAGGCTGCATTGTGTAGGCATCAAGATTCTCAAAACAGCCATAGTCACTCTTTAACAGGGGAAACTCCACTCTCCAGCTTGTTAGTAGTCTGGAGGGCCACCTAGCTGCTTGCACTCCTTTCCCCCAGAAATGTTAAGTCTACAGACTAAAATTGGTAAAAGCATTTTAGTAGTAGAATTTCTCTTAGAGAAATTATAAGGAAATATCCACACACTTGAGAAAATGTTAGCAACATGGGTGAAAAATGTTAGCACTAAGAAAAGAGAAGGAAAGTCCAGATCAAATGATTTTGGAAATCAGCTCTGTCTTTTACACTTGATGGTGACCTGGATGTGTATCTTTTGGAGGGGAAGGTTAATTCTATTTAGAAATAAGGACACCACTCTTTTACTTCCATGCTCGCTCATTATTTCTTAAGCAGCCTACATAGTATTCATGGACCTTCAGAATTTTCTTTATAAGAGAAGCATGCAGTGAATGATTTGGATTAAAGCTTCCTGTGCATAGTGAGCGGTTTATGTGTGTACATGTATGTGTGGTGGCTTAGGGGTAGATTAAGAGAGACGAAGGTGTAGGCTAAAACACAGCCAAGCCATGTCTTGGAGATGTACTGGTGCTATGAAGAGAACAGTAAACTGACAAACAGGAGACATGGCCTTCAGCATGTCACCTAGGCTCTTTGTACCTCAAATTTTTCCGCTTTAAAATTAAAGAGTTGGACAAATTAACCTCTAAGTTCCTCCTACCTATAAAGTTGTATGACCTTAAGAAAACAAAAGGGCTTTTTAGTGGCCTGCAGAGTCTGAAAAATCAACATGCTTTGTTTTGCAAAGGTTATCGATAACACATAGTCTTATAGCATCTAAAGAAGCTACTTTTTAAGATACAAAAAATCAGTCATAACCGGGAAGCTGTCCACAAGAGGTCTACATGCTCCTTTTTTAGAATGCTGAACTCTGGATGCCAAAGAAGATGACAAGAGGTGACAGCCAGGAGGGGAAAGTAATTCTCAAAAAAGGTTATGCAATTTAAGTTGACACTTAAGGTATATCAGTATCTGGTGGGAAATGATGTAAGCTCCTTACATTTCGGTTTTACAGCAATGAAAAAATAAGAAATCATTCCAGAATATATTCCCAAAGTACTCTTCAAAGGGAACTTTAAAATTGAATCCCACAAATTTATAGCCAACATTGGAGTTTAATATTCCGCTTTATCAATCCAAATTTCTCTGAGTTGCATTTATATGTAGATAGGACATTTTTGAATCATCTAATCTTTATATAATTATCCACTACAGATATATTGTCTTTAATAGTAACTCCTTCATGTTTATATAGTAAGTGGACAGCCAAAATAACCAAAATAAAATTGTAAACCTAAAAAGGATCTCAAAATTTAAGTCATACAAAATTGTTTGGAGAAAAAGTGAGCCTGCTTTTATTGTATCAAAATGCTTGGAATGACCTTCTCTTAATATTATTAAAGTATTTTATGCTGCTAGTCAATGCAAATCAAAAGCAATAATTTAAACTTCATGAAGAAAAATGTTAACATTCATTAAGAAAAATTATTAACATCATTTACTCTGAAGAAAGAGTAAATTTTAAAAAGTCATTTTTATAAAATAATGCTTTCATGGCTTATATATTAAATGTCATATTTTAAATGGATTTTGTAATCAATGAAATGATGTCATATCCAATCAAAATTAAAGGATATTCCCTGAATTCCTGTGAATTTATAACTTACCAAGATAGAAAAACATGTTCTTCAACAAATCTTTATGAATATTTAAAATAAACTACAAACTAAAGTATAACTATTTTAATCAGGTATTTAGCTAAAATAAATAAGAAAGAATCACTTCAAGTGCATGTCTCCGATTGTCCATGTTTCCATGGCAACTATCTCTTTCCTTTCCTGCTTCCTAATATCTTTGTTGGTCGATATTTTATGGTAATTGTTTCCATGGAAACTTGTGCTTGTCTACTTTTTCCCTAGCCTAAATCTCCACCTTCCCAAAAGGTGAGCCAAAAATGTAAAATTTCTCAGCAAAGATGAATTCAGAATAGCCAGAACTTTGGGACAAATTATTTTTGAATGGTTTATTGTCACTTAGTGTCTCACTTTACCACCTTTCACCGCCCCCAGCTTCCCACTCCATCTACTTTTCCCTCTACCATTCCCTCATATACTGACACATTCTTTTTTCTCCAGCTTGCAAATGTCTCTTCCACCCTCAAAGCTTTTCCTCCATATAGTTACAGACTATATATAGTAACAAGAATATTCACATATTCCAACTAAAGATTTCAACAGATCTTTTTCTCCTAAGGAAAAAAAAATGCATATAGACACATTAATCAATCTAGCTCAACACATTTACAGGGTGCCTGCCCTATATGAGCTGACCACCTGTGGCTATGATTATGAGGAGGTGGTGGCACTTGCCCAAAAAGAATTCAGAGCCTTGTACAAATATATGAACATGAAACAGATAATTTCAGAGTAACAAGTGTAAAGAAACACTGTGTATACCCTGATCAAGATTTCAAAGTCCCCCTCGATGAACAAACACAGAAATACATAGTACACACATGCACATGCACACACATGCACGTACATGTAAATATAAGGAAGCATGGAAGGAATATTATAACAGAGCTTTACACAAAGAATCAAAAAGGAGGAAATCTTATTTTTTGTAATCATAAATATAAGTTAAGGATTCACAGGAAACATAATTCCACCCAAAATGGTTTAAGTGAGAGATACAACGAAGGGCCAATTTACAGAGTTTTCATTTCCTCCAGGAAGTTTCTTCTGACCCAGGCCCGCATTATTTCCTAGCCCCATGATGCCCTATTATTATCTACAATGGCACCAATATTCCATTTTAGAGATTATCCTTTTTATGTCCTCAGTAGACTTGAGATCTGAGAGAGCAAGGAATATGGCCATTTCATTTCTACACTGCTAATTCCAAATATAGTATGTGCTCAATAAATGTGTGACCTCTACTGGGAAAGACAGAACTGTAGATAATCAGAGCCATAAATCTAGAAAACGGTATAATGCAAAACTAACCGTAGAAAATGTTAAAGGCAGAAGTATAATCATATGCTATGGAAGAGCTGAGAAAAGAAATTAATATTATGATAATCAATTCATCTTATTGGATAGTGACAATTTGAGATTTGCTTTGAAGTTTGGTTAGGATTTCATCCTACAGAGATAAGTCAAGGAGGGTATTTCACAATAAACAAAGCTTGATGAGTGGCATAATAAGAGGCAAAAAGAAACAGAGGATGCTCAGAGAAAGACATGCTTTCCTTGGATGTCAAAGACTCAATAATGGGAACATGATTGGAAAAGTCAATTGCAGTTATTGCTCAGACTTTGCTGATGCACTTCAATGCCCAGGTTAAAATACACAATAGAGGACCACGTAAGGACACAGCAGGGTGTTAACACAGTTACCCAACAGAAATAGGCTTATCTGGAAACCATTCTTAGAATGGCCACAGCCTGTTCTCTTTGTCAAATAATTCTTACTTGCAATTTAAAGCTTTATTTAGTACCTATGTCTCATAGAAGAATGGAATTCTTCTAATTCAGGACTTTATGAAGACAACAAAAAATTCAATTCAAAGTGATTTAGCCACACTGTGAGGTGACATTTACCTACAGTTAACCAAAGAGTGAACTGAACATCTACCTATCTGTTACAAACCATAAATAACAGATTTGTAGTTGTGGAATTAAGGAATTGATCAAAGCAATGAAAAATGATCTCATTTGGATCTTCCTTTTCCATGATCCCAGATTACTCTTCTTCAGTGTCTCATTATATTCTATATCCCATTTCTGTCTATATTGTAATGGCCTTATATAAAAGTGTGTTTGTATCAGCGATTATATTTAAATGAGAAGAATTTTTTTATATTTTCATCTGCAATTGTTCAAAGTGTATTAGTTAATAGAGCAAAGCATGTATTATTTTATTTCCCCAGTCCAGAATTATGACTTGATTATAAGATAGAAAATCAACTTGATGGGGGAAGATAGGACATTAATCAATTCCAAATTCAGGAATGTTAAAATATAAATTTTGAAATGGGTAGGGGTTCACTGCATTTTGAATTTTAAAAATGTGATGTCATTTCTCTCAAAATCTTATCAATTCTTCATCAATTCTGTTTCTATATTTCTGTCTATTGGTTAATTCTAATACCTGCTACACAACCCTCCAAGGAAGTTTTTTCTCTTTCAATGCCTGCTTTGCAAAATGCTTGCAGACTTTTTCTCTGTATCCCTGGGAATAGCTTCGCTGGTTTTGAGTTGTATTTCTGCTCTGTGCTATTCCTTCAGGGATCGTTCTCCAAATTGTGTTGTCTTCCTGGCTTTTCAGGGAAACGAGAACAATTATATATATAGCTCCCCCAAGGCACTGACTTTTGGTTGCTGTGTCTTACAGGTTTCTTAGCTTCAGCAATCTACATTTTGTTGTGTGAATATTACAAAATAAAAATATCAGCTTAAATGTATCTAAAACTGCTCTGAACCAAGAAAGATTATATTACTTTTCCTGCTAAATGTTCAGAATAATCTTGTGAGGTTTTAATCTTTTTAATATTCTACATATATGAGAACTAAGTCTAAGAAGATCAAGTAGCATTCCTAAAATCACATAGCTAGCTAGAAGTCTGAGCCAAGATTCATATTTAAACCTTTGAAACTAAAAAGCCAACATTCTTAAATAATAGGCTTCATGTGCTATGCCTTCAGCTGATTAGTGGGGAAGGGTGAATGAGACATAAGATACAAGGCATTGAAAAGCAGAAATGAACATGAAACTATAACTTTTAAGCCAGAATGAAGAAAGTCAAAAAGTAATTATATTCTGCAGCTTTTGAGGAACATATAAATTCACCTGGAACTTTCCAATTTTATTTACATTTTTCTAAATGTTGGCACATCACATCTGCACTAACATTTCAATAGAGCCGGTGCTAAAGTGTGGTAGTTAAATTCAAAGGCGAAATCAGCTTTGTGTACTCAACAGAAATACTACCAATCATTTCCTACTGGAAATGCTGGAAGATAACTTATCTTTGAACACTTAGGAAATTTGCATAATAAATACTACTCGCCAAATCTGCAAAGCTTCAGGGCAAGCTTTTTCTGTATCTACATGACTAAAAAATGTATACTAGTTAATTTAGGTAATGTAGCGGATGGAGGAGGCTGGGGGTAGGGACTATCTCATTACTAAGTACAACAAAATTACATAAATTATATGAAAACACTCATCACAGAAATTAAAAATTAAGTGCTTGATAGGGATTGAATGAATAATGAAAGATCAAATGATAAATATTCTATTTTTAAATATACAAATACATATAAATTATTTATATATTTTTCTAAGTTATAATTTTTGTTACTAGAAGGAAGAACAAAAGCACCCAAAAGAAGACTGAACGAGCCATTTAATGTAACAGGAAATGGATGAAGTTTTGCTAAAGTAAAACCTACTACTAACACATGTACATATCTAAAGTTGACAAAAGATATCACTAAGCTTTTTTGTACTAAAGTTAAATTAAAGTAAAACCCTAGCACCTAAGTGGAAGACTAATACTGGAGTGAATTATGAACTCGGTAAGCATACAATATGCATATGTATATTCATTGATATCTACTCTTAAAACCTATATTGTATTATAATAGACAAAACACTAGAACAAGAATTTGAGAACTGAATTTCAGTGTTCATTCACTCTGCTACTAACTAGCTAGGTGATCAGGCAAGTTAGCCCTTCTCTGATCCCTTCTTCTATAAATGAGGAAATTGGACTAGATGACTAAATGATCACCAAAGTCTCTTCCGTAACTAACATTCTATGATTACATTTTGCAGTCACACCACAGAAAATGTCAAAGAAGTATAATACAGGTCCCACATTCAACACATAAACAGACTTATTGAAAAAAGAAAAGCAATGTATAAAAATGACAACTGAAACTCCAGTAATCTGGTTTTGTTTAGTTTTGCTTGCCTGCGGTTATCAATTCTGGATCATAAGCTATTTCCCAACCATAAGTTATTCTAAATTGAAATACACCCATCACACATATTATTCATTAATTCTAAAGTATGCATTTTTTTACATGTTAATGTTTCTGAAATCAGGATGCTACTTAAAATTGACAGCAACTTACATTCAATGACATATGGTAATAACCACTCAATAAATATTTAGCTCCATGAATGAATGACTAGATGAATTAATAAAGATTGATGTTAACTAAGAACTATTTGATTTCAATCTTTAATTCCAATTTCATTAATAATACCATAAGAGATTTCTTTGATGTTTAAAAAATTAATTTAATACATTATTTATAAATCTACCTCTAAGCAAATTCTGGGCTTTGATTTAAAATCTTGAAAGAAAAAGTTCGACATGGAAATCTAAAGAAGTACATAGAAATGTTTACCTAGCAAGAATAAGAAAACATTAATTTTGTATTCATTATTTAAAAGTAACGAAATTTTTATTTTATAGCCAAATTCATGTTGCAGAGTTATAAAATGAGAAAAGCAATAATATAGTTTAGGGGAAAAGACTATAAAAGTTTCTGAAACTTTTTTTTTCTTTTTAACCTCTGATTTGGCAAGAATACCAAAGACATAAAGCTCATTCAGAATATTTTTTAGTAAATGTTACTAATAGTTAAGAGTTGGCACTCAAGTTAAAACATAAGATATAGCATTCTAATAAAGATGGGAGAGCAAAGTGCAGTGTCCAAGAATTCAGTAAAACACACTGCAACCCTAAGGTTCCATAGAGGTATCAGGAAAAATTAGACTTCAGAGTCCAGGAAAACAGCCCTGAGAAAAACAGTCAATGAGAACTCTACTGGTAAATGGGCTATGGAGGAAGCTCTACTTGGCTTTCATTTGGCTAACAGTAAACACCAGCAAGAAACTGGAGGGCAAAAGAGAGACAGACCATAGCTATTTCTTCTGTATCCCCCTCTATCTCTGGACTGCCTCCTTTTTTTCCTTTTCTTGTTTTTCCTCATTTCTTTATTTTTTTAGTAGTGCAGAACAGCTAGTGACTTCCATTTCCACAGCTCCATTGAGTGGCCCTTCTCTTCTGCATCAGCTCCTGCCCCAGTAACTCTGTTTTACTTTCTGCACCTTTACTTTTTCAGACCTAGGCTTCCCATTGTCATTAGCTTCTTGGCATCGCATCAACCCTTGCTTTGTCCCTTACCTTGACTATACCTCTGTAAGTAATTCCTTCATTGACAACACTTCATTAGCACCATTGGAAGCAAATTCTATTTTTGCTGATACAGGCTAAGAAAAACTTGAGTGAAACCTAAAATATAAGTAATATTGAGGTGTATGAAAATCTAATTCTGTTTAATCATACCTCAATTTTTGTTCACAATTTATTGCTCTCCGAAGAAAAGCACTGACTCAATTTTGGGTAACTCACTGACTCATTGTTAATTCTGATCTTTCCCAAATGTTATTATAATGTTCAGTAGTGAGAGGTCTAACTAAATAGGAAACCACCTGTTCATTTCAGAGGACTCAGAGAAAACATACTGGATGTTCTTTATGGATTATTTTATGCAAAAGTACCTTCCATGAAATATAAAACCTGCTTCTGATTTTGGCCTTGATCATTCATTTATTTGAACACATTTAGACATTTCCTACTTTTAAATTTAAGAAACAAACATATCAAAAGGAAAAAAAGAAACTATTTTACCCAATGTTAATTAAAAAAATTACTCTATTCTGATTATAACCTAAGTTTTTAAAAGACTTGAGAGAATACAAAATAAATCATATGTTCATAATAGTATTTTAGACAAATAGAACTAAAGCTAGGGGGTTCCTGGGACCGTGGGGCAGCATAAGTGGTCGATATGGTGATACTCAGGGGAAAGGAAGCTGGAGTACGCCAGAAATAAATGATAGATGTCACATGACTACAACCTGAGAGGTGGCCAGACTTGCTCATGAACACCTGGCCACCTCTCAGGAGGCTTCTTCTTCTCTCAGCTTCTTATCTTCTTTATGTTGTAAGTATAGCAGTTGACTGGATCTATTGAACAAGGACTTCAATAATTTTTCTAAGGACTTGAGATTTTAAGGGTTGGAAAAGCAACCAGGATAAGTAGTATAAAGGCAGTTTGGTTCCTTAGGAAGTGCAAGGTCATAGCCAGTGTGTAGGAAACAGGCTCCAGCTACTCTTAAATTCACAGTTAGAAAACCAGCCAGAAGACTGTAGATCATATCTTTCTGGATTCCAGACGTTCGTAACTCAGTTTACATTATTGGGAACTTTGAAAAATAAAGTCTTATTATCACAACTGCTAAAATGTCATCTTCCACAGCATTTTGTTAGGAAACAGGGTGACATAACCAGTTCATGAGGATCCTTCACCATGCTTTGTAATACAGTCTTTGATACCAGGGCCTAAGAAAGTCTTGGGACATTCTTTGTCTACTTTGTATTTAACGATTCAAGGCAGAAACCTATGGTTTTTATGTTTATTCAATCAATCTGTTTCAGCTTCTCTAGTGAGAGCAAGAATATTTGCAACTTCACTTACACTCACTCATTCGTGCACCAACCCAATTATTTATTTTATTTTAATAAACTTTTCTTGAGTGCATAATACATGTCATTAACTATACTAGAAAACACACCAATAGGTTAGTCCTAGATGGGGTGTCTAGCTTTGAAGAGTTCAGATTTTTATGTGTGAGTAAATAAATTGTACAACTGGGAATATGTCCAATAGGAGAGATATGAACTGAGTATGCAGATGAGGGGAGCAGCTAATACTTCCTGGAAGACATTAACAAAGATTTTAGGGATGATGATAGTGGCATGGGATTTTTAAAAATGAATAGGCATTCTCCAATCTAAAGTGAGAAAAGAACATGACAGTCTGATGGCATGGTAGTGCAAAGGTTTGAAGGCAGGAAAGAGCAGTCTTTTCCTTGTACTTTAGCGCTCTTACTTCAAGGAAACACTCATCACCTCTAAGACTGTCATGTTACATTAGAGAGAGAGGTGGCAATGCTTCCTGGGGAAGACTGTTTCACTATCTCTTCCGAAAAGATCCAATTCAAAATGTCTCTCTAGAAATTTATATTGGCTCAATGATTCAATTGTTGGAATAAAGAATTTCTTTCCATTACTTATAAGGTGTTTAAATTTGATTTAAAAAGAGAAGATACAACAGTTCCCTAACTGTTGGGATATTGAATATTCCCAACATAAAGAAATGATAAATGTTTGAGATGATGGTTCTGCTAATGACACCAATCTGATCTTTATATATGTATTAAAACATCACTATGTACTCCATAAACATGTATAATTATTATGTGTCAATTTAAAAATAAAATAAAGTATAATAAGAAAACGATTAGAAAAGACTAGTGTTTCCCAACCTTGGCTTCACAGTAGAATTACCTGGGGAGCTATCAAAAAATACCAGAGCCCAGCACCCACTGTAGATAAATTATATCAGAAGCCCTAAATAGGGGGCCCAGACTCTGGTAATTATTTTTCACTCTTCAATTCTAAAGGATAGCCAGGGTCTAGAGCCACTGAAGTAAATAATATTCACCTTCTCTTTTTGCTCTAACCTTTTGTCATTCCAACTGAGTAAGAAACTGGAGACAAACTCCCATCTTTGCAGTACTGTGGGGATTTTAGGTTTAGTGTCTTTCAAACTACTCATTGGGCAAAACCACTAGGGCGTGAAACAAATGTTATCTACTATGAGGCAGCTGTGTGCAAATAAGCTACATGAGGCCATTGCTGATCAATGTTTTAATAAGGTCAAGCTAGAGACAAGCAGTGCCAGCAGTACCACCAGCTACCAGGCTATGTTGTATTTGGGATTGCTGCAGAGACACCGACATGCTTGATTTACCACTCAGAAAAAGGACTCTTTTGGAACACGAGGATCCGTACTAATAAGCATGTTCTTCACTGCGCTAAAGAGGGATGTGAAAGAGAGCACAATGAATTGTATTAAAATGGTCAACAACTTTAAATAATAATGCATTTCATTTGGATTTGCAATGCTTAATGCAAGTCAGATACAGAAAGTTTCTTTTTAGAAAACTAACACAAATCAATCATTGCTTTTCACAGAATTTTAGCATTGAAGGGTCTTTGAAGGTCAGCTTGCCTAGCATCCTACCTAATTTCTACCTAAGGCTGAAATTCCACTCTAGCATACTTTATAACAATTTTCAAAACTCTGCTTTACACTTTATTTCACAGCTGAACTTTTAGAGCTTCCAAATGTCACCAATTTCACTATAATCTCTATTTGTTGCGAAGCTCTTTGGTAAGCTTGAACAAAATTTCCTTCTCCTTCCACATTTTTTTCTTCTTCCTAATTCACTTGAAGTCATGCAGAAAAAGCCTAATTTCCTCTACCATCTGAGAGCATTCTGAATTCTTTTAAGAGAGTTATACAGAATCCCCAAGTTGTCTCCCTGAGTATCTTTCAAAGTAATCTCCTATAAACCCTCCATGATGCTAATGAATAAAGTGCCATTTTTATTCAGGTGCCATAGTTACCAGATTAGCACCAACGAGTTTATTTGTAGAGGAAAAATTGTATTTTGTAAAGAAACCCAGAGTAGCTCCTGCTTTTCATTTTAACTAAGGTATTTTAGTGTTCAGATTTGCTTGCTTAGTCAGAATCTCTTTTCCCTGGCTCGGGATATAGAATATCAGCAATGTTTAAATGCTAGGATGACTAAACTATCCAACCTTTTGCAAAACTAGGTGTATAAGCAACTTCTTATCCTTGCTCCTAAAACAAGCAAAGATCCATTTGGGAAACCAAGTATGATCACTTTTAATTTGCTTCTTTATGAACCTCACAATTATGTCCCTCTATCCCTGGAGATAATTAAGAACTTCTTTTTATCATTTTTTATTTTACTTTAAGTTCTGGGATACATATGCAGAATGTGCAGGTTTGTTACATAGGTATACATGTGCCATGGTGGTTTGCTACACCTATCAACCCATCATCTAGGTTTTAACCCCCACATGCATTAGGTATTTGCCCTAATGCTCTCCCTCCACTTGCTCCCCACCCCAACAGGCCTGGTGTGTGATAAAACAGTTATTTGTAAGCAGTAAGAGAATACTGAAAATCTCTCCCTTTTGCTAACACAAAGCTCATGATTTCCTTTGGTATATCAGTTTAAATAAAATAATATTCAACGGATTAGATGGTAATAATATTAACCTTCATCAATTTTACAGGAAAATGAGTGTAGCTCATAGAACTTCAATAAAGTCTTGAAACAAAAGAAAAAAAATCTTATAATTGGACAAAGGCTTAGAGATGATTCGATCTTCTCTCTCTGTATCCATTTTATAGGTGGTCTTTTTGCCTTTCTCCAGCCTGTCCTTCATGAAACCGAGAAGTCTTTACTCTTAGTGGATAGTCTGAACTCATATCCAGACATCAGACCTTTGGTTTCTTCTTTAGAAAGCATGAGCATTTGGATAACCACTTTCCTGTGTTTTAATAACAGTATTACAGGGAAAATAATAAATGTTATATTGCCAATCAGTTTTCAGTTATTATCTAGTATGAAGACAGTGTGAAGTCACATTATTTAGTCCTTTTTATACAATGCTTCCCCCCTTCCATTCAAATTAAGGTTAAAATCTGTCATCCTCCTGAGTTCATGTTTCTTGCTAAAGACCACATGTAATCTTTATCTGGTGAATAAACAGGCTGTCTTTCTCATTTTCAAAGAACATGTTCTAGAGATTCCCTGAAAAAGGACAAAGAACATAGCTATTGCTGACAGAATAAATATGCTGCCCACTCTTCTTTCTCAATTTTATTCACTTCTTTTGATGACATTCAATGACATTCTAATCATTTTCTTATATGTATTACACCTATTTTTCACTCTCTTTACAAGAAAGATAACCCCACTGAAACACCAGACTCAGGAAGAAGAGAAGCACCAAGCAGGAGTGGCTTCATAAGGCAGGAGACACTGACCTCACACTTAATATTTAAGAATCCAAACATGATTCCCTGTATTTTCCTACAACTGGAATAACTAACTTAACACCTAAAACAGCACTGTCCAACAGAAATACGTGAGTCACAGAAGCAAAGCACACTTAGAATTATAAATTTTTTAGTAGCTATGTTTTTAAACAAGTAAAAAGAAATGGGCAATATTAACTTTAACAATATGTCTTACTTAGCCAAATATATCAAAATATTACAATTTCAGCATGTAATCAATATAAAATGTGTTATGATATATTTTAAATGTTTTCATCTTACACTAAATCTTCAAAATCCAGTGTGTATTTTATACGTGTAACCAGTTTGGACAACCATAATCTAAGCATTCAATATTCACATGTCTGGCTAATGACTACCATATTGGAAAGCACATAAAGAGTGCTACATTTTTCTGAATGTTCCTTTAAGGAAAAAACAGGTATTATACTATGTATTTTAAATATAGGAAGAATTTTACAGCAAGTAAAAACTCCTTGATATTTTGGTCCTATGTATTTTTCTTTCTACTTATTGCACAATACCAAAAGAGTTAGTAATAGTCAAGAACATTTGATAAACAGTCTGTGTTCACTAGTCCTACAAAATTTAATCCTGAAGCTTCACAACTCAGTGACAAATGAAGCCAGACTGAAAACCACAAGATATAAATTGTTGCCTGAAGTCCCTTCTGAAACAAATAAGAGCGGTTAACATTCAGGGAGCATGCTATGCTACAGTAGTTAAAGAATTAATCTTTACATATGTGTCATTTATAATTTAATTTTCACAGAATGACTTACTTAAAAACTGTTTTTGAAGTCAGGGTTGGATTCCAAATGTGTACAGACTTGGAATTCTAACTGAGCTTTTTCCTTGGTTACTGCCACTTTGGCCAGAAATTGTTTTAAATTCTCAGGGGTTCCACTGTAAGAGGTACCTTAAAAACAATGTGATATAGCCAAAGAAAATAAGCTCTCTTTTGATCCCATGTTATATGAGAAAATATTAAGATACCTGAATATATATGTGATATGATTTTGCTCTGTGTCCTCACCCAAATTTCATCATGTGGCCCCATAATTCCCACATGTTAGGGGAGGGACCCAGTGGGAGGTTATTGAATCATGGGGGCAGGTCTTTTCTGCGTTGTTCTCATGATAGTGAATAAGTCTCACAAGATCTGATGGTTTTAAAAATGAGAGTTTCCCTGCACAAGCTCTCTGCCAACTGCCATTCATGTGAGATGTGACTTAATGTGACTTTCACCTACCTCCATGATTGTGAGGCCTCCCCAGCCATGTGGAACTGTAAGTCCAATAAACTTCTTCCTTTTGTAAATTGACAAGTCTCCAGTATGTCTTTATCAGCAGCATGAAAACAGACTAATACAGCAAATTGGTACCAGTAGAGTGGGAGACTGCTGAAAAGATACCCGAAACTGTGGAAGTGACTTTGGAACTGGGTAACAGGCAGAGGTTGGAACAGTTTAGTGGGCTCAGAAGAAGACAGGAAAATGTGAGAAGGCTTGGAACTTCCTAGAGACTTGTTGAATGGCTTTGAGGAAAGTGATACGAACAGTAAGGCCCAGGCTGAGGTGGTCTCAGATGGAAATGAGGAACCTGTTGGGAACTGGAGCAAAGGTGACTCTTGTTATGTTTTAGCAAAGAGACTGGTGGCATTTTGCCTCTGCCCTAGAAATTTGTGGAACTTTGAATTTGAGAGGAACGATGTAGGGTATATGGTGGAAAAAATTTCTAAGCAGCAAAATATTCAAGAGGTGACTTGGGTGCTGTTAAAGGCATTCAGTTTTATAAGGGATGCAGAGCATAAGAGTTCAAAAAAATTGCAGCTTGACAATGTGATAGAAAAGAAAATCCCATATTCTGAGGAGAAATTCAAGCCAGCTACAAAAATTTGTGTAAGTAATGAGGAGTCAAATGTTAATCCCCAAGACAATGGAAGAAATGTCTCCAGGGCATTTCAGAGATCTTCATGGCAGCCCCTCCCCCTCCTTTACTGGAGGTCTAGGGGAAAAAATGGTTTCATGGCCTGGGTCCAGGCCCCCTGTGCTGTGTGCAGCCTTGGCTTGGTGCCCTGCATCCCAGCCTTTCCAGCAATGACTAAAAGGGGCCAAGGTACAGCTCAGGCCATGGCTTCAGAGGGTGCAAGTCCTAAGCCTTGGTAGCTTCCACATGGTGTTGGGCCTGCAGGTGCACAGACAACAATAATTGAGGTTTGGGAACCCCTGCTTAGACTTCAGAGGATGTATGGAAATGCCTGCATGCTCAGGCAAAAGTTTGCTGCAGCAGCAGGGCCCTCATGGAGAACCTCTGCTAGGCCAGTGTAGAAGGGAAATATGTGGTCAGAGCCCTCACACAGAGTCCCTACTGGGGCACTGCCTATTGGAGCTGTGAGAAGAGGGACACTGTCCTCTAGACAACAGAGTGGTAGAACCACTGACAGCTTGCACCATGCACCTGGAAAAGCCACAGACACTCAATGCTAACCCATGAAAGCAGCTGGGAGGAAGGCTGCACTCTGCAAAGTCAGAGGAGTGGAGCTGCCCAATACCATGGGAACCCACCTCTTCCATCAGCATGACCTGGATGTGAGACATGAAGTCAAACGAGATCATTTGGGAGCTTTAAGATTTGACTCCCCTGCTGGATTTCAGACTTGCATGGGGCCTGTAGTCCCTTTGTTCTGGCCAATTTCTTCCATTATGAATGGCTGTATTTACCCAATAGCTGTACCCCCATTGTATCTAGGAAGTAACTAGTTTGCTTTTGATTTTACAGGCTTATAGGCGAAAGGAACTTGCCTTGTCTCAGATGAGACTTTGGACTGTGGACTTCTGAGTTAATGCTGAAATGAGTTGACTTTGGGGGACTGTTGGGAAGGGATGATTGATTTTGAAATGTGAAGACATGAGATTTGGGAAGGGCCAGGGGCAGAATGATATGGTTTGGTTTTGTGTCCCCACCCAAATTTCATCTTATAGCTCCCATAATTCCCACATGTTGTAGGAGGGACCTGGTGGGAAATAACTGAATCATGGCAGCAGGTCTCTCCCTTGCTGTTCTGGTGACAGTTAATAAGTTTCACAAGATCTGATGGTTTTAAAAATGGGAGTTTCCCTTCACAAGGTCTCTCTTTGCCTGCTGTCATCCATGTAAGATGTGACTTGCTCCTCCTTGCTGTTCACCTTCCCCCAGTGATTGTGAAGCCTCCCAGCCATGTGGAACTGTAAGTCCAATAAACCGCTTTCTTTTGTAATTGCCCAATCTCATGTATGTCTTCATCAGCAGCATGAAAATGAACTAATATAATATGTATTAGCTTCAAAAAGGCTTCCATTCTTTAAAAATTGTTTATGTCATCATACTGTTGGAACAGTGCTAACTGCAAACCAAGAAAGAAAGAGGCCCTTATCCAAGAACTCTTTTAGTACAATACTCTTTTAGTATTTCCTCCTTTTTAGTACAATCTAAAAATGAGAAAAAAATGGCAGAACTAGTAATGACTAATGTTGCAATAATGTAATAAGAGTTGGAAACATGTCTATTATTATTTACAGCATATCCAGCACTTAGCACTTGGTGTATACTAAGTGCTCAGTGAATATCCATTGAAATAAGGAAAGAGTTCCCTCTATGCAAGTTCATGGTGCACCAAACTGGGGACTTCTATAAATAAATTTGTCTTGGGTAGGGGATGATAATTTAAGTATATATTACTACAGATTATGCTGGAGATGAATATACATACATTCAAAACAATGAAAATATATTTATTTCCTTCAATACAATATGAAATGTATGCATGTATTAGTTTTTATTGCTGCTGTCATAAATTACTGCCAAGTTAGTGACTTAAACAACACAAATGTATTCTCTTACATTTATGGAGGTCAGAAATATGACACAGCTTTCACTGGGGAAAAGTCAAGGTGTCAGCAGGTCTATGTTCCTTTCTGGAGACCCTAAGGGAGAATCTACTCCTTATCTTTTCCAGCTTGCAAACATGGCCTGCATTTCTTGACTCATGATCACATTCCTCCATCATCAAAGCCATCAATATTGTATCTCTCTGATGATTCTTCTGTAGTCACAGCTCTCTTTAACCACAGCCAGGAAAGACATAAAAGGTCTTCCACTTTTAAAGATTCATGTGATTAGACTGATCACAATCATATAACCCATCTCAAGCTCCATATCTTTAGTCACATCCACAAAGTTTCTTCCCAAGTAAGGATATAGATAGATAGATAGATAGATGATAGATAGATAGATAGATAGATAGATAGATAGATAGATAGATAGATATGTAGATAGATAGATAGATGTGTAGATATAAAATTTCCTTGCTTTCTCCATGTCTAGATGCTGCCTTCATTCTTTGGCTCCTGGCCACCTTCCTCCACCTTCAAAGCAATTAGCATTGCATGTCTCTGACCATTCTTCCATAGTCATATACCCTTCTGACCACAGCCAGGAAAGGCAATTTTACACACATCTCTCTCTCATTCCCTTTCTCTCCCTCCATCCCCCATAACTTCTGTAATAGAGAAAAGGTCTAAAAGAAAATAAATTGCATGCAAATAACAATTGAAATTAAAATGAAACATTTTATCTATTTTTCCCAGCTATTTCTTATTGCCTCCAGAGGCCCCGTTAGCCTGAAAAGCACTGTCCAATAAGTAAATTTAAAAAAAGTTAGTAGCATAAATAAAGTAAGCATCACCTACATACCTGACTATAAGATATATTCAAATAATGAAGTTAAATAAATCATGGGAAAAATATAAATTTTGTTCTAGGGAAGTGTAGCCAGAAAATATTATACATATTGGTATTTACCAAAAGTGGTAGTTCTGTTGAAATATGAAGGTAAACAATATTGAACAATATTGAACATTTCTGATAGTTACCTTTTTGTAGACAAAACAAGTAATCACAAACCCTCTGTCTACCTCAATCTAACATCTAACATATCAACATGCTTAAATGAAAATTTTTTTCAGTGTGCTATATTTATATCTCAAAATTTTATCTATTGTTAACATTAATATTTCTAATGCATCATTTTTGATGAAAAAGTATGCTTTTAAATTAAAATACCTGGCATTCTTAAACATTTAGTACTGAAGCACTGGGGAAAAGCATCTACATAAATCTCAATCCAGACAAAGAAGGAGTTGCTATAGAGGGAAAGAGTGGGATGAGTTTAAAAATAATTTCTTATTCCTGACCTACAGTACTAACCACAGTCATCCGTTCTCATGTACTTGTTATCTCATCAGACTATCGAAAGAAGTAGAAAATCAGTTGCTTTCATCCATGAACAGAATAACAACTCTTTAGGTAAGACTAATAATAGCTACTATGTGCTAGGCACTAAACTAGCTATTTTTTTAATCCTTTATCTATTTTTATTCTTACAACAACTCTACACGGTAAGTATGGCTAGCCAAAAGATAATTGAGGCTCAAGGAAGTTAAATAAATACTAGCCAAAAGTAACTCACCTGATAAGCGTTATGCAAACATGCTCTTTACAATGCAAAGCCAACCTCCAATACAATTAAGCACCATGTGCCTCCACAATTTAAGAACACTGCCTTCAAAGACAGAGTCTAGAAATTGCATAAGTCAGCTAGTAGTTCACTCATGATTAAGTTTATGAAATCAAAAAGAAAGACTAATTTAATATTTCTTAGTTCCTAGATGTAATCTTCCTTCAAATCTAAATCAGTAAAACCAAGACTTTGATATTACTGATGCTCATCTAAATCGCATTTGCACTCCTTAAAATGCAGCTTGACTAATATCACCTCTATAAAGGTGTCCATGACAACACTAGTTTACATTGATTTCTCCCTTCTCTCAAATCTGAAGGCAGTTTTATTGGCACACTATTATAGGAAGATGTCATGAAACTAAAGAGATGTGAGGAGTTGGGATTAGGGAAACAATAACACTTTGAGAAGGAAGGGCCTATAGATAAGGAGGAACCATGACACAAGAGGAAACTGGCAGGCTTCTGTGGATACTGAATGGATACATCATATATTTCAGACCCATCAGGGAAAGTGAAGTTGAAGTAGGGTACACATGAGAAAGATACCATTCAGGAGTGACCAATGGGAAAGGGAAGAATAAAATATCAATCTATACTACAAGTCTGTAGTAACTTATGGAAAATAGGGAATAGGCTTTTGGGAGAAACTGAAGTGTAAGAAAAATTAAACAGCCAGTTGTCAAATGAGACGAAGCCAATTAGGAATCAAAGCGTGAGATCTACTCTCCTAACAAGTTTTAAAGAGTGCAAGATATAGGCACGATGTTGAACAGATATCTAGAACTTACTAAAAGGTGGGGGCATGAGAAAACTTTTGGACGTGATAAATACATTTTTTACCTTGGTTATAGTGACTGTTACATGGGTGTACGCATATGTCCAAATTGTATACCTAAAATATGTGCTTTTTTGCTATCAATTATCCCCCAATAAAGCCGTTTACAAAAGAATCATGACAAATATCTGAATGCATGTTCCTGTCTAACTAAATGTATTAGGCTTTGGTATATGATTACCTATCCAAACATATTATAGGTTAGTAATCTATGATCACTTTTTGTGATATATTTGTATTAAAATACAAATCATGGCCACATGATGGAAATATAAAAGCACAGCCTTCAGAGTCACTCAATGAGGGTTCAAACCCTGGATCCACCACCTTCTGCATGAGAAACAGAAGAGCTAGGTGCTTAAGAGTGTAGGTCCTTGAGCACACAATCTGGATTTAGGCCGACCAACTGTTCCACTTACCTGAGACTGTTATGGTGTGAGCACTGAAAATCCTGTGTCCCGGGAAACTCCTCAGTCTTGAGCAAACCAGGATAGTTGGTCATCCTACCTAGGCTGCATCCCATTCCTTTTATTATTATTATTTTTAATTGAGATGGAGTTTCTTTCTTGTCACCCAGGCTGGAGTGCAGTGGCACGATCTCAGCTCACTGCAACTTCTGCCCCCTGGGTTCAAGCAATTCTCCTGCCTCAGCCTCCCAAGTAGCTGGGATTACAGGCACCTGCCACCACCCCCAGCCAATTTTTTGTATTTTAGTGGAGATGGAGTTTCGCCATGTTGGTCAGGCTGATCTCAAACTCCTAACCTCAGGTGACCCCGCCCGCCTCGGCCTCCCAAAGTGCTGGGATTACAGGAGTAAACCACCGTGCCCAGCCCCCACTCCTAACATTCACCCACTGTGTGACCTTGGCCAGGTTACTCTATCTCTCTGTGTTTCAGTGTACTCATCTGTAAAATGCCATCGATAATAATGGTACCAACTTCAGCTGGGTTGTTCAAAGAAATAGTTAATACACATAAAGCTCCTAGAACATGTCTGGGACATGATAAACAGAAAGTGTAAGCCAGTGGTTATCAGAACTTAAACTTGCAGATTCTTAGATTTCTTATTGGAAAATGGAGAAGATAATATTTACTTCATAGAGGGAGGCTTAAATTAAGTGAGATTATTACATAACTTTCTTTTCTAATGTCTGAATATAAAACATGTATAATTTATTCAACAAACATTTAATATACATACGTAAAAGCATTTTGTACATGCTAATGAGTTATAAAACATTATTAAGGCATTTCAGGAAAGATAATATTATTAAGGCATTTCAGGAAAGATAAATGGAGCTCAACTACTTAAATACCTGCTTAGATATGAGATAACTGCAGAATATATTCAGGCCATATACTGTAGAACATGTTTAGCAGTAAATACACGGTCTCCCACATAGAAAGACTAAAATGGGCTCGGAAATAATACATTTTTCTACACTATAAAACTCCTAATGACACTTTATTACATCTAATGCCTAAGAAATATTGAATACATTTTTTTGTGCTCATGGGAGGAAGGTACAAATGTGTAGTCTTGAATGTAAAATGAAGAAGCTGCCCATCAGCCTGCCTCCTGGATTCTCAGAGGAAACCTGGGTAACACTCACTTCATCTGGGAAAACCGCTAGTGTCATGAGGTTCAGAAAACACCCTCTAATTTGATAAATTTTAAGCACAGTTACAAGTTGACAGAATTACAGGAGTTATAGTTGCTCTCTCTACACCACCCTACACACATCACACTCCTAATCATTTCTCAGAAAGGATTTCACAGTTCTGGGAAACAGCTGTGGCTTACGAACATGAGGAGGCAAATTAGGTTAAAGAAACAGAGGAGGAAAGAAAGAGAGAAGAAAGGCCAAAAAAAAAAAAAAAAAAATCGGTCCCTGAACACAGAAAGCTAAAGGAGTAGTTCTAAGCCCTGGCATGGCCTTGAAAGAGTCCTCTTGGCCCTCTAGGCTCCAGCTTTATTATCTGTACAAGTGGGTTTGATGCGATCTCTAGGGTCTCCTGAAACCCTATCATTATAAATATTTCCTTAAAATTCCTTAGTCACTAAGATTCTGCATATAAAACATGAGCTAACAATTTTTGCAAGCATTTTTAGCTTTTTTTTTTTTTTTTTTGAGACGGAGTCTCGCTCTGTCGCCCAGGCTGGAGTGCAGTGGCGCGATCTCGGCTCACTGCAAGCTCCGCCTCCCGGGTTCACGCCATTCTCCTGCCTCAGCCTCTCCGAGAAGCTGGGACTACAGGCACCCGCCACCACGCCCGGCTAATTTTTTGTATTTTTAGTAGAGACGGGGTTTCACCGTGGTCGCGATCTCCTGACCTCGTGATCCGCCCGCATCGGCCTCCCAAAGTGCTGGGATTACAAGCGTGAGCCACCTCGCCCGGCCGCATTTTTAGCTTTCTTTGTGAATTTTTAAAGGACAGTACAGGTAATCTGAAGCTATGCATACATGTGAAAACTGACTTTAAAAGTAAAACTTCATGGACATTTCAAATGGAAAATATTTGTCCATATGATACTTTACTTGCAATAGTAAAGTACATGATGCCAATTGTGTTCTCTAGAAATCAGACTGTGAATTGGAGTTCAGCATGCGGGATGTTTATTAAGAACTGTCTTGTTGGACTCAACAACATGAAAGGGATGAGGAAGAAGCAGGACTGGCAGAAGAAAAGCTGAGCTTCAGTGCAGGCCCTACCACCACCTTGGTAAACCCAACAGAACCTCAGAAGATGGCCATACCTTTATACCCCAACCTTCATCAGCTATGAAAGTAGGCTGCCCTAAGGAGTGAATAGTATGACTTTGGATAAAAAGGCAGGAGCTGGGAAGTATTTCTTTTAAGAGGTATCTGGATGCTACATCACCTTGTCTACCACAATACATGAGTGATAATAATCTATAAGTAAACATTTCCAGAAAACATATCAAATGTTATAGAAAAATATTATATCTTCTATTCTTGACATAAAATTCTGCTCAGCAATTTATCCAAATCAGCAAATAACCAAATAATATCAACCCTATTTGAGATATTTTTGAAGGTCAAAAGTAGCATTTTAATAGCATCTATTCATTCACTTTGTAAACTGTCATCTAATTATATATTTACGTATATATAATAAATGTTTTCTACCTCTGTTCACAGTCTTCAAACATGAACAAATTATTCTTTTTCAGTGAGAGGAATAAAGGAAAAGAAATCTTCTCTTTTCTCTTCATTCTGAAATACTAAAATGAATAATTTATATTCCCAGACTCCATTCCCTAATCTTTCCCCCAAAATAGAAATGTTCACTCCATGGATCAGGGTTTGAATTTGGTTGTCTCCTATACTGACCCAATAATCATGAGGTTGCTATTAGTTTCCCTATTTTAAGGTGAGATCAAGTGACTTGTCACAGATTCTAATATTCATTATTCAAATGCATTTTCTATCACAATCTTCAATACTTTTACTTATTTGGTTTTTCTTTCAAATTCAATTTTTAAGAGAGACTGCAGGATTCAAAAAGTTGTTCCAAAGGCAAAAACATATGTATACTTTAGAAGAAAATTTAACTTTTAAAAACAGAAAAGTCATCATTTCTTTGTACCCACCCAAGTGGTGATCCAGTTTTTTACATTTCCATTGGGAATTTTCTGTGTCTAGATTCCCCACTCTGCCTCAGCCCGTTCTTTTCTTAATTCAGTCCTTCCTGTGTAGTTTCTTTATTCTCATTTCATGGCACCTCTTCCTCCCATTGCCTTTCCCCTCCTCATTTTTCAGTCTGTCCTTTGGATGTCCAGGACAGGGGCAGCATTTGTTTCTATAGTAACGATGATGCTCCTTCATGGATCTCCAATACCTCGATGTTCTAACACAGCCATGCAGGATACCCTCCCTTTCATCATTTTTAGTCAGACTGGAAAAACTGAAGGGATTCTTTTTAACAAAGGTGTATCTCAGAACAGAATCAACGTTACATGTTTTCTTGGCCCTGTTACGTATGCTGTACATCTGGAGGCATTGCTTTTAAAGTAGAGCATGGCTTTGCAATACAAGATTAACATTCTTCCCAAAGTCTATAGGGCATTGTGAATACCATACATTAGTAGGTAAATTTAAATGAAATACCTTATGTATGTAGGTGTGTGTGTGTGCGTATATATAAAATCACTAAATATATATGGAGAAATCAACACTGTCCATTATACTTTCTTAGAATTTATTAGGTTCTCACAAAGTTGAGCCAAGAGGCCACTGCTTTGTTTTCCAAATGTCCCAAATTCTATTTCTGCTAAATGATGTCACTAATGTCATGGTTACAACAATACTGCACAGAGCCTCCTTCCTGCCGCTGGCCACCGATACAATAGAACATTTAAGCAGCTGAGTCATTAGTAAAAACAATAGATTTTTCTACTGATACTCAATTGAACATATATTTCCAACTGAACATAGAATTCATGGAAACAAATTTTAAAGTTTCCTCATATTATATTAGACAACAATGTATATCCTGTATTCTTTAAATTGTTGAGGACATAATCTGTCTCCATAAATCCGTATGCTGAATCTCTGAATCAAAGAAACCTAGGTAATAGGGACTTTTTGTTGCCTATGCCCCAAAACTACTTTCTTTTTGAATTATTCTTCTAGAAATAGCTTTAAATGTATTATTTATTTGTGTGGAGTTTTCACACTACTTGAATTCCCAGCAGTTGTGTGGGAAATGTAAATACATTTTTTTCATCTCTAAAGCAAAAGGCAACCCAGGATCCAATTCGTATTTATACAAAATTAAAGTGAAAGGCATTTTGAGGATATACACAGTGGTTGAAATGCTGAAATTAAGTTCTTGGCATTACTGGTATCCAGCCCCACCTTGCTGCCTTCCATATTTGTACATTCAGGAAGCCCCATACCACACTGCAAATGGGCATATCACTTCATTTCCTGCTCTATTCTCTTGAAGGATTATTTAAGAAATCCATGCATATGTGGTCCAGTTTTAGAAAATATCATGTCAGTATACTAATTTTAATATAAATAAGTTACATGTTAATTACATGAGTTTTCATGCTTTTAAATATTAAACGTAGGTCTAGTTGAAAAACCTCCAGAAATAGCCGGGTCTCTTACTTAGATACTCTCTTCAGCATCCTCTATTATTTGGTGAGGCATCCTAAGAAGGTATTTTTATTACTCAAACCATACTACTCCTGTTTTAAAGCCCGTCAGCTGGCAATACTAACACAGACACCACACTCCCACTCTTTTCCCTCTGCCAACAACCAGGCATGGGAAATGTATGAAATCCATGAGGGTAACTAACCTGACAGTTGTAACATTCAGAGGTTGTAGCTTTTCCATTCACAATATCTGAAATGAATTTTAGATGATGCTATTTAAAGCAGCACCTCAATTTTACATGTGAAGAAACTGAGGCAAAGAGTAGTGACTTTGTCATGATTAGGATTCAGGTTCACAGTAGAATTTAGAGTAGAGCCTAATCTCCTTATTCTAGGCTTATGATCTTTCCACTCTCAGAATAACAGTTAATGAATATTTAAAAGTTAACTCAAATATAAGATATGGAGATGTACTAGATGTAAAAGCACCAAGTTCCAGGGGCCAATGCATTACTGGATAAATCATAGTAGATAGATTGACTAAAGACAGAGAGCAAATTCATTGAGCATTTCTTCTCATCTCCCCAACAATGTAACTTAAAAATGGAGGTGTCTACACTTACCTCTTCACTTCATCCATCACTCACTTACTGATATGTTAAGAGTGGACTTCTTGTGTGTCCTCTGACCTATCAGTGAAAAGGAAGTGATCTCAAGTAGCCTCCCAACGAAAAATATTTAGATATTTTCAAAGATATTATCAGTTATAAAACATCTGAGAATGAAGAGCAATGGGCTGTGAATCAGAAGACTCTATTCCAGCATCTCCATTGCTCCTTGACTATGTGCCCTTGAGCAAGTCAACTCTACTTGGCCCCAGCATCCACAACTATAAAATAAAGGAGCTAGATTAGACAATTATAAAATGCCCATGAGTTCTGTGGTTTATTTCTCCTAGACTACTTTCTTTGTAGCGTAAATCATGTTTAGCATGAAAGTTACACCTTCCTGATAATTATTTTAAAGCATATTGAATGCCATATTTACATTGCTCTGTTCTCCCAAATCAAATAATATCTGGTCAAGATTTTTCACCAGCATCCCCAAATCATAAAAGGATATGATCGTGGGAGCCTGTTTTATTGACTGCAAGAAAAGATTATTCATTATTATGTAGGAGGACAGTGGAGCTGATTGCTCCTTAGCTGTCAGGAAACGGCTCATCTATAAGCCTTGGAGTATGGGGGTGGTGCAAAAGGAAAAGTTTACTCATAAATACAAGTGATGCCTGGATAATGGAAGTTTAGTGATCAAAAGCCAAAGGAAGTGATAATGGCAGTCACCCAAACATTGCGTTCAGAGTCTAGTACAAGAGGTACAGCAATGAGAGAACTGTGAGCTTCCTGCTTAAGTGAAGTGACAAGTTACTGCAAGGCAACACATACAAGAGGATACTGGAAGCAAGTCTGAAAATGGCAATGGTCTGCCAAGGACAAACTGTAGACACCATCCATAGAAAGAACGTGTATGCATGCCCTGTGGAAATGATTCGTCTGTCACTTAACAGCCGTTAGCTCTTCATACCCACAGATGGCCCTCACCAGTATTAACAAGACACAAGTGCTAAGTAAACGAGCAACACTTTCCTTGTCAGGACAGGACGCTAATGTTGGGGTGAAATTTATTTAATTGCATTTATGAACTGCTTCTTCAAAGGGTCTGAACTTATACCACAGAAGTAGGAAAGACCAAAGTCTTAGCATAGTCAATTATGGTCATGTTCAGTGAAAGCTCAAGGTAACAGATAGAAAGGATATTGCCCCATCATCTTCAGAGACCATCCATATAGCCTTGGAGTTATGAGTCTAAAGCATGAAAAACTATATGGAACTTTCTGCCTCCTCTAAAATATTTAATTCAGCTCTACACTTACTGGGCATAACAAATTATCTCAGAACATCCATATGGAATACACTGAGCAGCACTGGGCTGGAGCTCAGCATACCTGGTATAGTAGCTAGGAATAAAGTTTGGAAATCTGACTGACTCCGTTGTACAGGGACTTCTAGGCTAGTCTAAGGAAAACTATGTTTCCTTCTCTTTGGATAACAACAACAGCCACCTATATAATGCTTATTTAAAGTGCCAGGCATTGCTTCTAAGATATTTTCATATATTAACACCTATAATCCACTCAATAACCCAGTAAGGTAGGTGTCATTTTATCCCTATTTAACAGATGAAGAAACTGCGGCAAATAAAGGTTAAGGAGAATATAACCAGTAAGCAGCCTGGAGTCCAACTGAATCAGTCAAACTCCATGGTTCCTGCATTAATCCTTATGCTTGGCTGTCTCTCAAAGGAAGAACAGAAAGCTTAAAAGATGGCATGTTTCGCCAGTCTTGCCACATTTCTCACAGGAATCACTGGTTGTCTTAAAAAATGTCAAGAAAATCACAGGAATTAATACTCTAAAGTTAATATTTGCTATTCTTTAGATAAAACAATATAAAATCCTATTTATTCTTAGTTTTGCTATCTTGTTTCTGTGCATAGATATCAAATAATAAAAATCTAATTAAAGTTCAGAAAAGTTTATCTGCATTGATTCATTATAGATTTCAAGATTTTTGGTTCTTAAAGAGCATGCTAGAGCCCATTGTATCTGAATATTGGAGGATATTCTATTCAGGAAGGCACTAAAAGAGTGGATAGCAGAGGGGGATAATATTCCTAAGTGAAGCAATGTTACACATTTCTTTCCTCATTGAGTAGGCTCCCTCACTCCTTACTGTTAATGATTACAGTCATTATTCCACTCTTATGGCCAAAAACATGTAATTCCCGATAATTCAGAGTCTTCTTGGTTTAAAATGAAAAATATTTTATGCAGATAAGAAATAACAAGTGCTGACTTTCGCCAGACATGATTGCTTAATTTACCACCAAGAACAAAGGTTCTGGGATGTATCTTGCTCGCTCCTGATTCTCTTTGAATTCTGATTTTATCTCTATCATATTTCTTCACATTGGGAGATATTAGAATGAGTACAGATAGTTTTGGAATATGGTTAAAGGGAAGTTGAACTGAAGAAATATTGAGTTTGTGCTTATATAAAATACATTTCTTTTTCTCAATTTTGTGAGGTTTGTGGCTTGTCATTTTATTAAGGTGTGTAACCTTGTGATTTATTCTCTCATTTTAAATAAATACTTATTTTCATACCTGCTTTTGAATTAATAATTTTACTTTCTTTTCAGGCCCCACAGAATCTGCATCTGTTCCTGCTGCTCAGTGTAAACATTTAGAACTCTCCATATCACGTACATTTAATAAATATTTCTCTAAATTTTCTCTCCTCCATCTCTATCACTATGGACCCAGTCTAAAGCTTCATCCTATCCAGCTCAGATGATGAACAATCACTTCTTAACTGGTTTTCCTGCCTCCAGTGTTGCCCCTTTCAAATATCTCTTCTGCACTGTTGCTACAGAATAATTCATCTAAAATAGACACACTCCAAAAGCACCCCATCATGTGTAAAATCAAGTCTGATTCCCTAGCATGGTCTCATTCGTGGTATGGTTCTCACCCTTACAGCCTGCTCTTCTTCCAGTCCCCATCTCTCTCACGACGATGCTCAGCCTTATTTAACTATACATGGTTCCTAGCACACAGCATTTATTTGCACATCTCTCAACCCACTGCCTATCACGTTCATTCCCATATTCTTAGTCAGACTCTTAATCGTGCTTGGAGATTTGCTTTTCAAGAACATCTTTTCTTTGATTGAATCTTGTATATATCTTTTCACAATCATCTATATATATTACATCTTTATGTCCCTGCCCCCCACTTTAACATGGGCATCTTGGGGGATGAGCATGCATCTTAGCCATCTTTGTGTGTGTAGCACCTGAGTATCTTCCATATAATAGACACTTCATCAATGCTTCATGAACTTCCTGCTACATTCTTGAATAAAATTAGGAAGTACAAGCCAGGAAAGTATTTTTGCAGGAGAAATTTCTGATAAGAGTCAGTTCAGAAAGACATGCTAGAAAGAGATATTTGAGGAAACTTAGGGACTTTGATTATATTTCTAACTTTGAGTTAACGGTGCCTTCTCTTTGGGAATCAGCATTAGCTCAGGGGAGCCAGAGAAGTTACATTAGACTTCAAAACAGAAGAAATAGACACCTGGTGACTAAGTGCTACTTTGAGATTCTAAAATGAAGGGAGTACCCACAGAAAATTGAAAATAAAAATTGAAAAAATAATAATAAAATGAAGGGAAAGAGTCAAAGGAGAATGCTTACTTCAGCAGCACATATACTAAGAAAAAGATAGAGGTCAAAGGAGAAAAAGGTCAGTTTGTAAACAGTCATAAGTCCTGGTAAGCTCCACCTCGTGACAAAGATCATGCATTGAGCAGGAGTTTGACTTTCACCATGTAGTTGGAATGAGAATGCAGATGGATCAGATACATATAGTGGTTGCTTATTTTATTCCAGTTATAGAGGATTTAAAAATATGTCATTATTACAAATAAATGGGTAATTTTTGTTTCTGTTTTTTAAATCTAGGACCAGTTGTTACTCAAGTTTATATTTCATAAAAATTGTATCAATGGCAGTTAACAGAATAACTCAGTAGCTGATGTTTATAATAATGATCTTAGATTCTAGGAAAGGTAAAATTTTACTCTTAAAATGATCACATATGGCATGGAAATGTGGATTTTAAAAGGAGATTCTTATTCAAATTTCTAAAAATAAATTCTTTCTCTCACAGAGTTAACATTCAGTCTTAATTATTTAGAAAATATTATTCACATCTTATGAAGCACAAAAGAAATATAATACAAACTTGCTGGACATCTGAGTTTTAACTACACTAATTTTCTCAAATTTCTGTGCTCATTGTGAGTCCAGAAATTTTTGTCTAATTAAAGATATAGCCAATGTTTTAAACATTTACTTGAAAAAATATATTGCCTGT
Source organism: Nomascus leucogenys (assembly GCF_006542625.1). Taxonomy (NCBI): domain Eukaryota; kingdom Metazoa; phylum Chordata; class Mammalia; order Primates; family Hylobatidae; genus Nomascus; species Nomascus leucogenys. The sequence goes on along the minus strand of NC_044385.1, from coordinate 45,517,978 downwards.
GATCCCTCTGCTAAAGCAGTTCACACAAGCTGAGTTCTAAATCGCTGGATAGAAACACTGCACAATCATCAAATCATTCATTACTTTTCTCTCCTAAAACATATGTCTTTTCATTCGGCCACACAAATTCAATCATGTAGAAGCTTTCTCAGAGGAGTAATCAATTTTAGGCATGTAAAGATTTTTACAATATTTTTTATTAAACTATCAATATTTTAAGAATGGTTCAACCCACTCTTGGCATTTGTAAATTCATATACCTAAAATAAATATTATAAACACCTCAAAATAGAATGTGGTATGTTTAAAAAAGGTAGAGACACACCTAGGATTCAATCCTAAATTCACCCCTTTTCAGTCCTTTAGAAACACATTCCGTCTCTCTGTGAGTTTCTTCAGATGCAAAAATTAGGTTGAAATAATTCCTACCCACAGAGGTGATAAAAAATTAGATGACAAAGCACATATAATACATTTAGTATAATACTTGACAGACTTTCAGTGATTCTCAATGTCCTCCCATAACCAAGTGAGACATAAATTTTTTGTTTTAGTTTCAAAATTGCATCTTTAGTCCTTACCAATCATGGTTCCTAGTTGTCTGTAATTTACAATGTTCAGCCTAATATTCTCATTTGCCTCTAGACTCTTTCAAAAGAAAAACAAAATTATTTCACCATCCATGATTTACTACAGAACACAATCCTGTTGCCTGTTTGGTGTTGGTTCTCTCTGGACCCTTTGCTGACTGTTAGGTGAAACAGTTCCAAGTGTTTGTGCACTTTAAAAAGGAGATTAAACTGGATTTCCTCCTCTCACTGCCATTAGAAATTAGTTTGCATAAGTTTGACTTTCATGGTTTCGTTGGTCTTTGGACAGAATTCCAGATTTTTAGGAAAAATAAAAGATCTCCAGGGTCCTAGGCAATGTACCAGAAACCCCCGAAAGAGCAGCTGCTCTCAGGTGGTACAATAAGAGGGTTTGGTTTCTATGTTCCCCTTAACTTTCCATATGGAAGTTATATAAGTTGAAACCACTAAGCCAGTGCAATGAAACCCAAACTGCTGAGTTCTGCACTGCTTTAAAAGAGGCCTTCTATTTCCTAACCAGCATGAGCTTGGGAAATTTTCCATTTACTTGGAGAGCTGTCATGTAAGCTGCTCAACCAGTTTTGCTCAAAGATTCAACACAGATTGACTGAAATAGTTAAGCAAATCCAATTAGTTAACTTCTTTATTTAACTTTTTAAAAAAATTTGTAACTGGTCAAAAATTCAAAGAGGTATTCTGTAATTTCCTTTCCTCCTTCTAAGGGCTGTAAGTAGCTATTGTTAAAAGGCTCAAACTTACTCATCTTTTTATTCCAAAAGCACTCAGTAGGGACTATAACACACAGTAGGCACACGGATCCATCTGTCCCCTTTTTCCTTAATAAGACCTCCCTAAAGCTGGATTCATAGCCTTAAAGTCACACATCACATTAGCAATATAAATATACAATATAAAAATAAAAAATATTATATTAAATACATTTTAATAGATATTATTATGAATCAAGGCAAACAAATTAAAAAAGTAAAGCATGCAGACTATAGCTGAAAATAGTGAGTCCTAGCACTAATTTATTCCCAGGTTTATGAAAAGAACACATGAATTTCATACAGTAAGAAACTAGTTAACATAATAGATTGCACTGCAAAGAACTACATCATTGCTGAAGTACAGTTCCAATTTGATTCACTGCTTACTGGGCTTATATTACTGCTGGTGTTGGAAATTTGAAAGATATTAGAGAGTCAAAAATTTTTAAGTAATACATCATATCTATTTTTACATTAACAACAATTATATCCACTTTTGGCTAATACAACATAGTCTTTTTAATAAAAATTTTTCTACCTTTAACAGATCAAAAACTTTTGAATGCCAGGGAAACGTCTTATTAAATCCAGACTGCTTGACTCAACACTACTGCAGCACACTGCCTTAAGGACAATATCCTTAAAAGAGAAATTATGCTTTATGGAGAGCTTGTTGTATAATGGAAACTGGACCGAGTGCTTTCCCTATATTATCGCTTAATAATTTGAACTCAGTAACATTACCAACCTGTACCAGATTAGGAAAAGGGGAGTTAGGAAGGTTAAGTAACTTATCAAACTTTCAGAGGTATTAAGCAAGGAAGTAAGAATTTGAGTGCTAGTTGACTCCACTATTTTCCTCAGCTACCTCCCAGCTCTGGCCATGCCTTATACTTTCTTTTAATTTTGTTCTGCCCCTTGAATTCAATAAATAAATATCTCATTCAAAAATGTATTTCAGACATACTAACATAATTACTTCCATTATGTATGTTGTATAATGCAGTTGTACATAATATTATACATTGCATAAGCAATAAATCAGTATATTAAGATATATTGGACCTTGAATTTACTTTCTTCAGGTAAATAAACACTTCATTATTTTTTCATCCATCAATGTTTAAATATATTATAAATTAAGTCATAGTAATCCGGCTTCCTTTCTTTGGAAAACACATGAGGAAAACATGCTATCTTGGGGCTGAAAATGTTACTATCAAAACACTTTTCTTCCATTTAAATTTAAGTTATATCAATCACTTTAACAGCTATCCAAATAACTTTAACATTTATTTGATTTGGGGGAAACAATCACCTGAAGTTGGTTGAAAAGGAATTAGTGAATGATTAATGACCTCCATTTATGGCATTTCCTTTGAAAATGGCTCATTAAATATATCTTTAAACTTTTATAATAAAAATAGAATCAAGAAGTTTGTTTTCTTCAAGAAAAGTAACTCCTTTGAAAACATTTATTTAACAGTTACTTATTACATATCCATTATGCAAAGCACTTGCAATTCATATATTCATTTATTCTTTGAACTTACTGATGACCTACTAAGCCAGACATTATGTTGAATCATACATTAGGTATTCTGTGTGTGTGTGTGTGTGTGTGTGCGTGTGTGTGTGTGTGTGTGTATTTCAAAGAAAAGTAAAATAGATTCTTGCTCCTCAAGTTATTCATGACCCAGAAAGAGAGGAGCAGGAAAATAACATGCTATATGTTGTGATTAATGCTGTTACAAAGCACAGAAATCTAACTGGAGCACATAGCAGAGACAGCTATCTTTGACTTCATCCTGCAACTGGCCATGCTTCCTATAGGACATTGAGCCCCGTCTTGAGAATTCAGTAGGGTGAGGTAAGTGAAGAAGTAAGTTAAAATGTTCCAACCACTGGGTACAGTATAAGCAATGACAGTATGTTGTAGAAGTTGCAAATGGTTCTATACACCTGGGTCTTAAGATGGAGAAAGAGAAAGAAGGAGAGAGGTCAAGAAGTTGTAATGACAAAAAACTTGAGCCTACTACAACTATTGTCAGCCTTGGATGACATGTGGAACAAACTAACATCAAGAGAGATTGTCAATACAAAGAAAGTGATCATTTGATTATTGAGCAAATGCTGGAACATTTTTGCACATCTTTGAGTACTGGATGGTAAAAAAACAATGGAAGCCAACTATGAATTGAGTCTTAATAAACAATATTTCACTAAGCAGGAAGTAAGCCAACAGTTTATCTTTGCGCCATTATACTTTCTAAGCTACTTTGCTTAGCATGTTTGCCCAATAAATAACTAGCTATCACCACCCTACTCCACCTGTATACAACACCTTAGTATGGGTTAGTTCTAGAAAAGGAATTATTCTGTTCAACAACAAATCATCTGAAGACACACCCAGCTGCTATCTACTTCCAATCTTACCAATTCCAAAAAAGATGGGCTGAAACATTTTTAAAAAGATGGGGCCACAAAGCTGAGATCATCCCATCAGATTTTAGGCAAAATTATCAAATGAGCAAGATATGATTTTGTCTTTCCTACTTCCTTTTAAAAGCCCTCCTCTTCCTCCCCTTTCTCCATACTTTAGGCTAAGGATTGACTTTCCAAATGGCCTCTATAACACTTGAGGTCTTCTCTAAACCTGGTACCAAATTGCACATACTTTCTTAACCTTTACTCTCCTTGATCAAAAACTTAATTTCCTGAGCAAAGTCACTTCTTTAAAACTTCATCCAAGACAATCTCAAACATTGTAGGATTACGTTTTCATGTTGTACTAGAAATGCAACTACTTTTATTCCCAGTCTTTCATCAAACCTCTTACCCATCTTTTACTTTCTATCACCCTGTGCTTCAGCATATTCTTCTTATTATAAAGCAAACCCAAAACAAGCAATCTTTTTTTCCTAGGTGCCTAGCTTATAAAAGAGAAGTGTCACCTTTCATTTTAATCCCCTAATGGAGCAAAGAATTGTAACATCTAGCCTACTCCCACTGCACAGCCTTTCTCTTTGGGAGTGGGAAGAAACATGTATTTGTGCCTCCAGCCCCCTTCTTCCTGGTGAGTTAGGAAGGGAAGAGAATTGAGCATTACTGCAAGAGACTTTGAGGTGGTTCCTCTAAATAAAATAGGGTTATTGTTTCTTTATTCAACAGTAGTCAGGGCTTGAGTATCCTGAATGTGCTCTACTAACAGGTTTATGCATTAGGAGTTGGGTATATACATAAACCATATCAAAAAGCACTCTTTGTGCCAATAAAATGGTCGTCCTCACTGAGAAAGTTAAAAGATAAACATAGAATCCTAAGAGCAACCAGTGTTCAGATGGTGCAACTATCTTCTCTAACGGGAGAATCTATCCTGTCCTCCATCATGAAGGTTCCAGTTTGGATGCTAATGGAGGGAGAGGAATGAAGAATCCCAGCTCCTTCCTCTCAATTATCCATTCCTAAAGGGGCAGAATCTGAAACCACAGACTTTTCTCTCAGTTGTCCACCAAAAAGGATCAGAATACATGGTCCGTTATGAATAGCATTAATCATTTATGCATATATAGAACTACATAATGAGTACCATAAAGTATATACCAAAATAATAGCCACTGTGAATTGTCTACCAATTATTAAATACTTCACAAGATGTTATTTCTAATCCTGTCTTAAAGTCTGCAAGACAAGAGAAATTATTTACCATTTTCAGATGAAGAAACTGAGGCTCAGTGACTGTATGACATTTTTGAGTCATAGTTAAATGAAGGCAACACGATTTAAATCCATGTTTATCTGGCTTCAGGGTACATATATGTATGTACATGTGATTATAGATCAGTGGATAGATAGAAAGATTATAGATATATAGAGACATGAGTGAAAGTAAGAGAGAGAAAGAGAGAAGTAAACAACGTTGTTGATGAACCTCTTAGAACAGCCACTAAGAATGGGAAAACACAACGTATTTTGATATGTATTATTCTGAAACTGAATAATACTGTTAGATAAATCAGTTACCATTAATTCTGTATGTCTTGAAAAGCAGCCAATCTGTCTGCTTTAGGCATGCAATTGATTTCAACAATAAAGGTATTGGCATTTTCCAAATTATGAAGTCTTAAAGATACACTAAGAAGAAAAGCAACAAGACAGGCTACCTGTGGAAAATATAAAAAATGCAAATGTTGATTCTCTTCATCTAGGCACTCAGTCAATCAATAACAATATCTAATTGTGTGTCCAATATTTTCCAAATTCTGCCTTGTGTATGCTATAAAAAAGAAATAACAACTCTCCAAGCCCATGAGAAATTATCAGTTTTATTCAGGTAACAAGAACATAAACAATTAATTGTTTCATAGACTGTGCACTAAGAGGTAGAAATCAAATTCTGTGGGATTCTGGGGGAGTTGCAATAAAACTCTTCCTGAGAGTATAGGGAAAATTTTTACTGAATAGGACTCCTGAGATACACACAACTGCATTTTGTTTTTAAAAAAATAGGAGTGAAAAGATGTCACAAAAACAGAAAACATAGAAGATAATTTTCACATGGACATTAAGCTATCTCGATTCATGACCTGTTTACTCAATGACTGTTTAGATGCAGCTATCTTCCACCTGACCTGGTCTTTCACTCTTAAACTATTCCAATCGCTCAACAATCTATTGCCACCATTCTTAAAGCAATACCTTCAACAGTTTCCTCCCTGTTCAAGGGCCTATTTACAAAACAATCATTAAGTATTTTTTCCTGTCTTAAGGAAAGCATCAAACTGTGACCCGCTTCCCCGCCACAAAATCCTACAACTTCATTTCCTATTTCTACCATCTCAGATATCTTGCAGATATCTTTTTTCCTCCATATGTTCTACTATTCCCTAGGTACTGAATCCTTCCCCTTGAACTTTAAGAGTGCTGAGGGTTGCCAATCTCAAAATAAAACAAAAAGAATGTTCTCTTCACTCCCACTTTAATATTTAATTCAATATCATTTCATCATGGAAATCTCTGATTCTACACTCTGCATAACAAGACCCCCTGCTACGTGGTTCTATGGCTTCAGTTGTCTTCCTGCCAAACACATACATAATCATTAAATTACTGTGTTATTACTCAATGAATGCTTATATAGTTATACTTTATGTTGTCTGTTTTTATTTACCACTGAAACCCCAAAACCTAGTATAATGACTGGTACAAAATAACACTAACTAGACAATTTGTAAAATATATAATTGACTGTCCAACTGACTGAATAAATGAATCCTACCCCCTGCACACGTTTTGCTGTAATTATGTCCCATATCAGTATGTACCAATTTTATTCCACCACCTTAATGCCCTCCTATCCTGTACTTATGACTTCATGGAAAACTGTCCCCAATTTTACTCTATACAAATTATGCAAATCTTTCAAATTTCTACAAAAGTTCTATAAAGCCTTTTATTTTCTTAATATCTTCCATTTCTAATTTATCATATAATTTAAACCTAAGTTGAATAAAGATAATAGAGGAAGCTTTAATATATTCTTTTATTTTCATTAATATTTTTGATCCATAATCTTTTATAAAATGATAAAAATATCTTGCATAGCCAATTTTTGCCACAACACAAAATTTTAAAAACATTATTGTTGAAAATGATGCCAATATTCACACCTAGCATCATATTTAATGGTAAAAAGCTAAAGGCTTTTCCTTTAAGATCAGGAACAAGACAAGGATGCCCACTCTCATCACTTATTTTCAACATAGCACTCGAAGTCCTAGCCAGAACAATCAGATAAGAGAAAGAAATAAAAGGCATCAAAACAGGAAATGATGAAGTAAAATCATCTTGATTTGCTGACAACATGACCTTATATAAAGAAAATCGTAATGACTCCACCAAAAAAACTGCTACAACTGAAAAACAAATTCAGTAAAGTTACAGGATACATAAATCAACTTACAAAACTCAGTGGTATGTCTATACACTAACAGCAAAGTGTCTGAAAAAGAAATAAGAAAACAATCTTATTTATAATAGCATCAAAAAATTAAAATATTTAGGACTACATTTAACCAATAAAGTGAAAGATCTCTACACTGAAAACTATAAAACATCGATGACAAATGAAAAGATATCCCATGTTTATAGACTGGAAGAATTAATATTTTTAAAAGGTCCATATTACCCAAAGTGACCTACAGTTTCAATGCAATCCTTATCAAAATTCTAATGTCATTCTTTACAGAAATAGAAAAAACAATTCTTTCTTTTTTTTTTTTTTTGAGGCAGAGTCTCACTCTGTCACCCAGACTAGAGTGCAGTGGCGTGATCTTGGCTCACTGCAACCTCCGCCTCCCAGGTTCAAGTGATTCTCCTGTCTCAGCCTCCCAAGTAGTTGGGACTAAAGGTGCATGCCACCATGCCCGGCTAATTTTTTATATTTTTAGTGGAGATGGGGTTTCACCATGTTGGTCAGGCTGGTCTCAAACTCCTGACTTCATGATCTGCCTGTGTCAGCCCCCCAAAAGTGTTGGGATTACAGGCGTAAGCCACCACGCTTGGCCCAGAAAAAACAATTCTAAAATTTGTATGGAATCACAAAAGACTCCAAATAGCCAAAGCAATGTTGACTTAAAAGGACAAACCTGGAGTCATCATGCTACAGGATTTCAAAATAATATACAAAGCCATAGTAATCAAAACAGCAAAGCAGCATAATATTGGCATAAAAACAGACACCTCAACTAGTGGTATAGGACAGAGAGCACAGAAATAAACCCACATGTCAACAGTCAATTGATTTCTGACAAAGGCACTAGGGACACACAATGAGAAAAAGACAGTCACTTCAATAAATGCTGTTGAGAAAACAGAAGTCCACATACAGAAGAACCAAAATGGACTCTTACCTCACCCCAATACAAGAGTAAACTCACAATGGATTAAAGACTTAAACATAAGACTGGAAACTGTAAAACTACTAAAAAGTACTTAGGGGAGAGTACCCATGATATTGGCCTGGGCAGAAATTTCTTGGATATGACCCCAAAAGCACAGGCAATAAAAGCAAAAATAGACAAATGGGATTGCATCAAACCAAAAAGCTCTGCACAGCAAAGAAAACAGTTCAGGGAGCAAAGAGACAACCCACAGATTAGGAGAAAATATTTGCAAATCATATGCTGGATAAGGGGCTAATATCCAAAATATACAGGGAACTCAAACTACTCAATAACAAGGAAAAAAATAACTTTATTTAAAAATGGGCAAGGAACTTGAATAAACATTTCTCAAAAGAAGCCATACAAATGCCCATAATGCTTAACATCTCTAGTCATTAGTAAAATGCAAATTAAAACCACAATGACATATCACTTCACCCTGTTACGGTGGCTATTATCAAGATGAAAGATAACACATGTTGTTAAGGATGTGGAAAAAAGGGGAAGACTTTATATTACTGATGCTACTGTAAATTAGTACAGCCATTTTGGAAACTAGTATGGAAGTTCCTCAAAAAAGTAAAAATACAATTACCATATTATCCAGCAATCCCCACTACTGGGTGTACACACAAAGGAATTAAAATTAGTATGCCAAAGAGATGTCTACACTCCCATATTCATTGCAGCAATGTTTATTATAGCCAAGATATGGAAATAACTTTTGTCTATAAACTGATAAATAATTTTAAAGTGTATATATATATATATACATATAAACACAATGGAATACTTTTCAGCCTTTACAAAAACAGGAAATTCTGTCATTTGCAACAACGTGGATGAACCTAGAGGACATTATGTTAAGTGAAATAAGCCACACACAGAGACAAACACTGTATAATCTCACTTATATGTGGAAACTAAAAAAGTTAAACTCATCGAAGTAGAGAGGAGAATGGTGGTTACCAGAGGCTGGGAGTTGGGAAGTGAACAGGAGAAGGGGAGATGTTGGTCAATAAGTACAAAGTTATAGTTAGATAGGAGGAATAAGTCCTGGTGTTCTATTGCACAGGAAGATGACTATAGTTAATAATAATGTAGCAGATATTTCAGAGTAGCTAAAAGAGAAGAGTTTAAGTGTTCTCACCACAGAGAAATGATAAATATTTGAGGTAATGGATATGCTAATCACTCTGATTCGATCATTCCACAATGTAAACATGTGTCAAAACATCACATTATACCCCATAAATATACACAATTACTATTTGTCAAAAAATTAATTAGAAAATGGTGCCAGTCTTTAATTAAACTAAAAATTACTTTTTATTTTTGCCATTGACTCTGGGAAATGATCCAAACTATATTTAATGAGGGTAAGTAATGGATTGCAGATAAGTACTGAAAGATTAATATGCAGAGACATCCCTAAGGGACCCAAGTAAGTTGGGAAGCTGCTCTCTAGCAGAGAGAATATTGATACTGGGAGAGCATGGAGATAAGATGGTAACCTAAAAGGGAAAAGTTTAAACAGTCCCCCATCCCCACCCACACTTCCATCAAGGACTGGGGGAGCAGACAGAAATAACAAAGTTGGACTGGTTCAGAGGCTTTCTGGGAGAAACTGAATGGTAAGATAAAAACTTTATGACCAGAGAGGAAAAAGCCAGAGCAGATAGAGCCAAATGGAGGCAGAAATAAAAAGGACATACGGTCACTTCCACGATTAAGCACATGCAATGTAAGTTCCTAGACATGCTAGCGTTCTGAACAAAAAAGTGAGGTTCATTCAAAGAATGCAAGGAAAACATTAAAGGTTGTGTGTGAGTTCAATGCATTTACAGGCTGAAGTTTGTGCAGAATTTTTCAATGTCTGGATGCGTTCTCCCTTCTTCTGCCCTTTTAATGTTTGGTATAGATTTTAGATAATGGTTTTTGTAGTTAAGCCAGTTCCTGAAACACTGTAGCCTAAAACTAGAGGATCAGGAAACCCAGGAATATTCCATAATGCCATGAATAATTTAAATTTATTGTCTATAACATTAAAATAACAGCTTAAATTAGAACTGATAGTTCTTTTTCTACTGAAATATTCTGACCTAAAGTCCAAAGAAGAAGTGGCTTACATAGCAAAAAAACCTCTCCTGTAAAATGTGAAATTTTTAACTTTCAACTACTTGTTATTTAACAGAAACCTAGAGTTGTAAATCTTTATTAAATAGCTGCAGTTAATATTTCAAATATGTAACTCAAAATCCATGGCTTGTGCAGATAAGAATTAAGGGTATGCAAAATATTAGAGAAAAAGAGAGAGAGAAAGTTCACTCACAAAGAGGGAGAAAGAAATACACAGACTTTGAAAGAGGTAAGGAGGAAGATTAGGAAAACAGAGAATTCATTACAAGAGGCAAAAGAGACATAAAATGGAAAGTGAAAGAACATAAAGATCAAGATTAAGGGAGAGAATTCTTGAGAAGACACGTTCAGGGTAGGGGTGTGGCTGAGACCTGTGTGTGTCACTGGGTTAGTCAAGCTGTCATTCAATGGAGTGGGTGACTCACAGAATCATCATCCATTGCCTCTATCTCTTTGAAATGCTAATCAACCATAAGTCTAATATTAATAGCTAGTCCAAGAAGCACAAGATAATTTGAATGGAAAGCTTAAGGCAAAATTACAAAAAAAAAAAAAGAAAAAAAAAGAAACAAAGAAAAGTAAAAGGAGATGTACCTTTAGCCTCTTCTCCTCCTCCTCTCATTTTTTTTTTTTTTTCAATTTGGTGCTGCTGTCTACTTTTGCTTGACACACCTACCCTTTCTCTGGCTTCTTTCCTGAGTCAGTCTTGCTTTTTTATCTGGCTACTAACACATTCCAAGTAAGATTCTAAGTAAAATTAAAGTGTCTGTATTTCCCAGCAGCATGCATCATTTTTTAAGAAGAGACCTTTTAATCTACACAATAAATTGAAGCATAGCATGCACTGGTCCTGGGAGTTAGTAGTGAATAAAGCGCCACCATCTCAGAACTAGGGCAGAACTCAAAGAAGCCAGTGCCAATGTGGCAGGATGAACATGGAGAACCTGAGCCAGGCAACAATTGGCAGGGGGTCTATAAGAAGAAAGATGGCTTGGAGGACAGAGAAAGAACGGAAGCATTGTGTTCACTGCTCCACTCTGTTCATAACGTTCTATAGGATGGTTTCTCCCAGACTTCTTACCTAATGCTTTTGCTGAAAAGTTTATTTGGACAGTCTTGAGATTAAAGTGACTTCTAGGGATAGAAGGCACTAAAAAACCCCAAAACCACACACATAAACACATAAAAATAAATATATGGGCCACTGAAATATTTCTTTTTTTCTAAGTTATTAATTCAAAACAATGGGTGACCAGCCACCATCACACTCACTTTACTTTTTAATATCATAAATAAAACACGGTGTTTGGCATCAAAAAGAAGCAAGGAAGAAGAGAAGGAAGTGAGAGAGAGAAGAAACAAAGCAAAATAGCTTGCTTATTAAGAATTAGATAAATGAGGCCGGGCGCGGTGGCTCACGCCTGTAATCCCAGCACTTTGGGAGGCGGGCGGATCACGAGATCAGAAGATCGAGACCATCCTGGCTAACACGGTGAAACCCCGTCTCCACTAAAAATACAAAAAATTAGCTGGGCGTGGTGGCGGGCGCCTGTAGTCCCAGTTACTCAGGAGGCTGAGGCAGGAGAATGGCGTGAACCCTGGAAGCAGAGCTTGCAGTGAGCTGAGATCGCGCCACTGCACTCCAGCCTGGCTGACAGAGCGAGACTCCTTCTCAAAAAAAAAAAAAAAAAAAAAAAAAAAAAAGAATTAGATAAATGATACCATGGCATTAAAAATACTCCGCTTTAGAGACTCTACCCTCAATGGAATAAAATCTATTTGCACATGGAAAGATTACATTTGCCGTCTTGCACTTGTGAAACTATTTTAGGTGTACATACTGTCAAAGAAGATTACACATTATCCTAGGGATTTTCACCAATGCAGCATCTTAGGGGATAAAGTATCCCTTTAAATGTATTATTCAAAATGGATACACTTTATATGTGTCTTTATACAAATCTTAGAGTTGGAAAAAAGCATAAACTATAGCCTCCTAGGATTATAATTTGAAATATTCAGGTCTGTCATCAAGAAAGCAGTCTGTACTCTGAGTAGCATTATCTCTATGGCTTCATCATACTGCCAACATTGTATCACTATAGAATATGTCTCAGAAGAGATTTTTTTTTTTAATGACATAAGTAACAATACATGCCAAACACTTCATATGCATTATTTCAATCCTCAAAACAATTTTATGAGGTGGGCATTATTTTTTCCCCACTTATACTGAGGAGGAAACTGATATTAGAGTAGTTCAGCTACTTGCTGTTGGTAACAAGCCTAGTTGATGGTGAGGTTCATGGTTTGAACCCAGATCAGCTCTATCTCAGCACTCAGCCTGAGCTACATCCTAACTGTTTTTCATCTGTCTCAGTGTACTTCAAATTCTGTTCAACAGGAGCCCCAACCTTTGAAAGAGCCACCTCTGGGGTCACTGGAGAGGATGCAAAGTTGATTGAGCCACGGAGAAACCTTCCTTCTTATACAAAAGCCAAGCAGCTCCACTTAAACACAATTTAAAAGTTTGAGACCAGATTATAATTTAACTAGAAAAAATATATTTCTATTGTTGATAGGAGAAAAAACTTTGAAAACCACTGATCTAGATTTTCAAAACTTGATTTTTTTCCATGATAATCTTGAATTATTGAAGAGCTGTGAGCACCAGAACCATATGGGGTTCATCAAGAACTAAAGAGTACAGAAAAAACACAATTCTACCTCTGCATAAATAGTAAATGAACCTTAGAGACAGCTGATCAATAATTAAAAATGAAAACAAGTGCTCTTTAATTTACTTGCAGGCTACAGCTCAATTCTGAAATAATAGGGAAAAAACCCAAACCCGTGCAGATAAACACAGAAAAATAAATATATGGGTCACTAAAATATTTCATTTTTTGTAAATTGGATTTTGCATTTTGGTTGTACTGCACCAAATTTTCACCAATGACAGCTACCTTTTCTCATGATTGAGAATCACTTTCCTTCCTTGACTATGTTTCCCTGCTCCCTTCCTCTTTCCATTGCTCTTCTCTATAAAGGAATGAGAAGTGAGAATAAAAAGAAAGAATATTAATTGGGTTTTTATTAATCCACAGAGAAAGGGTATTTTCCTCTCACCTAAAATCCTCTAATCAATTATTTTAGTCTATTTACTTTAAATACCTGGAAATGTAGTTTTTGGCATTAGAAGTCCAGGGGTTTTTTTCTACTATTTATTTTATTTTTATTAATTTCAACTTTTATTATGGATTAAAGGATATACATGCAGGTTTGTTACATGGGTAAATTGTGTGTTGTTGAGGCTTGGGGTCCCAATGACCCGGTCACCCAGGCAGAAATCATAATAGCCAACAGATGGTTCTTCAGCCCATGCCCTCTTCCCTCCCTCCCTCTTCTAGTGGTCCCCAGGGTCTATTGTTCCTATATTTACTTTCATGAGTATTAAATGCTTAGCCCCCACTTATAAGTGAGAACATGCAGTATTTGGTTTTCTGTTCTTGCATTAGGTCACTTATGATAATGGCCTCCAGCTGTAACCAGGTTGGCTGCAGAGGACATGATTTCATTCTTGTTTAAGGCTGCATTGTATTCCATGCTGTATGAGTACCACATTTTCTTTATCCTACCCACTGTCGATGGGCTCCTAGGTTGATTCCATGTCTTTGCTATTGTGAATAGCACTGCAGTGAACATATGGGTGTATATGTCTTTTTGATATAATTGTTTTTATTTGGGTATATCCCAGTAGTGGATTGCTGAGTCAAATATTAGATTGAATAAGGAAGAAAGCAAAAACTTGAACAGAACAATAAAAAGTTCACAAACTGAATCAGTCATTTAAAAAACTGCAAAACCTACCAACCAAAAGAAGCCCCAGAACAGATGGCTTCACAGCCAAAATCTACCAGACATGCAAGGAGAACTGCTATCAATCCTACTAAAGCCTTTTCAAAAAGTCCAGGAGGAGGGGCTTCTCCCTAACTCATCCTACAAATCCAGCATCTTCCTGATACCAAAATCTGGCAAAGACACAGTGAAAAAAGGGAACTTCAGGTCAATATCCCTGACGAACATAGATGCAAAAATCCTCAACAGAATACTAGAAAACCAGGTCCAGCAGCACATCAAAAGGTTAATTCACCACAATCAAGAAGGCTTTATTCCTGGAATGCAAGATTGGTTCAACATATGCAAATAAATAAATGTGATTCACCCCATAAACAGAATCAAAACCAAAAACCATATGGTCATCCCAATAGATGCAGAAAAAGCCTTCAATAAAATCCAACATCCCTTCATGATAAAAAAAAAAAAACCCTCAACAGATTAGGCATTGAAGTAGTCCAGGTTTAAATACCAATTCTGTCACTATGCTTGACTATCCCACTTAATCTGAGATTTCTGAAATTAGACTTCATAATTTGTGGTAAGCAACAAAAGGAATATTGCTTGAAAGTACCTTTGTATATCAAGCAAAGATCATTTATTGTTATAATCACTGGGTGAGAAATTTGAAAGTGGTTATTTCAAATTTAAGCATATATAAAATTAAATTGATCCTAAATTCAGCATTTAAAATATTTCATTATTGCATGTCTAGATGTAGGAAGATGAATTCATTATGCTGTAAAGATTACAATTAAGAAGGAACTTTGTCAGTAGTGCTTATTATTATAGTAACATATGACTTATATTTCATATCAAAAAGTAAAATAACATTCATACATACTATATATACATTAATATTGGCATTGTCTATTTTAGCTTAAGAAAAAAGAGTCAATACACTTTTCATCTTTCATTTTTATCTAAAACATTTTTAATAATGAAAAATTGAAAAAGTTCACTCTAAAATATTTGTAATATAGATCATATTTATCTCAAACTGTTTCAACTCAAACTCTCTTGCATTAAATTACATTCTACCAACTTAGAGCAAGCTTCCTATCTAATCACATATTGATATGGTTTGGCTGTGTCCCCACCCAAATCTCAACTTGAATTGTATCTCCAGAATTTCCACGTGTTGTGGGAGGGACTCAGGGAGAGGTAATTGAATCACAGGAGCCGGTCTTTCCCATGCTACCCTCGTGATAGTGAATAAGTCTCACAAAATCTGATGGGTTTATTAGGGGTTTCTGCTTTTGCTTCTTCCTTATTTTTCTCTTGCCACCACTATGTAAGAAGTGCCTTTCACCTCCCACCATGATTCTGAGGCCTCCACAGCCATGTGGAACTGTAAGTCTAAATAAACTTCTTTTCTTTCCCAGTCTTGGTTATGTCTTTACAAGCAGTGTGAAAAAGGACTAATACAGTAAATTGGTACCAGTACAGTGGGGCGTTGCTGAAAAGGTATCTGAAAATGTGGAAGTGACTTTGGAACTGGGTAACAGGCAGAGACTGGAACAGTTTGAAGGGCTCAGAAGAAGACAGGAAAATGTGGGAAAATTTGGAACTTCCTAGAGACGTCTTGAATGGCTTTGCCCAAAATGCTGATAGCAATATGGACAATAAAATTCAGGCTGAAGTGGTCTCAGATGGAGATGAGGAACTTGTTGGGAACTGGAGCAAAGGTGACTCTTGTTATGTTTTAACAAAAAGACTGGTGGCATTTTGCCCCTGCCCTAGAGATTTGTGGAACTTTGAACCTAAGAGGGATGATTTAGGGTATCTGATGGAAGAAATTTCTAAGGTAGCAAATTGTTCAAGAGGTGACTTGGGTGTTGTTAAAGGCATTCAGTTTTATAAGGGAAGCAGAGCATAAAAGTTTGGAAAATTTGCAGCCTGACTATGCAACAGAAAAGAAAAACCCATTTTCTGGGGAGAAATTCAAGCCAGCTGCAGAAATTTGCATAAGTAGCAAGGAGTCTAATGTTAATCCCCAAAACCATGGAGAAAATGTCTCCAGGCCACGTCAAAGACCGTCACAGCAGCCCCTACCATCACAGCAGCCCCTCCCGTCACAGGTCTGGAGGCTTAGGAAGAAAAGGTGGTTTTGTGGACCAGGCCCGGGTTCCCTACGCTGTGTGTAGCCTAGGTACTTGGTACCCTGTGTCCCAGCCACTCTAGCCTTGGCTGAAAGGAGCCAACAAACAGCTCAGGCTGTAGCTTCAGAGGGTGGAATCCCCAAGCTTTGGCAACTGCCACTTGATGTTGGGCCCAGAGATGCACAGAATTCAAGAACTGAGGTTTGGGAACCTCCGCCTAGATTTCAGAAGATGTATGAAAATGCACGCATGCTCAGGCAAAAGTTTGCTGCAGGGGCGGCGCCCTCATGGAGAACCTCTGCTAGGGCAGTGCAGAAGGGAAACGTGGGGTTGGAGCCCCCACACAGAGTCCCCACTGGGGCACTGTCTAGTGGAGCTGTGAGAAGAGGGCCACCATCCTCCAGACCCCAGAATGGTAGATCCACTGACAGCCTGCACCATGTGCCCGGAAAAGCCGCAGATACTCAATGCCCGCCTGTGAAAGCAGCCAGAAGGGAGGGCTGTACCCTGCAAAGCCACAGGGGCAAAGCTGCCCAAGACCATGGGAACCCACCCCTTGCATCAGCGTGACCCAGATGTGAGACATAAAGTCAGGGATCGTTTTGGAGCTTTAAAATTTGACTGCCCCATTGGATTTTGGACTTGCATGGGCCCTGTAACCCCTTTGTTTTGGCCAATCTCTCCCATTTGGAATGGCTATATTTACCCAGTGCCTGCACCTCCGTTGTATCTAGGAAGTAACTAGCTTGCTTTTGAGTTTGCAGGCTCATAGGTGGAAGGGACTTGCGTTGTCTCAGATGAGACTTTGGACTGTGGATTTTTGGGTTAATGCTGTCACGAGTTAAGACTTCGGGTGATCGTTGGGAAGGCATGGTTGGTTTTGAAATGTGAGGACATGAGATTTGGTCGGGCCAGGCACAGAACGATATGGTTTGGCTGTGTCCGAATCCAAATCTCAACTTGAATTGTATCTCCCAGAATTTCCACATGTTGTGGGAGGGACCCAGGGGGAGGTAATTGACTCATGGGGGCAGTCTTTCCCATGCTACTCTTGTGATAGGGAATAAGTTTCAGGAGATCTGATGGGTTTATCGGGGGTTTCTGCTTTTGCTTCTTCCTCATTTTTCTCTTGTTGCTGCCATGTAAGAAGTGCTTTTTGCCTCCAGCCATGATTCGGAGGCCTCTGCAGCCATGTGGTAAGTCCAATTAAACCTCTTCTCCTTCCCAGTCTCAGATATGTCTTTATCAGCAGCATGAAACAGATTAATACACATATTTTTTTTCTTTTTTTATTATTATACTTTAGGTTTTAGGGTACATGTGCACAATGTGCAGGTTTGTTACATATGTATCCATGTGCCATGTTGGCTTGCTGCACCCATTAACTCGTCATTTACACTGTTGGTGGGACTGTAAACTAGTTCAACCATTGTGGAAGTCAGTGTGGCGATTCCTCAGGGATCTAGAACTAGAAATATCATTTGACCCAGCCATCCCATATTTTTAGATTTTAGTAGATTATATTAAAAAGTAAAATACATTAAAGCTAACAGGTAAAACAAAGGCCAAGAATTTGAATATGCACTTTCACAGTAACACTGGCACAAACTAATAGGATTATTCAAAACAAATCTTAGTTTGCAGCTGTTAAGAAAAACATAAGTTTACTGAGCCATGTATTGTAGAATAGTCCTTTGCAGGCATATGTTATGACATTGCAAGGTGACACACACACCCTCCCTCAGGACGCCATAATTGGTTGGTTTGTTGAGGTGAAGAACATGCATTTGTGTTATGAGGATATACTTTCATCTATTTTGCTTTGTGACCAAAGTCTGAAATAAAGCTTACAGAAATTGAAGTGGAGTCTGGCAATGAGAATAACAGTTAATACTTAGTGAGCACACACTATATACCAGGCACATTGCTGAGCACTTTATATGAATATCAATAATAGCAACCACATAGTAGTTATTATGTGCTAGTCCTAAGCACTTTTTATATATTAACCTGTGGTATTCTCACAACAAACTCATAAATTAAGTGTTATTATTACCTCATTTTACAAATCAGACAACAAAACATAGAGATTAAATGCTTTTGTCCTGTTACCATAGGTAGCAGAACAGGGATATATACCCAAAGTATCTGACTTCAAGCCTGAGAGCTTAATCCCAAAGCTATGCTGCCATGATACAGCCTCACGTGATTAGGGCCAGATGGTGATAATAGAGGACATGAGGCATAATGTTAGCTAGACATAGAAAGGGACCATTGACATGAAAAGTCTAGTATAAGTTTTATTCTGAGTGAGAGTAATCATTTACCCAAGATCCAAAGCCAGGGTGGGTCAAAGCTGAAAGTGTAGGCATGAGTCCTGACCATGCCTTCTACTGTAATAGGATGTTAACCTCTTAAGGAAACACTGTCATTCTTCCTTCAAGGGCATTTCCTAGGTTTGTAAAAGTGAAAAACTGAACTTATATGTACTCTTTCATTTATAGAGCAATATTGCCCAAATGTTGCAGATATTTATATTTTTATTTGAAGTTGTAAGTCTGACTAAGGATCAAGAAAACAATAAAACATGTCATTGACCAGAAAAATAATTATATTATTAAAGGTTTATATTCTGAGACATATACATGTGATGAGATTCTTCAAAATTTAAACTAAAAGCTAAATTATGAAAATGGACTTGCCATCTTAAGTTTGACACTTAACACTCTAAAATTTTTCAGAGCTCACAACTAAACTTAAAGCACAAACCTCTGTGGTTGTTAGCGGGCCTAAATTTTTACTATACCTAAGTACATGGGATAATTTGCTTGCTGAATATTGCAGAGAATCAAAATAACTTGGTAAACAATTAGTCATGAAATGGGGAACAGGGGTTAAGTTTAAAGTTAGGGGCCTGGGACACCCAGAGGATGGTGACACCATACACAGAATTAGGAAACTCACATGGAAACATTAGTCTGGGAAGAAATTATGAGTTCTGTTTCAAGCTAAACCTGTGTTGTGGTAATCCAAATTGGCATAGCAGACAATAGGTAAGAAGAGTATGAAGTCATTATTTTCTTTCTTCTTTTTTTTTCTATTTCTTACATTTTGCCTCTGCATCATTGTGTTACTGGAAAATATTAATTTTTAATGAGATCCCAGATTTATACTCTATGAGATATTCCAACTGGGTTATTAGGCTTGTAAAGAGATAAGGAATTTAGCTTACTTGACAGTTTTGAACTTCTTTTTATGCATCTTTACAGTGTTTTTTTATAGTACTTTTATATTAAAAGTACAAAGCTTTCATATAAATTGTTTTTCATAAATTACTTCTGTCACGTCTTTCCTTGAAGTACTCTGTTTCTTAATACAAAGCCTATTTTTTGAAAAACTTGGTGAGTTCTAATATGTTCTTAAGCCAAATCTTATACCATATTGTGATCACTTGACTCCAGTTAGGAAAACAACTAAGATGTAATGGACAACTGAAATGACAGTTTTCTAGAAAGGCAGTATATTTAAATAACTAACAAAGCTATAAATCATACTTGTGGGTTATATGGGGCACTGTATAAACTATTAAAATATATAGCTATATATACTTTTGTTAAATCTTTAAAAACATCTATTTAGTTCATATACATAATACTTTAGTTAAGAAATTCATATTTATAATTTGAAAATAAATATATAAATATTGCATTTGCCTGTTTTTTACACTAATAGGCTATGAAATAAAATACATCACCATTCTAGAGGATATTAGGATATTAAAATGCTCAGCCTGCATCCTTCATCTATCAAGGTATACACCAACTTTACCTATATATCAAGAGTTTACCATTATTTAATGGTGAAAAAGATTCATCTATCCATCTATCTACTGATCCAAAAAAAATTTATTAAGAATCTACCTCCTCATAGAAGACAATATTATATCCATGTTTACAAAGTTATCATTTGTAGGGCTCAGAAAATTTCTTGCATATATTATATGACCTGTATATTTTGTTGAATAAACGTATGAATTGACACAGTTGGTGTAGCTTCTTTGGAAAGAAACTGGAAAAATATATTTAAAGTCATAGGGACAAATTTTAGTTTAATGCAATACCTTTCTAAGTGTTGGTCAACAGCAGAATGGCTTCCTTGGGGTAGCAAGCTTTCAATATCTGAAAATGTTCAGATAGAACCTAGTGATCACAGAAGTGATGCAAGTTGGATGGCTATCTGATTGAGTAAGGGGTAAATGAGATGATCTCTGAAACACTTCCAACTCTAAGGTATTGTGATGCTAGATTAGTATTTTTAGAGATATTCTCAAAATAACTTGGTAAGAGACCTACTGAATACTATCAAAAATAGTGTTTATCTATTATTTGTACCCATTATTGATTGTTTTTCTATCCTCTAGGACTTTTTGCAAGTATAAGCAACTCTACTTCACATTAATGGAGGATACTTGTACGGAGAGTCTCTCAGAATGGAGAACACCAAAGTCAAGAGGCTGGCCGGAATATGAAAAGTAGTGGGTAGGCAGCACAAAAGGTAAAAAATAAACTCAGCCTGAAACAACTCACATTATTAATTATCAAAATATGTATAACTAAGATCAGTGTGCAGTATTTTTTTTCTTTTTCTTTCTGAGGCTGTTTTCCTGAGTTCAACTCTCCACTTGAGACACATATAGTAATGAAGTACTAATATAAGAAACAAAATAATAGTTGAAATCAAGAGACAGATCTCCACACAGTGCCCTAAATAGCCCTACCCAACACAGATCCTTTATTCCTAAGGCTTTATCTCCTAAACATTATTACTAAGTTTACGCTGTATCTTATTACTCTTTTTACTACATAAATGGTAGTTGATCTAATGTTGGTTTCTGCTTTCATGGTTCTTTTCTCCCTCAGGTGGATTATAGGCTAATTAAAAATAAAGATTTTGCCTTGTAATTGTCTTCAATTGAAATCAATAGAATGTTGATGTTAACCATTTCCTTCACCTGGAATTCCCTCTTCCACCTGAATGCTTTCATTACTATAGGGCCAGCTATTGCATGGAGCTTTTCACTTGTTCATCGTATTCAGAAACAACTTCCTTCTCTGAACTCTTACTGTGTTTATTGTCTCTGCCACTAATTGGAGCTGAGCATATGCTACCTTGTTCGTGACAATACTTCTTTTGTCTGTGCCAAAAAATGCTCTTTCCCCTGGAGACAAAGTGTGCCAACACTGTGAACTGATAAGCCTATCTATCCTCCTTAGTGCATAGGAAACTTTGAGGAACCCAAAAATACTTCCTAAGATCTGGTGTGAAGGCCAAAAGGTTTTAACAGGATGTAGATAATGTCCTAGTACCACACAGCCTAACACAGCAAATTGAAGTATAGCTGCATTAACTACCTTTTAGGTCCACCAGGATGATAGAGCTTATAAAGTATGCCTAAAGCTAAGACAACAAAAAGCCTCAGTAGCACCTTAACAAATCAAAGATAGAGGCTATTGGGAGCTCTCCAAGGTACCAACAGATTGTCACCATTTACAATCCCCAGGCAATCAATGGTAAGAGTCCAAGACTAAACCAGGAAGAAGTTGAATCCCTGAATAGACCAATAACAGGTTCTGAAATTGAGGCAATAATTAATAGCTTACCAACCAAAAAAAGTCCAGGACCAGACAGATTCACAGCCGAATTCCACCAGAGATACAAAGAGGAGCTGGCACCATTCCTTCTGAAACTATTCCAACCAATAGAAAAAGAGGGAATCCTCCCTAATTCATTTAATGAGGCGAGCATCATCCTGATACCAAAGTCTGGCATAGACACAGCAAAAAAAAAAGAATTTTAGACCAATATCCCTGATGAACATCGATGCAAAAATCCTCAATAAAATACTGGCAAACCGAATCCAGCAGCACATCAAGAAGCTTATCCACCACAATCAAGTTGGCTTTATCCCTGGGATGCAAGGCTAGTTCAACATATGCAAATCAATAAACGTAATCCAGCATATAAATAGAACCAAAGACAAAAACCACATGATTATCTCAATAGATGCAGAAAAGGCCTTTGACAAAATTCAAGAGCTCTACATGCTAAAAACTCCAAATAAATTAGGTACTGATGGGACATACCTCAAAATAATAAAAGCTATTTATGACAAGCCCACAGCCAATATCATACTGAATGAGCACAAACTGGAAGCATTCCCTTTGAAAACTGGCACAAGACAGGGATGCCCTCTCTCACCACCCCTATTCAACATAGTGTTGGAAGTTCTGGCCAGGGCAATCAGGCAAGAGAAAGAAATAAAGGGTATTCAACTAGGAAAAGAGGAAGTCAAATTGTCCCTGTTTGCAGATGACAAGATTGTATATTTAGAAAACCCCATCGTCTCGGGCCATAATCTCCTTAAGCTGATAAGCAACTTCAGCAAAGTCTCAGGATACAAAATCAATATGTAAAAATCACAAGCATTCCTATACACCAATAACAGACAGAGAGCCAAATCATGAGTGAACTTCCATTCACAATTGCTTCAAAGACAATAAAATACCTGGGAATCCAACTTACAAGGGATGTGAAGGACCTCTTCAAAGAGAACTACAAACCACTGCTCAACGAAATAAAAGAAGACAGAAACAAATGGAAGAACATTCCATGCTCATGGATAGGAAGTATCAATATCGTGAAAATGGCCATATTGCCCAAGGTAATTTATAGATTCAATGCCATCCCCATCGAGCTACCAGTGACTTTCTTCACAGAATTGGAAAAAACTACTTTAAAGTTCATATGGAAGCAAAAAAGAGCCCGCATTGCAAAGACAATCCTAAGCCAAAAGAACAAAGCTGGAGGCATCACACTATCTGACTTCAAACTATACTGCAAGGCTACAGTAACCAAAACAGCATGGTACTGGTACCAAAACAGAGATATAGATCAATGAAACAGAACAGAGGCCTCAGAAATAATACCTCTACAACCATCTGATCTTTGACAAACCTGACAAAAAAAAGAAATGGGGAAAGGATTCCCTATTTAATAAATGGTGCTGGGAAAACTGGCTAGCCATATACAGAAAGCTGAAACTGGATCCCTTCCTTACATCTTATACAAAAATTAATTCAAGATGGATTAAAGACTGAAATGTTAGACCTAAAACCATAAAAACCCTAGAAGAAAACCTAGGCAATACCATTCAGGACATAGGCATGGGCAAGGACTTCATGACTAAAACACCAAAAGCAATGGTAACAAAAGCCAAAATTGACAAATGGGATCTAATTAAACTAAAGAGCTTCTGCACAGCAAAAGAAACTACCATCAGAGTGAACAGGCAACTTACTGAATGGGAGAAAATTTTTGCAATCTACTCATCTGACAAAGGGCTAATATCCAGAATCTACCAAGAACTTAAACAAATTTACAAGAAAAAATCAAACAACCCCATCAAAAAGTGGGCAAAGGACATGAACAGACAATTCTCAAAAGAAGACATTTATGCAGACAACAGACACATGAAAAAATGCTCATCATCACTGGTCATCAGAGAAATGCAAATCAAAACCACAATGAGATACCATCTCACACCAGTTAGAATGGTCATCATTAAAAAGTCAGGAAACAACAGGTGTTGGAGAGGATGTGGAGAAGTAGGAATGCTTTTACACTGTGGGTGGGACTGGAAACTAGTTCAACCATTGTGGAAGACAGTGTGGCGATTCCTCAAGGATCTAGAACTAGAAATACCATTTGACCCAGCCATCCCATTACTGGGTATATACCCAAAGGATTATAAATCATGCTGCTATAAAGACACATGCACAAGTATGTTTATTGTGGCACTATTCACAATAGCAAAGACTTGGAACCAACCCAAATGTCCATCAATGATAGACTAGATTAAGAAAATGTGGCACATACACACCATAGAATACTATGCAGCCATAAAAAAGGATGAGTTCATGTCCTTTGTAGGGACATGGATGAAGCTGGAAACCATCATTCTCAGCAAACTATCACAAGGACAGAAAACCAAACACCACATGTTCTGACTGATAGGTGGGAATTGAACAATGAGAACACTTGGACACAGGGTGGGGAACATCACACACCAGGGCCTGTCCATGGGGTGGGGGGAGGGAGGAGGGATAGCATTAGGAGATATACCTAATGTAAATGACGAGTTATCGGGTGCAGCACACCAACATGGCACATGTATACATATGTAACAAACTAGCACGTTGTGCACATGTACTGTAGAACTTAAAGTATATTTAAAAAAAAAGAGTTCAAAGTGTTCTTTAAGTAATGCTATATACCAGGAATCCTACCTTCCTAATGTTCACTATTTTTATGCCAGACACCTGCCTTAATCTGAGTCCTACTGTACCTGACCTGTTCTTATACCAGGCCTAGCTACACTGTTGACCAGCAGCAGAATTTCCCAGACAAATTTCAAATAGGCATTGTTAAAATATAGATGTCTACTTTCCTCAACAGTAATGCAAACTTTTGGAAGAAAAATTGTGCCTATATATATCAATATATGCTTGTTGATAGTGACTATTTTTCTTTGACTTCTATGACACAGTCTTGTACAGGTCTCTGTCATGAGTAACCACCCAGTGAATTCTTGCTGACTGGCAGACCTAAATGAAGAATCCAAGCCCGAGGCTTGAATGATGTCTACAAATTAACAAGAGATGTACATTTAGTTCCTGTAGCTCTCTGAGAGTGTTGTCTACTCAACTAGTTCCTCAAACTGGATCTGAACAGATTTCCAGATCAGATTTAGGTTAGCACTATACAGTGTGATTAAACAACAAAAGAATATTGTTAGATGATATTAAAATCTAATCCTTTCTGTTTCTGGCTGCAAGGGAACACTTATGGGATACTGGTGTGAAATGACTGGGCAAAGAATGTGAGCTATTAAAAATAATTTTCTAGTCCAGGCAAGGTGGCTCATGCCTGTAATTCCAGCACTTTGGGAGGTCGAGGGGGCGGATCAAAAGGTCAGGAGATCAAGACCATCCTGCCCAACATGGTGAAACCCTGTCTTTGCTAAAAATACAAAAATGAGCCGGGCATTTCAGCATGCACTTGTAGACCCAGCTACTCAGGAGGCAGAG
Organism: Nomascus leucogenys; assembly: GCF_006542625.1. Lineage (NCBI taxonomy): Eukaryota > Metazoa > Chordata > Mammalia > Primates > Hylobatidae > Nomascus > Nomascus leucogenys. Next base: position 45,492,390 of record NC_044385.1, on the reverse strand, counting down.
GCAGGAGAATTGCTTGAACCCGGGAGACAGAGGCTGCAGTGAGCCAAGATCACACCACTGCACTCCAGCCTGGGTGACAGAGCAAGACTCCACCTCAAAAAAAAAAAAAAGAAGAAGAAGAATAACAATAATAATAATTTTCTAAATAATATTTGCTAAAACATTCCATCAATTTGCATGGGTCATTTAAATAGCTCTATGTGAACTATCGACTTGTTCTAAAAATTGCTTTTTAAATAAATTAGGCTTCAGTTCCTTAATTGATTATTTGTAGGCGAACAGAAGCACCAATATGTTTTGTTATTATTGCAATAATATAAAAATAAAATATGCAGCAGACTACTGGCCCCAGGCACTGCCACTGAACGTTTTCATCAGTATTAACCAGGTCATTAAAACTATAGGTCATCATATCAGGATGAATTTAAATGTGAAAACGGTGAGTAAGAACTCTAGCCATTTATTTAAGTGCATAATTAACCCAAAAGCAGCAAAAAGTAAGATATAAGGTATTTCATACCAAAATTATGGTAGTTATTATATCTGGTAGTACTTTATCCTCAGGTCAGAGTCTGTATCACAGAACCTTTTAATTATTATAATACACATGTGTTATCTGCCTTAACACATCCTTTAGATCACATTCTTTGCACATAGTTGATATTGGTTGGATAAATATATAAAAGGCATACGCCACTAACTTAAGATTGTATCCATAGACATTCTTATAAAATGGTGTTATTTTCAGTCTGATAACGCTACTTGTTTCCAAATCCTACCCTTAAATTGAATTATTTGAAGAATCATTTAAGCTGTTAATTGTCACTGCCAAACAGTTTCTAGGTGCTCAGATATTTTGATATAGGATATTAAAATATTAACCTCATATTGGAACTGTCCTTTGATATTTCTCTTGTATCTACACAAAGCACAACATTAAAATACTTAATCTTGCCGGGCACGGTGGCTCACGCTTGTAATCCCAGCACTTTGGGAGGCCGAGGCGGGCGGATCACGAGGTCAGGAGATCGAGACCACGGTGAAACCCCGCCTCTACTAAAAATACAAAAAAATTAGCCGGGCGTGGTGGCGGGCGCCTGTAGTCCCAGCTACTCGGAGAGGCTGAGGCAGGAGAATGGCGTGAACCCGGGAGGCGGAGCTTGCAGTGAGCCGAGATTGCGCCACTGCACTCCAGCCTGGGCGACAGGGCCAGACTCCGTCTCAAAAAAAAAAAAAAAAAAAATACTTAATCTTAAAATTTATTCAAGCAGAATCTACTGTATTATAAAAGTCAAAACCACATACTCTTATTTTATTTTATTTTATTTATTTTTTGTGAGACAGAGTCTTGCTCTGTCGCCCAGACTGGAGTGCAGTGGCAGGATCTCAGCTCACTGCAAGCTCCACCTCCTGGGTTCACGCCATTCTCCTGCCTCAGCCTCCCAACTAGCTGGGACTACAGGCGCCCGCCACCACCATGCCCGGCTAATTTTTTGTATTTTTGGTAGAGAGAGGGTTTCACGGTGTTAGCCAGGATGGTCTCGATCTCCTGACCTCGTGATCCGCCCGCATTGGCCTCCCTAAGTGCTAGGATTACAGGTGTAAGCCACCACGCCCGGCCTAAAACCACATACTCTTTAGATGGAAATGTCTATCTTCCTTTTGCTGAAACAGTTAAATATATCCTGTTACAAGAGTAACACTAAAATTTCCTCCCGTAGCTGTGGGGTTGGGGGAGGGGGGAGGGACAGCATCAGGAGATACACCTAATGCTAAATGACGAGTTAATGGGTGCAGGAAATCAACATGGCACATGGATACATATGTAACAAACCTGCACATTGTGCACATGTACACTAAAACCTGAAGTATAATAATAAAAAAAAAAGAGTAACACTAAAAGAAAAAAATAACTTCTACCTCTAAAACTCTATGATCCGTGCAGAGCTATATAAAATATAGCCAGTTACCCAGGTGTCAATCTGTAAGTGGTTTCAAAATGTAAGTGAAATAAATGGTGCCAGTTAATTCCAATTTCCACATACAACTCAGTAAATAATTGGTGAGGTATAAATTTTTCTTGGAAAGCACCCTTGAATATATATATATATTTTTTAAAAATCTCACTAATACTGGATTATCGTCATTAAGATTTCTGTATCTCACAAATAGTTGTAGTCAGGGAATAACCACTAGTTGCTCTCAGCTGAGTTTCTAATCTCAAGACATGCATGGCATAGGGACTTATTCCAGGAATAAATGACTTGTTTTATTTAAAAATATTCCGGTTCCCAAAGTCACAAATGAAGCTATTAAAGCAAGAAAATCTGTAGACATATGGGAAACATTTTGCTTTTTCTACAATATTTACCAACCTAGAACTAAGAAAGCTGATTTAGCAAGAAAATATGATCCTATATGCAATTTTGATCCAAAACCAGTTGTCTACCACCACCACTGAATACATGCAGAATAAATTGAAAGGCTATTGGCTTATAGAAATGCTAAATAAACCCTGACTGTCATAACCACATGTTATATTTTGGCCTTTTATCTAGGTAGCTTTTTAAATTTTTAAACACATCAATATTGAACAAATTATAGGCTAGGTCTACTGGATATGATCCTCTTCTTCCAACCTTATTTTATTATCTCATTAATTGATACATAAATTGATAGGGAAATTCAACAAACATTTACTAAAGGCCTTATATATATGCAGCAGAATGAGAGATACTGGTTACACAAATACAATAAATTCTCTGCTCTCAAATGTTTGCTCTAATATTCAACAGTCTGAAAGAAGACATCAAGTATGTAAATCCAAAAAAAGGCAAAGAATTGCTTATATAGGCACAATCAAAATTCCAGAGACCTACCCTCCAGCTCTCCTGTTCCAATCTAATGCTCCCTATTCTAGCCTAGTTCTGCTCCTTATCCCACCCACACTCTGTCGTTTTCTCTGCAAGAATGACCAAAGAGCCCATACTTTTCTTCTTCAGTAGGTGCCCTACATGTTCTTCTCCCTTAGAAAACCCATCCCTAAACACCTCCTCCAACACAAGTCTGACTTGGCGTTGAAAGCAAACTGCATCCTTTTGCTCCTTATCCACTTACGGCTGACTCAAAAGCAAGCATTGAAGCCCTTTTGGTTATAAGTGCTCAACTCTTAGAAAATTAGAAGATAAATAAATAAAATATAAGAAGTTTAGGAAACTACAAAGTTGATGATTATGATTATTTTTTCTTATAATATTTTGCATTTCTTATCTCTCATATATTGCATCTCTTAGCTAAGACATTTCCTTCTCTTTCACACTTTGGATGTTCCTTGCATTTTTCCTCTCACTGACTGGATTATATTTGATATCATGGTTGACAATTGTAACTAAATTATTATTTGTATAATTTTTATCTCTAATATATACTCTTCCTTAAACTGAAGAAGGATACATTGAAGAAGATTATGTGGATGTTAAAGTTTGACAGCTGAATAATGGTGTCAAAGATAATCCAGGCAGCAAGAAAGAAGTATGTGCCGTAGCAGAGAAGCAGTATGTGGAATACAGTAGGCACTTGATATATATTTATCAAACAAATCATGAGTTAAAGAATGAACTCAAACTTCACCTCTTCTTCTAAATTGTCCCTAACTTTTGAGACTGAATTAATGAGTCTCTTTCTGCCCTTCCGTAAAACCATCACAACAATAATAGCTAAGTTATTGAGTGCTTCTCTCTCATGTGCTGCTTTAAAGGTATTAACTCACTTAATCCTCACAACAACTCCATGAAGTAACTGCAATAAATATCTCATTTTATAGATGGAGATACTCAGACACGGAGAGGTTTAATAACTTTCCCAAGGTCACATAGTCAATAATTAGAATAGTTCTATCCAACTATCCAATCCATAAATGTACACTACGAGCTCCTGAACATAAGCATTTTGTCTTATGCATCTCAATTTCTCCAATGCCTAGCTCTATAATGGTGCCTAGAATATAGAAAATTATTAGCAGTTTTTGAAAAGTGAATAAATAAATACTTAAACAGTAATTGATAACATGAACCAACCATGCAATACAAAACCAGTGCTTTATACACCTGCCAACTTCAGGTGTCCAAGGTTGAGAGAAACTCCCCTTATACCAGGAGAAATTCTAATCAAACACCTGCCACCTTTTCCTCTGGAAAAAGAAATATTAATTTGATTTCAGCAGTTGCATCATACTTCTGTTATCCTCAGTAACACACAGCATCAGCCTCACTGGCCTTATTTCTATTTCTTGAACATGCCGAGTTTATTCCTACCTTAAGATCTTCGCACTGTAATTTTCTGTTGTTTTTTTTTCCTGTGGAAATACTCTTCTTCCAAATGTTCTCATGGCTTGAGGCTTTTAGCCAGTCAGGTCTCAGCTCAAGCATGACTTCTGCAAGGAAGTTTCCCTGACCATAAACACCCAATATAAAATTACCTTGGGCTGAAGTCGTGTACTCCAGCTCAGTTCAGCAGAGAGCCAAGCTTTGGAATTTTAAACGCAAGCCTGGGTGTTATAAATTAACCATTTATTATAAAGTAACTATTTCATGTTTATATTGTCATTTGGGCATCTTTCTCCTGTAAGTAGCTCAGAAGTAGGAGCAGCAGCTAGGCCAAGACAATCTCTAGGCATTTCTGTAATCCTTGATTATTGTATAGTCTAATAGGACTCCAATTCTTATGATCAATCCTACAATTATTTACTTGTTTTCTTACAGAAAAGAGAAAATGAATGCATAAATGGACAAAATTATGGTGAAAGAAAGTGAGAAGAACAGTCTTGAAGGCAAAAGTTAAGCGCAAAATAGCATTCTGTTGTTAAAACCTAACTGGATGTATACGAAATTCAGGTATGTTTAAAAAAACAACTACCAAGTAGTCAATAATTGGACACTTAGGTAGTCACCTGTGCAATGATCATCAAGCCCTCAAATGGCAAAAAAAGGAGATTCCCCAATTTTTCAGTCCTACAACATAACCTGTACTTCACTATACTCTAGGCCAGAGTTCCTCAACCTCAGCACTACTGACATTTGAAGCCAGATACTTCTTTGCTTTAGGGAGCTGTCCTGTTTATTGTAGGGTATTTAGCAACATTTGTAACCTCTACTCACTAGATTCCAGTAACAACTGCTACCCCTACTCCCACCCCAAGACGTGACAACCAAAAATGTCCCCACCTACTGCTAAATGTTTCTCGCCGGGAGAAAAGAGCCCCCAGTTGAGAACTTTAGTCATGATTCTTTCTAAATCTATTATGGTTTAGACCAAAGTATGAGAGGAACTCCAGGTTTATAGCTACGTGGTCTGAGTTTCCCTTAAATCTGTATTGTTTTTTTCTTTAACAAATGGTATTGGGAGAGCTGGATACCAACATGCAAAAGAAAGCAGTTGGACTCTAATCTTGCACGATATGCAAAAATCAACTAAAAATGGATCAAAAACCTAAACACAAGACCCAAGCTATAAAACTTCTATAAGGAAACACAGGGGAAAAGGTTCATAACACTAGATTTGATAATGCTTTTTTGGCTATGACACCAGAAAGCATAGGCAAAAAAGTGAAAGTAGATAAATTAGGCTACATAAAAATATAAAAATTCTGTGCATCAGAGAACACAAGAGTATAGTGAAAAGCCAGTCCACAGAAGGGAGACAACATTTGCAAATCATATATCTGACAAGGGGCTAATACCTAGAATATATAAAGAATTCCTACAACTCAACAACAACACAGCAAGCCAATTTTAAAATGTACGAAGGACTTAAACAGACATTTTTCAGAGAAGATATATAAATGGCCAATAATCACGTGAAAAGCTGCTCAACATCACTAATCATTAGGGAAATACAAATCAAAGCCATGATGATGTGCCATCTAACACCCATTAGGATAACTTCTATCAGAAAAAAATAACAGAAAGTAATAAATAGTGGTCAGAATGTGGAGAAAGTAGAACTTTTATGCACTGTTGGTGGGAATGTCAAATGATACAGCCATCATGGAAAACAGTATGGGAAATAAATTAAAAATAGAATTATCATATGACTCAGCACTTCCATTTCTGGGTATATAGCCCAAAGAAATAAAAGTAGAGTCTCAAAGAGACATTTTTACACCCATGTTCATAACAGCATTATTCACAATAGCCAAAAGGTGGAAGCAACCTAAATTTCCATAGGTGGATGAGATATATTTTTTTAAAAAGTGGTGGTTTCTGGGAGCTTAGAGGGAAGAAAAACCAAGGAGTGGTTGCTTAAGTGGTATAGACTTTCAGTTTTGAAAGATGAAGAGTTCTGGAGGCTGGTTGCACAAGAATGTGAATTATGTAACACTACTGAAATGTACACCTAGAAATAGCGAAGATGGTAAATTTTGTGTTGTGTTTCACCACACTTAAATTAAAAAAAAAACTGTATCATTAAAGAACAATTAGTGAAATGAAGATAGTTCTTCCAGATTTGAAAATGTAGAATCCAAAGCATCATCTTAGAAGTATCTGGGCCTTAAATATAGGTTATCCTTGGTTAACGGGATCCATTGACACTTCTGAATGAAAAACAGCCTGTCCACTGGCTACCATTATGATTCACCTTTGGTTCTGCCTTTTTTTCAAATGATGGCAAAATCAGTTATCATTTCACTGACTCTTAATTAAACCCTAAGGTAAACAAACATTCACTGAGTACCAATTATGAATCAAGGATGGTGTTGGGGAGAGTTACACAAAGTGTGCAATTCAATTCTGGGAAAGTAATAATAGATCTTTGAAAATCTGATACTGAACACACTCAGTCATAGCACAGTTTCACAGCTAAGACCATGGATTCTTGAGCCAGACCGCCTAGGTTTTAATTCTGGCTCTTCCACTTCCTAGCTGTGGTCTTTTTGCCTTATGCCTCATCCCTCAGTTTCTACATCCTTGGATGGGGATACTAATAGTGCCTTATTCATAAAGTTACTGTGAGGATTAAATGAGTTAATATTTGTGAAGTTTAGTTAGAGCACTGCTTGACATATAGTAGGCGCTACTTAAGTACATACTCACTAAACAAATCCACATGCACTGCACACCTAACTACATAAAAAGACCTTGCTGGAAGCTGTGAACTTTGCTCAAACTGTGCCCTAGAACCTATTATTTAACATGGCAAAAGGAGATTCCTAGCTGTTTGGCTATTTCAAGAAAATGTTCAAGTCCTTGAAAATATCCTCTCCATCTGTGATGACTGAGAACAGATTGTTTAATGAAGAGAAAGTAAGATGATTGCTAAGTTTCCTCGTACTGGGCTCACAATGCGGTTACTCCTCCTGCCCTAGGAGCTTCAAACTGCACAGAAGGAAGTGGGGTGTGAGCCTGTTGTCATGGTGTGCACACTATGATTATTTTCAGAGAGAAATGCACCATTAAACTCAAGTGTTATTCCTAGATTTAAGACAGAACACAAAAGCAAAAAACAAATCTAAAGTTTTAAAAGTATCTGCTCTATCAAACTAGAGTCATGGACAGAATTATAATGATGCTCTCTGAGTAGGAGCCTGAGCTGCATTACAAATGTGAAATCTTTTATGAGGACCAGATGGAAACATTAAACGCCTAGAGAATTTGAGAACATGTTAAAAGTGAAAATCCCAATCTAAACACAATGACTGTGTCTGATGTATGCTACTGCAAAACCAGAAAATATTTAGGACATAAACTCCTTAAAAGATTGTCTTTCACTGAAAAATAAACAACCTCCAGGAGTTCCCAATTGGTGAAAACTTGGCTTAAAAAAATGTGGCATGGAAGTTCAGAAAACATCACTTGGACCTGTGTAAAAAGTTATAAGATACAATTCTTGATATTTTTCATTTTTATAATATAAAAGGAAAACAATTATAATGTCTTGGTCTCAATTAACAATTATTTCTTAACTGAATATGTAGAAAGAAGAGGTTTCAACTAGGCTAAGCTAGAAAACTGCATATAAATTCTTTATGTATCCATCAAAAACAAAAAAAGGTCATTTTTCATTTTGCTAATTTCTATTACACATCTGTTCACATTTTAGAAATATCCTAATTGTCTGACAAATTGTATGTATGTGAGTTTCCTCACAGCCTGAAATTTCAGATGTTACATTATTTTGTCACCCTCTGCCTGCCAATATCCCAGTGGCAAACTAAGGACCAAAATAACTTTGTCCCACCTGTAGTAAAATACAGATGTCTCAGAGGAAAAAAAACACTCATTTTTTTAAAACATGTACTTGCCAATTATTTTGCAATATGAATAGGAAATAGTGTCTGTCATCAAAGAGATGAGTCTAATATAATTATTCCTGAAAGTTTTCTCTTCTACATAATGCCCCACAAATAAAATTTACCATTGTGATACTCTTTCTTAAAAATATTCATGTTGCTCTTGTTTCATTAGCCTTGCTGTAGCACAGAGTAAAAAGATAGCCATGGTTTTGACTTTATGTACTCACTATGCAGTTACTTTATGAGTGTCCTTTTCATTTCCATTGATTCACTACATATTAGTGACAAGTAACTCAAAGAAACGTAATTCCAATTAAAGAATAAATATTCACTTGTTACTGTCCTACAATGTTGAAAATTAATCCAGCTTTCCATCCATAGAAATAGGGCTAAAGAACTCACCAGTTCTTTTTTTTTTTTTTTTTTTGCAGATGAATGTTTTATTTGTAATAGCAAAAAACCAGAAAAACACAAATGCTTGTCAACAGGGGAATGAATAAACACATTTTGGTATATCCATGCAATGGAATAGTGTTCAGCAATAAAAAGGAATAACTATGGATACGTAAAACAACATGCATGAATCTCAAAGTAATTATGTTGAGTGAAAAAAATAGACAAGAGTACACATTATATGATTCCTTTACATTCATAGGTTAACCTTCTGTAATCAGTCTTATTCCTCTGCAATTTATCGATGACTTTCTAAATTCCCACTTCATTGACTTTCTTCCATTTTCTTCCTGTGAGACTTTTTGACATCATGTGATGCCATACTCAGCCTCATCATCCCCATGAAGATTAACCATCTTTCTCTCCTTGCTTCCATCCATAGAAATAGAGCTAAATATCACATGCAATATTGTTGAAGCAAGGAAAGAAAGATGATTAATCTTCGTGGGGATGATGAGGCTGAGTATGGCGTCACATGATGTCAAAAAGTCTCACAGGAAGAAAATGGAAGAAAGTCAATGAAGCGGGAATTTAGAAAGTCATTGAAAAATTGCAGAGGAATAAGACTGATTACAGAAGGTTAACCTATGAATGTAAAGTGTAGTATTAGATATGGAAAGAAATAAAAATAATATCTATTTAATGCCCATTATGTATTATATTATCTGACTAAATCTTCACAACTATAAAATAAATTAGTATACTAGGTACAATGGGAGGAAGAGACTAGATGAGTTATTTTCCTAAGAGTCTACAGCTAGTAAACAATGTAATCAAAATATGAATTTAAGTTTTCTTGCTGTTAAGTTTAGTACTTGCCAAATGCCCCTCTTTCTCTTTATATAGAAAAAAATCTCTTATTAAATTTTATATAATTTTTTAATTTTTAAAATTTATATTTCCAGATAAAATTACCACTTTGAAAGGCAATAGTTATTTTTACTATTTTATTTATCACGTAATATTTTAAATTATCTGTTCACATTTCCCTCTCCCATTCAACATGGGGCCTCAGTGCTTAAAACTGGAAGGTACCCAAACAGTCTGCAACTCATTTGTCTACTTATTCACTTATTCATTCAATAAATATATATTAACTACCTACCATGTGCTACCATGTGTTCTAGTTTTGAGGATTTAGAAATGAATAAAATAGACAAAGTTCTTTGTCTTTATGGAGATTATATTCTAATTGGAGAGAGACAAGAGACAGACAATACCAAAGATTAGATAGATAGATGATAGATAGATAGATAGATAGATAGATAGATAGATAGATAGACAGATAGATAGATAGACAGATAGACAGATAGATAGATAAAGATACAGATCATATGGATATGAAATAGATGTAGATATAGAAAAATACATATATATGTAGATATATACATCAGGTGCTATAAAGAACCCAAATCAGGGATAATGATGGTAGAAAGGCAAAGATGTGCACTGCTATTTTATATAGATGGCCAAAAAGTCTTCTCCAATTAGATGAATTCAAGACACCACCTGAAATAAGAAAAGAAAAGCCCATACAGATATCTGGAGAAAGTTTTTTCTTGACAACAAGAAAAGGCCGAGGTCTTGATAAGAAATCCTGCTTAGCCTGAGAACCAAGTACAGCAGTGTGGCTGGGATTGTGTGAGGGGAAGGAAAGGAGTTGGAGAAGCAATAGGTTGAGACCAGGGTAGATTTGTAGGCATGGTACATGCACATTGACCCATACTCTGAGTGAAATAGGATGCTGTTAAAGGATTCTGAATAGAGGAATGAAACAACTGATCAGATACTATAAAGGATCACTGTGGCAGCTACAGGAGGAATTAATTGTAAAGGGGAAAGAATGAAAGAAGGGAGATCCAGTAAGATGTTAATTTGATAATCCAGGTTTGAGGTAATGGTTACTTGGATAAGAACAGCGACAGCTGGTGATGAGAAGTGGTGACAGTCTCGCTTCCTTGTGAATGTTGAGCTGATAGGATTTGCTGATGCATTTGAAATGGGAAATATCAGAGAAAAACAGGAATCATGCAAGACTCCAAGATTTCTGACCGGAGTAATTAGAAAAATTGAATTACATTTTACTGCAATGGAAAAGATTTGGAACATATTACATCAAGGGTGTGGTGTAGGGGGGAGAAAGCCATGAAGTCAGTTTTGGATGTGCTAAGTTTTGGTTGTCAAGAAGGCTGCTGGAGAGAGACATATATCTAGAGTTCAGAGGAAAAGTCTGGCTAGAGATATAAATTTGGGAAGCATTAGCATACAGATGTTATTTATATTGAGATACTTGGCCTAGGGAGTTATTATAGGACAAAAATGAAGAGGTCCACAACCCTCTGGAGCATTCCAATATTTAGACATGAGGAACGTGAGGAGGAACCAACTGAGAAAGAGAAGCCCGTGAGGAAGGAGAGATATTCAGTGTTCTGGAGACCAAGTGAAGGAATTGGTCATTAGATTTGGCACATAGAATGTCATAACCTCAGTAAGAATACTTTTAGTGGAGTTGTGAGGAGAAAACTTGGTTAGAAGTTTCCAGAAGATGACTGGAGGAGGGGAAACCAGGACAGCGGTACAATTATTTGGGAGAGTTTTGCTTATAAGGGAGAACTGAAATACAGCAATAGATAGAGGAGTGCCTCGGGTCAAAGAGGGCTTTTTAAAGGGAAATAGCATGTTTGTAAATGGATACCATTTAATAGAATGGAAAATTGATGATACAGGAGACAGCAGGGACAAGTGCAAGAGCAAAGCCCTTGTGGGTGAGTACTGATATAATGCAGTGCACGGTGAGGGGTGGCCTTAACCAGGTACACAGATAATTCATCTATAGAAACAGGAAAAGCAGGAAATGGGCACAATCAAGCAGGTGGTTGACAATGCTAATGAATGAATGAATGAGTGAATGAATGGTTTACAAATACAATGACATGCCTGGACATTCAGCCCATCATCTGTGTTCCATGCCTGGAACATACCCTTTCATCCTCCAAAATACTCCCCTTTGTTTCTTCTCTCTAATGTGCCAAATTCTGTAAGTAGAAATTAATTCTTCTAGTTTAATGGTTTATTCTCCCCAAATTAAACCCCATGAGTCCATTATGTGTAAGAGCAAATGAATTTTACAAGCCTTCCTGGGAGGAAGCTTTTAATAAGGGGACATGTGAATCCAGTAACCCTGGATGTTTTCCCACAGGAGCTGGGAGTTGGAAGTTGCAAAGGGGATGGGGTGGGTTGTGTAATGATATACCTCTGTATCTATGAAGCTTGCCAACATATAAAATGTGTTACTCCAAATCAGAACACATGTAGTAAATCTTGGTTTATTTCGTTATAGCTTGTTTATCTGGTATCAGTTAATTGACCTTCCTGAGTCTCAAATTTCTCATCTGTAAATGGAGATGAAGAGTAAATGATATAAGAAATATATGATGTAATTTTTCTATCATTGCCTAATTTTTATGTGAAAAAAATTAAAATGCGAATTTGTTTCCCTCTGTCTTAGGAGATATTTCCTACCGGCTCACATCAGCAGACTACCTAACCTATTGCTAGTACACCAGATTCTCAAGTATAGCTCACTAGTGATTAATTGCTCAGTATGTCACCATAACAGGGGCAGACTCAAGGCTCACAGCCATTTGGAAAAAAAAAGTAGAACCATTGCTCTTCAAACCTGTAGTTTCATAATTAGATCATTTCCACCTGGTAGCAGTGGGTGAGCATTGTATTTTATACTTGTTTTTCATTTATTTGGTTTTGTATGGGGGGGGTTGTTTTGTTTGTTCTTCTTGTTCTGTCACCCGGGCTGAAGTGCAGTGGCATGATCTCGGCTCACCACAACCTCCACCTCCAGAGTTCAAGCAATTCTCCCACCTCAGCCTCCCGAGTAGCTGAAATTACGGGTGCCTGCCGCCACACCTGGCCTAATTTTTGCATTTTATTAGAGATGGGGTTTCACCATGTTGGTCAGGCTAGTCTTAAACGCCTGACCTCAAATGATCCCCCTGCCTCAACCTCCCAAAGTGCTGGGATTACAGGCATGAGCCACAATGCCTGGCCCTGTATTTTATACTTTTATTTGTTTTTTTTCAGAGTCAAAGTTTCACTCTGTTGCCCAAGCTAGAGTGCAGTGGTGCAATCAGGGCTCACTAAAGCCTGGAATTGCTGGGCTCAAGGATCTTCCCACCTCAGCCTCAAGAGTAGCTTGCACTACAAGCACGTGCCACTATGCCTGGCTAATTTATTATTTTTTAAATTTTTGTAGAGATGGGAGTCTCACTGTATTAGTCTATTCTCACACTGCTGTTAGGAAATACCTGAGACTGGGTAATTTATAAAGGAAAGAGGTTTAATTGACTCACAGTTTCGCATAGCTGAGGAGGCCTCAGGAAACTTTACAATCATGGCAGAAGAGGAAGCAAACACATCCTCCTTCACACGACTGCAGGAAGGAAAAGTGCAGAGCAGAGCAGGGAAAAGCCCCTCATAAAATCATCAGATCTGTTGAGAACTCACCCACTATCATGAGAACAGCATGGGGGAAGCTCCTCCATGATTCAATTACCTCCCACCAGGTCCCTCCCATGACACATGAAGATTAAGGGAACTATAATTCAAGATGAGATTTGGGTGGAGACACAACCAAACCATATCACTCACCATGTTGCCCGGGCTTGTCTCAAACTTCTGGCCTCAAGCAATCTTCTCGCCTCAGCCTCCCAAGTGTTTGGAATTACAGGTGCAAACCACCATGCCTGGCTATACTGATATACTCCTAACACTTGTATCTATGCAAAATTAATCATTTGACATGCCAAATGACTATATACTCTCCTTACCCAGATTAAAGCTCCTTGATGGCATGGTGCATCATGTTTGCATTATCCAGCAATAAATATCTGTTGGTTGTAATCAATAAAAAATGAAAATACAAACCACCCATCAGAGTTAACTCACTAAGCGATGTCCATCTCGTGTTTATCCATTGAAAAAGGACTAACATACACAAATGCAGCAATGCTGTAAGAAACCCAAAACAATTATCTTAGCTTTCAGATAACTAAGTACTTGGCAAGAGCATTTTTAGGGTTCACATAAAATGCAAAATTCATTAATGTATTTTAAAGCTGAGACACATTTTTGAAAATCTGATATGCATAAAACTTTTTTAGAAATATTTTTTCCTTTCTAAATGCTTCTGCCATGTTATCTTGCAGAAAGGCAGAGCATTCTGTGAACACTGGCATTGAATATTCATACTATAATACATAAAGTAAGGGTGGTAGAGCAGGTAATTATTAATCCCACTTGACAGAAAAGCTACCAGCATCAAATGAATGCATATGTGCTCCATGGGCATTAGGGATTCAGCTGGCGTTAAAACTCAAATCCCTTGAATCCCAAGCAAGCACTGTATTCATGAAGATAGCTCCTTCATATTAGACTCTGCAAAGCTTTATTCAGATGAAGCAGTTGCTTAATTTAATCTACAATTTCCATACAGGTTCCTAAAAATCTTATTTTTATTAATTTAGACAGACCCAGAAACTTGGCATGATCCTAGTGAAACCCAAAAGTAGTTTACTTTATTTTTCACTGTTAGTAAGCTTTGAGTTGATTTGAATAACCACTTTTCAATGACAATGCATTTAAATAGAATCCCTGGCCTTAAAGATATAACCTTTTCCTGCCTTTAAGTTGCCAAGTGACACAATAGCCTGATCAAAGATTATGTGAGAAGGAAAACTTTCTCAAAGGAGAGGCAATAACTTTTATTTTTGTTTTCATCCTTAAATATTCTTTGAAATGACCAAGAAATAAAGAGCAATTTGATTTAAATGTTGTAAAGTTGTCTGAATAAAGGCAACTTTCACTTCATTATATATTGGTTATATGAGCTTGTTATTATCTTTCTGCAGGAAGCATAAAAGTGATATAAAGACCCATGGGGTAGATGAGATCTTAAGGTACCACTTAGTCTGTCTCCTGTCTCCAGTCTCTCACTTACATCGTCCCATAAAGCAGAAACTATTCCCCCTTTTATAAAATAAATCTGGAGCAATGTGTATGGTATCTGATAATATTTATTAATGGGATGCTCTTTACATATACCCAAATACACCTGCGGCACTTAAGTCAAGATCTTTGATTTTTATATTTTAATGATAGAGTACCCTTACTTTCTGTACAGTAATCTTTAGCTTTCTTTTCCCATGCTTCTCAACCATACTAATTAATATTTGTAAATATTATATAATCATATAAGTAGAGAAATAAGTGTTATTGTTTTATCTCTTATTTACTAATGAGGAAGATGATGCTCCCAAAAGTTAAAGGACTACTCCTTCTCCACTCAAAAAATAAATAAATAAATAAATAAATAAACAAACAGTTTGTAAGTGGTGGTGCCAGGATACATGTCTAGATTCTGTCAATCTAGATCCCTAGGTGCTTTTCCACTGCGTCTCATGAATAAACTTTCTGATATAAACAAGTCACTAGGAGGTTAGATCCCACTAAGGAAAACAACTTCAGAGACGTTCTGGCACTTTGAAAAGACCATTAAATGTTTTTTACGTTAACTTAAAAAAACAGTGCTTCATTGGTATCTATTAATAGTTTCACTAATGGAGAAAGTATCAAATTCAAGAAGGTAACTGGAATTTTAAAGAAAAAGGATTATTCTATGATCAAAATCTGCAATTTGGAATGGTCTCTGTGATGAATGAGAGTGATTACATACCATAACACATAAGGATTTATTACTTTTCATTTTACTGTGGTAAGGATAATTAATATGTGCTTTATGATAATGTCATATCCTATGAAACTAAGTAATATCTAAGTGGTCTAAAAGAATGGATTTAAGATGCACCACATTTGCTCAATGAAAACTGATTTAATTAAACCATGTTATAAAAATCTTTAAGTAGTTTACATTATGATACATATTATATAAATTTTACACAAAATCATAAGCTCTCGATACATTAGTGAACTAAGGACTGCTTTTATTACCTGCCATTGGCCAGGGATTATACTAACCATCATACACACATTACTTCATTTAATCTTCATAAAGGCCTAATGAAATACAAGTAGAGTTTTTCTAATTTTTCTACTTTTTCTAAGATAGGTTGAATGGTTTGCCCAAAACCAGTGTCTGGTAAAAGGTATAGTTAGAAACCAAATGCTGTGCTTTTTGCATCATATCACTTGGCATCCTAAAGTCTCTATGTCGTTTTGGTAAATGAGCATGTGAAAGACACTGTTTTATGGGTGAACTCACATCTGGCTGAGCAGGCTGACAGGTAAAGACAACAGCCAGGGTTAACCCCATGAAATTGAAATTTGCATATGAATTTCAACAGTAGACTCTCAGGAGGAAGTCTTGTGCAGTTAGGACCTTAGCAAGAAAGACTTAGATACCATAGTTTATTTGTCCAGTCTTCTCTGACCTCTCTTCTGGCCTAAAGAATCCTAATGGTGAGATAAAGAATTCCTGTATAAACTGCTGAGGGAATTACAGCAGAAATAAGCCACAGAAGCATGCTCAGATCCTCTACGCTGCAACAAATAGTCTCAGCTTATTAATTTTGTAGAGGATCAGAAAGGATGGAAAGGAGACATTTTGAGATAAATAAGTTTGATGACACTGGAATTCTTCCAAGGCATTTGTTCGCTGAATCCTATATTGGCTTTTAATATGCGGATCCTGAAATAGACAAGGCATCTTCTTATGTTTTGTTTTGTCTTGTTGCTTTTAAGCTTATTGGTACAAGCGGATGGAATGACTTCAAAGTGGTTCTCTTCCTATCTTTTTCACACAGTGAAGATGATAAATGTTTTTTTTTTTAAAAAATGTATTGACGAGAGCAAAACAAGACAATAAAGTTTCTTATCGGGAATGTAAGCTACTCACACGGGGTCTTCTGAAAATTAGTGCATTTTAGTATAATTTAGCTTGATTCATTAGGATATGATTATTACATGACAGCAAATGAATGATATTTTGTTTCTTAGTATACTGAATTGTCACACTGTGGATATTATAAATGTATTTCTTTACTAACCCATATGCACTTTGACTCTTTCAAATTGGCACAGTCCATACACAGTGATGCTTTTCAAAAAATAAAAAAAAAAACTAATTCCTGCTTTACCAACCAACCCTGACAATAATATGCATGTTTGTGTATGTTTAGAGATTTAGTCAGATAATTAAACAGTAACATCTATTAAACAAGTTATAATGCTTGAAGTACTGTTCTAAGTACTTTAATACATTATCTCAAGAAATAGGTAACTCACAGTCTAGGTAGATATTTTTTAAATTAAATTAATATTTGAAAATATCTGAACATAAAACTCTTTTCTCCCTTTTGCCAGTTAAAGAATTGAGGTCTAGGAGAGTTAAATTAGTTGTAGGATTGATCTAAAGTTTCAAGAGCAAATCAAGGTAAAATACTGATACCCAACCTAGCATTCTCAACTCCAGATGAAGTCACATAAAACAAAGATTCACCATGAAAAATAAATTCAAGACAACATCAAAATTATACAATGATAGAACCCCATGTTCTACAGTATACTACATTAAGACATTATATAGTGTTTCATATTTATGATGAAATTTTTATAGATTTATTTTAAAAAAAGATTCCCTTCTTGAGGAAGAAAATTTGGATCCTATAGACATCATCTCTTAGAAACCATTTTAAGAAATGAAAACCAATAATTTATCAGCAAGAAAAATCATATGTTATGATAGATACCTTTAACCCTCTACTATATTTTAATAGTTTTCTTTTTTAAACCGGTGCTACAAATGTATTCATAACTTGTCAATATGTGAGTGTGCTCTTAAGAATTAAAATATTTGCAAAGTTTATTGATACATGACTTGTATAAACAATTTTATTTCACCAAAGAGATAAGCATAGCAAATAAAGACATTAAAAGATGTTCGGTATTACTAGTCGTAAGGGAAACACAAATTAAAATCACAGTAAGTTACCACTACTTATCTGTTAGAATGACTAAAATTTAAAAAAAACTTGACAATACAAAATGCCCTCACACATACAGAATAATAAGAACTCTCATATATAGCTAGTAAGACTATAAAGTGGGACATCCATGATGGAAAATAGTTTGGCAGTGTTTTATAAAGTAAAGCATATACTTTAGGCCAGGCACGGTGGCTCATGCCTGTAATCACAGCATTTTGGGAGGTTGAGGCAGGCAGACTGCTTGAGCCCAGGAGGTCTAGACCAGCCTGGGCAACATGGTGAAAATCCCTCTCTACAAAAAATACAAAAATGAGCTGGGTGTGGTGGCACGTGCCTGTAGTCCCAGCTACTCAGAAGGCTGAGGCACAAGACTAGTTTGAACCCATGAGGCAGCGGTTGCAGCGAGCCAAGATCATGCCACTGCACTCCTGCCTGGGTGACAGAGCAAGATTCCGTGTCAAAAAAACAAAAACAAATAACAACCAAAAAGGCATATACTTCACAATACAACCCATCAATGCCACTCTAAGATATTTACCCAAGAAAGATTAGAATATATGTTTACCCAGAAAACTACACATGAATGTTTATATTATCTTTATTCATAATAGCCAAAAGACTGGAAATCCAAATTTTGATCCAGCTGGTGAACAGGTAAAGAAATAGTAGTACACCCAATACAAAGGAATACCACTTAATTATAAAAGGGAATAAATTACTAATAAATGCAAAAACATGGATGAATTGTAATAGCAGCATGCTTAATATATGGAAACTATTTTAAAATAAATAATATTATTCTTTTGATCCCAAAACTACTGCTCTCCATCTAAATGTGCTCTCTTCAACATAAAGAAAACATATATATGATTTTATGCACAGAAAGAGACAAAGGGGTAAATAAGAGAAACCACTAACAATTAGTATATCTAGGTTAAAGGTGTTCATTGTACTATTCTTTCAACTTTGAAATTTTAAATGCTCACTACCAGTGATGTCTCCTTGACCCACAGTTGCTTTCATCCTCCTCATTTATCCTGCTGCCATTCCTGGACATATTAGATGAAGATGATTTTAATATTATAAATTATCTGGAAATGTCTGTGACTTTATCAAGCACAGCTAAACAGATTTCTTTTCTCCCTCTACTCATTTAACTCTTAAACTGGTGGTTTTCAAGTACTTGGAGATTATGGAATTTGTGTGAGAATCCTCCAAAATTCTCCAAGCATATAATCATCCATGTTGCTTTGTTCTGACCCAGAACCAGGAAACAGATCATCACCACCCTCTTTTTCAAGGAATCTCCAAATGGTTCCTAGATCACTGATTTTCCAGAAAATACAGTTTCAAAGAAGCACTCTTTGAAGCTACACTATCCTCCATCCCCTGACTTCCAATCTGCATAGTTTGCAATAAAGCTGAGTTTTGAGAGGTATAGTTTGGAAGAGGAGAACAAGCCTGGGTCTGTCAAGGGAGCACATCATCTCATAGGCATTCCTTTTACAAAGGTCTTGAGAAGCAGTCATCCTCATTCTCCCTAAGTTCCAGAAAGAAGCAACCTGAGAAGTTGAGTTATTTTTCATTTCAACCTAAAGTACACAGTGGTATTCAAACATATTTATGTCAAACAAATTACTACCAGGGACAGAGGTCCCCAACCTCCTAGTTCAGGAAAGAAAAAATGAGACAGAACCAAGTGAACAGTTTCCCTCTCAGTGATGTCTTTTCTAGAGTACAAGGGTTATTAACTTGCAATCTCCTCACTCTGCAAGTCATAGACTTCTTACTTCCAAGTTCCCTAGGGAAATCCTATTAAAAGCTCAAATTGCTGTAGCTGCTGCTAGAGTTAATATTGTAAATGTTGCATCAGTGGAAAAATATAATTAAGCATTCTAATGTACACTATGTAAACATTTTGAAGGCAAAATAACAAATAGATTCCCCCATACAACACTTCTCCTCAGGCAGTTGGTGAGAGATATGTAGAGCTTTTCTGAGCTAGTGCACCAACCGTGCTACTTGGTGCATGAAGAATAACCAAATAAATAATTGTACAGTGCTACAGACAAATATTTAGTTTACAGCACTACAGACTAGGTAATATGATTTGTACATGGTGACTTAATTAAATAGGCTACCATGTAAAGCACTTAGGCTCTAGTGAGATATTATAATTAAATCTATATCTGCAATATCATAGAATACAATATAGGAAGCAAGCTGCAGTAGCTCTACTGACAGAAAGAGAGCACAGCTATTGAGAGATGAATGGAGAAGAATGCTTGTAGAGTAAGTATCAACAAAGGTTCCTTTCCGGTTCCGTCATATCAAGCTACAGGAAAAATGCTCATAGAATAAAGAGCAGGAAACAGAAACCATATTCATTCTTTATTTTCTTCAACAAGTATTTGTTAAATGACTGCCTTTCTTGTATGCTCTCAGGATACTGAAAACAAGACAGAATCACTGCCCTCATGCAATTTAGCAGGGATGGCAGACGATGAAAGGATAAGACAATATAACAAATAAGCATGTCTATAATGTATTTTCAGGTAATAATAAGTACCAAAAAGACAAGGAAGTAAAAGGCGAAAGGGTGCTATTTTAGATAGGGAGGTCAGCAAAGGCCTCTCCAGATAGTGATACCTAGAGATAGTAGAATCCTGAATGGACGTAAGAGGAGACCATGTTAACATCCAGATACTTTTCTTCCAGGCAGAAGAAAACCAAGTGCAAAGGCCAGAAGTGAATACAGGCTTAGTTTGCTGAACAACAGAAAGCAGGCTCACAGGGCTGGAGAACAGGAGAGGAGGTTGGAAGCAGGCTGGGGCCAGATAATGTAGGGCCTGAAAACCATGCTAAGTGTTTGAGATTTTTTTCTAAGAAATCACTTAAATGTTTCTAGCATAATGTTGCAAGTGCATTGACAGTGATGTTAGAGAAGGAAGCACTATAAACATCCAAGGAGAAAAACTGAGAGATAACATAACAGAAAGGAATGGAAAGAGAACGCAAGTGGGATTTAGCAAAATGGGTTTAGCCTTTAGCAGAAAGGCAGCTGGCAAGCTTGCTGGGCCACCTTCCGGCATGTGTCCTGGGGGTTGTCACCATTACTTTGCAAAGCCCTTTTTACAGCAAGTATTTTAAAAATCCAATATATCGAAGACTTGAGGACACTAAAAGGCCAGGAAAACACTATTTATAGATGTACTGATAAAATGCTTGCTCTGATTAAAGCAACAGACTCAGGCTATGAGGCATAGATTTCTACTGCCATTTGATTCAGATTGTGGACTAAGATAATACCTGCTTTTTTTTTAACCCACTAGGAGTCTGCACTTAAAGTAAAATACAAAGCACCTCTAGTAAATTAGGACTGAGCTAATAGGGTTTTCCTCAGATGCACACATCCTCCTATGCACCTTTGCTGATTGTTTGATGCATGTGGGGGTATTGTACCAGCTAGTACTATCTACAGCATCATGGTGTAAGTGATAAATGCAGAGACACCAAGTTCACATGCTTTCCTCTCAGTTTCCATAAACCATAATTTGTTAAGTCATAAAACATGTCATATGCGTAGTTTTCAATGTTACGGGATATACAAAATAAGTAGAAGTCATTATCTCTCAAATGCACGTTGTCCCTTTTCCATTTATCTTTAAGCTCCTTGTCCTCTAACCCATTCCCCACCTGACCTGCAAAGTACCTTTCCAAAATAAAAATAATATATGGCAATCCCCTTCTCATAACCTGTCGTGGCTCGCCACTGAGAATGGATGGGCTAAAATTCCAACTCTTGTTCATGACATTGGAAGCCCTAGCAAATGGCTCCAATCTGCTAGCACAGTCTTACTTCCTAGCTTTCCCACCTTGCATCCTTAGGCTGAAACCCCAGTGAACTATGTGTACTTCCACTCGTGCTGAGAGTCAAATCCCAACTCAGCTGTTTATTTTCTGTGTAAACTTGAACAAATTACTTGTCCTGTCTGACCTTTATTCCTTTTCCTATAAGATGAAAATAATATAATAGTATATAACTCATGGAGTTTTTATATGCTTAAATGAGTAAATACATTTATAATTAATATCCAACACATTATATAAGTGCTGAATATATTACAGCTATTATTGTTATTATTTGTTAACAGGATTTCCTAATTATTGCTCCCTTGGCCAAAAAATACCTTTCCTGCCCACTTTTCTCCTAGAAAACTCCTATTCATTTGTCACAACCCCACACAAATGTCATCTCTTCTCTAAACTTCCCTTAAAACATCGACTCACTCTGTAGTGGTAGTTATTTCTTCTGTGCCCTCATGACAAGTTGAACAACATGCTTCAGTAGCATTATTCCCACACCATTGGTTAATTATTACTGCATAAGTTTGTCTTCCAGCTAGTATAGGAGTTCTTTGAAGACAAGGGCTCTTCCTCATTTCGTGTCTCCTAAGCCCAGATCAGAGCCTGGTGCATAGTAGGCTCATAACAAATGTTTTGTTCAAACAAATGTTGAATCAATAAATATGTAAAGATAGACATCTCTCAAAAAATTTCCAATATTACCAGGAAAGAATTCAAGGCAATTGATCAATATTACTAGCACAGATTCAGTAGAGTTAGCTAACAAACTAGGACTAAGTTGTATAATACAGCAAGCATGTCTGCAGTTCTAAGGTCAATCATATGCCATATTCACTGTTTTTTTTCCTATTCTCCACTTAATCCAGTGTTGTCTTGCCAAATATAAGTCCCTTTAGAGTACTAACTATGGCTTTTAAAACTTTTGTATTCAAATATTAGATACACAAGTAAAGACTTCATGAACCTTTGTTAAAACGAGAAAAGATTTCCAAGATATAGGTAAAACTAAACGAGAAAAAGGAATACAAGCCTGTTTCCTCCTACTAACTTCTAATTACAAAAATATTGTTTCATGTGTGCAAGCATGGACAGAGAGATAGAGGGTAGTGCTCACCAGTACAAGAAGAGAGCTCCAAAAAGGAGCAGCAATGCAGCAGGGTGGGGGGCAGGGGTGGGTCAGGGAGGTGCAGTGGGCCCAGGATATATTCAAGACCATTGTAGTAGCTTTCTTCAGAGAGCATCATGTTGCTAATGATGAAAGAGAACTGATGACTGAAGTTAGGACATCAACAAAGAAGGGAAGGTTGTAAAAGCTGGACACTGTGTGACAAGTATCAGGCAAGCACAAGCAGGCCATACAGGCCAAGTAGCATAACACTGTGCTTCAGAAGTTGTCATCCCTGATGTGGGATTGGGGATAAATACTATGCTGACCTAAGAACTCTGGCAGTAATTTTCCAATTCAGTAATTCTGAAGGTTCCATTGACACTTTGCAACTTATTACATGTTTCATATCTATATTTTCTCGTATCATCTAGCAAAGAGTGTGGTATCCACTTTTGGGTTTCAAAATTCAAAGAAAAATTTTGAAATTTGAGACGGTGATTCAGAGTCAAAATAATGATTAATGGAGTATAAACACCTATAAGATGCTAAAGCAATTCAAAATACTTTTGATATCTGCAGCAGGTAATATTGAAAGGATCATGAATTTGGAGTATACTTATATTCCAAATGAAACTTAAATGAGATAACATATGCAGACATTCTAGTAAAAAACTTAAAATATAGTAGGTGTTGGAATACATGTGGGTTGAATCAGATTTTTTTTCTCTTCTTGCTCACAGCAGTGCTCAATTACATATGTTGAGTGAATGAAAAAGAAAACGCTGGCACAAGTTAATAATAATCTTCAGATTCATGCAGGCTCTTATGCATCTTGGTTATTAATAATATCCACTGAGGGGAAAAAGATTATATATAATATATAAATAATATAGATAAATCATAACAAATAATTTTCTAGTACCTGGACTATAAAGTAGTAAGATTGTATACTAAGTGAGATTTTAAAATTATTTTCTCTAGAGTCTTAAAAGTAGGGCAGATTCCCATATGTTAAAGATGGAGTAATTGTGGTCCTGCCCAAGGGTAAAAGGAAGCAATGAGATAATCATCCAAATTCCTTCCAGATTTAGGATTTTGTAAATACTCTGATTAGTGATAACACATTGAATATCCACATTTCCCCAGATATTTTTAAATAGCCCAGAGTCAGAATTTCATAAATATTTCTTAAATCTTCTGCCATTAGTCCACAGTTCATAATTTGGGTTTTTAAAGCCAGAACTACACATCCATCTGACTGAAATATGAAATCTACAAATAAAAACTGTTTAGTGGGTTTGCATATAAACTGCATCCTCTGCATTGTTTAGCTTCATCATGAAAATTACTTTAATTTCAATGCTGGAATCAAAACAATCCAATCTTTTTAAAAGAAGCCTACTGTCTACTGTAAAGTAATAACATGTTTTTAGAGACTTCTAAGTGCATATCTTGGAATTTCTAACTTAAGTGCATGGTTTGGAAAAATACCAATCGTTGATCGTGAAAGGCTGGTTACATTTCACTATGACAAAGAGGCAAAAATAAAGTACTTATGCTCTTCTTTCCTCATGTAACCATTTCATCTAATGTAAAAAAGCACATGAAATTTTTTGGAAACTCAAGAAAGAAAAGTTTATTATTCTCACAAGTCTTAGAGACAGGAGGTAGAGCAGACCATACAGAGCCACGTATATTCATTGGAAAGACATTAGGGTGCTCAAGAGACAAAAAAGCGAAGCAAGGGGAAAGCATGAAGCATTAGGCTAGGGCCTTTATTGGGGTTCCCCGGGAAAGGCAAAATTTTTAAGATTTGAAAAAGTCATAAAAATATGTAAGATATATGTCTATTTTCTAGAAAGAGATTTGCATTGCATGTTGTATGAAAATAAATTTGAAAAATGTTACGCATGTATTCAGATAAAACAATAGAAATAAATATAAATAAAGACTTAATCATGAGCTGAAAACAAACTGTGAAACAGTTCTACTAAGAAACATCAGAAGGGGAATGTGTGAGTTGAAAGAAAAAAGGGTGAAAATGAATCATAGTCATAACTAATTTTACAAGTTTAATGATTAATGAATTATTTTAATCTATATTATAGAGCATTATATCAAAGTCCTATGTTTTCTTTTTTGGCAATTGTAAAATTTTGTTTTAATTCAACTAAAAGAATATCATCTTATTAGCGTAGGTAACTTCAGATACCATTTAATTGTTCCTTTTGCTGCCAGAAAATTTGTATAATGCATGAGTAAAACTAGCTCTTTAATCATTTTAAAATTGAGGTTCTTTGGAAAAGTAAAAAACTCCAGTATTTATAGCTCTATGTTCTTAGCACATCAAAAATCTATTATAAGAAAAAGGTCACACTATTGTGTTCAGAACCAAAACTCTACATTAAGAAAAATATTACCAAGGGTTTAAGAAGACATCACTATCTAAAAATTAGCTATCTAAAATTAAATATCCTTTTGGTTAAAATAGTGATTTAATATTAACTCAAGAAAAAATGTGCATCTATTAATTGTGTATTTTCTGTATATATTATTTTCATAACTAATTAAGCATATATTTATATATCTTCCCTATTCAGTTATACTACTCAGCAAACTATAAGAAAATACATACATGTTAGGGGTGGGATAAAGCACAAAAGAGAAGACTTCTTCAAGTCAGTACATCCTTATACATAAACCTTCCCTTTATACGAATGTTACCATCATTGGTAGGCTTTGAAAGACTAACCACGTGTATTCTGCAAATAAGAGATTACAATTAAACAACATGATTTAATACATCAAGAAGATGACCAAAGAAATTCTGCAATAAAGCCATTATATGAACAGTCCATTGTCAGAAAGCAAGAATAAGCACATCATATATGCCAGGCAAAGTATGTGTTGGCTAAACATGTGGTATCTATCAAAGGCAAGCTATATCTTTCTAGGCATAACTTTAATTTGCCAATGCACTATACAGTAGATTAAGCAGACAAACATTTTAGATAAGTAGAAATAATTCAAGTGAATATTAATTTTTAAAAATCAGATCTCCTCAGTTTATAATGTTGATTGGCACTCCAGCATGTAGTCACAAAATCACTGTGTTAGAATTGCCTTTAAAATGTACATGCTCCCTTTATTGCTATGGTCCCTGCTAGAAAAAACTAAGGTACAGCTACTCAATTTTTAAAGGTACCTTGATCTGAAAGAAAATATATCCTCCAGAAAAATCTAAAGTGACCTGGCTTTTACAGTAAAAGTGATTTAATTTCATCATGTTTTTTCCTTACATTTCATCATTATACTGTTTAAGAACGTTACCCTACTATATTTACATACCTCGTAAACATGTATATTAAAGGTGGCAGGCTCAGTGCAAGTTTTACAGAGGGTTCTTGAATTTATTTGCTGAGTATTTCAAAAATAGCTATAAATTTTAAGGTCCATTTTTTTTTAAAAAAAAGAAGCTCTTAAAGATAACAGCATTTTGGAGTCATAAATTAAAGTAACTGACCATGCAATTTCAGAAGTGGGAACTTAGTTTTCCCTTTCCTTAAGTAGTGTAAAGATAAGTCAATAAATCAAAAACTCACTGGTTTATACGCTATAAACACGGTGGTACAATACATTAAGTTAGACTTTATACATTATCTTAAAAATAAGTTAGAACTAAGATTAAAACACTTATTCATGTCCCAAAATTATTTTTTTAAAATCACTAACAATCACAAAACAAAAAAGTCACCTACCACCTCAACAAATATGAAACAAAAAACTGACTTTAAAAATTCATTTATTACTCGACTTACCTAGAATAGCTATGTAGTCTGATAAGCAGTAATTTTAAAGACTCTACAGTTAAAAGCATATTTTATCTGGAAAAAGCTAGTAGCACAATGACAAGTTAGCACAGTGCATTTATGTATTCTTCATCTGACCTGGTCTCCATTCATTTCACACTTGTGGTATGTTTTAGGAACAAAACTCAAATGTTCCATTTTCTACACTGCTAGATCACTGGTGCTAATGCGAGAATCTGAAAAGCACTGTAGATACCTCCAAGTCTTATCTTACCACGTATGAGCCACAGTGAAGCGACGACGCTGCCGAATGCTTTTATTCACCAGCAACTTTCTGAAAAAGCATGGTGAGTTCCTTGGTGAACTGCGTGGAGAAATTTTAGGAGATGTAGGTCTGTTTCCTGGTAATCTCGGAAGCTCAAGTTCTAAATGCATTTGCTCCTTGAAAGTCTTTATGCAAACCTCAGGTTCAGAAGCAGTAAGTTCCTTTGAAGAATCTTTTGCTGTCATGTCTTGTAAGGAGTGCTAGCTTTCACCATCCAAAACAAAAATCTCAAACATAGCAGAGACACTGCTGCAGGTTAGAAGACTGATAAGTCTGCAAACTATTTCCAGTTTAATTTACGAAGCTGTGACTCCAATATATGAGCGTCTTCGAGCAAGAGCAGCACACTCGAAGAATAGCAAGTCAGGCTGTCACAAGGAGCTTTATCAGGCTGGCTTTGCCTCTGAAAATGCGCCAAAGTGCTTCCAATGTCAGTAGCCTCCTTGTGGATGAGGTTTGTCTGCAAGCTACACACTGACACTCACTGAATTCATTCAGCTGAATATATCAACTCATGAAATATTCATAAGGGCTTTTGATAAATCCTTTACATGCATTTTTTTTAAAAAAATCTTATCAAACAAGCTGCATTCACTAATGGATAGTAAGCAAAACCTAGTCACTTGTTTTGTTTGCACAAAGAGCAGACCCAGAATCCGTCCAGCATGTGTAATGTTTAAAGTCTTCATTCAGAATTATCTTGCTCTGTAATGCACACAACAGTAACTCCACCTACCAAATGCTATTGGCCCAGGATTATTTAAACAATTGCACTCTGTTTCCCCCTTAACAACACCCTTCATCGCTTTAGATTTCCACAAAATTTGTGAGGCTAACTGTCTTCATCACAGTAAAAACTGATTAAATCCAGGATTGTCAAAAAAAAGCTAGCTAAAATAGCCTTCTGAATTCCATTTTTGAATGAAAGAGCTGATTTGCTGAAGTTTTTTTTTTCCTCCCTTCTCCAGAAGATCCAAAACAGCATCAATATAAAAAATGTCAGCGAACAGGAAAACATTGGATTTGGTTCATTCCCCCAAGGAATTTAATGCCCAATCTTTACTACAATAAACATTACCCTCTTTCTTCTGTTTAAGCTCATTGTTCGTGGGTTGCCAACGGCAGCCACTCTATGTTAGATGCACAGCCACTTTGACAGCAAAGCTCACAAAACTGGAATGAAGGTAACAACCAGGAAAAATGGATACTCTTAGTTAAAGTGCAGAGTCCAAAGTCAAGCACTATGCATGTGTTTGTGTGTGTGCGGGTAGGTGTACAAGATACTGTATGCTTGTGTGTGGGCATATACATTTGAGAGTGGGTGTACTCTGTTCACAAAGAATGCAAGTGAGACTTATGGGCAGGGGAGTCCAAAAAATGCCTCATGTCCAAAAGTAGATCACTGTAACCTAACACGTAGATATATATTGGAATACAGCTTCCATACTTTAAAAGGCACATGCGGAAGTAGAAAGAATATAGTGGTGCTTGAAGTTTCTGGATGTTATGAAAAGTCTATACCGGCAATGATTGTCACAAGGGCCAGCCTGATCTCAAATAAGTTTGACAAAGCAGAACTAGGGCTCATCAGCAAGATCAGCAAGAGTGACAGAAAAGAAATGAATCTCGGTAAGACTTCAGTGAAAAAGGGAGGCATTTAATTCTCCCACTAAGATGTGAAGTCTTCTACGCTTATAAAATCATTTGGGCTGAGCGCGGTGGCTCATGCCTGTAATCCCAACACTTTGGGAGGCCGAGGCAGGTGGATCAGTTGAGGCCAGGAGTTTGAGACTAGTCTGGCCAACATGGGGAAACCTCGTCTCTCCTTAAAAAAATACAAAAATTACCTGGGCTCGATGGTACACACCTGTAATCCCAGCTACTCAGGAGGATGAGGCACGAGAATCACTTGATCCAAGCAGGCGGAGGTTGCAGTGAGCCAAGATCATGCCACTGCACTCCAGCCTTGGTGACAGAGTGTGTCTTTGTTTCAAAAAAATATATATAACATTCATCCGTGTCAGATATTCTGGCTAAAATGTGCTAAATATCTAAAGGGCTAAATAAGAGCAGACTAACTCCTACATGTAGGAGCAAGTAAGACCCATACCAGCCCTTGGGAAAGTGGTTCAAACATAATAGGAAGGGTTTAAATTACTGGTTTACAGGTACTACTCTGGAAAGCAGAACAACATTTCAATAATTAACTAAAATATATTATGAACAAAAGCACAGTCATAGAATTTTAGACTTGCACTGAATCCTAGTAATCACCTTGTTCAGCTTCTCATTCCAAACACAAGGTAACAGAGATAGAGAATTTAAGCAACTTACCTAAAGTCATATTAGCTGCCGATGTTAGAGCTAAAACTAAAACCCAGGTTTTTTGATTCCCAGTGGAATGATCTTTAATTCAATTACAAAATTGTAATTTTGTTCAAGTAGGCGCTAATGCATTTTTTACTATCTAAAGATATTTTAACTGCCCTATTTGAGAAGACAAACTATTAGTAATGTCACAGGAGAAAATATGGCTATAAGCTACCTATTATTTGCTGAATTATGAAAAGAAAGCTGGGACTTTTCTCCAGCAATAATATGATCTAAAACCGGGACATGAAAATATGTGATTTTGCCATTATTCATAGTGATGTATTGGCAAAAAATAAAACAGCAATTTGAAGTTACAAAAGATACTCCTCATATTTACTTTTCAAAACTGCCAAAATATAGTAAGCATTTTAGGAATTTCTTTCTAAAAATATTACAGCAAATTTCACAACCCAGATATAGCTATATGTGAACTGGAGTTTAGATAAAGAAATGTTGACATAAACTTACCTAAAGCACTACAATAGTGCAATTAAATTACTTTCCAATTATTATTGCCAAATTATGTGCCATCACGTGGCATTCCACATTACTTTTTTCACTTTACCTACTATGATAGCCAAGGTCGCAAGTAAAGAAATTTTGAGAATCATCCTAAGATGTGATGTTCACAAAAATATGTAAAGTCTGTAATTCTACCTACTCTAGAAAAAGATATGAATACCAAAGAGAGCCAATTGAAATATAAAACTTAAAAGATAATCAGACTCTTTGAAAGTCTGAATTACTCATTTCTGAAAAAAAAAATGTTTAAGGCAAGTGCAGGAAAGTTTGTTTTTAGAGCCAAACTGCCAAAAAAAAAAAAATGAGACACTTTGCCAAATATTGAAATCAAAGATGAGCCTATAAGGTAGAAAATAGGCAATGCTATCTAAGAAAAAGTAAACATAAGCACAGTAAAAACAAATCCTATGCTATATTTCAGCAAAGTATACTATTTGAGAGAGACAGCCAGGAGAACAGGAGAAAAAGCAAATAGAATCTATTTGCCCTGTCAGGTGCCTAGGAAGGAACTAATGAATAAAATGAAAACCTTCCTGTTCATGTATAACCCTTAGCCCTTGGCACCTCAAAAGGAGAAATGAGTAATTCCCAATTAATTTATCAATGTACAGATACTTGAGAATTATTTGAGAATTCCAATTAAAGGTATGTCTCAGGTTTATTTATTTTTTATAACTCAATTACATTTTATTTTATTTTATTTTTTAGACAGTGTCTCGCTGTGTCACCCAGGCTGGAGTGCAGTGGCTCCGTCTAGGCTCACTGCAACCTCTGCCTCCGGGTTCAAGTGATCCTACCTCCGGAGTAGCTGAGATTACAGGTGCCCGCCACCATGCCTGGCTAATTTTTTGTATTAGTAGAGACAGGTTTCACGATGTTGGCCAGGCTGGTCTCAAACTCCTGGCCTCAAGTAATCTGCCTGCCTCAGCCTCCCAAAGTACTGAGATTACAGGCGCAAGCTGTAATTACTGTGCCCAGCCTGTCTCAGTTTTAAATAATGAAATTTCTGGTATTCACATCTTGTCAAAGCAATAAGAATCAATAATTTATCATAATAAAATATCATTAAAGGATTTGAATAGAGTTATATAGTCAATAACAACTAAATAATGCATTACTTATTATAAATATTGTGGAAAAAATGGAAACATTTTGATTTTCATTGAATTGAAAAGAAAGGTCAATTAATTATAGCCAAAAATATGATAAATTTATAGTGACATTATGATAGCTTTGGTTTAAAATGTTTTTAAAATTCAACATCTTTGTAATACAATTATTTTGGATGAAAATAATTACATTCTTTTTATATTCGGTATCCTTCAAACTTTAAAAGTTGACCTGGAATAAATTTTCTGCGAGTAACTACTTTTCAACTATTATAAAAGTATTTTAAATGAACAAAACTGCAGTTTGTATACAATAATATTATACCTAGCACAACATGGCACTCAAAATAACATGGTTCCCACTTATTGTAAATACAAAGCTGGATATTTGAGAAGACAATGAATTAAGAAGCTTTTTTAAAGAAGACAATCCAGAAGCTTTTAAAAAAAATCTTTAAAAGAGGAACAGATTTAAGACTATCAATATTAATAAAATTGAATTATTATTGATCTTGTCTTTATTTATTTCACTAGCTGGTTCCTTTTTACTAAAACAACACACAACCATTAGACTCTATTCAAGTAAAGCTATACAAGATCCCTTCCTTCAGTCAAAGACAAGGTAACAGAGCACCAATGAACAACCATACCTCTTCCAGCAGTGTATGCTGTTATACAACAGTATATAACAGTAAATATACTGTTATACATAACTACAGCAACCCCCAAATTGCAACTTCTCCCAATTTTTCTATTTTGTTTTTAAAAACGAAGCTAGAGAATTATTCTAACATGATTGAAAAGAAGATAATATTCAACTGAATAAAAATGGTTATCTAGCTATCTTAGAAAATTAACTGGCAACTCTTTAAAAGCATTATAGAGATGTAACTTACATTTTTCTGCATTCCTACTGAGTGCCATATATGGCAGTAAGCATTTCTAATATATTACTTTATTTGATCCTCATAAATATATCAGACAAATACTGCTGAAATTCCCCGTTTGAAATATAAAATCCTTTCGAGCTGGGCTGAGTCTTGTTCAATACTGTATTTCTGGAATTTGGGATAGACTATGGCGCAGAGTAGACAGTCAATAAATATTTGTAGACTGAATGTACATTATTTGTAAATTATTATACCCATTTTCAGATAAGAATATCAAGATGCAAGACCGGGTACGGTGGCTCACGCCTGTAATTCCAGCAGTTTGGGAGGCCAATGCAGGCAGATCACCTGAGGTCGGGAGTTCAAGACCAGCCTGGCCAACCTGGTGAAACCCCGCCTCTACTAAAAAATACAAAAATTAGCTGGACGTGGCAGCACATGCCTGTAATCCCAGCTACTTGGGAGGCTGAAGCAGGAGAATTGCTGGAACCCAGGAGGTGGAGGCTGTGGTGAGCAGAGATTGTGCCATTGCACTCCAGCCCAGGCAGACAACAGTGAGACTCCATCTCAAAAAAAAAAAAAAAAAAAAAAAAATCAAGAAATAAAATTGCATAGCTTTTAAACAGTTGATCCAATCCTAAAAAACCAGGTCTTTCCACTCTAACTATAGTGTCCATTTTATTATACCTCACCAATGCTACCCAAGTTTTTATAACAGAGGATACCTTATGGGACAGAAGAGGGATTTCATGCTCCCAGCGTGATCCAGTCATATTGCCAGAAGTTCATCTTCACATATACTTAACATCCTTGAGTCTGAAGTTATCTAGCATGATACCTTTATAAGATGATATGAATACCTCACTTTTATCCATATGATGCTATTTAATTACTCATCTTTAGTAAAATGTTGCTTCAGAAAGATCAGTTTTAGCCCATACTACCTGATAGAGTCACCTGAATCCTAGGCGGGAGGCTTGTATCCTAGATGCCTGAGCATGGTTTCATGTTTCTTAGAGATGGTCCCATTCAAGAAAGAATTGCCCGCTCAAAGCCCTCCAGTGACACCTCATCACCTAGAGTAAAAGCAAAGTCTACACAGTGGCCTTGAGGTCCCTACATGAGGTTCCCCCATCTCCAACTGCAGTACCTCTCTTAGTTCATCTTCTTCAACTCTCCCCTTAGTTCTTCTTCAGCCACACTGGCCTCCTTTTTGTTCACAGAAAATGTTGTTCAAGTTTCCTTTTTCCCAGTGTATCCTTTTTCCCAGTGTATTTCCCAGCATGGTTTGTTTCCTCATCTCCTTCAGCATTTGCCCAAATATGGCTTGCTTCATGAAGTCCCCCATAATCACCCTGTTTAAACCTACTGACCTCCCCTATTCTGCTTCATTTTTCTCCATAGTACTTGTCAGCATATAATATTAATTACTTGTTTATCTAGTCGATATTACTTAACGACTTTGTTATCATCTGTTTACTCCTCCTGGAATTTAAGTTTCATAAGGAACAGAACTTTGTTTGTTCAATCCTGTAATCTCAGCTCCCCAAATACTGTTTGCTACATAGTAGGTATTTAAACAAATATTCATTGAATGAATAAATAACTGATCGCCTTGGTGCAGAATAAGACAAACGAGGAGGGATCAAGCAAAATGGAATAAGCTATTTTTCTCAAATTAGAGTAAGAGCTATATTGGCATTAAGCAGTAGCATTTTCAAAATGTTGTATATTTATTATTTTATGCAGTTTTCACTGTCTGAAGTGTTATTTCTCTATCATCTTTGTCAAGCATGTCATGTCTCATCCATTAAGTCTAAATTCAAAGGAAAACTCTTCAGTAAATTTTTTCTCAACTTCCATAAGAAGAGTCAGCTGTTTCATCCATCTGTACTCCACCAGCATTGGCTGTCTCCCTCAGAATGTTTTGTGGTATGTTATGGTACTTTTTTTC
The DNA here is from genome assembly GCF_006542625.1 of Nomascus leucogenys. Classification (NCBI taxonomy): domain Eukaryota; kingdom Metazoa; phylum Chordata; class Mammalia; order Primates; family Hylobatidae; genus Nomascus; species Nomascus leucogenys. The sequence continues at coordinate 45,458,673 of NC_044385.1, read as the reverse complement.
ATTTTTCTCCTGGCCTAATCTGTGAGCTCTCCAAGGACATAAACTATCGTATTCACCTTTGTATCTTCAGAGGCTGACATTGTGTATTCTGACTGATTAATATTTAGCAGCTAAATATATGAAAGAAAAATAAATTTGGCACCTCAAATCATGCCCTGCTATTAGCCCTGCATTTTTCTTACTCTCTTGAAAGCGATTACAGCCAATATCCTTTTTATACTTGAGCTTACAGAGGATTCCAAATGGAAACTTCTTAAATCACAGCAGTTTATCTATGTTTACCATTTCAGCTAACATTTCTTTGTTCTTTTAATAATAATAATTATTATTATTCACATTCCTGCCTCAGTGCAAAAGCAGAATACCAGTGTGTTGCAATGTCTATTCATTAGGTGGCAGACTGGTAGGAGAAACTTGCCAGGCTTTCTCCTCACAGTGCTTTCTGGTTTTGGCAGAGTAATTAGGTGCTTCTTTCACAAGGCACATTCTGAGAAGGCAGATTACATAGAATAAAAATACTAAGGGAGTTCCTCTCTTTCTTCCCTAGGTCATCATTAAATCAAGATATATTAGCAAGGCTGAGTCAGATACCTAAATGCAAGGGGAAGCTGTTCCCATGGTAGATGTTGTAAAAACCACACTAAAAGAGGGTACTCCAGTTCCCAAAGATAATATTAACCTGTCAGCAAATTGTCTAAAAGGGTGATTTCAAATGAATAAAATATTACGGACATAGCTGTTGGAAACAAAGTTATATTTGGGAAAACCTCTTTCTCTAAAATAAGCTTTTATCTGTTTATTATTTCCTACTTTGTCAGTAGTCTTGTCTGAAATAGATAACAAAAAAAACATAGTAATAATCTACACTGTAAAATTTTAAATGTAAATAATTGCCTACGTAAGTCCAGTTAACTGTGATACTACAGAGATCATAGAGTATAGCACACATTAATATTAAACCAAATCCACTCCACTGCTCTTAAAAAAAGAACAATATGCAGAGATCCATTATGTGTTTAAGTGGACATTTGCAAGCTATTTCACAGAGACAATATTTTCCTAAATTAATATTTTACTACTATGAGCCTTATATGGGTACATAATACATATCAATGTAGAAAATTCTTCCAAAATAGTAGGTTAGATCAAGATCAGCTGACTTAATTTCAAGATTTGTTTATTCACTACATAGTCTGTTTATTTTAAATCTGTTCATATTAGAATTTTTAAAAATTTCAGTAACATTAATGATGATGGCTTATTAGTTTATAATGAAGAAAATAGAATTTTATTTGTCAAGACTTGCTATAAAGTCCTATAATTTAAATTTAAATTTAAAATTAAATTTAGAGTTACTCAAATTTACTTCAATATAATATTTCATATTATCAAAACACTGCAATATTACATATGTAAAATCAAAGGCTTGAGACATTCCGTATGTAAGCATGCTGAAAGTTTTAGCAAAGACTTTTAAAGGTAATATATATAATATATATATATATTTTTTTTTTTTTGAGATGGAATCTCACACTGTCGCCTAGGCTGGAAGTGCAGTGGCACCATCTCGGCTCACTGCAACCTCCATCTCTCAGGTTTAAGCAATTATCCTGCCTCAGCCTTCTGAATAGCTGGGACTACATGTGCCCACCACCACTCCTGGCTAATTTTTGTATTTTTATTAGAGATGGGGTTTCGCCATGTTGGCCATGCTGGTCTTGAACAAGAACATATATTTTTTGAAAGCTTCCCTGGTTACTATTTTTGTCTCTTTTGTTTTACTTTTTAATTTATCACGAAATAAAATTCACCTTTTTTGGCATAGTGTTCTATGAAAGTTGGCACACATAGATATTCTTGCAATTACCGACATGTTCAGGATATAGAATAGTTCTGTCACCCTCAGAAAACTTTTTCTGCTACACCTTTATAGTCACATCCTTCCTGCCACCACACATCCCTGGCAACCTGTGATCTGTTCTCCATCACTGATTTGTCTTTTCAATCATATCATATAAATGGAATCATATAGTGTTTAACCTGCTGAGATCAAGTTTTTACTCAGCACAATGTCTTTGAAGTTTAGCCAAGATGTTACATTTATTAATGGTTCATTAATTTTTTATTGCCAAATAGCATTCCATTGTAAGTCTCTACCAGTTTGTTTACTCATTTGCCCACTGAAGGACAATTGGACTGTTTCTAGTTTTGAGCTCAATTATAAATAGACCTTCTGTAAACATCCGTGTACAGGTTTTTGTGTGAATATAAGCTGTCATTCCTCTATGGAAAATACCCAAGAGTAGGATTCCTGGGTCATATATAGCCCTGCAAAGATATTTTCTTTAGTACTTTTCCATCCTAAATAACTATACTCGTTCAACTATTCTTATACAATATAGATTAGACCCTTTTTGATAATACAGTCTGAACCTCTGACATACACAATAGTATATTATGTTATTAGGGCTTCCATAACAAAGTACAAATGAGTGTGTGGTTTAAATAACAGAAATGTATTGTCTTACTGTTCTGGAAGCTAGACTTCCAAAATCAAGGTGTCAGCAGAATCAGCTCCTCTGAGTGAGGGAAGAATCTGTTGCAGGCCTTTCTCCGTGGCTTATAGATGGCTGCCTTCTCCCTATGCCTCTTCACATGGCTTTCCCTTTATGCTGTCTCAATGTCACAATTACCCTTTTTAATAAAGATATCAGTCATATTGGCTTAGGACCCACCTTAATGACCTTATTTTAACTTTATAATCTCTGTAAAGATCTTTTCTCCAAAATAGGTCACTTTCTGAGGTACTGGGGGTTAGAATTTCAACATATGATTTGGGGAGGACACAAACCCATAAACGTCCATCCTCTGACCCCGAAAATTCATGTCGTTGTCTGTCATATGCAAAATACATTCACCCCATCACAACACCTCCAAAAGTCTTAATTGTTCCAGCATCAACTCTGAGCCTCAAATCTCATTTAAATCATCCAAATCGATTATGGGTGAAACTTGAAGTATGATTCATCCTGCGGCAAAGTTCTTCTCCATCTGGAAATCTATAAATCCAGACAATGAGTTATCTCATCTGAAAATACAATGGTGGGACAGGCACAGGACAAACATTCCTATTCCAAAAGGAAGAAATAGATCATAAGTCCAAAACCTAGCAGGAAAAATTCCATTAGATGTTGAGGCTTGAGAATAATCCTCTTTGGCTCAGTGTTCTGTCCTTTGGGCCCATGAATGTGGTGGCACCAGGTTTCTAGGACCTGAGCATTAGTGGCCAGACCTGCCCTCTGAAACCAAGGAGGTGGTCCTATTTTTCTGGAATCAATGAGGAGATGGCCCCATTGTTGCCAGGCTTGTGCTCTCTGGACCAATGATGACAGAAGCAGCTCTGCTGGCCTCTAAACTACCTTCTGGATCATTCTCCTCTTTTCTTAAAAGTTATCTGCATTACCAACCAGCCAGATAGTTCAATCAACCCATTTCCTGCCTGTAGAATCCCAGAAGTCTGACCATTTTCCTTCACTTCATCCCAGTTCTGTCACCTTTAGTCAGAGTTTGTAGTGTTTCTGCTGATACAAAGCTCTCAAAAATCTTGTTGGCCTCCTGTGCAATTCACAGGGTTCCAAGCCACCAGACAAGAGGGTCTTTCACAGATCTTTCCTGGATGATCACGTATCTATTCCTGTCTTTTGCTGAGATGGTTGATTGGATTAATGAGTCACATGCTTCTCTAAGTAGCAAATGGTTGTCCAGTCACACTTTTGATGCTCTCTCCAGAACACGTTTTCTCATTTCTTGCAATGTAGATAGGCTGAGAATTTTTCCAGTCGTCACATTCTGGTTACTTTTTGCTTAACAACTCCTTCTTCAATGTAGTCTCTCCCTTCACAGTTTACTATAAACAGTAAGGAGAAACTAGGATGTGCTTGCAACCCTTTGCTTAGAAATCTCCTCAGCTAAATATCCAAGTTAATCACCTATAAGTTCTATTTTTCACAAAGAAACTAGAACACAAGTAGGCCACGTTCTTTTCTATTTTGTAATAAGGATCACTGTTCCTCCAGTTTCCAAGAAGATGTTCCTTATTTCTGTCTGAAACTTCATCAGAAACATCTTTAACATTCATAAGTCTAACAATAGTCTCCTGGAGGCAATCTAGACCTTTCCTACCAAGCACCTCAAATCTCTTCCAGTCTCTGCCAACCAAATTCCAAAGCCACTTCCATATTTTAAAGTATTTTTACAGCACTACCTTAGTACTTCCTGGTAATACCACAGTCTGGGTGGCTTAATCAACAGAACTTTATTGTCTCACAGTTCTTGGAGCTAGATGTCCAAAAATGAAGGCATCAGCTGAGTTAGTTCTTTCTAAGGGCTATGAGAAAAGAATCAGTTCCAGCCCTTTCTCGGGGAGAATGCAGAAAGAGAAAGAGAGAACCACTGGGAACTAAGATATAATAACCATTATTTATTGAGAGTTTGCTATGTACTAGTTAATTTTATATACATTATTATCACATTTAATCTTATAATACCCCCTTTGAAATATATAATCGACACTTTACGGATAAAGAAACTGAATTACAGAAACATTAGATGAATTACCCAAGGTCAACCAGTTGGTAAGCAGTGGAACCCAAAGACATCTGACTTCAAAATTTAGGCTTCAATCCACTATACTTTATTGCAAAAAAAAAAAAAAGAAACATGAATATGCCATATTTATACATACATAAATACAACACACTATATTAAAAACCTATTAACTCCAATTAAGTTGTATCCTGAAACTAGAATTGTCTCTCCATAATTTCATATTTCAGGACAACACAAAGCAATTTGAATAAGCAACAAAAATTAGCAAACTTTTATTAATGAGTAGTTTTAAAAAATAATTTTGCCTGAATGCACTTTTATCAATCTTAGGCCAGTTTTGGAAGAAAGTATATTAATTTAATGTACCTTGGCATGTTCACTCATTTGCAACTCAAAATTTATTTGTCTTTCATGTCAAAAAGAATTTGTCTCTCATGTGTTAAAATCTAGAAACGTTTCTTATGTACCTCCTTTTCTTTACCTTAAGTATTATAGATAGAAATATCATCTCAGGATTCTATGTCCAGATTTTTTACCTTCTAATGGACACACCTGAGATTGATATTTTGGGGCCTCCCAGGTCAGATACTTAATTCTCATGGCTACTATTCCTACAAATAGTGTTTTGATGTGAAATCTGTACTGATTTTACATGTCTGAGATTTAAAATTATCCAATTTGTGCTATATTATCTATAGCCAATAAATTTATTTTATTTTTGGTAATTTAGAAAATTTGGAGGCAAGAGACCAATTCTAATGATACTGTGCTTTTTAATCTTTTTAAATTTTTCTCATTTTTCTGAAAGTAACTGTGCTCTTAGAAGATACTATAAAGTACCCCTTCACACCAATCACCAAAGTAACATGTAGGAATTTTTGAAGTCTTCCTTTCTATCTGTGTCTAGCATCATTTCTGGGTTCAGTTTTCTGGATTTCCTGACACATATTGGGATTTGGTTGGTACAGTATCTATTAAAATAAACGGGCACTGCTTGCCACACACTGAAGCCAAGGAAAATTTTATCTTCATCCAAATATGAACAAACTCAAAGTAAAGCATATTGAGAACACAAATGAGAATCAAATGAAAAGAAAAGAAACACTAACACCCCCCTTTTATAACAAATGATTTATATTCTAAAGTCACAGCCTATGATTACAGTTGTAGATTCCATCAGATTTTTTTATAGCTAAGAAAATGTGCTTCTTAAGGCAGAGATCCAAATTTCTGAATCGTGACAGCAACAGCTGAAGACTAAAGATAGACAGTCAAAACACCATTTTCTGTACATTTTCAGTTGTTAAAAAAGCAGTTACAGTACATTATGTATAAAACATATTGTTTTAACCCTGTGATGGCTCTACTGGGGAAAAATTTATGACAGAAAATATTATTTTATACCTTCATTATATACACATATTTTTAAAAGTGGTGATTTTTTTTGTGCTTAATGTCGTATTTTCAAATGTATTTTATATAGATGTGTGTAATCATTATCAACAAAATATTCTTATTTCAAACAAATGTTGAATTTGTGGTCCCCGTCTCATGGCGACTCACACTCACTCCTCAGGATCTGTTTGCTTTTACCTCTTTCTGGAAAGCTCTCTCTCTAGATCTTTCTATGGTTCTCTTCTGTTCATACATCTTCTCCTCAGAAAGTCTGCCCCTAATGACCAGATGTAAAACAACAGCCCTGCCCTTGCTCTTACCTTCCTCAGCTTTAATCTCCTAACAGCGTCTGTCACTCACTCTCTGCCATTGCTATTGCCTGACACCTCCACTAGAATAAAAGCCCTGAAACAACAGAGACCTTTAGTGTCTCATTTACCTCAGTAACTCCAGCACCTAAAGCAGTGCCTGGCATAGAGCTGATGTTCAATAAATTTCTGCTTAATCAATAAAGACCACTTAGTTAAACTGCAAGAGCTTTACTCCAGGGTCCCATTAAGGGCCACCTGCTTCATTCTCAGTCACTGCAACCAAGTCCTTAAGCAAATTCATTTTTTCAGCCCCTGAGAAGAGGTGTAAAGAAACACGTGGAATGATAGACAACAGGCAAGATTAAGCCTTGTCTTGAATTTGCCACTATTGATGGCCTTTTAGCCAACACTGCTAGGGTACCACAGAAAGCCTGACTTTCCATAAGCAGAAAAATATTGCAGTTCTCTATTCCTTAGTGGGAACACATTTCACTAGACAGAAGGCAAAGCAGACATGAACTTGTGACCTTCCCAATGGAGTAGCTGCACCACCACCCAGCAGGATTCGCTCTTTCAGATAACACAATGGTAACACTGTGTACCGAGGAATGATTCACAGGAGAAACAGGAGCTCCGCCAAAGGCAGGAAGGCAATCTGTACAGAATAGTATATGCTGAGAGAGCTTTCTTTTCATTACAAAATGAGAAGCAAGCAGTTTGGGGGATGGTAACTGCCTAACTGACGTTATATATCCCTTAGAAAGAAGACCCAGAATCTGTGAATCACTTCTTTTTTTCTCGAGTGGGGATTCCAATAAGGACCTTCATTTCAGTAAAGTAATCAAGATGTTCTTTGAAGTTGATTTTCACAGTTTTTCAAAGCTCGATAAATATTGAAGAAAGATGAAGATGAATGATGATGATGATGGTGATGATAGTAAAAACTAGGCAAACATTTCAAATACAAATGAGTTGGATGGCCAAAAATATTTGTTAAAGCAGTAATAATTATGGGGATAAATAAAGCAGTAATAATTATAACAGATTTTATACATCTGTTAAAATCCCAGATGTACAAAAAAGGAATGAGATGCCAAGGTGAGAGACCTGTAAATCTGCATAAAATTCTAAATGATTCAGTATTCAAAACATTGAACTTGTTGTCAAGGAGATTTATGGTAAGCATAGTAATTCTCTTTTCAATTCTAAGCTATCATTTATACTGTCCAAAAACACTACATTATAATTAAGTACTATTTTGCCATAGATAACATTATATTTCCTAAACAGTACTCTTGATATTTTTATTAAGATTACTAAGCAAAAAAATACAGTAATCTATAAAGAATCTGCATGTGAAAATACTTGGGGAAACAAATCAAACCCCTGGTAAATTGAAGAGCAATCATGGAGGAGAATGACCTAAGTGAGTGAATTATTTATCAGGAGTCTGTGTTTTGAGATCAAACCTAAGCCAGGTTCTTCATCATCCTTGAGAAATTCCTTCAGGCTTTCTGTTTCTCAGTGCCTTATCCATAGATGTAAATGTTTGGACCAAGTATTCTTCAGGGCAATTCATGTGAATTAATAAGTGAAAATTTAAAATTAAATGGTAGTGCACCCAGGAGCAGTGTCTCAACGCCGGTAATCCCAGTACTTTAGGAGGCCTAGGCGGGTGGATCACCTGAGGTCAGGAATTCAAGACCAGCCTGGCGAACATGGTGAAACCCCATCTCTACTAAAAATATAAAAATTACCCGGGTGTGCTGGTGGGCGCCTATAATCCCAACTACTCTGGAGGCTGAGGCAGGAGAATAGCTTGAACCCAGGAGGCGGAAGTTGCAGTGAGCTGAGACTGCACCATTGCACTCCAGCCTGGGCAACAAGAGCAAATCCCCATCTCAAAAAAAATTAAAAATTAAATTAAATTAAAATTAAATGGTGCTGCATTTACAATGCAATCTGGCACAAATATTTGAATAGTATACTGCTTTGCAGGATGTGAAATATGCTTTAAGTATTATCACATTCATTTAAAAATATTACCTGTAAAGAGGGAAATCCCAGCCTAATGTGGCTCCACAGCTTTTATACACAGTTACCTGCTGGATTACCATTTGTGCACTTTTCCAAACTCAAAGTAAAAAAGTAAAACTTTCTCCTTAGTGACTAAAGCAAGCTTTTCAGAGAAAAGAGCAAATATGGTATGCTGTATAGGATAACACAAAGTGAGTTTCTGAATATTAGAATATGTAACAACAGTTCATGGAAGAAAGAACAAGAACTATTCATCACCATCTCCATTTCCCTATGGTATATAGAACAATGTTAGATCTGATTTTTTTATTACAAAGTGCACAAAGTACAAAAAGGGGAATGAACATTCACTGAGGGGTTATTATTGCTAAATACTTGAAATATTTCTCAGGTAATGCTTCAAGTAATTCCATGATACAGGCTTTATCATTGGGAAAACTTCACTGAGAACAATTGAGGTTCAAAAATCTAGTAATGATGCTTTCAATGCTTTTCTCTCTGTAAGTAAGTCTATGTTTTTTTCATTATGTCAGTAGTTCTCCAAATGTGGCTCCATGATTGGCACCAAAGTCATCACTTGAGTTTATATCTCTTAAAAGCTTTCTAAACCTGTTTAAAATATTGCTACCTACTGAATCCGAAACTCTGGGAATGGGACCGAGAAATCTCTTAACAAGTCTTCAGGTGAATCTGATGCACACCAATATTTGTGAACCACTGCATTCTGCCATGTTTTCAGAGTTGATAATCAAGGAATTCTAGCATATAATGAGACCACAAGAAAAAGGCAGAATTATAACTAGTAGATGAAGTTTCCTAAAAATAGATTTACAGGGCTACAAGGTAGCTTCAGTTAACATAGTGAGTGTGAACTTTCTCAAACTCAGAAATGCTTATGATGGGATGAAAAATAGATCCTATCACATGTGTCAAGTCAAACTAGTTGGCTGTGACTACCTGAAATACTCTGTTAGTTCATTCTCACACTGCTATAAAGAACTACCTAAGACTGAGTAATTTATGAAGAAAAGAGGTTTAATTGACTCACAGTTCTGCAGGCTGTACAAGAAGCATTGCTAGGAGGCCTCAGGAAACTTACAATCATGATGAAAGGTAAATGGGAAGCAAGCACGTCTTACCACAACTGGGCAGGAGAGAGAGAGAGGGATAAGCAGGAAGCGCCACACACTTTTAAATCATCAGATCTTATGAGAACTCACTCACTATCACAAGAACACCAAGGGGAAATCTGCCCCCATAATCAAATCACCTCTCACCAGGTCCCGCCTCCAATTTGACATGAGATTTGGTTGGGGACACAAATCCAAACCATATCATTCCATCCCTGGACCCTCCCAAATCTCATGACCTTCTCACATTTCAAAACCAATCATGCCTCCCGAACAGTCCCACAGAGTCTTAACTCATTCCAGCATTAACTCAAAAGTCCAAGTCCAAAGTCTAATCTGAGACAAGGCAAGCCCCTTCTGCCTATAAGCCTGTAAAATCAAACACAAGTTAGTTACTTCCAAAATAAAATGAGGGTACAGGAATTGTGTAAATGTTCCCATTCCAAAAGGAAGAAAGCAGCCAAACCAAAGGGGCTACAGGCACTGTGCAAGTCTGAAATCCAGCAGGGTGGTCATTAAATCTTAAAGCTGCAAAATAATGTCCTTAGACTCCATATCTCTCATCCAGGGCATGCTGATTCAAGGGGTGGGCTCCCAAGGCCTTGGGCAGCTCTGCCACTGCGACTTTACTGCATACAGCCCCTACATCTGCTTTCACAAGCTGGCATTGAGTACCTGAGGCTTTTCCAGGCACATGGTGCAAGCTGTCGATGGATCTACCATTCTGGGGTCTGGAGGACAGTGGCCCTCTTCTCACAGCTCCACTGGGCAGTGTCTCAGTGGGGACTCTGTGTGGGGGCTTCAACCCCACAGTTCCCCTCCACACTACCCTAGTAGAGGTTCTCCAGGAGGGCTCCACCCCTGAAGCAGATTTCTACCTTGACATCCAGGTGTTTTCATACATCCTCTGAAATCTAGGTGGAGGTTTCCAATCCTCAACTCTTGTCTTCTGTACGTCTGCAAGCCCAACACCAGATGGAAGCCACCAAGGCTTGGGGCTTACACCCCCTGAAGCAATGACCTGAGCTGTACCTTGGCCCCTTTTAGCCACAGCTGGAGCTGGAGTGTCTGGGATTCAGGGTGCCTTGTTCCAAGGCTACAGAAAGCAGCAGGGCCCTGGGCCAGGTCCACAAAACCATTTTCCCCTCCTACACCTCTGGGCCTGTAATGGGAGCTGCAGTGAAGGTCTCTGAAATGCCCTGGAAACATTTTCCCCATTGTCTTGGCTATTATCATTCAGCTCCTCTTTCCTTATGCAAATTTCTGAAGTAGGCTTGAATTTCTACCCAGAAAATGGGTTTTTCTTTTCTACCACATGGCCAGGCTGCAAATTTTCTGAACTTTTACACACTACTTCCCTTTTAAATATAAGTGCCAGTTTCAGATAATCTCTTTGTCCATGCATATGAGCGTACACTTTTAGAAACAGCCAGGTTATATCCTGAATGCTTTGCTGCTTACAAATTTCTTCCACCAGATACCCTAAATCATCTCTCAAGTTCAAAGTTCCACAGATCTCTAGGGCAGGTGCAAAATGCCACCAGTCTCTTTGCTAAAACATAGCAAGAGTCAACTTTATTCCAGTTCCTAATAAGTTTCTCATTTCCTTCTAAGATCACCTCAGCCTGGACTTCATTGTCCATATCACTATCAGCATTTTGGCCAAAACCATTCAACAAGTCTCTAGGAAGTTCAACACTTTCCCACATCTTCCTGTCTTCTTCTGAGTCCTCCAAACTGTTCCAACCTTTGAGCATTACCCAGTTACAAAAGTTGCTTCCACATTTTCAGCTATCTTTATAAGAGTGCCCACTCCCCCAGTATCAAATTTCTGTATTAGTCTGTTCTCATGCTGCTATAAACAACTACTTGAGACGGGGTAATTTATGAAGAAAAGAGGTATAATTGACTGGCAGTTCACAGGATGTACAGGAAGCATGGCTAGGAGGCCTCAGGAAACTTACAGTCATGATGGAAGGTGAAAGGGAAGCAAGCGCATCATACTGTGGTGAAGCAGAAGAGAAAGAGAGCAAGGGGGAAGTGCCACACACTTTAAACCATCAGATCTTGTGAGAATTCAATCACTATCACAAGAACACCAAGGGGAATTCCATCCCCATGATTCATTCACCTCCCACCAGATCCCTCCTCCAATTCAATATGAGATTTGGGCAGGGACACAAATCTAAACCATATCACACTGACATGAGAAGGTTTGTGTGACTGCAATGAATAGAAACAAAGATGCCTTGATTAATAGGTAATGTCTGCCATGACCCAGGGAGAAGGGAATGGCAACACCCAAGCATTGTAGAGTGATCAACTATGAGCACCCATAGTTATGTTAAGATCTGAACATTTCCTATATAATGAGCCAACTTAAAAATGCAGCTTTAGCAATCAGTAGTTTATTAGAAATAACAATGAGACCTTAATATAGAATCAGGTTGAAGCAATCCATGATAATTACAAATAGTCTATTTATTGTCACTGATCACATCATAATTATTGAAAATGGTTTTTAAGAACATTTTTTAGTTTATTAAAAGTACTTTATTATGGCCACATGTAAGGAGGAAATCTCTAAAGTAGAAATTGGAAAAGAGGGCAACCATGATCTAAAATTTCCATCTTGGTGACATAAAAATTATTCCAGGCCAGGTATAGTGGCTCACACTTATAATTCCAGCACTTTGGGAGGCTGAGGCAGGCAGATCACCTGAGGTCAGAAGCTCAAGACCAGCCTGGTCAAATGGCAAAACCCCATCTCTACTAAAAATCCAAAAATTAGCTGGGCATTGTGGCATGCACCTGCAGTCCCAGCTACTCGGGAGGCTGAGGCAGGGGAATTGTTTGAACCCAGGAGGTAGAGGTTACAGTGAGTTGGCATCATGCCATTGCTTTCCAGCTTGGGTGACAGAGCAAGACTGTCTCAAGAGACAAAAAAAAAAAAAAAAAAACCCAGTGCTACATTTATGTCCTATAATGGTTTTGCATTGTTTTGTATGATTTAGATTAGAATTCTTTAAGATTTATTGGATGTATGAATGTGCATGTCTCTCCAAAAACTGTATCAAAGTCCTTTAAAGAGAGAGATCTTGTGTTATTCCTCTTAGTGTTTTTCCCACAATACCTTCCTGCAGTCTTCTGATCACAATAGCACTGGAATATTTGTTAAACATAAATTACTAGCAAAAGGATAATAACTACCAATTCCTAGGTGTCTATTGTATCCAAGTTTGCAAATACAGTAACAACTTTGCGTGATATGTACTTTCATCTCCCATTGTACATTCAAAGAAACTCTTGTTCTGAGATTCAAAGCTGAAAAATACTAAGTACTAAAGTTTTATTCAAACCCAGCTGTCTCACTCTAAAGATCTTTCTCCAACCAAAATGTCTCTTCTAAAAATCAGTTACTCTATAAAATACAGTATATATTATTTTATACATAAAATTATAAAGATAAATATATATTTTATATATAAATATAAACATAGTCACTGAGTTTGAGTACCTACATTAGTAAACCTACATTCATTCATAATTATCTGTGGATTGAAGCAATTCTGTCACTCATTTAGTTTCAGTTTCATTCTATGGAAATGGGACCACTTTAAGGAATAAGTCTGTGTGTCTTCCCAATCAATGGAAATAAGGGCTTGGTTCTGGGGCTGATTTTTTTTCCTAATATTGTCAATTAACTAATGCTCAAAGCTGGCTAGCCCTGGGTTTTTCTGAAACAAACAGAAGGGATAGATTTGCAGCCAACGGAACACTTTGCTCCAAGAACTTTACCTAAATGCAATCAAAAAACATTCAAGACAAATTATTCACCAGTCTAGAATTTTCTCTGGCAACAATTTGTCATGCTCAACTCTATGCATGGCCCAGTGTAGCATTCAACAAACATTTGATTCCAAAGAAATAAAAAACAGTACAGTATATTTTCTCCTCTCTTTACTGAAAAGGCTTGCTTGTAGTAAGACTAGTTATAGTGGAACTGCATCTAAATAAAGGAAAAAGTTGAAAATAATGTCCAGAAATAGTTATGCAGAAACACTAAGTAAATCAGAGTATATTAGATGGAATTTAATTCCTCATTTTCCTCCACTTCTAGTCTACTTTTTGGTAAACAGCATACACCTTCAGATTGATTGTATCTCTCATCCAATTCCACATTTACCAATTGAAGAATATTGTCACCTTTTGGCCAAAGCTACTTTCTGCCACAGAAAGCTAATCTAGATTACAAATTGTTTCTTCCACAGGAAAATATTCAGCTTTATCACACCTCTTCCCAAATAGTCTAGACCTATAAAACATTATACCAAGAAAAAATTCTAAAACTCAAAAGGCTAAGATACACGGATCCCCCAAGAACTCACAGGCTCTAACAAATGCATAATCCCAATTGACAAAAATATCCTCTCTGAAATATGGCAAGATAAAGAAGTGTACACGTTTGCCCAGTGGGCCATTTGAAGGAATATTCTCCTGGCCTTTTGGGGAACTGATTGTCTAAATGGCAAACTGATTCCCAAAACAACTGGCTATCTGACCACAAGGCATGTGCATTAAAACACACTTCTATGTGAAAGTGCAAGGGACCTAAATGTTTAGAAATTTAAAAATCAAAACATATAAGTTTAAAATAAACATAAAATCCAATAAATGCACAGTCATAATATGTTACCACATTTTTTGTACCAGAATCCACCTAGTCTACCCAGAAAAAAGGATGTTATTTCATAACAGAGAGAAGTAATAATGATGGATATATCTTGGTAACACAGATAATGGATTTTATATTCATAAGATACAAGACTTGGCATTTAAAAGTCCAAAGGAAAAAGACTATGACCTACTTTCTTCATTATTGATAATGACGATCATTTCTGAAAATCTTTCAAATGATATATTGTTAGAGCTACAGGAATATAGCAAAATACCTACTTAAGCATTCTAGAGATGATTACTTGGAGTTAGTCAATTCTGGCACGAATCATTCTCCCTCATTTATATTCTTGATTCTCAAAAACAGCTCATATTGCTGATAACACCATCCTCTCTGAATATTGTCAGGGACTATCATATTGTACTTTTGAAATAGTTGGAATAAATATCACTCTCAGCATTTTCATTTCACTTCAACCAACTACTTATCATTCTCCAAACAATGCTGGTGGCTACAAATGTGTGACTTGATCAACTTATTCCTTTATTCACTAATAGGTTTTTGCATTAAAGTCATATAAGGTGCTTCATGAAATGATTCCCTCAGAAATCTCCCCAGTATACCTATTACTGTCTATTAATAGAAATGCCTAAATAACTACTTAGTACCACATAGATGTTCATAGCAGAGAAAGGCAATCGCTGCTATTAACATGTCTTCTGCTTTCTAGAAAATGCATTGGTACTTCAAAGAAAATTTAATGGAGCTGTTTTATATAGAAAAAGCAATCAAGTTACTAAAGGACCAGGTGTCATTTTCTAAGCACATAGTCATAATATTATAAATTAAAGTACAAGAATTAGTCACCTATCTCAATTGCCTAGCATCTAGTCACTGGCAAATTAAGCTGATGAAGCCAAGATGTAAGATTTTGTGCCTCCAGGCTTCACTGTCTCTAATTTATTCCTCTCTGTCTCTCACTACAATTACTTATTTTCCTGAATATATCAGCCTGACCATGTCACTCTCTTGCTTTATACAATTCAATGATCCCAGATGCCTACTAGATAAATTCCAATCCCTTTAGTTAATGCCTCTCCAGAAGCTCTTTAGCCTCTCCTCTCTTATCCTTTAGCCTATCCTTTCTTATCTGAGGCAAACTCAAGCCAAGATCCTGTCCTGTCCAGAACCGGGTTTTCTTTTGGCCTCATTTCCTGCTACTGAACCCCACACCTCATGTATGGAGTCCTCTAGGTGCACATTTTTTCACACGTTCACTCATTTAGTCACTCATGCTGCTTGTTATAAATGCATTGCTTATTATACATGCAATGTTCTCCTTCCTTTCTTCCCCAGTGTATTTCACCCCAAGACCCAATCGAATGTCACTTCCATTCTTGGAAGATCTCACTGATGCCTCCAGGTTGTTTGGTATTTCCATTGTGCTCAGTAGATACCTTTACCATAGAACTTACTACATTATATACTTGTTAATTGTATATTGGCATATCTATTTCCCCCAGTTGAGTATGAACCCCATGAGAATATGGCCCATGTCTTAATCTTTATATTTTAAGTCCTTACCAAATCATAAGACCCACTGTAAACACATAGTCACTTTTGGCTGGTTAAGTGAATAAAGTATGAATCCCAGAATATTTGACAACAATATATTACACTAATACCTCCCTGCCATTTATCTTCCAAATACATGTATCATTCTTCTGCAAAAAACCGTAGGAAAGAAGGTAGTCTAGCCCCTGCCTCTGGACATGGAGTCCAAAATGTATTTCCCATTTTTAGGTTTGTATTGCCAGTTTCATATGGAAGAATAGAACCGTACAACCTTTAAAGCACAACAAACTTACTTAGAAGATATTTGTAAATTCTCATAAATTCTTACTATACAATTAAATATATTTTAAACTATTAAATCAGTTTGAATGCCTGCTACATAGGAGTACAATAAAAGTTTGTTAAATAAGTAAATTTATAAATGAATACAATTATTAATAAATATAAAAATAATACTTTAAGATGTATATTAAAAGGCACTTATACATTGTTTATTACTGTACCTAAGAAAGTTGAATTATTAAATGAACTTTTGAGATTGATATTTAGAAGTAGTTGAGAGTGGACCATAATTTTCTGATAAATTCCTATTTGTTCTGGCTTAGAATTGTTATTAGAATGGAAAATGAGTAGGCACTAGTAGAGCACTCTCAAAATAATACTGGAAGAGCAATTCAAAGCAAAACTCTGAGTCTAAAAAACACCAAGGGAAAAAGAATTAAAGAAACAAAACTAATCATACCATTTATATGACCTAACCTTTCTTCTTTTTTAATGCTTTTGAGAATCACAGTAAAAAAGTCATTAATATCCATGGGCAAAAGTATAAAGTACATATCATTACAAATATTGTTACAAATCTAAAATTTGAAGATGTTGATAGAATTCCAGCAAGATATAGTACAATGTAGTAGATCTTTTCAAAAAAGTTAGTGCTTCGAAATATTCAAAAAAACGTTTTTTCAACTAAATACATTGCTAAGCTAACCAAGTGTTAATTGATTCTCTAGCAAATTAAGGGAGCTAATGCCTGAAAACAACTCTTCCATACCGTGTTTGGAGGTAATTAGTGTTATTCATCAAGTGTCCCAGCTGTCTTCTTCCTAGGCAGATGGTAGGATAGTACTTCCTGCCCCCCTGTGAAAATATGGAGCATGTGACTAATTCTAGCCAGTGATTTATAACTGGATATAACCACACAATTCTTTGCCAAAGTGAGACCCTCTCAGAGCTCTTTTTGCTCTCTTGCGTTTACCATGAAAATGTTTGAGATGGTGGCAGCTATCAGCCTGGGTTCCAGAGCAATTGTGATCAGTCCAATTCATCCATAACCAAGATGAATGTGCCATATGAGCAAGAGGAAAACCTATAGTGTTTTAAACCTCTGAGAGTTTGGAGTTGTTTCTTATAGCATCATAGCCAGCTTATCCTGACTTATACACCCTGAAAAAGTATGGTGTTTCTCAGGTAAAATTAAATGAGATATTTTGATACATTCTATTTTCTACAAACTACTAGATCAAAGCAACAAAAAGAGCAATGCTGTGTCAAAATGTGGTTATGAATATTTTAATATAATTATCTCCTTTACATGGAAGTTTAAAAGATGTTTTGCATTAAGAAAAGTCCTTTAATGAAATAAAAATATAGGTTGGGTCATAATTACATGACAATATGACTCACTATATGAAGCATTCCTTCAAATGGTCAGTTTACTCTGGTACTCTAAAAACATGACAGTTAATAAAACATATGTTACAAACTGCATTTTTAAAATACATTTACATTGTAATGTGAGGTGTACCCACACTGTCACTAAAATGCTAGAAAACACCAAATTTGTGTTTATTCTGGTCCATTCAAACAATTCACAATGAAATGCAATTTAGGAGTTTAATCTTTCTAAATTTCCCTATCTCATCAAAGAGAACTCTATGATGACAACCAATTCTCCCAATAAGAATAACTTCCCATTCCTCTAAGATCTTGCTTTAAACAATGAGTGAATTTAAAAAAAAATTATAGTCAACCCAGTAGGAGGGAACACAACTTTCTCACTGGAGGAAGGGACCCCAAGGCCAGAGACTGTGTGTGCCTTGTTTACAGGCCTGTTCTGCGTGACATAGCACAATGCCTGACATACAGAGAAGACATTCAATAAGCATCTGTGGAATACATTAATAAATACATGAGCTTTGGCAACAGAGAGAGAAAGAAAAGAAACCCTTAGGTACTCTGATCTGAAAGACACTCTCATTAGAGTTAATCTAGTCCAATCCTCTTTTTAACAAATGGGTAAATGGAGCCACAAGGAGAAGAAGCCATACACTGAGTTAACAGAAGAGCTGGTGTTAGAACTCAATCCCAGCTGGTCTGAGTATTGGTTTCTCGGTCCATAGGCTTTCTATCATGTCATTCTATTTATTAGCAAACACAGATTAGAGACCTCCAGACAAGCACGTTTTCTAGCTCAATCAAGTATGCATTTTTTTTTCTTTTTTTCAAATTATACTTTAAGTTCTGGGATACATGTTCAGAACATGCAGGTTTGTTACATAGGTACACACATGCCATGGTGGTTTGTTGCACCCATCAACCCATCATCTACATTGGTATGTCTCCTAATGTTATCTCTCCCCTAACCCCTCACCCCTCGAAAGGCCCTGGTATGTGATATTCCCCTCCCTGTGTCCATGTGTTCTCATTGTTCAACTCCCACTTATGAGTGAGAACATGCAGTGTTTGGTTTTCTGTTCCTGTGTTAGTTTGCTGAGAATGATGGTTTCCAGCTTCATCCATGTTCCTGCAAAGGACATGAACTCATCCTTTTTTATGGCTGCATAGTATTCCATGGTGTATATGTGCCACATTTTCTTTATCCAATCTATCATTGATGGGCATTTGGGTTGTTTCCAAGTCTTTGCTATTGTGAACAGTGCTGCAATAAACACACGTGTGCATGTGTCTTTATAGTAGAATGATTTATAATCCTTTGGGTATTACTGGTTCAGATGGTATTTCTAGTTCTAGATCCTTGAGGAATTGCTACACTGTCTTCCACAATGGTTGAACTAATTTACACTCCCACCAACAGTGTAAAAGTGTTCCTATTTCTCCACATCCTCTCCAGCATCTTGCTGTTTCCTGGCTTTTTAATGATTGCCATTCTAACTGGTGTGAGACGGTATCTCATTGTGGTTTTGATTTGCATTGTTCTAATGACCAGTAATGATGAGCTCTTTTTCATATGTTCGTTGGCTGTATAAATGCCCTCTTTTGAGAAGTGTCTGTTCATATCCTTCACCCACTTTTTGATGGGGTTGTTTGGTTTTTTCTTGTAAATTTGTTTAAGTTCTTGGTAGATTCTGGATATTAGCCTTTTGTCAGATGGATAGATTGCAAAAATTTTCTCCCATTCTGTAGGTTGCCTGTTCACTCTGACGATAGTTTCTTTTGCTGGGCAGAAGCTCTTTAGTTTAATTAGATCCCATTTGTCAATTTTGGCTTTTGTTGCCATTGCTTTTGGTGTTTTAGTCATGAAGTCTTTGCCCGTGCCTATGTCCTGAATGGTATTGCCTAGGTTTTCTTCTAGGTTTTTTATGGTTTTAGATCTTGTGTTTAAGTCTTTAATCCATCTTGAGTTAATTTTTATATAAGGTTTAAGGAAGGGATCCAGCTTCAGCTTTCTCCATATGGCTAGCCAGTTTTCCCAACACCATTTATTAAATAGGGAATCCTTTCCCCATTGTTTGTTTTTGTCAGATTTGTCAAAGATCGGATAGTTGTAGATGTATGGCATTATTTCTGAGGCCCCTGTTCTGTTCCATTGGTCTGTATATCTGTTTTGGTACCAGTATCATGCTGTTTTGGTTACTGTAGCCTTGTAGTATAGTTTGAAGTCAGGTAACGTGATGCCTCCAGCTTTGTTCTTTTGGCTTAGGATTGTCTTGGCTATATGAGCTCTTTTTTGGTTCCATATAAAATTTAAAGTAATTTTTTTCTAATTCTGTGAGGAAAGTCAATGGTAGCTTGATTGGAATAGCATTGAATCTGTAAATTACTTTGGTCAGTATGGCCATTTTCATTATATTGATTCTTCTATCCATGAGAACGGAATGTTTTTCCTTTTGTTTGTGTCCTCTCTTATTTCCTTGAGCAGTGGTTTGTAATTCTCCTTGAAGAGGTCCTTCACGTACCTTGTAAGTTGTATTCTTAGGTATTTTATTCTCTTTGTAGCAATTGTGAATGGGAATTCACTCATGATTTGGCTCTCTGTTTGTCTATTATTGGTGTGTAGGAATGCTTGTGATTTTTGCACATTGATTTTATATCCTGAGACTTTGCCGAAGTTGCTTATCAGCTTAAGGAGATTTTGGCCTGAGATGATGGGGTCTTCTAAATATACAATCATGTCATCTGCAGACAGAGACAATTTGACTTCCTCTCTTCCTATTTGAATACGCTTTATTTCTTTCTCTTGACTGATTGCCCTGGCCAGAACTTCCAACACTATGTTGAATAGGAGTGGTGAGAGAGGGCATCCTTTTCTTGTGCTGGTTTTAAAAGGAAATGCTTGCAGCTTTTACCCATTCAGTATGATATTGGATGTGGGTTTTTCATAAACAGCTCTCATTATTTTGAGATACATTCCATCAATACGTAGTTTACGGAGAGTTTTTAGCATGAAGGGGTGTTGAATTTTATCGCAGGCCTTTTCTGCATCTATTGAGATAATCACGTGATTTTCGTCGTTGGTTCTGTTTATTCAACAGTCTTAAAGAAAAATATGCATGTTTCTGTTGAGTGCCAATAATACATTAGGCACTGTGCTAAGCACTAGTGGTAAAAGTTGAATAAAATGTAATTTTTGTTTTACCTTGATCTATTAATTGGAAACCCTCCTGGTTGATAATATTTACATGCCAGTTTGGGTTTGTTCCCATCAGATAAGCTGTTAAGAAATGTTAAGTCTTGGATTTCTGGGAAATAAAGGCATTCATTTTATGAAAAAAAAAAAAAGCTCACAAGATTCCTGGAACTGTTCACCACTGTTTAATATTTAAACCTATGAAAGTGTCTAATGTGGATCGCTTCATATAAAATGTACTTAATTTTTATTCTGAGGATGCTATCTTTCTGTACTGGGTTTACTTTGACAACAATATGTGCTTTGTAACCCTTTGAGAATAGGATCCTGCACCAATCTCACTGAAGTTTGTAACCACAGACTATGCAAAGCTGAATTCTAATTAATCGTACAGTAAAAGCTTTGTTCTCCTTTTCCATGGGGTGGGGGGATGAAATGCCTTAACTCTTTAAGCAGGCATCAATTCATATTACCCAAGGTGTTTTCATTCCTCTAGGTTACCCCTACTCACCTTTCTAAAACCTGTCCCTAAATAAAAGGGCAGGAATGTCATGAATTGCAGGTCCCTACACCATATATTTGGCACATATGTATGTCACATTTTCGTTAATTGTGTAAGATTCTATTCCCTTCAAAATTCAGTACACTCATGAGAATAAGTTTTCCTGTAACTAAAACAGCCGAGCATGCTCTGACGGTAAAAACGGCACAATGAAAAATGCAAATAGGCAAATAGAGCAATATGACTTAATCACTCTCCCCAGATATATCCACTGGGTATAACCACTGTTAAATTACTATATTCTTCTAGTCCTATATGTAATACACACGCACACACATGCACATACGCAATATGTAAAAATTGTTATTACAGAGTTTTGTAGCTGAATTCACCACTTAGCAATATATTCTGAATATCTTTTTACAGCAGCAAATATTCTTCTACAACATGGTTTTAAATGGTCAGATAGCAGTTCACTATCTGTCCAAATTAAATCATGCTCACTTATTGGAGATGTAGAATTGTTATTCTTTTTCAAAATTTAAATAATGCTCTAGAAAGCATCTCTATATATTCCACTTTATGAACATCTATTACTTAGACTCATGTCCTCATCATTTTACATTAACCAGGACATTAACAGACACATTGTAAACACACAGAATTTTGTGGTGAATTGATTTTCACACTATGGTTTATAAAAGTTAATTTCTCTTGCTATAACCAAAAATACCAGAATCCATGAATCTTGACCTTCTTGATACTAACGCATGCCTACTGAAAGCTGAGACTTAGAGTCTTCAATTACAAGTGTGATATCATGGCTGACTTTTTATGGTACTTTGCAATAAGTTGCCTTGGAAACCTTTTAATTGTTTAACCATTTTATTGCTTGGCATGTAACCTGGGAAGACTTTTGTAAATAAACAACTTTAAGAGACAGTATTAGTACAAGCATAGAATTATCATTTCACCTGATTCTCTTTCACCCAAGAACTGCTAGAGAAGAAAGTATATGTGTGTGTCTATGTGTGTGTAAGCTCACCTATGTGCCTGACTTGGAATAAATTTTTTTCTCAGTGTAAGTGTTATATTAATCATTTAACAATCATATATTCAGAAAGTTCAGAGGAAATGTTTTTTATTCTTATCACTTCTCAGAAACAGGGAAAATAATCGCTTTTAGGAAAGCTGACAGGAATCAAATTCTTTTGATAATTTACCAGTTTCTGCAAATGTATAAAGATTTTTACATACAAGCATAAATAGGAATAAAAGAGAGGAAAATGTAAAGAAAAACCTGGATTCCAGGTAAAAAGGTATTTGTACAGTCCAAGCTCAGCTAATTAGTTTGGGTAACTAGTTTATTCCTAAAACAGGATGGATGATTCTGCTTTTTGGAAGGCAATGATTGTGTTATTTGAAGAAGGAAGAATGAGTGTGACAGGGCTCGCCTCAGGCCAATGTGAACACGCTAAGGAGAGGCACCGATCAAGCAGTTAGCACCCATGTGGCTAAAGAGTCAGAGCATCCCATAACTGAGTTAATAAACTTCATTTTCTGCTCAAGGAAGCCTAGAACTTGACAGGGGATGATAAGCTGACAATAGTCACATCTAGGTAAAAATGTCAGAACCCAGGTCTCAAAATCCTCTGAGAAGCTGGTGTTTGCTGCTGTCACAAGGTTACTTTCCCACTGCTGACAGGCAAATTGTAAATCACAGCTGGCCAACCTTACTGCAGGGGTGCAATGAGGGACACCTCAAGCATTAATGCAGTCGGCATTTACTGACAGCTGCGACATTCTCCTCCCTGTGCTGGGCATGCTGGGGAGGAAAGGGAAGTTTAAAATAGTCTCTCTCTTCAAGGAGCTGGAGGGCAGGCTTGTAGGCAGGCCTCCCACTGCCTGCAGTCGCAGGGCCAGACGCACTATTGTTCTAATCAGTGCTTTTGGAGTTGCAAGGTTCAAATAAACTCACAAAACCCAAGTAAAAGTAAAGGTGGGGGCGGGGGGTGAGTATAGAAGGAGAGTACTGTAGGTAGGGCAGTATGCATCCAGTGGTGTATAGGAGCTGACTTGTCGCAGCTTGAGAAAGGTGATTATTAAATTTTCAGGAATTTTTCAAGCCAGTTGGTAGCTGGAAATCAGCTATGCTGAGAGTATTTACAACATGGAAATCGACAAACACTACCAATCAAATTCTGGTTTGTTGTTGCTGTTGTTTCCTGGGGACCTAGTTGTTAAATACTTCCTAGCCCACCACTTTATACAACCCAGTTTTCCCAGTGATTTGGAGGTTTTCGCCTGTAATTATTAATAGCAGCCACTTTCACTTTCAAAAGAGTGCCATTTTGGATCTAAATTACATGCCCCCCTAATTTTGGGATAGAAAGATCTCTGGGATCTAGGACAGGACATAGACCTGCCTCGTGAGGCCTAAAGAACTGGAAATGCAACAGAAACTGAGAATCTGCTGTCTCCATTTCTCTCTGAGGTTTCATAATATTCCATCTTTGCTTCTCTCTGTACTTGTTCCATTTTTCTCTTTCTGTAGACAGCTTCCTAATCAGCTTTCCCATGGCCCAGTGACCTCTTGAGCCACCCAAATTTGGATAATCTCCCTATCCCAGGGCCCTTCATGGACTAGCAACAGTTTCTGCATCCTTGCTTCAACGTTTTGAAAGTCAGAATCTGATTCAGTCACCTCAGCTGCTTCAGTCAAGCCACACACATTCTATGTCCCTAGAAAAACAGTGGATTCTGCTACCCTTGGGTCAGAGTTCCACCTCTGTCCAATCAGCCATGGCTGGGAGGTGTCTTATGCTACAGTAGCAGACCCTGCCCAGCACAGCAGCACCTGAGCATGTCTGCAGATGGTCCCTAACTTACAATGGTTCAACTGACTCCTTTTTCACCTTAGGAAGGTGTGAAAGGGATGCACATTCTGTAGAAACCTTACTTTGCGTACCCATACAATTACTCTGTTTTTCACTTCAGTGCAGTATTCAATCAATTACATGAGATATTCAATACTTTATTATAAAATAGGTTTTGTGGTAGGTGATTTTGCCCAACTGTAGGCTAAAGTAAATGTTCTAAGCACATGTAAGGTAAGCTGGGCTAAGCTATGATGTTCTGTGGGTTACGTATATTAAGTGCATTTTCGACTCACAATGTTTTCAACTTATGATGGGTCTATCAGGTTGTAATCTCATTATAAATGGAGGAGCATCTGTATTACAGCGCATGCTGCAGACTCTTCGCCGCACTTAACTGTTTATTATTTACTGCATACGTACCCCATGCTCTTCCAAGCCTCCATGCCTTTGTTTCTCGCAGGAGATTCTCTCTCCACTCCCAATCCATCTTCTCCTTCCTTAAGGAACTGGTCCTCCATGGCATAATATGATACCTTCCCTAAGTAACTTCATGACACCTTCCCTAGGTACCTTTCATAAGCCCTCTGACATTACTACGCATTTTTCACTCATCTGTCTTCCCATTGAGTTATTATGCACCCTGCACTTTGAAATAAGACAAACCATTGCCTCACCAACTTACTGAATATGCTACCTTAGGAAAGCTATTTAGAGTCTCTGTATAATAGTGGATAATTATATTTATTTGGGAGGGTTGTAAGGACAAATATAGCACATGGCAAGTACTCAAAAGGTACTAATTATTGTCTTTATTCTTATTATGAACACCTATAAAACAGGAGCTATAAAATTATAATATAATAGATACCGTCTCTCAAAGAGACAATGGATTACATGGAAAACCCAATAATTTGTATGGTTTACCATAGCTTTCCTGCCATTTTGCAAACATATCAGGCACACATCCCCATTTCAAGGCCTTTGACTTTTTGTTCTCTCTGCCAATAACTCAGTTTTTCTAGACAGATGTACGGCTGGTTTCTTTCTTTCATTCAAGTCTTTACTCAGTTTTTCCCTCTTCAAAGAAGGCTTTTGGACAATTCCATCTAAAGTAGCAAGACTCCACCATTCTCTAGCCATTTGCCTAGACTTTATTTTTCTCTATATTATTACCAAACATCCTACCTACATGTGTTCCACGTGTCACCTCTACAAATACAAGCTCCATGGGCAAAGGATTCATCTGTTTTGTTTATTGTCCAATCTCCAGTGCCTAAAACAGTGTACATTTAGGTCCCTAATAATTTTTTTAATGAGTAAATATTTTCCTAGCACTTACTAGGAGTCCAAAAATGTTTTTTATTGATTTGAACTAAGTTGATACATGCAAAAGTATATGTCATGTATCCAGTGGAAGTTGAGTTCAGAGAGAGGAGCCATTATAATGATTTTATATTTTTACAAATCTTTATAGTTTATAAAGCATGTTCACAAGCTTCTTTCTGTTTACTCCTAAACTTTAAGATTTCTAGAGACACCCAGTGGCCTCAAAGGACACTGCTCAGAATTGCAAATGTTTCTAAGTTAGAAATTGGTGCCCTTGACACAACGTAGGGTAGCATTTAAAAATATGGCCATTATTTTTGAATGTGCATGTTTGAAAAAATATATTTTTATATATTTTGTAGCCTGGAGAAATTGGTATTAGTCTTATCTTTCTTTCACAGATGATGAATGTGAGGCTCAGGGAGTCTGCCTAAAGTCATGACCTAAAAAATGCAAAGCACAGTCTAACATTCAAGGCTGTCTGACTCCTTAAGTGATATTAAACCCAAAAGATACATTCCTTGGCCAGGAATAAAAAATGCTAGCTCAAAAGTTTCAACCATCAGCAATCACAGACAATCTATTTCAGCAATTTCTTCTTGCCTCACTTTCTCTTTCTCAAAAGTTAATATACAATGCTATCTTACATATCCACCACCGATAGATAATGGAGATGGTGACCTATCATTCTTGCTAGTGCCTTGGGCTTCTCAGAACTGTGTTCTGTGAATTTTATGTGCTGGCACACAAAAGCAAATACTTCCTTCTCAGTCACTGATGCACTGGTACAGTGAAACAACAACTCTAAAAGGAACTTCTGGAATCTCCCCCACAGTTCCCCTGTTGAGAAAAAGATTCTCAGGCACAGGCATTAAACAATTGCTCAGACATAAAGAGCTAAAAATAGCAAATGCAATAATAAAATGCATTTTGTATTTTGTATTTTGCTTAAGGTAGCCTAGACAAATACAAAGCATTTTGTATTTTGCTTAAGGTAGCCTAGACCAAATCAAATATGTGAGCCAGGCACATGGCTCATGCCTGTAATCCCCACATTTTAGGAGGCTCAGGAGGGAGAGAATTGCTCGAGCCCAGGAGTTTGAGACCAGCCTGAACAACATAAAAAGACCTCGTCTCTACCAAAATAATAATACTCATATATGTGAACTAGACATGGTAAGGGATAAAGGAACTCAACTATCAAAATTACTTTTTTACTGAATCGTTGAATTCAACCTGTTTTACTGTTGATGGTGAGGCAGTGTGCAGTAGTGAGAAAGCCTGGGGATTTATTAATCAGCACCCTCTTCTGAGCCTCATGAACTAAGGGGTGAGTTAGCCAACCCAAGCTTCTGCCTCCTCATCTGTAAAAATGGGGGTAATAATACCTACTTTACAGGATGATTTTACAAAAATAAATCTAAGTAGAGCAAATAAAGAATTTAAGCTATAATGAGTAGCCAGTAATGGTACTTAATATTAATGTTAATATTATTTTTGCACTCTCACCTCCCATCTCCAAATGAGTTAATTGACATGGACCTGGTGGTGTAGTCAGCAGCAGTTTTAATCTCTCACATCCGACAGGAAGCTCATGGACTTTGTGGGTTCTTCATCCTTTATGTCAAAATAGTACCCAACCTTTTTCTCAGTAATATCATTGAAAAGCCCATTTTAAAAAATTCAGATTTTAGAAAATTACCATACATAAACACTATCAAACACAATAGTACCTAGTCTTCTTCTCAGAATGAGGTGATTGTCACAGAATCAGAAACAATGAAGCAAATATAAAACATGTATAAATGCTAATCAGAGAGTATTGTTTTCAAAACTAAATTTCAATGAATGTCATGTAAATGAAAAATAGACAAGGTCCACATTTATGCAATCCTCAAATAATTATACATTTGAAAGAGATGTGCTGTATATTTAAACCTACACAAGGCACAGCGGTGTTAGCCTACAGGAAATTAACAGTGCAGCAATGCTGCCCCCTTGTGTTGGAAAATAAAACAAAAGAAAATATTTCTGTATCTGGGAAGCACAGAACACACTCAAATTTAAATGATTAAATACCTTCTGTAATACCTTTCTGATATGCAGTTACAAATATTCGTTTCAAAAGAAGTTTTAAATATAACTATATAAGTCATAACTACAGATACAAAACTGCAGATTACTGCAGATATGTAACTGCAGATAAAACAGGTTGAAAAGAAGGTAACACTATGGTATTTTGCGTGTGTGTATGTGTGTGCGCGTGTGTGTGTGTGTGTGTATCACAACATTATACCAATATGCTAAAAAACTTAGTCAAAATGGACACATTATTAGAAAAAACATAACATTAAAACAGTATCAAGAATAAAGAGTAGGCTTAAAATAGGTTAAAAACATTGAATCATAGTTTTAAAAAATCTTCCCATGAAGAAAATATCAGACCCAGATATTGTATAGGTGAGTCCTACCACATTATTTATAAGTTTTAAACTCTTCCCCAAAAGATAAAAAGAGGGCGCAATCTTCAAGTCACTCTAAGAGCCTAGCATATCATTGATACTTTTTAAAATATCACAGTGTGGGGAAAAAATATCAGTCAACTTCACTTATGAAACTAGATGCAAAAAAAATTAAATAAAATACAGGCAAACTTTCCAAAAACAAATTTAAAAGGATAATAATATATCTTGACCAAGTTCAGCTTATTTCAGGAAGGAAAAGGCAGTTTATCATTAGAAAATATATTATATTTATCACCATATCAATAAATTTAAAAAAAGACCATCTCAATAAGTGCAGGGAAAAATGTAATTAAAAAAAATCCAACACAAGCATATTTTTAAAAATCTTATAAAGCTAAGAATGCAAACAGCGCCCATAACCTAATCAAATGCATCTATAAAAAGCCTACAACAGACAAAATCTGATTGCAGTTCCCTGTACAATATGAAACAAGACAAGCACAGCTATAATAGCACTTCTTTTCAGCACTGTACTAAACACCCAATACAATTGCAAGAAAAAAATTAAAGGAGTAAAGATTAGAAGGGAAGAAACACGGTGTTAATATTTGCAGAAAATGGGTTTTTATGTAAAACACAAAAGATTCTCAAGACAAGTTATTATGCGTAATAATCAATAACAAACAGCTGGTTGTAATGTCAAAATATAAAATCTAATTTTATTTCCATGATCAGCCACGAATTGAAAATATATGTTTTTAAAATATACTAGTTACAAGAGTAGCAAAAGTGAAGTAATGTAACAAAGAGGAGCAAGACCTAAGAATAATAATTATAAATATTTTCTAAAGACTCTGACAAACCTAAATAAATCAAGAAATACAGCATGTTAATAGATAGGAAGACACAATACCACAAAAATGCCAATTTCCAGAAATGGCTTTCTAAATTCAATACAATTACAATGAAAGTTATAACAGGTTTTCATAAAATTTAACCAGTGATTTTAAAATTTACATGAATGAGTACAGGACCAGTAAGAACTCACCATTTCTGAAAAGTGACAGAGTAGGAGAAAATGCCTTACTGATATAAATTACTAATTAGGCTCAGGGACAGACACATAGGCCAAACAAATCAGAATAAAGAGCCCAGAATAAGACCCCTGCATAAATGATAGCTTGCTGTGTAACAGACATGGCATTGGAAATTATTGAGAGAAGGACCAGTCAATGAATGGTGTGCAAACCTTAAAACTTTTAGAGAAAATATAGGAAAATATATTTATAAAGTTGGGGTAGGAAAGGATTTTTTAAGCACAAAGCATTGACCATATTAAATAAAAGGTTGATGAAATTCAACTACATCAAAATGACGAATGTTATCCATCAAGAAGCACCAGAAAGAGGGTAAAAAGACAAGCCAGCCTGAGACAAAATATTAGTATTTACATAAATGTAAAAATGCCTGCAAATCACTAATAAAGAAGAAAAACAAAAGTGGACAAAAAGCCAAACAGAGATGTCACAGAAAATAAAAAATAAATAGCAAATAAATACCTGAAAATTGTTCAAAGTCTTCAGTAAAGTCACAATGAGATACTTTTACATACCTACTAGATTGGCAAAAATTAAGTCTGACGATATCAAAGGTCAGAGAGTACACGGATAAATAGGAACCTTTATACACGGCTGGTAGGAGTACAAATTTTCAATCACTTTCAAAAATAATTTGTTGTTTCCTGGTAAAGTTCAAGCTGAGCATACCCTCTAAGACAGCAATCACACCAATGACTAGCTCTTCTCCGGGTATATATGTGCAAGACTTTCTACGAAAGGAGACAGGTATACATAACATTTACAGTGATAGAAACAAAGGTGGCAGGATTATTTCAAGCTCCACCTCATTTATCTCATTTATTATTCACGTATTTGGCAAACATTTACTGGAAGTTTGCTATGTTATTGCAAAGTCACTGGAGAAGCAAACAATAAGGAAACTCTTAGAAACTCAAGAAACCACAATCTATATCTATACTTCTTTCTGTATCTACATCTAAAACAGTATATAATAGTTGTACTGTAATACTATGTGAGTGTATGTATGTGTGCCTGCAGACGTGTACGTTTGTGTTTTAAATAAATTGGATTTGAGAACATGGAGGAAAGATTGATTTTGCTTGAAAAAGAAAATAATTGGTGGAAAGGCTTCAGAGATTGAAATCAAACTGTTAGCTAAACCAGCACCTTTTGTTTCCTGAATTAAAACAGGACCATTCACCTAAGGAACTAAAAATACTGCTCTTTAAAATGTGCTGAATTAAGACTTTCCCAAACCTTAAATATATCCCAGTGGTAAGACTGAAACTTTGGCAATTATATCAGCTGTCTCAGAGCCTCAGCATACCATTTATAGGTTACTGCTTCAGGTCAAATATCAGAGAGAATTTGCTGACGGTATAGAATGGCCTATATTTTAATAAATTGCTGAAGAAAACTGTGGAATCTTTTCAAAATTCTCTAAAAATATCCCAGCAGCTATCAATCTGGGACCTAAAGATGAATTCATGTGACTTCTGGATTTCATGTCCATACTTATTGCTTAATATGCTGAATTATAGTGGTAGTAGATTTCTTTTTTAAAATTAAGAGCTTTCTTATTATTCCATATTTCATCTCCTAATATATTCCAGGCACTCTGTTAGGCCTTGGAAATTCAGAAAGCAGTAAAACACAGTCCTTGTCCTCAAAGAATCAGAGGCCAGCATGAGAATAGCATGTAACCCTATAAATGACTGAATAGCAAGTTACTGTAGAAAGTTCAAAAGGGAATTGGGGGACCTTCCCAAAGAGGTGAAATGTGAGTCAGTTTTGTGTGACAAATACAGGTAAGATGCTAGATAAACCAGAGAAAGGATAACACCCTGCTCTTTTTTTTTTTTTTTTTTTTTTTTTGAGACGGAGTCTCGCTCTGTCGCCCAGGCTGGAGTGCAGTGGCGCAATCTCGGCCCACTGCAAGCTCTGCCTCCCGGGTTCACGCCATTCTCCTGCCTCAGCCTCACGAGTAGCTGGGACTGCAGGCGCCCGCCACCACGCCCGGCTAATTTTTATTTTTTTGTATTTTTAGTGGAGACGGGGTTTCACCGTGTTAGCCAGGATGGTCTCGATCTCCTGACCTCGTTATCCGCCCGCCTCAGCCTCCCAAAGTGCTGGGATTACAGGCGTGAGCCACCGCAGCCGGCCAACACCCTGCTCTTGAGGAAGCAAGATGACGTACCAGAATGAACTCAATGTGAAGTGGACATGGGCTGCAATCCCAAATCTGTTACCTATGCAAATTTGGGCGACTTGCTTCAGTTTTTCACTTGTGTGAGTGTCAGTGTGCACACATGTGCCACTTGGTGCATTATGCTGTTGTAATGAGTTCTATCACTATTTCTATGCTTTTGTTGTTTTTTCAATAAGAGGAGAAAGACACATTTCTATGGGTAGAGAATGCAAAATCCCATAAAAGGGTTCCCTCAGAACCGCGCTTGACTTTAGTGGATGTAGTATAAACTGTCCACGCCCTAGTGAAACACTTTTCTACATCTCTCTTCCCAGTCCGCAGAACAAAACTTTATGTGTCAGTGCCTGAAGGTTTATGGGACTGTGCTGAAACTAACATCTGAGATGGATGGACGGACAGGGCTTCAGGGTACAGAGAAGGATTTTGGTAAAAGAAAAGACAAAGTATTTACTCAATTCTGCCCTCTCTGACAGAACTAAAGCAGAAGATTCTTGTATAATAACACACCATTTTCCACTAGTGCCAAGCATCTGTTTTCTTATGTCTCTGTCTTCTTGTTTGTGATTCTCAAGGGAATCACAAATAGATGCAGTGTGAATTGTTGCTTGCTACTTATTATATGGCAAAAGTTTATAAAAACACTAACAATCTAGGTTTGGCTACTTCATTTTAAAAAGAATAAAAATATTTTGAACACTTTTTTCTAAACTGAAATAAACTACATGTGAGATGCAACAATAAAATATTTAAAAATTAGAAAAAGGAAATAGAAAACATTTATATGAACATAAAGGAGACGATTCATGCACAAACAAATGAGAACCTGCAGACTGGTCATTCTTATTTAGCAATAGTATCAAATGTAGTGAGAGAACTAATCAAATTAAGCATCATACTTCTGTTTTTAAAATTTTCTTCTGATATTTCACCATTGAAAAGATTGGGGGAAAAAAGAAACTTAAGTAAAACTCTAGGCATCTAGATATTGATTTGTAGGTGTTGAAAAGCAAGATATACATAACAGTAATCACTTGCTTAAGTTAAATACTTGCTAATTTTTTTCTGACATCATGATAAGATCATGATGAGATCATGCATCATAGACAATCCCCTTATAATGCATGAACGTGATATATAAGTTAATAATCTATTTCTTAATCCAGTATTCTTTAAGAGTTTTAATGACAATTCAGTTGCTACTGCCTCAGTAGAATCAAGTTTCTCCAGACTGAAAATAATTTAAAAATATTAGCTAGGAACTACAGTAATTCAAGCATGGTGACCTAGTTTGGCAATACGGTGTATACGAAATAAGTTCTCTGAACCATGTAACTCATGATTGTGCTGAAATAAAGGTAAGAAAAATAAGTGTTATGAGATAAAAATAATTAATGAGGCCAGGCGCAGTGGCTCACGGCTGTAATCCTAGCTTTTTGGGAGGCCAAGGCAGGTGGATCATTTGAGGTCAGGAGTTCGAGACCAGCCTGGCCAACATGGTGAAACCCTGTCTCTACTAAAAATACAAAAATAAGCTGGGTGTGGTGGCATGTCTGTAATCCCAGCTACCTGGGAGGCTGAAGCAGGAGAATCACTTGAACCTGGGAGATGGAGGCTGCAGTGAGCCAAGATCATGCCACTGCACTCCAGCCTAGGCAACAGAGCGAGACTCTGTCTAAAAGAGAAAATAATAATAATAAATTGTATCTTTATTTTATTCTTTATTTTATTATTCACCCAAATATTACTGAATCATTCAAAGACCATTTGTTATGCAAAATAATAATCAAATTCAATCACCATTGATATTTTGCCAACTTTCAGTCTTATAAAAACATATGTACACATTTTTTAAAAACTGTACTGTTATGAAGGTAGGAGGGTTATTAGTTTCTTATCACTGTAGTAACAAACTGCTGCAACTTTATGACTTAAAACAACACAAATGTATTATGGAGCAGTTCTGAAGGTCAGCAGTCTAAAACGGGCCAGCAAGGCACTCCCACTGGGGATCAAGGGAAGAATCCCTTTTCTTGCTTTTTCACAGCTTCTAGAGACTGCCCACTACCTCACTCATAGATTTGC
Source organism: Nomascus leucogenys (assembly GCF_006542625.1). Classification (NCBI taxonomy): domain Eukaryota; kingdom Metazoa; phylum Chordata; class Mammalia; order Primates; family Hylobatidae; genus Nomascus; species Nomascus leucogenys. The sequence goes on along the minus strand of NC_044385.1, from coordinate 45,425,530 downwards.
ATAACCCCAATTTTGGCTTCCTTTGTTACATCTCCTTCTCTGACTCTCCTGCCTCCTTCTTATAAAGACCCTTGTGATTCCATCGGACTAGATTATCTAGGATCACCACCCCATCTCAAGCCCTTAACTTAATCACATCTGCAAAGTCGCTTTATCTCATAATGTAACAGCCACAGCTTCCTGGGATTGTGTGGGCTGATATCCTGCCTACACAGAGTATAAAACATTTTCAGCTTGCTCTGTAAATTATAAATACATATATGATGTGTGGGCCTTCCATTTGTACTCCTGCTTCAGGCCCTGTAAATGTTGGGAATGGGCCTGATGTTTCCCAAAAACAATATCCTAGGTGACAGAAGGGTCTTAAGACAGTGGAAGTTAGAATTTGGACAGTGGAAGTTAGACACAGAAGAGAGAATTCCTGCTTCTCTCTTGGCATAGACCCCAAGGCCCCAGACATGCTTAGGGTTGCCTCTAAATTCCAAGGGTAAAAAATGTTCCATGCCCGGTGGAGGTGGCCTGAGAGCTAGTCTCTGAGACCCACTGCAGATAGGGGGCTATGAAATGATGATGACCAAGCTAAATTATGATTTGTTATCATTTACTGAAAACCACCTATGAGTCAGACGTTTTGCTAAGTGCTTTCCATTCACCATCTCACTTAATTTCCACAATAGTCTTAAAAGGTAGGTATTACTATTATCATCATTTAACAGATGCAGAGCCTTCCTATCAACATGATTGAGTGAAAAGCAGGAGTCAAAGTGTAGTTTGCCTGACTATAAAACTGGTGGTTTTATTTTTATTTTTATTTTTATTTTTTTGAGACAAAATTTTGCTCTTGTGACCCAGGTTGGAGTGCAATGGCATGATCTTGGCTCACTGCCACCTCCATCTTTGGGTTCAAGCAATTCTCCTGCCTCAGCCGCCAGAGCAGCTGGGATTACAGGCGCACACCAGCATGCCTGGCTAATTTTTGTATTTTTTCAGTAGAGACGGGGATTCAGCACGTTGACCACACTAATCTGAAACCCCTGAACTCAGGTGATCCACCCACCTCAGCCTCCCAAAGTGCTGGGATTACAGGCATGAGCCACCGCGTCTGGCCTAATTATACATTAATGTTAGGAATTCACTTTCCTTTTATGATGGAGAAGGCATTAGGTAGGAAAGCTAGTTTAAATGTTTTGACTGTGCCACAACAATTAAGGGTTAATTTGGTGTAAAGTGCTAAGTTGAGGAGGACTTCCTGAAGCTAATGGGGTGGTATCAAAAGTGATCAGTAAGTGATTCCCTAGGACAACGGTTCTCAAACTTTAGCAGGCCTCACAATCACCTGGAAGGCTTACTGAAACGTGAACTGCAGGGTCCTACAATCAGGGTTCCAAATTTAATAGGTCTGGGGTAGAGCTAATCATTTTCATTTTTAACAAGTTCTCTAGTAATGCTAATATTCTGACGTGGGGACTACACTTTGAAAACACTGTCCTAAGAAAAGGAGGTCCCTTAGGAGAATCTCAGTAGACACGAGTGAAACCCACAGGTTTCAGCCATCGTTTTCCCTAAAGGGATATTCATCCTCCATTGCCAAACCTTAGAGTATCGGGATTTGTTTCCTCACAGTGGGATTCACACCAAGCCCTAGAATTATACTTGGAATTTTTAGGGCTAAAAAGGAGAAAATGAAAAGGGCATTCTGAAGCAAGTAGGAGGAAGCAGCTTGGGATCTATATATGGGGTAAAACAGGATGAAAGGGGAAAGAGCCTTTGGAGAGATCAATTTAAAGCAATGATGTTACCTCATTTCTACATGATTTTTACAGTTTTCAAAACACTGGTCTGCATCACCATTTCTCAAGCGGTTGTGGAGCACAGACTATTCACTCAGCAGTATGCTCAGAGTTTTAGGGAATAAAAAACAGAATGGCTCTCATCATAAACTGCCTTAGATCAACTCAGGAGACAATGACTTACTTCCAGACCCTTCAGAAGTATTGAAGCCCTGACCAGAGGTTACACTTTTTTTACTGGATCAAAAACAAACAAAAAAGAATGCATAAATTTCCAAACTCAAACTGAAAAAAATAGGAAAGCCAAATCTCATTCTTGGCCACTTCTACATTACTTCTGTATCATCCCTTCTCTTGTCCCTTTCTTTCATCCCCCTTTCAGAAATAACATGTACTAGTATAAAGACATTTTCACTGGCACATAGAAAGGAAAAAGGTTAAGCCTTTCTCACGCTAGATCACACGATTTCAAATGTGCCAACGTATCTGAAAGAAGATGTTCTCATAATCCCTCACTGCAACCATTATAGTGCAAGAACAAAGGTAAGGAGAGAGAAAAGTAAAGTTAACACAGTGGGGAAATAACATTTTTGATGTGAAGACTCGAAGAGTAGACAGCAGACCAGGAGAAGAGATCCTATTTGCATGAGGGTCCCTTGTTAAAGATGGTGAATGGGCATTTGGGATTGAGTATAGTTCCACTAAAAAGGAGGAAAGATAAACACAACCTTCTTACCCAAGACTAAAGAAGATTTCCAGATGGTTTAAAGAAATATATTTCTTACCTAGGACACAGAAAAACTTCGTGCTGATCATTACAGTTCCTAATAGCTCTGTAATATTGTGGTGAATGTGGCTGGTGTTTGCCCACATTCCCTCTTCTGGTTGTACCATCTCCCATTTGCTGTGAGTTTTGGAGATAACAGTAAACAGCTCACCCCTATTCCAGAGAATCACCCTGAACCAGATGGAAGCCACTTTGCCTGGGCAGATACACCACTTTCCCTCCTTTCTCCAGGGTTGACTCAGCCAATAACCTCCTGGCATGGGATACACAAGGCCAGCCTCTTTTTCTCTATGTAGGACTAGCTCTGTTGTGTAATTTGTGCTCCAGTGTCCTGTAGGATCAGACTGAAGCTAGTCCCTCCTGAGACCACATTCTTGCTTGGCGTTTTCCCCATCCTATTCTGCTTCCCTCACTCCCCTATTGAGCACATCCCCAATAAGTCACTTAAACAAGGATCCTTAACCTGAATGGAACCCTATCTATGACCACCGATACAAGAAGCACTTCTAAGAGACAGACTGTAAAGATGGGGATCCTGGAGCTGGATCATTTTCCAGCTGGATGATAATGAAAACCCTATTGCTGGTGATAGGTGGAATGTTGATAGTCCTTGGAATGCTGGTGCATTTTACTGGCTGTCACCTATGGTGGCCTGTGATGGGATACAGGTGGAAGCAGTGCAATAGCTGGGACAATACTCTGGGTATTTTAGAGATATGAAGAAATAACAACTATAAGAATGTGGAATTGGTTGGCTATTGCTCAGCACCAGTGATTGAAGAGAGAAAATGACAGGTTCAAGTCTATTAATCAACAAAGTAAATTAGCAAAGTGAGAGTAACAGGAACTCCTAGGCACCATTTAAATAAAACTTCCACTTCTGCACCTGGATGGCAGCCACGGTTGAAGAACAGGAGAAAAGAAAAAGTAATTGTTAGCAATGCATCAGAGAAAGCTGGATCTCAGTCTAGGCAGGTCTCTTACACAAACTTAGAGCCCTGAAGGGAGTGGGGCCCTGATGCTTGGATGGGGATATCTGCATCAACACAGTTAAGAATCTTGATCTTGGGTTTTCCTGAGTCCTATGCACCTGAAAATGTGACCAATTATCTCTTATTGGAAGACAGAGCTACACACACACACGTTTGAAGTTATACAAAGGTATCAAGTGAGGCAGGTATCTTAGATAACATTTCTTTACCTTCTCAGGACTTGCTCCACTTGCTCTCTTGGTTCATAATTAGAGTAAAATCTCAGCATAACCTGATCAAAGAGTGTCCGGCCAGGTAAAGCTGAAAAGAAATTACATGCCTAAAAATATCAAGACCTGGATAACATGTTACCATCAGGAACTGGAAGTGGTTCCTCAGGGGGTTAAATCAAGAGAAGATAGGCTATTCAGCTGTGTTAGGGAGAGTTTTGAAATATGGTGGCACTTTCCAGTGACACAGGATTTAATGCCCTGGCAAGAGCCCCAGTGATTGCTGTAATCGGCTGATAGAATTAACTTTGACAGCTCAAGAAAAGGAAAGGCCTACAGTAAACAAAATAGAGATGCCAGAATTGCTGTAGCAAATGATGGACGAAGGGCTTAAAAGGCTCACAGAAGCAACATGCAAGCAATGGGTCCGTTCTATGAGACAGAAAAGCCTGTACCGACCATATTCCTTAGGGAGGCCCACGAGACATGCCAAAGGCAATAAGGTCAGAAGGACCCCTGGAAATAATGATGTGAGATATTGTTATAGTACTGGGTTCCCTAATAGCAATGGACATGATAGGATCTGAGAAGAGCAGAGGCTAGGTGGCAGCATGTACCCAACAGAAGAGTGGTAGACAGAAGGCTATAATCCACATCAAGTTCAGAATGAGTCAGCAAGGCATGACCCACAGAATTTATGGAAAGGGCTCATAGAACATTTTGTCCCTAAGGGCAAGATAGATAGCAGCCAATAAGGGTATTTGAATATGAATATTCAAAAGAGATACGTGACTGCAGAGTAGAAGTTTGAGGTCAGCTATGCTCAGTGAAAAGCTTTATTTCCATGCTCAGCTTTTAGGCCTGAGCCAGTTCTGTGACCCAGAACATATCAACTGAAAAACAGGAAAGATGTTGCAACACCATCGATCAATCTGTAAATTACTCAGATATTTCCAAACAAGTGAATACAGATTGATGCTGATAGCCAAAGATCCCAAACACCATCATTGACTGTGATGGTTAATACTGAGTCCAACTTGATTGGATTGAAGGGTACAAAGTATTGACCCTGGGTGTGTCTGTGAGGGTGTTGCCAAAGGAGATTAACATTTGAGTCAGTGGGCTGGGAAAGGCAGACCCAACCTTAACTGGGTGGGCACCATCTAATCAACTGCCAGCGAATATAAAGCAGGCAGAAAAACGTGAAAAGGAGAGACTGGCCTAGCCTCTCAGCCTCTATCTTTCTCCCATGCTGGATACTTCCTGCCCTTGAACATCGGACTCCAAATTCTTCAGTTTTGAGACTTAGACTGGCTATCCTTGCTCCTCAAGCTTGCAGGCATCCTATTGTGGGACCTTGTGATCATGTAAGTTAATACATAATAAGCTCTCATATAAATATATATGATTCTAGAGAACCCTGACTAATACATTACCCTCCTGTTAAGAGTAGAGGTATATGGAAGTCAACTAGCAACCAGAGTCCAAACCATGTCTGTCTCACAATGGGTACGGGTGGCCCTTCGCGCAATTTCCAAATGTACAATTGGGATGGGCATACTTAGCAGTTGGCAGAAACCTTTGTTCATTGAATTGTAAAGTTATAGCTGTTGCTGTAGCAAAGGCCCAGAGAATGATCCTGGATATGCCAGTGAGACACTTCCATGAGGATAATGAATTTATAAATATATATGATTATATATATTTATGTATATGTATATATATAGTATACATATTTATGTATATGTGTTCATATATATTATATATCGTATACATATTTATGTATATGTATTCATATATATTATATATAGTATATATATTGCATCTGTATTAGTTTCCTATGGCTGCTATAACAAAGTACACAAATTAAGTGGCTTTAAACAACAGAAGTTTATTTCACAGTTCTGGAGGCTAGAAATCTAAAAACAAGGTGTCAGCAGGTCTATGCTCCGTCCAAAGCCTTAGAAGGAGGATTCTTCCTCATCTCTTCCATCTTCTGGTAGCCCCCAGGCAATCCATCACTTGTGGCAGCATAACTCCAATCTCTGCCTCCAGATTTACATAACTGTCTTCCCTCTGTGTCTATAGCTGTGTCTAAATTTCCCTTTTCTAATAAAGATACCAGTCATACTGGAGAAAGGGTCCACCCCATTCCAGTATGACCTCATCTTAACTAATAATATCTGCATCCACCCTATTTCTAAACAAGGTTACATTCATAGATACCAGGGGATAGGACTTCAATATATCCTTTGGGGATATAATTCAACCCATAACAGCATCTCAAGGAAATGGCAAAAATTAGTGCCACCCTCCAAGTCTTAAAGGATACAGGAGTGGTGGTCCCTAATGGGGTCCTATTTAATACACTAGCCTGGCCTTGCAAAAACTGTGGACCACCTGTTAACCCAGAGTCACCAAGCACACCAAAAGTATGTCACCACTGAACTGGCAAATGTTTTCTTTTTCATTTTTATCAGAAAGAAGGATGGGAAGAAGTTCTCATTCACATAAACAGATAATAGTGTATATCCATAGTCTTGCCCCAGGGCTGTGTTAATTCTCCTGCTCTTTGTCATAATATTGTCAGCACAGCCTTGAGTCATGTGGACATTCTGCAGAACATCACACTGGTCCACTATATTGAGGATGTCATGTTAACCGTACCTGATGTGCAAAAAGTAGCAAGTATTCTGGATGCTTTGGAAAGAAATGTGTGTTCTAGAGGAAGATTCAAGAGGCTGCCCCATAGGTAAACATCTTAGGGTCCGAGTGCTCTGAGCATCCTGGGATATGTACTCCAAAGTAAAGGGTAAATTACTCTCTTGCCTCCTAGCTTTGAAAGAGAATCACAATGTTCAGTAGACCTCTTTGATGTTGAGGTGCAACATATAATACACTTGAGACTACTGTTACGATCCATTTGCCAAATGATGCAAAGAGGCGTTACTTTTGAGAGGAGCCCCAGGCAACAAATGGGTCTGCATAAGGTCCAGGACTCTGGCTTGCACCACATCACCTATAGTACTGGAATTATTTGTAGTAGCAAAATGTGTTTTATACAGTGCACACTTCTAGGGTTCCAGGGCAAGGCTATGACATCTACAGTACAGGACTATGAACTATTGATAAACAACTCCTGGTATACCATTGGGCCCCAGTAGAAAATGAGCATCAAACCATGGAAACTCAAGTGACATCAAGTGACCATGTGACCAGAACTGCTATCACCAGCTGAAGATAGCGATGTGCTAGAGACAGTTCATACCATCACATCTCTTCCTAACTCCACATTCTGACATCAGTTTGGCACTTGAAATCAGCCATAGTAGACATATTTATGCCATAGAAGCCAGCAAATGCTACAAGCCAAGGCAGTATTTTTCAGAAGTAATCATTTACTAGCACACCACGGATACCGATAGATCCAACAAATCATAAAATCAGGTGACCCCAGCAGCAGTCTACCATAACATGGATAGGATGTGCCCAGGGTCAAACTTGAGCAGGTGTAAGAGGGTATAAGAAAGATACACAAACATATATCACAAACTCGCATGCTTTCTGTCACTGTTATAATGCTTCTCCCCCATTTCACACCTATGAATTCATGAAGGGTTTCCTGTGACCTGTTGATGAAGGAGAAAAAGCCCAAGATTGGTACACGGATGGATCAACTCAGTGTGTGGGTGTAAGATGAAAATGAATTGCTGTTGTACTACAGAGTAGCACTGAAAAACAGTAGTTAGGGAAAGAAGAGAAGTGGCATAAAATTGGGATATATGGACTAATGACTTACCTAGCTGACTGGTTAAAGCCTTGAAATAAACAAGATTGGAAGACCAGGTATGAAAAGGTCTGGGTAAGAGGCATATGGATGAACCTATGAGAGTGGGCACAAAGTGCAGGGATTGTTCTATTGTACATTTGTGCCTACCAGACAGAATCCACTGCAGAAGAATCCTATAGAATCCCCAGGATGACTGGGCCAGATATGTCAGCAAATCTCTGTACTTGACCACCCTGATACCTGGAAAATGGCCTTACATACAGTGTAGCCACAGTGATAGAGACAGAGTCTATGAATGGACCTAACAGCATAGGCTCCATCTCTTCAAAGCTGATTTAGTAACTGCTGCTGATGAATGTTGGACCTCCTCGCAACAGAAAGTAAAGTTGAGACCATCTCTCAAGGAGACCAACCTGCCATTCGGTGGCAAGTTGATTACATAAGGACCCTTTCACCCAGGGAAAGGTTATGTTTACTGTAGCTGGAATTAACATTTTCTTGGGCTGGGTTTGCCTTTCCTGCCTACAGTGTCTCAGCCAGTTCACTATCTGAAAACTCAAAGCATATGACAACCAAATTGGAATCTACAAAATATTTACTCAGACTAAAGGATCACTTTACAGCAAAGGATGTGTGATGTAGAGGAAATAATCAGGAAGTGCACTAATCCTATGACCACCACACCATCCAGAAGCTGCCAGCAATAGTAAAATATGTAATGGACTCAAATTTGCCACTGAGGTGCTAGTAGGAAAATGACACTCTATAGCATGGAACCCTATACTTTAGGATGAGGAATACACTTTAAACCAATAGCCATTATGAGGTTCTACAGCCCAAATAGGAGAACACATGGGCAGGGAGTCAAGGCACAGAAGTAGGAGTGCCTTTGCTCAACTTTACTCTCCTTGCAATATCTGTGCTGCCTATTTCCATGATTTAGCAGCGGCCTTACCTTTCCTTGATGATCAGGATACATTATCCAAGCGAATATGTTAACTTCTTTCTTTACTTATTCATCTACTGGTATAGGGAGCCCAAAGTGACCAGGTAGCAGCTATAGCTTTAAGTTGACTGGTATATTTATCATGTTTTCTGGTAGGAATGCTCCCCATGTAAGAACCAGGACTACTAGATTCATAGAGCCTATGGGGAAATGGGAAGTCATAAATGCTCTCCAAATCTCCAGACTCAGTCTACACTTCCTGCCTTTATTTTACATGACTTACCTGCAGTATGCTTAATTGCTTCTTTTTCCTGTCTGTGATCTTGTTCTTGTATGGCCAGGGCTGGTCATCTCCACTGTCTTAACTTGCTCTTTGCATTCCCCCTCCTTTCAAATGTTGTCCTTTTCTCATTCTAGATACTCATTTGTGGATTCCATTTCCCTGTCTACAAAACATTCGACTATCATTGTATCTGCCCCAAAACTTATAAGTCCGCATTTCTATAACTAATCTTGCTCTTGAGCTACATAAATATTTTCAGACCAGCATTAGACTGATACCAAAGCCAGACAGGGCACTACAAGTAGAGAAAATTACAGGCCAATATCCCTGATGAACACAGATGCAAAAATCATCACAAAATACTAGCAAACTGAATTCAAGAGTACATTAAAAGGACCATTCACCATAATCAAGTTGGATTTATCCCAGGGATGCAAGGATGATTCAACATATGCAAATCTAAAAAAAAAAATCAAAAACCATATGATCCTCTCAATAGATACAGAAAAAGCAACTGACAAAATTCAAAAATCTTCCATAATAAAATCCACTAAACAAATTAGGTATAGAAGTAATGTACTCCACACTGTAAATACCATATATGACAAACCCATAGCTAACATCATATCCAAAGGTGAAAAGTCAAAAGCTTTCCCTCTAAGATATGAATCACGACAATGATGCCCACTCTCACCACTTCTATTCAACATGCTACTGGACTTCCTTGCCAGAGCAATTAGGCAAGAGAAAGAAATAAAAGACATCCAAATTGGAAAAGAAGATGTTAAATTGTTCCTATGTGAAAATGACAGGATCTTATAAATAAAAATCCCTAAAGACTCCACAAAAAATTATTAGAACAATTAAAATTCAGTAAAGTTGCAGTATATAAAATCAACATATAACTCAGTAGCATTTCTATATACTAACAACAAATTATCCACAAAAGAAATCAAGAAAACAATCCCATTTACAACACCTACAAAAATATTACTTAGAAATAAATTTAACCAAGGAGGCGAAAGGCCTGTACATTGAAAACTGTAAAACATAGAAATTGAAGACTCAGATATATGGAGAGGGAATCTAAGTTCATGGCTTTGAAGAATTAATATTGTTAAAATGTCCATACTATCCAAGGTGATACACAAATTCAATGTAATTCCTATCAAAATTCCAGTGGCATTTTTCACAGAAACAGAGTAACCAATTCTAAAATTTGTTTGGAATCGTAGAATTCCCTGAATAGCTAAAGCAATCTTAAGTAAAAATAACAAAGCCGAAGGTACCACACTACCTGATTTCAAAATATACCACAAAGCAATAATAATCAAAACAGCATGGTGCTGTCATAAAAACAGATACATAGACCAACAGAACAGAATAGAGAGCCAAGAAATAAATCCACACATTAATGGTCAATTGATTTTTGACAAAGGTGCTAAGAATACACTATGAGAATAGTCTTTAATAAACGGTGTTGGCAAAACTGGATATTCACATGCAAAAGAATGAATCAGACCCTCATCTCACACCATAAACAAAAATCAACTAAAAATTGATTAAAGAATTAAATGTAAGATCTGAAAATGAAAAACTACCAGAAGAAAACATAGGGGAAAAGCTCCATTATATTGGTCTGGGCAATACTTTTTTTTAGGTATAAACCTGAAAGCACGAGCAACAGAAACAAAAATAAACAATTGGGATTATATCAAACTGAAAAGCTTCTGTAAAGCCAAGCAAACAATCAACAGAGTAAAGAGACAACCTACAAAATGGGAGAAAATATGTGCAAACTATACAACTGATAAGGGATTAATAACCAAAATATCTAAGGAACTCAAACAACTCAATAGTAACTTTAAACATGGACAAAAGATCTGAATAGACATTTCTCAAAAGAAGAAACACAAATGCCCAATAGGTATATGAAAAAACGTTCAACATCACTAATCATCAGAGAAATGCAAATTAAAACCACTATGAGATATTACCTCACACCTGTTAGAATGGCTATTATCAAATAAGTGAAAGATAAGTGTTAAAGAGGATGTGGAGAAAAAGAAACCCTTTACAGTGTAGATGAAAATGTAAATTAGTTCAGCCATTGCGGAAAATAGTAGAAAGTTTCCTCAAAAACTTAAAAATAGAGCTACCATATGACCCAGAAATCTCACTACTGGGTATACATCTAAAGGAAATGAAGTAACTATGTTGAATATCTGCACTACCATGTTAATTGCAGCACTGTTCACAATAGCCAAGATAAGAAATCAACCTAAGTGTTTATCAATGGATGAACAGAGAAAGAAAATGTGGCATATATATGAAAAGGAATATTCTTTATTCTTTAAAAAAAAGAAGGAATTTCTGTCATTTATGACAACATGGATGAACATGGAGGACATTATGTTATGTGAAATAAGCCAGGCATAGAAAGACAAATGCCACATGATCTCACTTATATATGGAGTGTAAAAATATTGAACTCAGAAGTGGAGAGTAGAATTTTGCTTAGCAGGGACTGAGGAGGTCAGTGTGTCTGGAGAGTGAAAAGCAAGGGAAGAGAAAGAAGGAAGATGAGATGGTAGAGGCAGGGAGTAGTTAGACCACCTAATTGCTAATAGGCTATGGTACGGAATTTTGTTTTATCTTAACAGCAATAAGAAGCCATTACACAGCTTTGGACAAAAATGTGATGTAATTTGACTTTGAAAAATAGTGTTTTGGGTATGGGTAGAATGAATTGTAAGCACAAAGTGGAAGCAGAGACTATTGCAGGAAGGTGATTTGAAAAGGCTGATGCCAGAGAAAATGGAGAGATTGTGATTGGGGCAATGTCGGTCAAAGGATACAAAACTTCACCTAGGAGGAATAAGTTCAAGAGATCTATTGTACATGATGACTATAGTTAACATCAACATACTATATTTTTGCAAACTGCTAAGAGAATAGATTTTAAGTGTTTTCATCACAAAAAAGTAAGTATATGAGGTAATGCATATGTTTTCATTTACCTATTTCACAATGTATACATATTTTTGTGTCAAATTTTTAAAATTATTTTGGTTCCAGAAAGTTTTTTTCTGTTTTGTATTTGAATCTCCCAAGGACTTTGTTTTTTGTCATGGGTCACTGTCTGCCTCCCCCAGTAACTCTATTTTATGAGGTATATCTTATAGGTTTTCTCCTTTCTGGTTTTTCCTCTGGTAAAGGACACCTTGCTGGTGCCATGTCAAGGCATCAGAAGGAAACCTTTCTGATCTTCTTGCTCTGGCCTCGTCATGCTCTCCCAACCCAAGAGATAGAAAAGGTCCAGCTGCCTGTTTGGTCACTTCTCAGTTTTTAGGAATCCGGAAATAAGAATTTTGGTATATTTCTTTAGATGGGAATTTGTGGGAGATTACGAGTTTCTGAGAGTGAAGCTGTCCCAGGATCCAGGCATTCTGATCCTGATCTTGGGGCTCTTCAGTGTTGACGCCCAAGCTCTCCTCTTCCCAAAGAAGAGAAATTCCTCTGCACTCCTTGGCAAGACTGCGACAGAACCTGAGTCTTCATTCCTATCCTCTAGGACCTGTCTGCTGGCAGAAGAGGTAGAGTTGGGAGTGAACAAGAAGTAAGATAACATTCAAGCCTCTGTCTTCCCATCATCCTTAAGAATGCTCTTATCCTTTAACTTTATCTGCAACATTATATTGTTTAAAGTTCTGAAGCAAAAAAAAGGCAAAATATCAACATTTGTTAAATCTATATGGTGGGTACATCAAGAGATTATGCCTATTAAATTATTTTCTGTACTTTCAGTATATTTGAAATATTTTATAAATAAAATGAGCTATTAAAGTATTAATGCTATATTTATTCTCTCTCTCATCTGAAATTTCACTCTCTCGTCTGAAGCCCAGATTCATACACCTAATTTCCTATAGCCATCAACACTTTTATACTTGTCCAAAATTGATCTTTTGGTTTATACCCCAAAAAATATTTCCCTGAGTGTTTTCAGCTTTAGCAAATGGTACCACTATCATCCTAGCAAATCAAGCAAAAAGCATGATTGATTCTTGATGACTTCTTTTCTCAGACCTCTACCTGCATTTCATAGTAAGCCCTACCAATGTTTCTAAAAAGCAATTAAATCCTTTCACTTGTTCCCATCCCCTCTGGCATCACCCTGTTTCAAATTACCTTCCTGCAATAATCTCTGCTTCCACTTTGCTTCTGTGGTTCATTCTATACATAAGGAAAACATCACTTTTTTAAAGTCAGATAATGTCATGTTTTTGTTTAAAACTGTACAATGGCTTCCCCTTGCTGTTAGAATAAAACAAAATTCCTTAATATAGCCTACAAGCAGTTAGATGATCTAATTGCTCCCTCCCTCTACAATTTCAACTTCCTTCTTTCTCCCACTGTGCTTTCCATTCTCCAGTCACCCCGGCCTTTTTTCTCCTATGAAGATATACCAGGCTCTTTCTCACCTCAGAGCTTTTGTATTTGTAGTCCCTCTGCCTATAAAGTTCCTACCCTGCCCCCTACTTTTTATACAATAACTGCCATTTATTATTTGTGTATCAATCAAACATCATCTCTCTTGGAGGACTTCCATAGCAACCTTGTCTAAAGCAGCATTCTTTTGCTCAGCTTATATTTACTCTATCGCATCACCTTGTTTATTTCATTTATTATATTTATCTCATTCTATAGTTTTCTTGTTAGTTATTGTAATCACTACTGTAATCAGCTTGCAGCTCAATGAACAAACTCATGCCTTTATCAAATAATTAACCAAATTCTTAATATAGGATTAGTAAGTTCCTCAAATAATAAGACATAGGATATCTCAGCTCTCATATCTATTCAGCTCTCTTCTCTCTTTCATCACACTGGCTGGCACTCCCACATGTAAGTGCCTTGCGTAAGTGGATCTTTCTTGTCTGAGGAGCCCTCACTGACTAGCTCAGACAGTCTACAAAGCTTTTCCTTGCATATAAATTACAACTAGTACTTATATTGAATAATTATATATTAAGCTTAAGAGACTCAGCTTATACTTATATAACTTATTTACATGCTTAGATGACTGCCTTTGTGGGGTTCAAGACCTGAGCATTCTCTTCATGTAAGTCTCCATTATGACTGTATATCTCCCCCAGTATTACTTATGAGGTAGGCTCAGCTTCTGTGACAAAGAGACACCCAGAACAACGAGACAGAATTTCAGTTATTTCACATTGAAGTTCAGCCTGGTATGACGGCTCTCCATGAAGTTGTCACATACTCGGGGCCCTTTTGCCTTGCTGTTCTATCAGGCCCGTGGTAACCTTGGCTACATGGTGCAAGAAATCTCATCACTGTGTACCCATTCCAACCAGTAGAAAGGGAAAAGGGAAAGGAGGAGGATGCCTCTTCATTTCAAGGGCATGATTTGGCCAGAACCTAGTATAGCTAGACGTGGAGGAAGCTGCAAGAAAGGCTAAAAAGTAGTCTATTTTCTGTGTTCAGCTGCATCTGTGGAGTTTTCTTACTGCTGGAGAGAAGAAGAGAATGGATCTTAATGGTTCTCTTCTATACCCTTATTAGAATAAAAACATCATAAGAAACAGAATTTCTCTGTCCTCTTTCAACCTTATATCCCAAAACCTGGAACAGTGCCTGGCACGTGTCCTCCTCTAACCATTCTCACTGCTTTTGTCCTGATTTAGCCATTGTCATTGCTTTCTTGGACTAAAGTAGTATTGTTCTCAAGTATCTTTCTGTCTCGGCTCCCATCTATCTTGCATACTGCTATCAAAGTGAACTCTTCAAAAGTGTTCTTCTTTTATTTCATTTCTTAAAGCCCTTCAAAACTCACCAATGCCCTCAGGATAAAATCCAATGTACCAGCAGAGCCTTTAAGGCCCTTTCAAATTGCATCTCCCCACACTAATCTGGCTCTCCAACCAAATAAAACTAAAAATAGTTCCCTCAACATACAATCTTCCTTCATGCTCTTATCACTTTACACACATATTGCTAAACCCAGGAAAAACCAGCCACTGTCTCTTCTGCATTCCCACAATACCTTGTACATGCTATATATGACACTGTTTTGTAATTTTTTAATGTACATGTCTGCCTTTTCTACCAGACTATAACTACTAAGGAAAGGGCACAGGCCATATTTTGTTCGCCTTTCAGTTCTCAGCCCTGTGTCAAGCACAATGCTTCCTTTTCTTTGATCTGAAATAACCACACATTTGAATAAAGCATCATTAGTCTATCTAAAGCTAATAAACCTATTTATATGAACGTCCAGCATCCTCAGAAATTTATGAATGCTAGGATGAATAACACATAGGAATTACAGATATAAAATAAAGTTTACTACTCACATATTCCCCAAGGTGAAGGGCTCAGATTCTACCTAAGGTGACACAAGTCAAGATGGGGGTGGTGTTGATGGTTTAGAGTTTTTATCATAGTTAAGAGGGTTGGGACTAGAATGAGAATTCCTAGAGGACAGGGGTTTGTGTGGTTTGAACTTCCCCATGGGCACCAAGGGAGGAGAGCCCAGGTTCTCTTATCTTCTCAGGATGTGGGGCTAAGGAGAAAAAGGAAGAGAGGTGGGAAACTGAAAGGTGTCAGCCATCAAATATCAAAAGTGAAGTCTTTCATTTTTATTATGAAACTATTTACACCAATTATTACATTTTGGTTGCAGCCATTTTTTCTTTGTTTTTCTTTTACCTTAAGGAATAATGCCCATCTCACAAGGTTCTTATGGAGCTGAGTTTAAATAAAGTAGGGGATGGAATGGACGTTGTATACTATAATGTGTTACAGTGAGAATATCATCTATATTGTAAAGTATTATACAAATTATTAGAGCTATATAGGCCAGAATCTATCCTAGGCACCTTTTATATAAAACCTGCACTTCCCATATTCTAATATAAATTTGACTGATACCGGAATAAGTGATGAGGTAAAGCGGGGTTGAGGCACAATTTTTAAATATCCATTGTCCATTACCTCACATACCTAAGATGGCAATCACAGAAGAAACTTTGTGAATTGCTGAGTTGTCGACTGCAGTACTTGATGCACGAATCACAAATTCAGTTTCTGTAGCCAAAAGATTCCAGTGGGTGGTGAAGCCTGATGAGAGCTGAACAGATGTGTGTGTCATCAGTTTCCCATCCATGCACCAGCTTTTGTTGAATCCCTGGCATTTGCACATCTATGGGTATTTTGATCTTTAAAACAGGGCTTTAGGATCTGCAGCTGAGAGGCAGCACAAAAGTATAAAATATTTTTATGGAAAGCCTCATGCGATTGTCAACTTGTGACTGATTGTAGGAGCAATAAAGCGCATCCTGTGTTTCAGAGCCCCCACCTCAGTGAACCAACCACTTTCTCCTCCACGATAACGAATGTTTCCAGCCTTAGACAGAGGCAGGGAAATCGCCACCACTCTCCCCAGTGGAGGTGAATGTTGAGACAGTGAACATTAGACATCACACCTAAGTTAATAGATGCCCAAACAGAATCAACATGTTCCAACTGAAACATTTACAGAAGCAAAGCACAGCCCTCAGGCAGATGGAGGTGGGAGACAAGCAAACATATTTATAATCTTCTTTGAGGGAATAACAAAGGAGAAGCCAGAACTGTTTCTTATGAAAAAGTCCACCATAAGGAAACCTGAAAGAAGACTCCTGCCTTCTTTATTTCTGTGCCTCTTCCTACACAAGTGAAAATTAAGCTGATAATAATTCTATGGTATCATTAAGCTGTGAGCATTCGCAAAGCAGTGCTGTTATCTAAAACCTGGGAATTAATCCCACCACTAATCAGTTGGCTTGGCATAGAAAAAAAAAATTGCCCCCAGATTAAAACTCACTTTTAACATTATTCAGTGTTTAGAACATGCCTGCCTTTGGCTGAAAGGAGAGTTCAAGGGCCCACTTTCCCTTATTCTCAGCATATGACCTAACCTCCTACTTTTTGAGAAAATCTAGGTGGATAGTTCCCAAAATGTGGTCCCTAGACCAATACCATAACTATCACCTGGAGACTTGTTAGAAACACAAAATGTTAGGTCCTATCCTAGACACTCAACTCTAAGGGTCCAGCAATCTGTGTTTCAATAAGTCCTTCAGGTGATTCTGATGCACTCTAATATTTAACAATAACTGATCTCCACCTTAGGAACTGAGGTTCTCCTATTTCTTTCCTTGTTATTTCCAACACAGTCATGTATAGCATAATAATATTTGGGTCAAAGATGGACCACATGTATGATGGTGGTCCCATAAGACTATAATGATGCTGAAAAATTGTTGTTGCCTAGTGATATAATAATGTCATAGCATTACTCACGTGTTTGTGGTGATGCTGGTATAAACAAACCTACTGTGCTGACTTTATACCCTTATGTATATTAAAAAAAAGTTAACTGTAAGACAGCCTCAGACAGGTCCTTCAGCAGGTATTCCAGAAGAAGGCATTGTTATCCTAGGAGATGGCAACTCCATGTGTGTTACTGCTCCTGAAGACCTTCCAGTGGGGCGAGATGTGGAGGTGTAAGACAGAGATGTTCACGATCCTGATCCTGCAAGGACCTAGGCTATTGTTTGTGCTTGTGTCTTCATTTTTAACAAAAAACTTTAAAAAGTAAAAAAAAAAAGAAAAAAGCTTATAGAATAAGGATATAACAAATATCTTTATGCAGCTATACGATGTGTTTTTGTTGTTGTTGTTGTTGCTGTTGTTTTGTTTTCTTTTTTTTTTTTTTTTTGAGACAGAATTTCGCTTTTGTTGCCCAGGCTGGAGTACAACGGCGTGATCTTGGCTCACCACAACCTCCGCCTCCCAGGTTCAAGTGATTCTCCTGCCTCAGCCTCCTGAGTAGCTGGGATTACAGGCATATGTCACCATGGCTAATTTTGTACTTTTATTAGAGATGGGGTTTCTCCATGTCGATCAGGCTGGTCTCGAACTCTCGACCTCAGGTGATCCACCCGCCTTGGCTTGCCAAAGTGTTGGGATCACAGGCATGAGCCACCACACCCGGCTGTGTTTGTGTTTTAAACTAAGCATTATCACAAGAAGTTAAAAAGTTTTTTTAATTAAGAATTTTATAAAACGAAATGTTACAGTAAGCTCAGATTAATTTTTGATTGAAGAAAAATATTTGTTTGTAAATTTAGTGTAGCCTAAGTGTACAGTGCTTTTAGAATCTATAGTAGTGTATAGTAACATCCTAGGCCTTCACATTCACTCAGTGACTCACCCAGAGCTATGATCAGTCCTGTTAATTCCATTCATGGTAAATGTCCTATACCAGCATATCACATTCTTCTTTCTTTTTCTGCATCCCATAAGTTTTGGTATGTTGTATTTTTATTTTAATTTGCGTCAATATTTTCTAATTTCTTTCCTTATTCTTTTCTTTGACCCATTAAGCAAAGAATACTAGGATATCAGGAGTGTGTTAATTTCCACATATTTGTGAATTTTCCAGTTTTCCTTCTGCTACTGATTTCTAGTTTCATTCCATTGTGCTCCAAAAAGATATTTGGTATAATTTCAATCTTATTAATTTTATTAAGAATTGTTTTGTGACTTGACATGTGACATATCCTAGAGAATGTTTCATGTAGACCTGAGAAGAATGTATATTCTGCAGCTATGAGATGAATATTTTATACATGTATGTTAGGCTCATTCAGTCTACAGTGTTGTTCAAGTCTGCTATTTGTTATTTTATGTCTGGTTGTTTTATTCATTATTAAAAATGGGGTAAAGAAGCCTCCTATAATTATTGTATTTTTTGTGTATTATTTCTTTAGGTGTGTCGATTTTTGCTTTATATATTTAGATGCTCTGATGTTGGGTACATATATTTATAAGTGTTATATCTTCCTGTTCAATTGACCTTTTCATTATTACATAATGTTCTTCTTTGTATCTTGTACTGATTTTTACTTTACATATATTTTGTCTGATATAAGTATAGCCACTTCTCCTTTGGTGACCATTTACACAGAATATATATTCCATCCCTTCACTATCTGTGTCTTTAAATCTAAAGTGAGATTCTTATAGACAGCACATAGTTTACTCTTATTTTTCTAATTCATTCAACTGCTCTTTGTCTTTTGATTGAGGAATTTAATCCATGTCTATGTAAAGTAAACATTGATAGAGAAAAATTTACTATTGCCATTTTGTTCATTGTTGTCTGTTTGTCTTGTGGTTCTTACAGCTGTCTTTTTATTCTTTCTCTGTCTTTTATTTTTTATTGAGACAGGATCACCCAGACTGGAGTGCATTGGCACAATCATAGCTCTTTGTTATCTAGGCTTAAGCAATCCTCCTGCATTAGCCTCCTGAGCAGCTAGGGCTACAGGCATATGCCACCATGCCCAACTAATTTTAAAAAAATATTTTTTTACAGATAGGGTCTTGCTATGTTGTCTAGGCTGATCTCAAGCTCCTGGGCTCAAGTAATCCTCCTCCCTTGACCTCCTATGTCTTACTCTCTCATGCTGTCTTCCTCTGTGTTGCGGTGAATATTTTGTACTGATATACTTTGATTCCTTTCTCTTTTTCCTTTTTGTATCTTCTATAGGTATTTCTTTGTGGCCACTGTGGGGCTTGCATAAAATATCTATTAGTCAATCTTATAGTTTATTTAAAATAGTCTATATTAAACTGATAACAACTTACATTCAATTTCTCTACACTTGCACTTCTTTCCCATCACACACTGTGCTATAGATGTCAAAATTCACATCTCTCTATATTCCATATCCCTTTAAATAATATTTAATTACAGATATTTTCAATATCTTTTGTCTTTTAACTTTATATTATAATTAAAAGTGATTCATCCAACAGTTACAGTGTTTGCAGCAGTCTGAATTTGTCTACATATTTATCATTACCAAGTTTCACTTTCTTGTGCTATCATGTTACCGTTTGTGTCATTTGTTGCAACTTGAAGAGCTTCCATTAGCATTCATTTTTTTTTTTTTTTGAGACGGAGTCTCACTGTGTTGCCCAGGCTGGAGTGCAGTGGTGCGATCTCGGCTCACTGCAAGCTCCGCCTCCCAGGTTCACGCCATTCTCCCGCCTCAGCCTCTCCGAGTAGCTGGGACTACAGGCGCCCGCCACCACTCCCGGCTAATTTTTTGTATTTTTAATAGAGACGGGGTTTCACTGTGGTCTCGATCTCCTGACCTCGTGATCCGCCCGCCTCGGCCTCCCAAAGTGCTGGGATTACAAGCGTGAGCCACCGCGCCCGGCCAGCATTCCTTTTAAGACAAGTATGGCACTGATCAACTCTCCATTTTTTTTTTTTTTTTTTTTAAACGAATTCTTGCCCTGTTGCCAGGGCTGGAATGCAATGGCACGATGATCTCGGCTCAATGCAATCTCCGCCTCAGCCTCCCGAGTAGCTGGGATTACAGGCATGTGCCACCATGCCCAGCTAATTTTTTGTACTTTTAGTAGAGATGGGGTTTCACTATATTGGCCAGGCTGGTCTTTAACTCCTGACCTCAAGTGATCCACCCACCTTGGCCTCCCAAAATGCTGGGATTACAGGCATGAGCCACGGCGCCCAGCCTCTCTGCTTTTATTTGTCTGGGAAAGTCTCTATTTTTGAAGGAGAATTTTGGCATGCATAGTATTTTTCATTGGCAGTTTTTTTTTTTTTTTAATTTCAGCACTTTGAATATATCATCCCACTCCCTTCTGGCCTGCAAGGTTTTCTACTGAAAAATCCACTTTTAGTTTTATGGGAAATCCCTTGTACATGACAAATCACTTTTCTGTTGCTACTTTGAAAATTCTCCCTTTGCCTTGACTTTTGACAATATAATTATAATGTATCTCAGTGTAGGTTTCTTTCAGTTCATTTCATCTGGTATCTGCTGGGCTTCCTAGAGTAGAATGTTCATTTTCTTCTCCAGATTTGGGGAGTTTTGCACTATTATTTCTTTGAATATGTTTTGTGGTTCTTTCTCTCTCTCCTCTCTCCTCCAAGAACTCCTATAATGTGCACGTTGGTCCACTTGATGGTGTCCCGTAAGTCCTTTAAGCTGTCTTTATTTTTGTCCTTCTTTTTTCTTTTTGCTCTTCTGACTGAATAATTTCCAACAACAATAACTAGTCTTCAAGTATGCTTATCTTTTCTTCTGCTTGATTTAGTCTGCTGTCACACTGCTTTAGTGAATTTTTCAGCTATTATTATATTATTTAGCTCTACAAATTCTTTTTGGTACTTTTTATACTTTCTATATCTCTGTTGAAATACTCATGTTCATGCATTGTTCTCTTGATTTTGGTGAACATCTTCATAATGGTTATTTTGAGTTCTCTGTTAGGTAAATCATATATTTCTCTTTCATTAGGCTTTGTTTCTGGAGATTTATCTTGTTCCTTTGTTTGGAAACTATTTCTATGTTATTTTTATTTTCCTTGACTCTTTGTGTTGGGTCGGTACATTAGACAAAACAGCGACCTCTCCCAATGTTCACAGACTAACCTTATAAAGGAGAAGACCCTCACTAACCAGCTTAGCCAGGGATTCTGGGGGCCTCTCCAACCTGCCAATCTGTTTTCTTTGTTCTTAGCAGCTACCATCTAGAGTATGCTAGGTACAATCAGTGTCCCAATACAAGTGATACTGGGGCCATTCCTCAAGTAGCCCCCAGAAAAGTTGAATCATTTAATGCCCTTTCCAACTCTTCCCATGACACACAGAGAGAGAAGCTGGGATCTGTGGTTTTTCACCTGTTCACCCTACACTGAGCTTGTGGGAGGGACTGCGCCATCTAGTTGCATGCTAGATCAAACCACCATATTTGTTCTCATTGGCCCCAAGGCAGCTAGAGTATGCCAGGTCCCATAAGTACCCCAAAACAAGCCAGACAGAGGAAGTCCTTTGGGAAGCTCCCAGAAACACTGGGGCATTGGCCAAGCATACTAACTCTTCCCTTCCCAAGGAGATGTTGGAAGCAGGGATTTTTCATTTTCTTGCTGTGTGTTGATCTGAGGGAAAGGATATGGGAATTGTCAGTTCAAACTTCTGTCTCTGTTCTTACCAGCCCCTGGATGGCTAGATTATGCTGGGTTCCATTACTGCTCCAAGACTGGAAAGAGAGAGGCCCATCCTTTGGGGAGGAAGAAGTTGGAAGAGTGTCATACACATGGTCCAACTCTTTTACTCTCCAGGGAGAAGCTGGGAGCTATGATTCCTTTCAATCATGTGGCATTGAGCTGTGGGTAGGGATTCAGACACGAGGGTGTCTTGAATTTTCCTGTGGGATTTGATGTGTCTGGGTGCAGGAGCCTCTCAACTAGTTTTGGATTTCTCAGTAAGAGAATTTGTCTGTGAGTTGTTGTTGAATTGGTGGGTTCGTTGGGGGAAGGAGGGTATCACTTCTGTAAATGACATTTTATTATTATAACTTCAAATTTCAATGTCTATTGCCAGTGTATAGAAAAGCAACTGATTTTGTATGTTAACTCTGTATACTGAAACCTTGTTATATTGATTAGTATTTCCTCCAAGGAGAGGTGTTTCTTGTTTGTTTGTTTGTTTCTGCCAGTCTTTAGGATATTTTGTAAAGAAAGTCATGCCATCTGCAAAGATAATTTTATTTCTTTCCCAAACTGTATGCCTTTTTGTATTAGGCCATTTTCGTGTTGCTATAAAGGAATACCCAAGACTGGGTAATTTATAAAGAAAAGAGGTTTAATTCACTCATTGTTCTGCAGGCTGTACAGGAAGCATAGCTGCTTCTGCTTCTGGTGAAGTCTCAGGAAACTTACAATCATGGTGGAAGGAAAAGAGGAAGCAGTTAGATCTTACATGGGTGGAGGAGGAAGAAGAGAGAGAGGGGAGAGGTGCTACACATTTCTAAATAACCATATCTTACAATAACTCACTCACTCATTATCATGAGGACAGCACTGAGGGGATGGTGCTAAGCCATTCATGTGAAAGTGCCCCCATGATCCAATCACCTCCCACCAGGTCCCACTTCCAACATTGGGGATTACAATTGAACATGAGATTTGAGTGAGGACACAGATTCAAACCACATCATTCTGTCCCTGGGTCCTCCCAAATCTCATAAAAATCTCATGTCCTTCTCACACTGCAAAACACAATCATGCCTTCCCAACAGTCTCCCAAAGTCTTAACTCATTCCAGCATTAACTCAAAAGTCCACAGTCCAAAGTCTCATCTGACACAAGGCTAGTCCCTTCTGCCTATGAGCCTGTAAAATAAAAAACAAGTAAGTTACTTCCAAGATACAATGGGGGTGTAGTCATTGGGTAAATACTTCCATTCCAAAAAGAGAGAAATCAGCCAAAAGAACAGGGCTACAGGCCGTATGCAAGTCCAAAACCCAGCAGGGTGTTCATTAAATTGTATAGCTCCACAATAATCTCTTTTGACTCCATGTCCCACATCCAGGGCACACGATGCAAGGGTTGGGCTCCCAAGGCCTTGGGCAGCTCTGCCCCTGTGGCCTTCCAGAACTCGACCCCACAAAGCTGCTCTCAAGGGCTGGCATTGAATGCCTGTGGCTTTTCCAGGTGCAGGGTACAAGCTGCCAGTGGATCTACCATTCTGGAGTCTGGAGAACAGTGGCCTCTGTGATGGTTAATACTGAGTGTCAACTTGATTGAACTGAAGAATGCAAAGTATTGATCCTGGGTGTGTCTGTGAGGGTGTTGCCAAAGGAGATTAACATTTGAGTCAGTGGGCTCGGGAAAGAGGACTCACCCTTAATCTGGTGGGCACAATCTAATCAACTGCCAGCAAATATAAGGCAGGCAGAAAAACGTGAAAAGGAGAGACTGGCCTAGTCTCCCAGCCTACATCTTTCTCCCATGCTGGATGCTTCCTGCCCTCGAACATTGGACTCCAAGTTCTTCAGTTTTGAGACTCGGACTGGCTCTCCTTGCTTCTCAAGCTTAAAGACAGCTTATTGTGGGACTTTGTATCCTAGTAGTTCTGTCCCTCTAGAGAACTCTGGAAAATATAGATTTTGGCATCAGGAATGGTTCTAGAGGAAGAGTATATTAAGGATGGAGTTCTTTCATTAGTTTGGGAGTTTCTGGAGTTGGCTGCTTAATATGATTAGACTCAAAAATGCTAAGGATTCTACTTCTAATAGTATGGAGAACACTGATAGTCCTTGGCATGGATTGTTTAGAGATTTATACAGAATAAATGCATTTGACACTCCCAATTCACCACTCGTGAGGGGCAAGGAGTTTAGTGACTCTATACATAATAGCTTTGACCATATGTGCAGAACCAAGGAATGTAATGAAGCTGGTTGGTTGCTCCTAAGTTCAGTGGACAAAGTGATGAAAGAAAATGATGAACTCATGGATTCTGTCTCCTGGCTTCAGAAGCAAATACTGAACCTCAAGTCTGCTAAGATTGCCCTAAGTGAGAGTCTTATTTCCTATAGAGAAAGAGGTGAAATTGTGGAAAAACAGACACAAATTCTTATCATGAAAGTGGGTGACCTGCAACAGAAGGTGTATGCACAGCCTCACCAGGTGTCTACTGTTAAAGTGAGATTGATTGGAAAAGAATGGGACCCTGCAACTTGGAATAGGAACATGTGGGAGGACCCTGATGAAGCTGGGGACACTGAATTTGTAAACTCTGATGAATCTTTTTTGCCAGAAGGAACAGCTTCCCCATCCCCAGTAGTGGCAACATCCCCTCCCCGACCCATGCTGCCATCAGCCTTTCCACCTTTGTCTGAAGAGATAAACGCTGTGCCACCTGAGGCAACAGTGATGGCCTCCCCTGAGGTGGTTGCCAGGCAAGGTAATGTTGATTCTCCTCAGGAGCCATCCCCAAACTCCGTTTGCTTCTAGACCTATAACTAGACTAAAATCCTGGCGGGCCCCTAGAGGTAAGATTGAGAGTGTAACCCATAAGGAGATGTGCTACACTGGAAAAGAACTGCTTGAGTTTTCTCATTTATATAAACAGAAATCTGAAGAACATGGGAATGGGTATTAAGGGTGTGGGATAATGGTGGAAGGAATATAGAGTTGGATCAGGCTGAATTTATTGATTTGGGCCCACTACATAGGGACTGTGCTTTTAATGTTGCAGCTTGGGGAGTTAAAAAAGGTTCTAATAGTTTATTTGCTTGGTTAGCTGAAATATGGACTAAAAGATGGCCCACTGTAAGCAAGCTGGAAATGCCTGATCTCCCTTGGTTTAATGGGGAGGAAGAGATCCAGAGTCTTAGGGAGATTGGGATGGTGGAGTGAGTTAGTCACTTTAGACCTCTCATCCCAGATGGGAGCATACAGAAGATACACCCTTGACCAACGCCTTGCAAAATAGATTTGCGAGGGTGGCACCTGCATCTTTGAAGAGCCCTGTAATTGCTCTTCTCTGTATGTCAGATCTAACAGTGGGAACTGCAGTCACTCAACCACAAAATTTAAATACAACGGGAGTAACTAGATCCTGAGGTGGCAGGGGCCAAGTGGTGGCACTCAACCTTCAAAGGCAAGGTGGACGTAGCTACCTTATTGGACAGCAGAGGCAAAGTGGCAATCAGAATAGTCTGACTCATGTAGAGCTATGGCGTTGGCTAATTAATCACGGTGTTCCTGGAAGTGAAATTGATAGGAAGCCTACTGCATTCCTACTTAATTTATACAAGCAGAAAACTTCTAGGTTGAATGGACAAAAGACTAATTTAAATTATAAAAACAGAGAATAATGGCCCCTCAATCGATTTCCAGACTTGAGCCAGTTTACAGACCCAGAACTCCTTGAATGAAGGGGAGGCCAGGTACCCTTGAGGAAGGACCTCACTACGTTACCGACAATTTGAGCAGTGAATCTTTCTCCCATCCTTCCCCAAGGAGACCTCCAGCCTTTTACCAGGGTACCTGCCCATTGGGGAAAGGGAAATGATTGACATTTAGGGAACTACTGGAAACTGGCTCTGAGCTGACGTTGATTCCAGAGGACCCAAAATGTCACTGTGGTCCTCCAGTTAAAGCAGGGGCTTATGGAGGTCAGGTAATTAATGGAGTTGTAGCTCAGGTCCAACAAAGAGTGGATCCAGTGGGTCCCCGGACTCATCCTCTGGTCATTTCCCCAGTGCACAATAGGCATAAACATTCTTAGCAGCTGGCAGAACCCCCACATTGGCTCCCTGATTGGTAGGGTGAGGGCTGTTATGGTGAGAAAGGCCAAATGGAAGCCATTAGAGCTGCCTCTACCTAGAAAAATAGTAAATCAAAAACAATATTGCATCCCTGGAGGGACTGTGGAGATTAGTGCCAGTATCAAGGACTTGAAAGAAGCACGAGTCATTATTCCCATTCAACTCTCCCATTTGGCCTGTGCAGAAGACAGATGGATCTTGGAGAATGACAGTGGCTTATCATAAGTTTAACAGAGTGATGACTCCAATTGCAGTTGCTGTACCAGATGTGATAAAGATAATATATATTATATATATTTACATGTATTATATATATGATACATATATATTTTAAGTAACCTAAGTCTGCCTTCACATGTAGTATATATATCTTAAAACAGAATGTTCCCATTTGCTCCTGCTTGTTCATTTCACACTGTTGTCTTTCATTTCCCTTACCCCTATACTATAATCACCCAGTACATTGTTGGTATTGCTTGAAACAGTTATGTTTTATACAGTTAAGAAAGTTTAGCTTGAAAAACCTAAACAATGTTATCTTATCTTCATTTATTTCTCCTCTGACACTATTCTTTGTGTAGATCTGTGTTTAAGCTCTATATCATTTTTCTTCTTAATGAATAACTTCTTTTAACATGCTCTTATAAAGCAGGTCTGCTGACAATGAGTTTCCTCAGTTTTGTTTCTCTGAAAAGTCTCCCTCTCTCCTTCTCATCTGAAGGATAATTTTGCTGGTTATAAAATTCTAGCCTGGTGAAGGTTTTTACTTCAACACTTTAAATAATGTACTCCACTCTTTTCTTGCTTTCATGGTTTCTGACAAACAGTCCAGTATAATTCTTATTCTTGTTCCTCTATATGTCTGTATTTATTATTTGATTTCTTTAGAGATTTTTCTCTTTGTCTTTGGTTTTCTGAAGTTTGAATATGGTATGCCTAAGGGGGCTGTGTGTGTGTGTGTGTATTTGTTATTTATCCTCATCCGTGGATAATTAACAATACCTAGATCAAATAGCAAGAGAAAGCAAAAGAAGTGAAGTAATCAATTCCATGTAGGCCTACAAGTATGAAGGAAGAAAAGACACTAAAACAAGGTTCAGTTTAAACTATTGCAAACTCAGATGTTCCTTTCTGAAAGGGAGATAAAAACAGTAAAGACACTAATATCTACCACATAAAATAAGTAAACATTTTACTCAAAGCCAAGAACATTCAGATACTGGGGAAAGACAGTGTCTTCGGGAGAAAAAGTCAAAGAAATAGGTCCCACTAGGCCCTTAGGAGCACAAACTTACGAATTATCATCAGAACCTTCAGTTTAAGAATGTACTAAAGGCAATTTTATAGCCAAAACAAGTGTGGGATGAAAGGACCTAAGATCTCCATAGCAAGTAGCTATGAAAGTTTTTTGTAATATTGTTCACAAGGTTATCTCAACAAAACCTTTGCTTTAAAAATAAGGAAAACTATCATCTTATTTTCTTGATGCTACTAAAGAAATGCCAAGTTAGTAAGGAAATGGCAAGTCAAAGTGTAAGGGGACTTTTCTCACCAAAGGTACATAATGGACACCAAAGCTTCTTTTGCTCTAAGGATATTTACCATACAGAGTAAAAGTTAATATTAGTCTGATGTCCTTGAGGGTCAAGGGGGAACTGTAATCAAAGCCCAGCCATGCCACGGTGAGGCATCCAAAAGGAGAGTCTTCCCAACTTAAACCAGAATTTCAAATGGCTATTTTCTCATTGCAAAGGTAAAACAGAAGTAAACACACCCCTACTCTACATCCAGGAGACTGCCAGAAGGGCAGCCTCAGTGATAATTCAAGCAGGGCCAGGGGTTGAGGGTGTGGGGTCATAGGCAGTGGACCTTAACAGATTATGATCATGTTTCAGCTGGATGATTGAGAAACCCTCTGATCAATCTACCAATGTCCCAATGCCCCTAGAGACCTGGTAGAATCAAACACAAATTCTCTATGGTGAACCTTATTCTGATACCTTAAACTGTGCCTACAAATAATGTTTCAATGACATTTAATTTATTGTGGCAGCAAACAATAAATTTTAAAAAATTAAGCACACCTCTTAAACCTAATGTTGAGGACAATAAATAAGTCAAATGCAAAAGAGTACACATTAGGTGATTCCATTATGTAAAGTTCAAAAGCAGACAAAACTAATAGATGTTGTTGGATGTATGGAGGAGGTAGTGATGGGGCAGGGGCTCGGGGGGGTGCATAAGAAGAGCTTCTGAAACACTAGTAAAGTTTTGCTTCTTGATTTTGTTCCTGGTTTTGCAGTTGTGTCCAGTTTGTGAAATTTTATCAACATGCCCTCTTATGATAGGTATACTTTTTTGCACACTGATTGTACTTTAATAAAGTTTTTTAAATAGTAGTAAGGAATTTTTTTTTAATTTTCAGTGCCAGGTACATGTGCAGGATGTGCAGGATGTTCAGGTTTGTTACATACAACATGTGCCATGGTGGTTTGCTGCACCTATCAACCCATCACCCAGGTATTAAGCCCAGCATGCATTAGCTATTTTTCTTAATAAAGTTCTTTAAAAGCATGAGCAAAAACCATCAGGAAACACAGATAATAGAAAATAGACTCACTGAAAACTTTAGATACTAAAATGAGCAAAAGGGTAAAATAACTATTCTTGCTCTCTAAACGCTTGAAAATATCTGCAGTGCAACATACAGCCTCTAAACTGATCTCCAATGATCTCCACCTGCTTGTTTATTCATTTGCAGAATCCCCTCCCCTGTGCATGAGTAAGACCTAATGAACAGAATATATAAAAGTGATGGGATGTCACTTCCAAGATTAAGTTGTAAAAATACTTTGACCTCTGTCTTGCTCCATCTCTATTGGTCTCTCTTTCTCAAAACACTTGCTCTGGAGAAACCAAACTGACATGTTATAAATAGCCTTCGCATGGGTCTATGAGACCCACATGGCAAGGAACTGGTATTTCTAGTCAGCCACAGCCAGGAATTGAGCCTGTCAACAACCATGTTGGTGAGGTTGGAAGCAGATCTGCCCAGCTTTCCACCCATATGCATGACTATAGTACTGGCCAATTACTTGATTCCAGTCTTGTGAGAGACTCTGAGTCAGAGGCACACAGCTAAGCCACAGCTGGATTCCTGATTCATAGAAACTCTGAGATAAAAATGTTATTTTAAGTCAGTAAATGTTGGGATTATTTGTTATGCAGTAATAGATAGCAGGGAATAGAAAACCACATAACATTATCTAGTGTATTTTTAAATACATGAATAAACACTTTAAAATTTAAAAATACAAAAATCAAAATAAAAAAACAATATAATAGGTTTAATAACAAATGAGACATAGTTTGAAAAAATTTAGCAAACTGGAAGGCAGATTAGAAACAATTATCAGAATGCAGCCCAGAAAGACAAAATGAGAAAAAAATGTGGAATAAATTAAGAGAAATGGAAGACAAAGAAGTTTAAAAAATAGATTTAATCAGAAATCCAAAAGCAGAGGAGAAAGATTGGCAGAGAAAATATTTGAAGAGGTAATGAAAGAATATTCCAGATCTGATGAGGAAGATATAAATTTACATATTCAAAAAGTCCGGGAAATCCCAAATAAGATAAATGAAAGGAAATCCATCCTTAAGCACATCAAAGTTCAACTGCCCAAATCCAGAGACACACACAAAAAAAAATTGACAGATTATCTATAAGAAAGACAATCAGAGTGAAGCTGATTTCCTAATAGTAACAACAGAAGACAAAAAGCAGGGAAAAATAGTTTCAAAGTGTTGAAAAAAGACAAGACATTTTCAGACAAACCAAAATAAATTCTGAAGAATTTACTTCAGGCAAAAAGGCAAGTAATTCCAGCAGAGAGTCTAAGATATGAGGAGGAATTAAAACCAAAAACATTGGTAAATATCTGGGAAAATCCAAATCAAACGGTGAATGCCAAAAATAATGCTAATGTATTGTGCGGTAAGATATACAGAGAGAGAGAAATAACTAAAATACACAAAAACAAACTGTAAACAGGGAAGGGCTTGAAAGAGTAGAGTGTTCTAAGATCCTCATGTAAGAAGATTAAAGTTATAGATTAACTATAGATGTCCAAGGCCCAGAATTGGCTTATTATCTAAATTTGGTCATGCAGCATTGCATAACCTATAGATCAGTAACTATTTAAAAAGTGAAGTCCCTCAGAGACTTGGTATTATACTAATATAATTTCTATGGGCCTGAAGAAACTACAGCTTTTACAGTGGCAGATGACAGGCTGCAGCTGGTTAGGAAACCCTCCTTCTAAACCACGCTTCAAGGTCCTGCCAACAAAATGAGAAAATCAAGAAGACACGGAGGATAAATTTGAGAACGTCATTTCTTTGAACTTCAGTTTACAAGAGCAGGAAACTTTGAATTCAGATTTTTTTTGGGGGGTGGGGGGAATACTCAAAAGGGCAGTGGTCGATATTGGGAGACAGCTTCACAAAGATGGCAGTAAGTCAGTACTGGTATACTCCTGATATCTTCCTCTAAAGAACAGGTACATCCCTGATGTGCCCCTAAAGTTAAGGTGAAAAGATTTTAAAAATTGGGAAATTTCTGCCACCTTACTCGCTATTTCCCAGAGAGAATGAATAATTTAATCTTTCTTGGTGTTTTCAGAAGGAGGAACTGGCCATGTACAGTCCTTCCCTCTACTTTCTCAGGCGAGTAGGATTTCTACAGATTCTCCGTGCTAAAAGTTTTGTAGGGGTAGGCCTTCTATTTATGTGTGTATAAGAGGTGAGGGGATTTTGCCCAGGTCTAGCATCTATGCAATTATGGGTTTCAATATTAGGAAGCTACTTGCCCACAGACATAAATTATATTTTTCAACATCAACTTTATTAGTATTAAAGATAACATCTTGCTTTCATATCTGAATTCCTCTTTCATCATATTTCCAAGTTGGTTCCAAGAACTCAGAAGGTAAAGTTCCCCTAAAACCTCCAATAATAGAAAATGCATAATTTTGGCTACTCAGTCTAAATGTAACAATAAAAATGACAATAATAATAATATCAAAATTACCATTAAGAACAAGTGACTGTGCTACATGCATAGCAAAACTTTTTTTAAAATTTTCCTCATGATTCTGAAGTGTAGGTATTATCATCTCCATTTTTCGTTCATTTGTGTCTTTTGGAGATTGTATTATAATAGAAACTCATCTGAAAGGCTACAAAATGGAAGTCACCCAATAAAACTGGGCTTGAGTCCTTTCTAACTCTTTCTTGCTCCATGATAAATAAAATCACTATTCTTATATTCCAGGCCTTTTTTCCGTAATGATGGCCCGTTTTCTCCAAGTAAACATATCATAAAATCATGTTAATTTTTTTTGTGTTTTTATTATTATTATAATTTAGGTTTTAGGGTACATGTGCACAATGTGCAGGTTTGTTACATATGTATCCATGTGCCATGTTGATTTCCTGTACCCATTAACTTGTCATTTAGCATTAGGTATATCTCCTAATGCTATCCCTCCCCCCTCCCCCCACCCCACAACAGTCCCCGGAGTGTGATGTTCCCCTTCCTGTGAAATGCAAATCAAAACCACAGTGAGATACCATCTCACACCAGTCAGAATGGCCATCATTAAAAAATCAGGAAACAACAGGTGCTGGAGAGGATGTGGAGAAATAGGAACACTTTTACACTGTTGGTGGGACTGTAAACTAGTTCAACCATTGTGGAAGTCAGTGTGGCGATTCCTCAGGGATCTAGAACTAGAAATACCATTTGACCCAGCCATCCCATTACTGGGTATATACCCAAAGGACTATAAAACATGCTGCTATAAAGACACATGCACACGTATGTTTATTGCGGCACTATTCACAATAGCAAAGAGTTGGAACCAACCCAAATGTCCAACAACGACAGACTGGATTAAGAAAATGTGGCACATATACACCATGGAATACTATGCAGCCATAAAAAATGATGAGTTCGTGTCCTTTGTAGGGACATGGATGAAACTGGAAAACATCATTCTCAGTAAACTATCGCAAGGACAAAAAACCAAACACCGCATGTTCTCACTCATAGGTGGGAATTGAACAGTGAGAACTCATGTTAATGTTTTTATATAAAACTTTATATAAAATTAGGCAATACTTTTCATTAGAATGGATTCAAATTATTTCACTGTCTTTGATGGCTTGATCTAGAACACACAGTCCCATACTTATGACTTATTTGGCACATCAGCCATGACCTCAAAGTCAGTTTTTGTCCTTGATAACTGTAAAAGCAATGATCAAATCCTAGAATCATGGCTTAGAGATCTTTACTAGTCCAGAAAGGGATCAGCAAACTCTGGCAGGCCAAATCCAGCCTGCTGCCTGTTTTTGTAAACAAAATTTTACTGGAACACAGCTACACTTATTCGTTTACACATTGGCTATGGCTCCGTTCACAATGTAACAGCAAGGATGAGTAGTTGTGACAGAGACTGCAAAGCTCATAAAACTTAAAATATTTACTATCTAGTCCTTTACAGAAAACATTTGCTCATTGCTGGTCTTGGCATGGAAATTGATTCCATATTCTTGGTACTCTAAGTGGTAAGCATAATTCTTTCTCTCACATAGTCCTAGGCAGTACTCCTTATCTCTATGAACTTTCATCAAGTTGATGGCATTGGTGATAATTTGAACCCAGTTTCCTCACTTCTAGTCAAATCATTTTTAATCAGATTCCTTCACCAATAATTCCACCAGTCTTCAGCTATCAGTATTCCAGTGGAAGCTGGATTTTCAAGAGATGTTCAGAAATGCTTTTAGTTACTTATATTTAAAAATAAATTTAGAGTTATCTGTATACTCTACTCTCATACTTTAAAAAGTATCCTGTTAACTGAAATAAAACAGACATGTTATAAATGAATTACTAATATGTGGTGCTCACTGACTATTGAACATGAATAATGGCTAAATTTTCCATTTCAACTTAAAATACTGACACCAAGAATGAGGCTACTGATAGTTGAGACATGGTTTCTAATTTCCAAAAAATCTTTGTTGGATAATGATCAAGAGGACAAAAATCAACATTTGCTGATTACCTACCATATGCATTTTACTAAGCAAAATACCTTAGATAGATTACCTCATTTGATCCTCACAATAGCCTATGAGGTAAATATTATTGCCCTCCTTTAAAAATAAAAACGTTCAACTAGGAAAGATAAACAAGCATGCCCCAAATGGCAGAGTCTAGATTTGATATTTCAAAGGAAGGAACAATTCTACAACTCCCAAAATGTCTTTGAATTAAATGAACTCAAACTTGACAAGTCACTATACATTTTATCCAGAGTGTTATTCAAAATATCTAACAACAGATACAGCACCAACACCCACCAAAACCAGATTCCTCTGTGCCAGTCTTTACCTCTTTGTTTTTAGATTGTGAGAAATTCTGGAGGCTTCAGGAGAATAGTCTGGGATAGTAGTAGGGGCAATCAGAGAGCTCAAGAAAGCATATATTTACCAACTGGTATGAAAGCATTGCAATACTTTAACAACTGATAGAATTGTATCACTGCCAACTTGCTGAAAAATAAATCTGGAAATCTTTAAGACTCCAAATCCGTAATTATACACACGCATAATCAAGACTAATCACATAAGCCATGTGATTGAGTATCCTATAGGGGAGCCCTATGTGCCCTTTTAATTCTCCATGATTGGTTATGACTCTTACATAATGTTAATTCAGCTGAACAGAAGATGTAAGACAGTCCTTCTCAAATTTGTAACCCATTTTCTTTAAAATGTTTTAGCATGATTCTCTATCACACAGATTGTCTGATTAAATATTTGATGCTATTAACTGTGATACCTGGAGTTTCAGTGATCTAATGCTCATTGTGTCAGGTAAACATTGACTAAAGGATGTCAAGATGCCATATATCATTATTCAAAGAGCACATCAGCCCTGGAGAGCTCAGCATGTGGCAGAGGTACATGGTACACCATAAAAATAATAGATTTTTAATGACTTACTAGAATAATGTTGTACAATAATTTAATGTTTAGTCTTTCACCTTGATAAATTATGTAAACAAAAAGCGATTTTAAAAGCGACACATTATTAATTTAAAATCATATCAAACAGAGAAAATATTTTTCACTTTCATGATAAACCTCCATGATATGTAAGCCAATCATTCTTGAAAAATATTTTTAAATGATGTAGGAAAACAGAAAAGAAAAAGTGAGAATGTACTAATTATTAAATATATAATAAAGCACATATTTGAAGCAGTCATGGCACGATAACCACAATTGTAAGATTATATGATTAACTTTTCAACACTAGTTTAAAATAGCCTCTTTCACAAATATAGACTTTGCAAAACAGTCCCAGCATCTCTGATAGCACAATTTTCATTACTCTTTCAATTTACAATGAAATGTTTTATTTTATAGATAATCACAAACTGAGATTAATAAAGTGGGATGATAATAAATAGAAGCTAGGGATAAGTGTAGAGTTCAGCAATAAGAACATCATATACATATAGTAACATGTAATTTGTTTTTCTAAGTCAAAAAATACTGATGCACACTGTATAGCTCTTTTAAAAAAAGTTAGATCATAAGCAGTAATTTTGTTATCCCTTTACATTAACGTAAATGTATCTCATTCCTTCCTCAGTAGCTTTAAATGAAGCATGTTCCTTCCACTCTGAAGAACTAGAAAATATCTCCACTGTTTTACCTCATCTTTGATTCTAAAGGGAACAAATTCTCAAAATGTCAATCGTCTTAGGTATTTCACAGAAAACTCACATTTTAATACTATGAAATTGTATTTGTAGAAATTGGAAAATAAAAATTTAGAATTGACATTTGATTTTGAGGCTACTCACCACTCCTGGCTTACAGTTGTAATAGCAATGCTTGGAAGCGTTGTCAAAGGCAGTGTGGTCGGCCTGGAAATACCATCTCCCTCAGGAGTCCTTGCCCTTTCACTCTGTCTTTGAGACAGTGGTGGTAACTGTAAGTTTCCTGAGCAACACCTTCTCCCTCTCCAGAGGTCGATCCCAAGCGTGTTACTGGAAGAACTGTAGGATTTACTCAAGCTACATTCAAAATAATCTTTAACATTCTGGAGGAACCACAGGGAAAGAAAAAAAGAAGAGAAAGAAAACGAAATTCAAATGTTAAATGGAGTGAAACAAGAAACTAAATGATCAAGCTGTCACTTATGATGTCCTGATTATCTCACAATCAGAATCTAACACTGACGTCAAAAGCTTAAAGAGAAAACAATAGAAGAGGCTGATTCTCAGCTTTTAGAATAAACTTATCAGTTGCATATTCCTGGAGATTTTTAGGCATATAGATAATGTTTACTAGTTGTAGCATGTGGATTGGAGGCCTCCTTCTTTCCTATTTTTTTTTCATAATTTGCTAAAATGATATTTGCTAAAATTAAAAATATATTTTGGAAATCAATGTTATAATTCTGCAACTATGGGAACAAACTATGAGAAAATATGAAGTTTCTCATTCAGTATTTTATTTTATGTACTTATTTATTTTTTGAGATGGAGTCTCGCTCTGTCACCCAGGCTGGAGTGATCTCAGCTCACTGCAACCTCTTCCTCCTGGGTTTAAGTGATTCTCCTGCCTCAGCCTCCCAAGTAGCTAGGACTACAGGCACACACCACAACACCCGGCTAATTTTTGTATTTTTAGTAGAGACGGGGTTTCGCCATGTTGGCCAGGCTGATCTCAAACTCCTGACCTCAGGTAATCTGCCTATCCCGGCCTCCCAAAGTGCTGGGATTACAGGCATGAGCCACTGCACCCAGCCATTCAGTGTTTTAAAGTAAAAATATTATCTATCTTAGAACAGCTGAATGTTGATAATTAGAGGTGACTGTTATGTTCTTATGAAAGGTCTTCTTACAATTGGAGATTTTTTTGTAAAATTGTGTAAGAACTCAGAAAAAGAAGTATACTTTATTCAGTCTTGAACTGCCATGTTCAAGTACATGCCCTAATGCTGACATTAATCATACACTTTGTGAGAAGACAAAGACATTGTGCTATACTCAAAGATACAACTTATTTATTCTTCCCATATCTTTTGGTGACAATGGGTACTGAGATTGTTGGGAGTGGGAGGCCCAAATGAGCCTCTGCCTGGTGTACCATTCATACCAGCTGAAAGACAGAAAATGTCATAGCCCTGCAATGGTCACTGATATCAACTTAAGGTTTCAAAGTTACAATTTTCACTGTCCACACTTAGCTAGCAGGGAATAACGGAAGTCCTAGAACCAGGCTACAGTCTCTCACCTGAAAATTACTCTGTGACCCTAAAGACAGGTATTTCCTACTAGCTCTTCAGACTCAAGTTAGGAGAAGCTGAGACTAGACCTCCTAAAGTTTAAACAAAGTTCTTTACTCTCCGCTCCTCCACCCCACGGCCCCTATCCTAGTTCATATGAGGATAATTAACTCAGGTTTGAGGATCTAGCTGGGTTAATTCAACAAACATTTGACACACATCTATTATTATTTTGCACTGTGCTATTTAAGAAGGAAACAATAGCAAAAAGAGGAATGATATCTTTTCTTATAGAACATATAATCTAGTGATTTATACTATCTGATGCACGCAAGACTACATTTTGATGATAGAAATCTAGGCAAGAACAGGCTTGACAATTTTCAGGAGCCCCACCCTCCATACCAGAAAATGGGACACCATTATATTTTCTTGTGCTTGACCTATAATTTTAAAATACTATTTATTTGAAATTCAGTAGAACCATAGTTCAGTATCAGGAAGAAGACAAAACAATTTAAAATTTTGCCGAGTTTGAAACATTCTGGAATGTATCAGTGTTTCACTGTTTAGTAACTAGTTATTATATCAAATCCATTGGAGGTCTAGCACTTACTGTACGGTGTGTGTGTATGTGTGTGTGCATGCGTGCGTTTGTCTATGTGTGTAAATTAGAGGGTAAAGGGAAAAACTAATACATATGTTTATTTTTTAAAAGACTTACAAACTACTTTAGGAGACAAAATATATAAAATCTTCCTGAAGAGATTTAAGAGCAAACTAAAGGAAATCATAACGGTAAATCAGTCTAGTTCCAAATATGCATGTAAAGAAAGCACTGGTTATCTGGAAAGCAAAGTCTTGAATATATACTTTATCTCTTATGTAAGAAACACCATAGCAAAGAACAGAAATAAGGATATCTATCATGTAGCTAAACCACCAACCACCCTAGCCTCCTAATATGATTGTTAGATATTTTTCTTCTTTAGAAAAAAGAACTATTACCAACCAGGTTTAATTGTAGTAAGTGACCTAAATGGGTACTATTTGGCACTTGTTATTTGAAAAATAAAAAAGTCACACCTATCACAAAATATTTCCCACACTAATTTGCGAACAAGCTCAAATTTTCAAATTTGAAATATTCTTTAAGCTAAAAAGATTTGTTCCAGAAGACCTCAGTTAATATTAAATGCATTGCCACAAAGTAAGAACATAACGGAATAGCTTTTCAGAAATTAAATTCAAGATGAAAACTTAATATTGTTTTACAAACACTAATTAACTCATGCAGATTTATTCATAATTACTTCACACTCTGTAATTCATACCCATAATTTATACACCACTACTCTAAACTTACTAAAAACCTCAAAATAAAATTTAATTTAGTCAATTCTCAATTACTGATTTGTGATCTTGAACTTCTTTTCCTAAATTTTCAAAGATTTTGTGGAAAGGAACATTAATTTGAATGTTACCTCTGGAAATCACAACTTTTAAAATGTATCATGGTTTCCAAAATTCACCTGGTAATATGAAAAATCCCTAAGGAAACAATGTAGTTTTGGATTATCCTTCTGTTTCTGAATAACTTTGTTTAAAAGCCAGTATTCTTGCCAATAAAATTTGAAAAGGTTGTCACAAAGGAAAAGGTAGTGTAAAATCCTGCACCTAAGTAGAAGTTTACAGAGAGGAGGGGGAGGGGACACCAAAGGACTGAGCTCTTTGTCATATCCCCATATTGAAACCAACCAAGTTAGGACCATTGAAATGTCCAGATGAGACATGCTGGTGCTTAAGTAGTCAAGGTTTTGTTGCTGTTGTTACTTGTCTTTTGTTTTGTCTATTTCATTCATTTCTGAAGCATTCTCTACTTTTTGGATTCTTTTGGTTAAACTCATAGTGAGAAAATGGAATAAGGTATTTTTAAGGTCTCCTATTGTGCTGCAGTACACATTCAGTTTGGACCACAGGACATAATTTTTTAAGCCTTATGAAATCAGAAATTGAAATTATGGAAAGCAGCAAATGACAGTCAGGGTCCCTACTGAAGCTAAATATCATGATACTCCATGAGACAATAATAAAAGTAATTTTTTCTTCGAAAACTGATTTTATTGTAGGCAGTCACCATCAATTACAAGAGTAGTTTGTTGGAGTAATTATTATCACTCTTACTATTTTCCCTGCTTTGAAACAATCTCCTAATATATTTGCATATATAATTTCTGTGATTAGAAACGCAAATGAGAATCAAAGGTGTGATGGTAAATTTTCTAGTAGATACATTTAAAAAGTAAAAAGAAACAGGTAAAATTTAGTTTAATAACATATTTTACTTAGCCTTGCATATGCAAAATATAACCAGTGCAACATGTAATATTATCAAAAATTATTAATGGAATGCTTTTTATTGCACTGTATATTCAAAATCCAAGATGTATTTCATGCTTACAGCACATTTCCACTTAGACTAATACTTAATAGTCACATGTGGCTGGTGGCTACCATAGTGGACAGAGTAAATCTAGGTAATATTTATTCAATACGGTGGGGTTAATGTTCATTTCCATTGCATGTTTTTTGCAGGCAACCTTCCTCTTCTTTTGACTATGCCCACCATTCCCTCAGGGAGGATCAGGATTATTATTCTAAGGATGCAGTGAGAAAGAACTAATGGTTTGTCCATCTTTTATAGATGGAATGCATTGCTCAGTTTTATTCTTCCAAAAAACAAAATACTGGTGCACACAGTATACAAATAGTATTAAGGGACAATCACAAGCCTTTTTTTTTTTTTTTTAAAGAAAAACGTTTTCTAAATTCTAGAAGTTTTCTTTTAGGTATCCTGAGCAACGCTGGTACTGAGAACTTAGACTATAACTTAAGGAAATGCCTTTCTGGTTCAGGAGATAGGAAGGAAGAAAAAAAAACGAAGAAGAAGTAAATGCTGCCACAAGTGACAGAACAGAACACATTAACTAGGTTCTTTGACACAAAAAATAGAAATCGCAATGGAAAAGGAGTGTATTTGGGAAGCAAGAACCTAAATAGCACACCTAACTCTCCCTCTGCACTGTGGGTCCTACAGGAACACAGAAGGAAGCTGAGAATTAGTTCTAGCATTCCTGCCAAAGGCTTTGCTACGGTATGAGGCAAAGGGACCACAGGGCCCATAGGGTGAGCATCTGTGAAATAGGGGCTTAACAAGATGGGTTATTACAGAAAACAAGGAAAATTGTTTTTACTTCTTCCCTCCCTTCTTTCCTTTCACATATCTGATCAGTGGCACATAATTTTTAGTTCAATTACAAACAGTAATTGGGTAAAGATGAGACAATTAAAGACACACTAATGAAGGACCGGTCGATTGAAAGCAAAGAGATAATTAAGGACCAAGATCCAAAGCTATAGAAGATAGTTTACAGATTTCTTCAGATGATTTAGATCGGGGCTTTTCAAACAAAGTACATACCTATTTACTTTGCTATCCCATTAAAATATAGTCTGATTTGTAGGTCTGAGGTGTGGCCTGAGATTCTGCATTCTCAATAAACACCCAGGTAATGCTAATACTGCTGGTCCAAGGACCACACTTGAGTAGCAAAGGCCTAGGGGATGTGTATATCACAAGCTTCTTAGGAGTAGTTGTCAAAAACCCCACCACAGGAAGTGACTTTCAAGGGTTAGCTGTACACAGCTAAAAGTGTGGAAGAAAGTTATCAGAGAACTGATAATGCAAGCAGTGTGGAAAGAGGAATTATCTGAGAGCGAGGATCCGGGCATAGACTAAAGATTGGTGCTTCTGTGACTGAAAACCATAAAAGTGAAACTCAGCCCATTTCCAAGATGCAAAGAGGGCATTGTTCCTGCTGTCCAACTCACGGAACGCCAGGTCCAGGTGCTGGCTGTGCCCATGTCATAGAAACACCTAGTCACAGAGTGGTGTGTTAAATGCCCCCAGCTGCCCTTTGAATAGAATTATCCAGTGACTTCTTTATTGAACAGACCAAACATGATTGGGACCTTTTGAAACTTACATCATCAGCCGTCACTGTCATCACACTCCTGCTTTTCTTCATTATAGAGGTGGAAAATACCCCCTCTTAGGATGTCTGTTATTCAATGCAGCTTTGCTGACACGTTTTAATACCTACAGGAGAAAAAAACACACAAAAAAGAACAGCTCTGTATCCTTAAAGAAAAATACGTGGCATACTCTCTAAAGTAACATTTGAAATATGCACAATGTACATGTAAAAGCAAACATCATAATTTACCAAGCCAATTAAGTTTGATATGCTGAGAAAAGAGCTTCACAAAATATTAATACAAAAATCCAAGGAATTGGTACAAAGCTATTTGGGAAAAGATAGTAAGAATAATGAGTAACAATTAGGCTCCCAAATAATGATCATGAAGAATCTAAAAATAATATGCATTTTACACAAATGTTTTATAGTTTACAAAGTATATTCCCATAAAATATTTTATTTGATGCTTGCAACAGTTTGTTAGATTATTTTCATCATTTTTTCTAACAAAGGAACAGAGAGAGCAAATTATTTGGCCAAGGTAACACAGCTAAAATATGACGAGTTCAGAATTTAAATAATATGACTGCTTTATACTGTCAAAAAAAGTGAAGAAAAGTAAACCAATACAAAATATATATACATGAAAGAAAAAAACCTTAATCTTAATTTTTACCACTAGTTTAAATCTCTCATATGTCTACTGCATAAACTAGTAGGCAATTATTTATCACAGAAAATTCTAGCAACCGGTAGTTAAAGTTTGAATTTCCTGGTTTAAATCACACAAATCTAGCTATTTTGAGATAGAGATGCTGTAGTTCATGACATCTGCTTTGTGTAGATCATTAGAGGTCACTGTAGAAACAAAGAACCTCTATAACACTACCAGAATTTAAGGGTGCGCTCTGATTGTGGAAACCAAAGGCAAAACAGTCACTGGTTTATGAAGACTCAAAGGGAAGAGAGTGGGAGGGGGGTAAAAGGTGAAATAGTATCTATTGGGCACTGTGTTCACTATTTGGGTGATGGGTTCACTGGAAGCCCAAACCTCAGCGTTATTCAATATATCCATGTAGCAAACCTGCACATGTACCCACTAAATCTAAAATAAAATTTTTAAAATATAAAGTTGTCATACAACAGACTACAAGGCAATACAAAGAATTCTGTGTTTGCAGAATTTAACTGAAAAAAGATGTACTATAAAAAATACAAAATCCAAGAAGTATTAGTCCATGTGATGGTTTCACAAGGTCTTAGTACCAAAAATATCCTGTATTGTTGCTGAGCTCAAGGACTCCTATATATTCTTTTCACTGTGTCCATTTAACCCTTAATGCATGCCTTATTAAAAAAAGTCTGCTTCTCTAGCATGAAGATATATATAGATTAAGAGCATGATGAAATTGTAGCTATGTGACTAGGAATACTAAGTAATGGCATTGTACCATCACCCAGGAAACCAGGGTTGAATTTCTAACACATAATTTGACTACATTATGCAGGAGTTGGCAGTGAAACTGACAAAGTAGATAAGAGAATGGGGGAAGGGAGAAACTTTGCCTTTATAAAAGTGCTCTAGGGAGAGAACCCCATGGGCTTTTCAGGTATTTGATTCAATATGCAAAGGACAAGAATTTCCTCAGCATACACCAAAGAATGATTAGAACTACGATGCCCCTCTAATGCTGACCAAAGAGCAGTAGGCAGAATTTTAATACTTTTACTCAAAGGCTGCTTGAAACCCAGCAAAAGTGGAC
Organism: Nomascus leucogenys; assembly: GCF_006542625.1. Classification (NCBI taxonomy): domain Eukaryota; kingdom Metazoa; phylum Chordata; class Mammalia; order Primates; family Hylobatidae; genus Nomascus; species Nomascus leucogenys. Next base: position 45,383,330 of record NC_044385.1, on the reverse strand, counting down.
AAGTAACAAGAGATATTTTATCAGGATTATAGTCAATATTGAGGGCCTCTATAGTTAGGGTTAAACCTCAAAAAAAAAGTTCAGACTCCTAAATTTAAGAAAAGCAAGATTTAAATGTGTTTTAAATGCAGGATATAAAACTATACATACTCAATGATTATAACTGTAAAGTTGTGAGCATATAAAAAATATTAAAGATGCTATGTGAAATGATGATAATGGAAGAATGATAATAATGGAATAAGGGTTTTAGAAGGTTTTCTAAGTGAGTTGAATTTCTTTAGTGGAGAAAATGTAGAACAATACAATGTTCAAAAATATAAAAAGGAATGCCAAGTTTGCAATACGTGTAGAAAGATGCCATGATGAGGAAGCTTACAACAGTCAGAGAGACAAAATGGTCCAGGGTAACATCAGTAGATCTTTTTACAAGCAAGAGTATTTTTGTAAGGTCTTAGCCATGGAAATAAATTTGTTTTATGATCCTTTGAGTATGATAACTTACTGTATAAATTCATGTGCCTTCAATCGGACACATGTCCTGGCTCGGAAAAAGCAGGACCACAAGTTACAAGGCAGTTTTCCAAATGTTCTACAATAAAAATACATTATTTTATATTTAGGGAAAAAAGTCAACATATGTTATATAAGACAAAAAAAAAAGCAAGAAATAGAGATTGCTTATTTTCTGGATATTCCTCATCTGCCCCTTCAGACCCACTCTTGGCCCTTCTCCATTCCGGTCTGTGCCCTGGGAGGCTGGTTCTCAGGTACTGTCTAGCCCTCTGGCTCCTGGGTATGTTCAGCCAATGGAAGCAGTTGCAAAAGATCAGAGGGCAGGAGGAAAGAGGGGTCCCTCTCTGCTGGCCGTAGTGTAGCCATGGCTAAAATGTTCTACTTGAGGTCACAGATTCTGCAGGCCTCCCTATTTAGCTGTAGAACTGGAAGCAGCTTCCCATTGTTGCTAGCCTCCTGGTATTTCATAGCCCTTTTTGGTTATCCTCAACCCTGCCCATACCCTTTGTAAATAGTACCTCCATTAAACTCTCTTTCATCCTCTTTAAGAGAACAATCTGTTTCCTACTAGGATCCTGACTAATACAGACTTGCTTCCAAACCTTTACAATAGTCAGAAGGTAATTGTTAAATATCTCCCCTCAGTTCCTAGCACAGTGACTGACACAAGCAAGTCTCAATAAATAAGTATTCAAAGAATAAATGAGTAGAACCTACTTGGAGATACAGATTGGTTTTGATACTTTGAGAAAAGGTTAGCAAGCATTATCTCAATTTGTTTTTGTAAGGCAAAAATAGTTTTGTGTCCTCACTCATAGGTGACAATGGAGATTCTTTTCAGCAACCTCTGCTGCCTTTTGTTTAGGCTAACAGAGATGGAGGATTTGCCTTGAGCCATTTTTAAGCACTCTACATACATGATTTCAATTATGTCATAAAAGCAACCAACCAAATAAGCTAGGCACAATTATCAAGACAAGTGAGGGAATCATGTCTTGGGAACATAATGAAACCTGCCCAAAGGCATGCACTCTACTGGTTAAGACCAGAACATTCTTGTTCTAAAACCAAGACTATTAACCTATCACTGTACCGCTGATTGGGTCTTATTTATATCTTTTCAAGGTGAAACCAAGTGAAACGCTTTTCCTATCTTTTTTTTCCTGATGTTGGTAATACAAGTTAAGTTGATCAGTTTCCTGGAGCCATGCTCACTGCGAGTGTAAGGACAAAAAGGAGTGATATTAAAAGATACTAAAGTTTTTAAATGCCTCATATTTAAGGCAAATGTTGTAAGTGAGAGGACAGATCAGGTTCTCTTAATCTGAGATTACTGTCTCTTATAAAATTTGCTTCTGAATAAACAAAACATCATATGCTTCATTAAAACAAAGTATTTCTAAAAATTTCTAAGGTGATAAATGTGATGACAGATTCCATTTCTGATATATGTTTAATAGTTTTCCCTGTGGTTTTATATTTCACCACTTAAAAGATGCTTTTAAATTTATATTAGTCCTTCATAATGTTCTGTTTTATTCAGACTAGAATATTCTTTATGTAATTGCACTTCTTCCTCTTTCCCCTTTCTCCACAGATATTTAAAGGCTAAATTGAGGAAAAGGACCCTGACTTCTGTGTTAATAGTGTGAATTTCACCTTTCACAGGTCAGAGTTATCAGTACTAGTGATACCTAGCTAAAAGGGATTTCAATGAATAGTGATAATTATTTTAAAATTCTGTATCATGGACACATGCTAGACAAAACCATGCAGAAATGAGAAAAACAAAAGTAGTATTTTGAGTTTAAAATACTACTTTTTTCCAATTTAAAAAATATCTTTTATTTTGGAGAAGATGTTCAAAAAGCTTTCATTCTATTTCTTATGTAACTGATTTATTGAACATTCTGAACTCAGTAGAGCACAGATATGAACTAGTCTTCATTTTTCTCCAATAACTGTTTTCCATATGCAATATCAAATCTATTCTCTCCTCCTTAACAACAGTTCAGATTGCTTCCATAACTCCCATCTTATAACTGTTTTAATTCAGTGGCCAGTGTCTGGGACTTGGAGTGGGAAGAAAGAATGTACTACTCTTTTACTCTTCCTCTCTACTTTTATCTTCAGGTTCTAACTCTTTCCATATTGTGGCAGAGTAGAAGAATTAATGACAAGAGGGAAAATTCTTCTTACTTAACTAGGCATTTAACTGCAGACCTTTTTGAGTGTCTCTGCTTCTCTGGTAAAATCAGACTTACTTTGATGCCTTCTTTAAGGCAGATGTTGAGATGAGGCCCTTCCTGTAACGGGGCAGTAGGAGCTTTCACACTGGGGAGAAGTAACTTCAGTTCCACCCCCACTGGCACACATTGAAACTCTTGTCGGTAAGGTCCCCTTGCCCGATAGTCTACTCTCTTGATTGGAATAATGACATGATGGCTCAAGATGCAATGCCCACTTGATCCAGAATAAGCCTAAGCATCTTTGTCACACTAAATATATACACACTAAATGTATGTATACTAAATGTATAGATACACCTAACTGTATAGGCTGCTTTGCTGCTATTTCTTCTCTGTTCCCTGCTATATCTCTCCACTTCTCTTTCTCCTTCTCAAAAAAAGCACAAAATTCTTCTCCATAAGTGATCAATGGAGAGAAGAGATACTGTTGGTTATTTACCAATGTCTTTCAGCTCCAAGCCAATCATTCTAAATTCTGCTATGTGAATCAAACTACATTGCAGACTACATTGCAAACTACATTTAACAGATTCTCTTTCTAGGTGGCTTCCTTTAGGTGCTGACAACGGAAATCACTGGTAGGAGACTAGAAGAGACTTGGAGAGAGGAGACCCTCTTTATTCTTCCAGGAGAATTGACAAATTGCTTGTATTAAATCCTTTTGTTTTCCTAACTGGAGCCTAAGGGATACAGAAGTTAACCTGTCCTTTGCTGAAGGCACTTCTGTCTCTAGAAATGGTTCTTCAGTTTCAGTAGGCCAATAACGCACTTCTCCAACACCTCCTCTCCCCACCTAGAGTCTATGTATATGAGAGTTCAGGGGTTGCCAGGATGAGGATTAGAATCAGAACCCATCTGGCTGCCTCTGCCTCAGAGCGAGGTACCAAACCATGCTGGTGTATGTCTATCCTTATAGAACGTGGAATAGTTTGATGGCTTTTAGTTCACTGTTTTGGGTTACAGTTGCCCTTTCCAGCTTAACAGGAAAAGTCCTACTCATCTCCTTTTAGATGAGAAAATGTCCATTTATGAAATGACAATAATATAATGAGGGATTGGGGTATTTTTGCTTTGTTTCTTAATGTTCTGAACTGAGAACACTAAAAATTGGCAATTCTATGTCAGTCTCCTAATTCTTTGGAAATTTTATCAATTCATAAAGTATAAACGTCTAAGAACCTCAAAACTAGACCATGGGATCTTGACTTTTAAAACTAACATCAAAGTTTAGTTCAAGAAAAAGAAGGTTTCTGGTTTGTGCTAGCATATACTGTACTATGAACTGAAGGAAGACATGCCGGATAAAGCAGAGCCTGAACTGCTGTCTCCACTCCCAGCCCCGACATCCACCTAGCTCTAGCTATCCACTTAGCTCTGGGACTTCGGTTTCCTCAATTGTCCAATAAAGGGATTGGAGTATAATCATCCATAAACTTTATGAAACTAATGAAATTCCAGAAAACTAGCAGAAATAAACACAAACTATAAAAAACAACTCTCCTTGTTCAATTCCCACCTATGAGAACTCATGGACGCAGGAGGGGGAACATCACACTCCGGGGAATGTTGTGGGTTGGGGAGACGGGGGAGGGACAGCATTAGGAGATATACCTAATGCTAAATGACGAGTTAATGGGTGCAGCAAAACAACATGGCACATGGATACATATGTAACAAACCTGCACATTGTGCACATGTACCCTAAAACCTAAAGTATAATAATAAAAAAAAATCTAAATAAAATATTCCAGAAATTATTAAAAAAAAACAACTCTCAAGACTCAACAATTAGATAAACATATCAGAATTTGATACATAAAATATTAGACTTTCCCCTTTAATTTGCATCTACTGCTCTCTTCACACTTTCAGAAATTCAGGACTATTGCACTCAGTTATTGTTGCTTTCTGATTTTAATATGACGGAGATAAACAGAGGCAAATGTGCTTCCTCCCCAAAATTTTTGAAGTTGTATGATGCAAACAATAAAGAGCAAGTCAATTTGAGGAAAAAAAGTATATGTAATAAGAAAGGTCATTTTATTTGTAAAGTTGCTCAATATTTAGATACAAACATTGCTTAGAGAGAAGAATCAGTTTTTCCAATTAAATAATAAGTATCAATGACTTTTGAGATAAAAACTGAAAAGTGCTAGGAATTAATATGAACTTAAACCATTAGCTTATCCTGAGAGAACAATAAGTAACAAAGACATAGTGGCATCCTTTTAAATAGTCATCAAAAGGCAAAGTAGCCAGGCTAAATGCTGCTTTGAGTAAAACATGTCTCCTGAACAACCACTTAAACCAATTTCTACTATAAAATATGTTCTTTGTAAATTACTAATAGGGCATGCATTTGAAATCAATACACACGGTGACAAAAAAAGAAAGAATTCTTAATATTCAATTTGCTGAGCTGAATGCTAATTTTCAACAATAACACAACAGAGAGAAAGTGACAAACTAACTCCATGTTTCTGCTTGTGTAAATAATGCCTTAATGAATTTGTTAGTGAATTTCCCTGCAGTAAATACTAAGTGGGAAAGTTTTAAAGAGTTGAATTGTTTTTCCTAGTCTAAAAAAAAGTAACCACTGATTAATCTCTTATAGTTTAAAATACCATAACGAGGCATATAAATCACTTTCAGCCATTTTTTGTTTCATCTTAAACAAAAGGAAAAGAACAAAAAAAGCCCTGTATTCAAAACATTAATAACCTGGTATTGCAAGCTCTCTCCACACCTGAGAGTTTTCATCTCTGAGTTATCACTGTGCCAAAGTGAAGATGGCATTAGGGGAGGTTTAGGATGGATTAGAGAATTTTTTCCGTCTCCTAAAATAAACCACAGAAGATCTATGAACAGATGTAAAAGGCAAGTATGGCTGAAACACATTCAATTCATTTAGTAAGTATTTGCCGGGTATCTGCCCATGCTTAAATTTAGATCTTCTAATGCTACCCTCAAAGGTATTTAGTAGCAGCCACTCTAGGATCTCAATTAATATTACCAACTTTCAATGAGAGTATAAAAAATTAAATTGCATCCATAATCCAAAACCCCCATTTCCATCCATTATGAAAAACCACTTCTTTTCATCTGATTTCTCAACAACAACATCAACAAAAGATTGAGAGCCCAACATGTGGTAGGGACTTGCTAGATGCCGTGGATAATACAAAGATGAACATATATAGTCCTTGACCTTAAAATGCCCCTGTCTCATTTTAAGAGAGGAGAATCAATGCTTAATTCATCCTACAATACTGAACACCTTGGCCTGTGTCAGGTTCACAGTGCAGTGTGAGAAGTGCAATAGATCATGGGTTCATTAGGTGAAAAAATGAATGAAGGCCACCTCTGTGGGCAAAATGTTATCAAGGAAAGCTTCGTTGAGGAGGCTACTGTCCTTTTCCAGGTACTGTAACTAAGGAACAAAGAGAGAAGCCCTTCCACTCCCCATCTCTCTATTCTCCAGTGTGATCTTTTAAAAATGCAAAATTCCTTATATTAATCCCCGGCTTTGCATTCTTCATGCTTTCTGTAATTTTTAGGATAATGCAAAACCCTTAATATGAAGATTAATCATACAAGTCCCTACAGATCTGGTCCTTGCTTGACTTTTAAGCCTCAACTTCCTATTTTTGCTTCCACTTGCTTCCCCACCTTATGCTTATGCCACAGCACTCTCCCCTGTAACTCATTTAGCTTTAGTTCGACTGGATTTAGAGTGTATCCAGCATGCCTTTCTTGTCTCCGAACTTTTCCTACACTATTAACATGTCTTCAACTTTGCCTGGCTAACCCATTCTTCAGCCCTCAGCTTTGATGTCATTTGTTCAGAAAAGCCTTTATGGACTACCCCTACTTGTAAGAAGGTATTATCACATTATTTTTCTATTCACAGTATTTTTCACAATTACATATTTGTTTGTATGAATGAATAGGTTTATGCCTCCCAGAAGCTCATAGAGAATACTGCCAACCACTATATCTCTTGTGCCAAGCAATAAATATTTGCTGGAAAACGTTTGAATGAGTAGACTAGATAGGCTTGAGGCCTCTTGCTAGACTCCCTGAAAGTGTGATAATCCAAAAGCAGCAGATAGGAGGGGGCAGGAAATAGAATCAGAATGCCTGGTAAACTGCAAATGTCAGCTTTATTGACAGGATACATATTCCTACTCTTCTGACAGAGATATGAATAGCTTTATGGCAGGCACTATTCTATAGTCCCTAAATCTATCATCTCACGTAATTCTCACAACTATTTTTATCTCCATTTTGCAGGGGAGAATTCTGAGGCCCAGAAAGGGTGAATGACTCATCTAAGCTCACTAATCTAGGAAAAGGCAGAGAGACAGGATTCACACCCAGGCACTATGCTTGCAGAGCTCATGAAATCAACGATTACCTCTCCTGCCACTTGGAAGCAGCAAATAAGCATTATTTATCAGAGAACAAGCAGCAAATGAGGATGGGTCAGGGCCAAGAAACAGGATAATTGGGAATAAAAGTGGTATTTCAGAACAAGAAAGGAATCGGAAGATTTTTTAAATGATGAAACAAGAAAGAGAGATATGCAGTTAGCAGAACATATGGAGCCTATGAACAGCTACTCTTTTATGTAATCTCATAGAAATTTACATTAAATTGGAAAACGTAGATTGTGTGTATAAAACTGTATATCTAAAACATAACTTAAAAAGCATAATAATTTGTCTCTGTTTTATCTTATGTTTCAACAAGAATTCACCAAGTATTTTTTCTTCTAAATTAGGCTTCGATCCAATGCTAAAATTTTTTTAAGTTAATACAGAAGACTCTTGACATTCATTCACAAGTGCTATGTCTCTAGACTTTAAAAAATTTTCCACCTGTACAGTGCTGTTCAAACATGTTTCGTGGGGTATATGGGACACAGACAGGAATTTGGTCTATGTCTTCTTTTTAGACTCAAAGACCCCAGACACTCATCATCAAGTAACTTTTTTTCCTTTCTTGGGAAGACCACTGAAACAACAAAGGGCAACAGTTCATTCTTGTTTTAAGCAAGCAAGCACACAAAATTTCTGTGCATTCGTTTCTTGGAAATATAAATACTACATCATTACAGACTTCATAAGAGGAAGATAAGAAAAATGTGAGCAATCTTTCCAGGACTTCAAATGAATTAATGGCCTAATATTTACTGGCTTAACTGAAATATAATTGGATATGAAGTCTGCCAGTGATTCCCTACCTAGAAGCAACATCCAATTTGGGCCTGTCTGTCCCAGATCTATTAAAATGTCAGGGGATTCAGGTCTATGTGGACATATGAAAAACAAGCATGTGAACAGAAACAATTTCAAAAGCAGAAGGCTGGAACTCGTGTAGTAATACTAGAATGCCACGTAATATTGTTTTGATAGAACATAAAGGAACATACAAATACATTTTTTTTGGTCTCTAAGTGTCTTCATATTTAAAAACTATCATTTCCTTATTTATTTTTGTTTTTTTTTAGATTTTTTTAAAATTATTTTGAGACAGGCTCTTGCTCTATTGCCCAGGCACGAACATGGCTCACTGCAGCCTCAACCTGGTGTGCTCAAGAGATTCTCTGACATCAGCCTCTCAAATTAGCGGGGACCACAGGTGCACACTCCCACACCTGGCTAGTGTGTGTGTGTGTGTGCGTGTGTGTGCGTATTTTGTAGAGATGGGTTTCACCATATTGCCCAGGCTATATTTATTTTTAAAGATGAGAAATTAAGCTTTGCCCTAAGAATGGACTCATCCATGAAATTTGACAAGCACCTAATACATTTGATATGCAGGAAGTGAGAGACCAGAAGGAACAAATATTAGAGGACAAAGAGACTTAGCAGCTACAACATCTCAATTTTTAACTATTTTACATTCTGGAACTCTGTGTAAGATTTTACTTGACAAGAAGTTCTGCCACTTAAAAAGAAAAGCTTGAAAACCACTACAGTACTGCTTATTATACCCACTTCCATAAAATGTCTTAGAGCAGTGATTTTCAATTTTTACTTATTAAAATACCACCTTTATAATGTTTGCCATACCATGATTCCCTTATTTTACAGATAAAATGTAGAGATCCATAGAAGTTGACCTGTTATTCACCTAATTAGTTGCATAACTTGGCTTTTGCTGTACAGTTTGTTCCACTACAGTGCCTATATCTGCAGACTCTAAATTAAAGGGTTGTTTTGTTTAGCTTTTTTTTTTTTTTTAGCAAAAGCTTATTTACATATTGGAAAGCATTCTAAAACCAAAAAATATACTTCTGCACCCACCAAAATTTTATTTATGAATTCATATAGTCAGGTACTTGGGCATTTATTCATTCATTTATCCAACAACAATTTATTGAGCATTACTGAGGGCTGTGTACTGTATAGGCATTGAGGAATCATAGATGAAACAGTGTGGCTTCTGTCCTCAAGGACTGTTGAATCTAAGTAGAGTATCATCACAATCATAATGCACAACTGATACAATCAGTTATATCACAGAGGTGCTTTACAAGGTGTGACAATAACTTAGAGGAAGGCTATGTAAGTCTGCCTAGGAGGACCAGGGAAGGTTTCATCAAGAAAGTAAATCTGAACTGTGCTTTTGTAAGATAAGTGGAATTTTATCAGGAAGATGAAGGAAAGAAGTTGATTCATAAACAAAACTACTTATCACTGATACTTAACTACCAATAAGAGCTCAATTAGTGACTATGAAATCATTAAGTCATTTGATCCTTCTAATCTTCCATTTCTATTGGCAAAACAATTATTTGTTGTGTACATTTCTGACATGTCTGCAATAACACATAATCAATATAAGAAAGTGTTAAAACATTGCATGCTACTCTAAGATCAACCACAGACTCAGCCATAAATTAAGTCTCAGTAAGTTCAAGAAAATCAAGATCATACCACCCATACTCTCAGTCCACATTGGAATAAAAATAAAAATCAATACCATGAAGATCTCTCAAAACCACACAATGACATGGAAATTAAACAACTTGCTCCTGAATAACTTTTGGGTAAATAAAAAAATTAAGGCAGAAGTAAAAAAAAATTTATTGAAATAAATGAAAATAGAGACACATACAAAATCTCTGGGATGCAGCAGAAGCAATGTTAAAAGTTTATAGTGCTAAACGCCTAAACCAAGAAGTTAAAAAGATCTCAGATCAATGATCTAACATGACACCTAGAGGGACTAGAAAAATAAGAACATACTAATTCCAAAGCCATCAGAAGAAAAAACATAACTAAAATCAGAGCAGAACTAAATGAAACTGAGACTCACAAACCCATCCAAAGGATCAGCGAAACCAAAAATTGTTTCTTTGAAAAGATAAACAAGATGAATAGAACACTAGCTAAATTAACAAAGAAACACACAACCTCTCAAGATTGAATCAGAAAGAAATTGAAACTTCAAACAGACCAATATCAAATTTAAAATTGAATCAGAAATAAATTGAAACTCTAAATAGACCAATATCAAGTTTTGAAATTGAATCAGTAATAATAAAACAACTTACCAATCAAAAAAAGCCCTGGGCCAGATGGACTCACAGCCAAATTTTACCAAATGTACAAGAAGAGCACTTCTCCCTAACTCATTCTATGAAGCAAACATAACCCTGATACCAAAATCTGGCAAAGGCACAACAATAAAAGAAAACTACAGAAATATCCCTAATTAAAATATATGCAAAAATCTTCAACAAAATATAGCAAACTGAATTCAGCAGTACATCAGAAAGTTAATTCATCATGATCCAGTAGGCTTTATTCCTGGGATGCAAGGTTAATTCATAATATGCAAATCAATAAATGTGATTCATCACATAAACAGAGTTGAAAAGAAAAACCATATAATCATTTCAATGATGCAGAAAAGCTTTAAATAAAATCCAACATCCCTTCATGAAAAAACTCTCAACATATTAGGCATCAAAGAAACATACCCTCAAAATAATAAGAGCCACGTATGAAAAACCCACAGCCAACATCCTACCGAATGGGCAAAAGCGGGAAGCACTCCCCTTAGGAACAGAAGAAAGACAAGGATTCCCACTCTCACTACTCTTATTCAACATTGTACTGGAAGTCCTAGCCAGAGCAATCAGGCAAAAGAAAGAAATAAAAGTTATCCAAATAGGAAAAAAAGTCAAATTGTCTATCTTCACTGACAATATGATTATATAGGGAGAAAACCCTAAGGATCCCACTAAAAAGCTCCTAGAACTCATAAATGACTTCAGTAAAGTTTCAGGATACAAAATCAGTGTACACAAATTAGTAGCATTTCTATACACCAATAACATTCAATCTGAGAGCCAAATCAAGAATGTAATCTCATTCACAATAGTCATGCAAAAATGTAACATACCTAGGAATACATCTAACCAAGGAGGTGAAATATCTCTAGGAGAACTCTAAAACATTGCTGAAAGAAATCATAGATGACACAAACAAATGGAAAAACATTCCATGCTCATAGATTTGAGAAACCACTATCATTAAAATGCCCATAATGTCCAAAGCAATCTATAAATTCAGTGCTATTCCTATCAAACTAACATCATTTTTCACAGAATTAGAATAAAACTATTCTAAAATTCATATGGAATAAAAAAAAGAGCCTGGATAGTGAAAGCAATCCCAAACAAGAAGAACAAAGCTGGAGGTATCATAGCTCCCGACTTCAAACTATACTATAAGGCTATAGTAACTAAAACAACATGGTACCCAAACAAAAACAGACACATATACCAATGGGACAGAATAGAGAAACCAGAAATAAAGCCACACATCTACAACCATCTGATCTTCAACAAAGTCGACAAAAATAAGCAATGGTAAAGGACTCCCTATTCAATAAGTGGTGCTGGCATAACTGGCTACCCACAGAAAGAAGAATGAAACTGGACCCCTACATTTCATCACATACAAAAATTTTCTCAAGATTGATTAAAGATTTAAATATTAAACCTCAAATTATAAAAATCCTAGAAGAAAATCTAGGAAATACCCTTCTTTTTTATTTTTTTATTTCCATACGTTATTGGGGGAACAGGTGGTGTTTGGTTACATGGGTAAGTTCTTTAGTGGTGATTTGTGAGATTTTGGTGCACCCATAACTCAAGCAGTATACACTGCACCCTATTTGTAGTCTTTTATCCCTCACCCCCTTCCCACCCTTTGTCCCTGAGTCCCCAAATCCATTGTGTCATTCTTATGCCTTTGCATCCTCATAGCTTAGCTCCCACTTGTGAGTGAGAACGTATGATGTTTGGTTTTCCATTCCTGAGTTACTTCACTTAGAATAATGTCTCCAATCTAGTCCAGGTCGCTGCAAATGCCATTAATTCATTTCTTTTTATGGCTGAGTAGTATTCCATTACATATATATATATATATATATGGAATATATATATAATAATATATATTATATATATAAATTACATATATATATGTATATATGTAACATTTCTTTATCCAGTAGTTGATTGATGGGCTTTGAGGTTGGTTCCACATTTCTGCAATTGCAAATTATGCAGCTATAAACATGCATGTGCAAGTAACTTTTTTGTACAATGATTTCTTTTCCTCTGGGTAGATACCCAGTAGTGGGATTGCTGGAGCAAACGGTAGTTCTACTTTTAGTTCTTTAAGGAATCTCTACACTGTTTTCCATAGTGGTTGTACTAGTTTACATTCCCACCAGCAGTGTAGAAGTGTTCCCCTTTCACTGCGTCAACACCAACATCTACCATTTACTTTTTATTTTTTTTATTATGGCCATTCTTGCAGGAGTGAGGTGGTATCGCATTGTGGTTTTAATTTGCATTTTCCTGATCAATAGTGATGTTGAGCATTTTTTCATATGTTTGTTGGCCAATTGTATATATTCTTTTGAGAACTGTCTCTTCATGTCCTTAGCCCATTTTTTGATGGGATTTTTTTGTTTTTTTCTTGCTGATTCGTTTGAGTTTGCTGTAGATTCTGGATATTAGTCCTTTGACAGATGTATAGATTGTGAAGATTTTCTCCCACTCTGTGGGTTTTCTGTTTACTCTGCTGACTGTTCCTTTTGCCATGCAAAAGCTCTTTAGTTTAATTAAGTCCCAGCTATTTATCTTTGTTTTTATTGCATTTGCTTTTGAGTTCTTGGTCATAAAATCCTTGCCTAAGCCAATGTCTAGAAGGGTTTTTACAATGTTATATTCTAGAATTTTTATAGTTTTAGGTCTTAGATTTAAGTCCTTGATCCATCTTGAGTTGATTTTTGTATAAGGTGAGAGATGAGGTTCCAGTTTCATTCTCCTACATGTGGCTAGCCAGTATCTCAGCACCCTTTGTTGAAAAGGGTGTCCTTTCTCCACTTTATGTTTTTGTTTTCTTTGTCAGAGATCAGTTGTCTGTAATTATTTTTGTTTATTTCTGGGTTCTCTATTCTGTTCCATTGGCCTGTGTGCCTATTTTTATATCAGTACCATGCTGTTTTGGTGACTATAGCCTTATAGTATAGTTTGAAATCAGGTAATCTGGTGCCTCCAGATTTGTTATTTTTGCTTAGTCTTGCTTTGGCAATGCAGCCTCTTTTTTGATTCCGTATGATTTTTAGGATTGTTTTTTCCAATGCTGTGAAGAACGTTGGTGGGGAAATACCCTTCTTGACATTAGCATTGGCAAAGAATTTATGACTAAGTCCTCAAAAACAATTGCAATAAAACCAAAATTTGACAAGTGTGACCTAATCAAACTAAAGAAATTCTGCACAGAGAAAAGAAACCTACCTACAGAGAAAACAGAAACCCCACAAAATGGAAGAAAATATTTGCAAACTATGCATTGACAAAGGTATAATATCCAGAATCTTTAGAAACTTAAACAATTCAACAAGCAAAAAACAGCCCCATTAAAAATGGGCAAAGGATATGAAGAGACGCTTCTCAAAAAAGACATATAAGTGGCCAAAAGGCATATGAATAAATGCTCAACATCACTAATCATCAGAGATGTGCAAATCAAAATCACAATGAGATACTATCTCACACCAGACAGAATAGCTATTACTTAAAAGTCAAAAAGTAACAGATGATTGCAAGATTGTAGAGAAAAGGGAAGGCTTATACACTGTTGGTGGGAATGTAAATTAATTCAGCCACTGTGGAAAGCAGTTTGGACATTTCTCAAAGAACTTAAAACAAAACTACCAATTGACCCAGCAATCCCATCACTGGGCATATACCCAAAGGAAAATAAATCATTCTCCCAAAAAGACACATGCACTCATATTTTAATCATAATACCAAAGCCATGAAATCAACCTCTGTGTCCATCAATGGTAGATTGGATAAAGAAAATGTGGTATATGTACAGCATGGAATACTATGCAGTCATAAGAAAGAACAAAATAATGTCCTTTGAAAAAACATGGGTGCAGCTGGAGGCCATTATCCTAAGCAGATTAACACAAGAATAGAAAACCAAATACACATGCTTTCACTTACAAGTGGGAGCTAAGCATTGGGAAAAATACACACTGGGGAATACTAGAGAGAGAAAAGAATGAAGGGGTCAAGGGCTGAAAAACTACCTATTGCCTGAGAGATGGAACCATTCATACTCCAAATCTCAGTATTACCCAGGTAACAAGCCTGCACGTGTACCCCTAAATCTAAAAGAAAAGTTGAAATTTTATTGCATGCTTTTAGGAAGATAGGAGCATTAATATTTCTAGTATTAGTGATAGGCACTTGAAGATCCTCCAATATAAACTTTATTCAATGCAAGCCAACGCATTACATATCTGTGTACAGGTAAGGTCTCTGCAACTGGATTCAGACAAACTCTGGGTTGAAATTCTAATTCTGTCCATAGTAACAGTGGAACATTCAGCAATTTATCTGACCCTTCTGAAACTGTGTTCTTACTTATTAAAATAGAAATAATGCATCCTATATATCTGACAGTGTTATTTTGAGGATTAAATGAAACAGTGAGTGATGCCTGGCAAGGTCTTGCATGTGAGTAGGTCCTTATTAAATACTTTGCTGAATCACAATCCCACCATTTCAGGTAAGTCTTATGCTCCTAATTTCACCACAAAATGCCCTCTTTCAACCTCACTTCCTTTTAAAAAACACAATAGAAATAGCAATACCTTACATAACTCTGCTTTTGAGCCATTTATGCCTAAATTTTCTTATTACAAAAGAATATAACAACTGCTTCATGGTCTCCAGGGATCTGGACAGGAGATCAAGATGAATCTAACAAGGTAAACATTACAATCATCACAAAAGGACGAATCACAAGATGAGGAAATAATATAACTTCTTAAATGGCATTTATCCCAAGTCTTTCAGACTATATATAATCATGAATGATTATAGCAAACAACAAATACTGACAAATTACTATCCAGCCACAAATGTAGTCTATAATACTCTCCCTCAGTGTTAGTGAATAGGAACCAATAACTATTTCTCTCTTTTATCATAAAACTAAATAACATTGCCTGGATCACAGAAAGATTTTGGGCTTACTTCTGTTTCTCAGACTGTCATTATACAGACTGTGTGTGAATATACACACTGATATGGTTTGGCCATGTCCTCACCCAAATCTCATGTTGAACTGTAGCTCCATAATTCCCGTATGTCATGGGAGGGACACAGTGTGAGGCAATTGAGTCATGGGGGTGGGTCTTTCCGACACTATTCTAGTGATAGTGAATTAGTCTGAGATCTGATAGCTTTATAAAGGGGAGTTCCCTCACACAGGCTCTCTTGCCTGCTGCCATGTAAAATGTGACTTTGCTCCTCATTTGCATTCCATCATGATTGTGAGGTCTCCCCATCCATGTGAAACTGTGAGTCAATTAAACCTCTTTCTTTTTTAAATTATCCAGTCTCAGGTATGTCTTTATTAGCAGTGTGAGAACAGACTAATACACACACACACACACACACACACACATGCATATATAAAAAATGGAATG
Source organism: Nomascus leucogenys (assembly GCF_006542625.1). Lineage (NCBI taxonomy): Eukaryota > Metazoa > Chordata > Mammalia > Primates > Hylobatidae > Nomascus > Nomascus leucogenys. The sequence goes on along the minus strand of NC_044385.1, from coordinate 45,367,527 downwards.
TAGATCATTTTTTAAACAAATACCAACATCCTTCAAATATAGAATGCAAAGGTTACAGAAAATCTTCCTATTCACTTCTTAGGGAATTACTATAAATAATTTGAAGTATTATTATTATTATTTTCTTTTTCATCTTTGCTCAGATGACAATAAAACAACTGTCATTATTATCATTTGTAAACCATGTTAAATCTAATACTGTGTTAAGTAATACTGAATAGAGAGAAAATTGCCTTCATTCTCCAGGATTTATATCTGTAACTTCTCCTGTTTCATTATTATCTGGTCATGATTTTTAATGCCTAATGGGAAATTAGGCAATGATCTCCATCCTAATTTTTACAAGACATTCATCCACTTATTTAAAGAAGGTAAATAGTATATTTTTACTATTTGACAGAACATAAAATTAATGTTTATGTGGGGTGAGAAACATGGTCGATGTTCATGTAGACCCCATGTTTATCCTGTGGTTGAAGTGTCTTTTTTTTTTTTTTTGAGACAGTGTCTCACTCTGTCACACAGGCTAGAGTGCAGCAGCGTCATCTCAGCTCACTGCAACCTGCGCAACCTGGGTTCAAGCGATTCTCCTGCCTCAGCCTCCTGAGTAGCTGAGATTACAGGCGCCTGCCACCATGCACAGCTAATTTTTGTATTTTCAGTAGAGATGGGGTTTCACCATGTTGGCCAAGCTGATCTTGAACTACTGACCTCAGGTGATTCACCTGTTTCGGCCTCCCAAAGTGGTGGTATTACAGGTGTGAGCCACCACACCCAGCCTGAAGTATCATTTTATCAGCATACCTGAAGTAAAAATGGTACTGAAACTCACCTACCTTAAGCTGAGTAATGTATACAGTTCTGTAACATTGTTAAAACTAAGACACAGAATTTTTCCATCATTTTGCCTGTTTGTGATAAACTCCATCCCCTCACACCTTATAAAGTTGCAATCAACATTCAAGTACAGTACAATATTTTTAAAGACATATGTTTCAATTTGTCTTGGGTAAGTAGCTAAGACTGCGATTTCTGAGTCATTTGGTAAATGTATATTCAACTTTAAAAGAAACTACCGAATTAATTATCAACATGGCTAAACTACTTTGCATTCCCAGCAGCAGTGTATGAGACTTCCAGACACTTTGCACGTTTGCCAAAACTTACTATTACCAGGTTTTTTGTTCCTGTTTTTGTTCATTTTACCCACTCTAGTGGGAGTATAGTAGTATCTCACGATGCTTTTGATTTACATTTCTCTAAGAACTAACAATGTTGAGCATCTTTTCATGTGTTTATGTTCCATTCATATATTTTCTTTTGCGAAATTATGTTCAATTTTTCCCCCATAATTTTATTTGGTGATTTTTCTCCCTACTGGTTCGTAAGAGTTGTTTCTATATTTTGAAAACAAATTATTTACAAGATAAATGTTTTGTAAACATTTCCTCCAAGGCTGAGACATGTCGTTTTATTTTCTGCACAATGTCTTTTAAACAGCAAAGTTTTTAGGTTTAGAATTTTCCAATTTATTAATTTTATGTGGTTTGACATTTTGTGTTCTAAGAAATCTTTGATCAACCCATCATTTCATAGATTATGTTCCTATATTTCCTTCTAGAAATTATATATTTAAGTTTCAGATGTGTATGTTCATTTTGAGTTAATTTTTTTATATAGCATGAGTTATTATACAAGTTAATTTTCCCATATATATGTCAAAACATCCAACATTAATTGTTGAAAATACTACCTTTTTCCTCTTTAAGTTACTTAGAAAATTACTTGCTTGTATAGGCATGGAATTATTTCTGGACTCTCTATCTTAGTGTCTATCCTTATGCCAATAGAATATTGTCTTAAAATCACTTAGTGTAAATCCTCTAACTCTGTTTTTCTCTTTTTTTAAAATTTCAACAGTTGTTTGGGGTACAGGTAGTTTTTGGTTACATGGATAAGTTCTTTAGTGGTGATTTCTGAGATTTTAGTGCACCCATCACCCAAGCAGTGTACACTGTGCCCAATATGTAGTCTTTTATCTGGCACCCTCCTCCCAAACTTCCCCTGCAAGTACCCAAAGTCCATCATATCACTCTTATGCCTTTGTGTCCTCATAGCTTAGCTCCCACTTATAAGTGAGAACATACGATATTTGGTCTTCCATTCCTGAGTCACTTCACTTAGAATAATGGCCTCCAGATCCATCCAAGTTGCTGCAAAACACATTATTTCATTCCCTCTTATGGATGGGTAGTCTTCCATGGTATACACATATATACCACATTTTCTTTAAACAGTCATTGTTCAGTGGGTACTTAGGTTGATTCCATATCTTTGCAACTGCAAATTGTCCTGTTATAAACATGTGTGCACGTTTCATACAATGATTACTTTTCCTTTGGGTAGATTTATATCCAGCAGTGGGATTGCTGGATTGAATGGTAGTTTTATTTTTAGTTCTTTAAGGAATCTCCATACTGTTTTCCATAGTGGTTGCACTAATTTACATTCCCATGAGCAATATAAAAGTATTCCCTTTCACCACATCCATGCCAACATCTGTTTCTTTTTTAATTATGGCGATTCTTGCAGGAGTAAAGAGTAAAGTGTACTTCTTGCAGGAGTAACGTATCTCATTGTGGGTTTAATTTGCATTTCGCTGATGATTAGTGATGTTGAGCATTTTTTCATATGTTTGTTGGCTGTTTCTATGTCTTCCTTTGAGAAATGTCTACTCATGTCCTTTGTTCACCAACTCTGTATTTTCTTATTAAAAATTGTTTAGCAAGTCAAAGATCTTTGCATTTTAATATAAATTTAGGAAATGTTCATTTTTAACTAAAAATAAGTCCACTATGAGTTTATCTTTGTGAGCAATTTAAGTAGACAGTAACCATGAACCCCTAAAAGGTCCAAAGACTGGTGGGGAAAAAACAATGCAGAAAGAATACTCCTTCCAAGGAATGCCTCCTAGATACTTCTCTTTCACAATCACCATCCATCAATTCATTTCTTCCTCCTTTAGGGGGTACAATAAAAAATTATTCTATTGAATTTTATTTGCAAGCTTTACTTTCATGGTAATGTTTATTTATTTATTTATTTATTTTCAACAGGTACTTTTTAATTTATGAAAATTTGTGAAAATACTGTCTGAGTAGTGAATTTGAGCTAACAAAATGAAAGTAGCAAGTGCAGATAATTTCTTAATGGAATTTATCTCTGTAGAAAAAAAGAGAAGGGAGTAATATCCAAAGAAGAAAAGCAACAGAAGATGAATAAAAGGTTATTGTTGTTTATTGGGGTGGGTGGGTAAGAGCTTACTTGAATAAGTCTATTTTTTAGAAGAAAGAGCTGATATACAGGGAGGGGTTGATGGTAAAAGGATAACTGATGAAGTGGAAAAAGAGAGACCTATAGCACAGGTAGACAATTATCCCTAGGCAGAAGCAAGGACTGGGGTTAGGGTGGGTACAGATGCAGACACGCTTTTAAGTGCAGAGAAGCTAAGTGAAGAGTTATTCACAATTTTCTTTTTAAAAAATACTGTTCTGATATTAGGGAGCTGAAGACATCATGACTTTCAAGACTATAAGGCATAAATAGGTTTTGAGGCATGTTTTGCTTGGTGATTCCCTTTAACAGTAAAATAAGATCCTGATCTATTTAAACAAGGTCACTCAATTAAAATAGTGACTCATTTGTGGTAAGCCCTGTCGAAATATTTAAGTTGTGTGCTCTTAAATTAGTTACTATCAATATTATGAGTCTCTGGTTTGTAGATAGAGACCTGAAAACAGAAAACATTAGCTTCAGTTTGGTTTTGTGACTATTGTCTTAAGCAAGTATGGTAACTCAGCAGGCCTCAGTTTCCTCACCAGTAAAATTAGAAGATTATAAAATAAGGGGAATATCTTCTCTTCCAGCTCTAGAATTCTGTAATCTATGGCTTTGCTAGGTTTCTAAAAGCAAGGAAGCAAAATTTGGGGAATTCCTATTATAAGATTTTCTCTTACATCAAGGCAGAAGTTGATGAATTTAAATTAAAAACACATGAGATTAACAGATCAGCTTTATTTCAGAAAAGAACAAGTATAAGGGAGATTATCAGATCACAGGGGCCTGACATCATGGATCATCTCGGGTAGTATCCAATTCTATTAATGACTTCTAGAACACTTATTTGACCTCTAAAAGACTGATTTTATTTTTCACAATAAGAATTAAAAATAATATGTTCTTTTTAATACTAATCATTCAATCCAACACAATTTATATAGATGTCAAGTACTATTAGTACAGTGCACCTTGCACTACAATAAAATTCTGCCATGCTTTTCATTAAATAAAAAAGCATTTTAGTATTAAATCCATTAAAGCACTGAAATATCAAACAAATGAAATAACTAACATTCACTACATTGAATTGAATCTATTCAACATTTTTATTAAACTTAGACTTCTGTAATTAAAATAAGAAAAGCATGTTTTGCAACAATGAGCTTGACTACATATGATAGTCTAAGTTCTTTACTGGGACAGACATCCACAAGATGATACACCAATGAGATCCTAAAGATTTATACAGTATAGTTATATAAAAAATTATACCATAACTTTATAAGGGCTATAAAAAGTACTAGTTGAACTACCAAAGAAAAAAGTAACCCTTAAGGCAATATATACTTCCAACTGCTGATAATTATTTCCCTTATTTCAACAACTATTAATCATATAAAATGTACAAAGAGCAGATGCCTGTCATCAGACAACCTATCTCATCTTTAGCACTTGTTATAAATGAATGTTCAAAATCTGAATGCTGAATTAACTAATCAATTAAAAATAAAAGATAGGTTCTGGTCTCAAGGATCCTGTAGCAATACACCACAGGTAACAAAATTATGAACACATTTCCACAAATGGCAAATAAGTTTTACTTACATCTAATCACACACTGGACACTGTTCTAATTACTTTTTCTCCTTCAATTTTCCCATTTCCATCTGGTACTATTATAGTCATTCCCATTTCACCTATGAAACAACTGAGGCTTAGTACAGGTAGGTGAGTTCTTCAAAGTCACAGAACGAATCACAAAGGTTGGAACATAAATCTAGGCAGTCTCACCCCAGAACCAATGCTCCTAACTACCACAGCAGCTGTTTCATCTCAGTCCCTTTGTTGTTCATTCTGCAGTTGTGTCTGTGTGTGTATGTGTGCGTATACGTGTGTGTTTTCAAACTGAGGATATAGAACTGCAGACTTCACTTGCAAAACATATGTAAATACTCTATATTACGTCTCCTCTAGATGGCTGCATACTCTTCTTTCTTTTGCTTGTCTGCTCTCCTCCATGTATCCAAATTCTTTGACACTAGCTTAAACCCCACCACTCTCGTGGGACTCTCTCCCTCCTACAGCTCTGATTGCAGCTGACTACAGGTATTCTTTAATTGGTTAATATGTTTATTCTGTCTCCAAAGCCAGAGTGAAAGCACATTGAGATTAAGAACATGTATACTTCAATCTGTCACAATGTTTAGTTGTTAATTGATTAAACTCACCTGGATATTCAAGTTACCACAGTAAGAAAAGCTCAGCTGAAACAAATGATATATTCATCTGCTATAAAGTCTGTTTATCCACTGATTAATCTCCAGAATTCCCCAGTTTCTAGGGAAAGAACAGTTTAGATTTTAACTGTATTTAAAATAAACATGAAACCTGATGTGCTCGACCACCCACACATACCCTCACATATGAATGGTATGTAATAAAAATGGTCTTTCCATGAAAATGCAAACCAATATAAGGCAAATTATCTTAAATTTCACTTAAGTCAAATAATCAACCTAAAACTTTAAAATAAGCAAAGATAATGCCAGATTTTGCCAGGTAGGAAAAAAAACAAATTTGTCAAGCTTTAAATTGCAGAATTCTCCTAGTAATTATAAGATTAGCAGTTCTAGCAGTTCTAAATTTCTCATCTCAGTGGTACAGATAGGATATTTTTTCATTAGTGACTTAGCTGCTTAAGTTTTTAAAAGCTGGACTTTAAAATTATTGAGCTTGCCTTGGCATGATTCAGTTTTGGGGTATGTTTAACCTTTGGTAGGACTGTGAAGCCAGTGGACGCCTCACAATAGGAAGAAGTGTGTATTACATTTACTGTTTATACCAATAGTCATGTATTCCATAGGAACAAAATTGTAGTTTTTCCATTAAGATGTCTACTGAACACAATGACTCCAAATCAAAGGAAGCTTGTGAGCAAAGGTACAATGTAGACCACATTGCCAGTGCATCTGTTCTAGGGTTCCGCAATGAAGCAGCAGCCACATCATATATTAGAAAAGTTATCCCCCTTTATGCCATGACCAACTCTCAGACAGATGTTGAGTTATTTGGCACCTCATTAAAGGACAAATAGTTTGAGAAGCAGCATGTGTTTTCCTTGGCTTCAATTCCAAACATACTTCATATTATGAAGCATTTTATGTTTCAAAAAATTACAACTTCATTTTATTTATTTTTTTAGCAATTAGCTTTGAGTTACCTATAGTATAAATATTGAATCTGACACCTTAATAATATAGTTTCAAATTCTCCACTACTCATTCTATAAGGCTAGACAAAAACATGAAAACAACAACAACACTACAGGCCAATATTCTTGAGGAACAGAGAAACATAAATCCTCAACAAAATACTAGCAAATTGGATCCAACAGCACATCAAAAAGATAATACACCATGATCAAGTGGGATTTATCCCAGGAATGCAAAGATGATTCAATATATGCAAATCAATAAATGTGATACATCATAAAAGAATGAAGGATCAAAACCATCTCATTAGGTCAATAGACAAAGAAAAGGCATGTGATAGAATTCAACATCCCTTCATGATAAAAACCCTCATGAAATTAGGCATAGAAGAAACATACCTCAACAAAATAAGGGCCTTATACCACAAAGATACAGCTAACATCATACTGAATGGGGAAAGCTGAAAGTCTTCTCTCTAAAAACTGGAACAAGACAAGGATGCCCACTCTCACTGTTCCTATTCAAGATAGTGTTGGAAGTCCTAGCCAGAACCATCAGGCAAGAGAATGAAACTGAAAATGAGGACGTCAAATTGCCCTTCTTTGCAGATGGTGTAATTCAATATCTAGAAAAAATCTATAGACTCCACAAAAAAACTTAGATCTAATAAATTAATAAATTCAGTAAAGTTTCATGATATAATATCAATATACAAAAATCAGTATTGTTTGTATACATTAATAATAAACTAGTTGAGAAAGAAATCAAGAAGGCAACACAATTTGTAACAGCTAAAAAATAAAATTAAATACTTAGGAATAAATTTAACCAAGGAAGTGAAAGAACTCTGCAAGGAAAACTACAAAACACTAATGAAAGAAATTGAGGATAACACAAACAAATGGAAAGACATCCCCTGCTCATGAATCAAAAGAATAAATATTATTAAAATAAAATAACCATACTGTCCAAAGCAATTTGCAGATTCAATATAATTCCAATCAAAATAGCAATGCCATTTTTTCACATAAATAGAAAAAACAATCCTAAAATTCATGTGTTAACAAAGAAGTGTCTGAACTGCAAAAGCAATCCTAAGCAAAAGAAACAAAGCTGGAGGCACCACATTACCTGACTTCAAAATATATTACAAGACTGTCATAACCAAAACAGCACAGTTTTTGTATAAAAACAAACACATATACCACGGGACAAAGTAGCAAACCCAGAAATAAATTCACATTTTTTCAACCAAAGGATTTTTGACAAAGGAAGCAAGAACGTATGTTGGAGAAAGAACATTCTCTTCAATAAATGGTGCTAGGAAAATTGGTAGCCATAGCAGAAGAATGAAACTAGACCCCTAACTCTCACCAAATACAAAAATCAACTCAGGGTAGATTAAAGACTTATACATAAGACCTGAAACTATAAAAACTGCTAGAACAAAACAAAGGAGAAACACTTCTGGACATAGGTCTAGAAAAGATTTTATGGCTAAGACCTCAAAAGCACGGGCAACAAAAACAAAAATAGACAAATGAGACTACAGTAAATTTAAAAGCATCTTCACAGCAAAGGTAACAATCGACCTAGTGAAGAGACAATCTGTTGAATGGAAGAAACTATTTGCAAACTATTCATCTAATAAGAGACTAATATTCAGATATAGAAGGAATTCAAGTTAAAAAAAATCTCATTGAAAAATGGGCAAGCACATAAATCTACATTTCTCAAAAGAAGACAGACAAATGGCAAATAGGTGTATGAAAATAAGTGCTGGGCTGGGCATGGTGGTTCATGCCTGTAATCCCAGCACTTTGGGAGGCCGAGGCAGGTGGATTGCTTGAGATCAGGAGTTTGAGACTAGCCTGGGCAACATGGCAAAACCCCATCTCTTCAAAAAATACAAAAATTAGCCAAATATGCTGGTGAGCACCTGTAGTCCTGGCTACTCCGGAGGCTGAGGTGGGAAGATCTCTGGAGCCTGGGAGGCAGAGGCTGCAGTGAGCCAAGATTGCACCACTGTACTCCAGCCAGGGTGAAAGTGTGAGACCCTGTAAAAAAATAAAAATAAAAAAGAAGAAGAAGAAAAAGAAAAAGAAAGGAAGAAAAGAAGGAAGGAAGGAAGGAAGGAAGGAAGGGAGGAGAAAGAAAGAAAGAAAGAAAGAAAGAAAGAAAGAAAGAAAGAAAGAAAGAAAGAAAGAAAGAAAGAAAGAAAGAGAGACGGAGGGAGGGAGGGAAGGAAGAAGGAAGGAAGGAAGGAAAGAAGGAAGGAAGGAAGGAAGGAAGGGAAAGGAAAGGAGGCAGGGAAAGAGGGAGGGAAGAAGGGAGGGAAAATGGGAAATGTACATCAAAACCACAATGTGATATAATCTTACCCAGTTGAATGACTATTAAAACCAAAAAAAATAGCAGATGCTGGTGAGAATGTGAAGAAAAGTGAACTCTTATACACTGTTGGTGGGAATGTAAATTAGTAAACCACTATGAAAAACAGTATGAAGATTTCTCAACTAAAAATACAACAAAAATATAATTTAGCAATCCCACGACTAGGTATTTATCAATGGAAAATAAATAAGTGTATAAAAGGGATGTTGCACTTACATGTTTATTGCTGCATTGTTCACAATAGCAAAGATATGGAATCGACCTAAGCTTCTATAAACAAATGGATTCAGAAAATGTGGTATATGTACATGATAGAATACTACTGAGCCATAAAAATGAAATAATGTCATTTGCAGCAACATGGATGAGAATGGAGGTCATTATGTTAAGTGAAATATACCAGGCACAGAAAGACAACTATCACATATTCTCACTCACGTAAGAACCAAAAGTTGGTCTCATGTAGGTAGACAGTAGAATAATAGATACCAGAGGCTGAGAAGGGTGTGTAAGCAGATGGGTAGGGAGATAAAAAGAGGTTGGTTATGAGTACAGGCATAGAGTTAGATAGAAGGAATAAGTTTTAATGTTCAATAGCAGAATAGGGTGACTATAGTTAACAACACTGTATTGTATATTTCAAAACAGCTAGAAGAAAGTACTTGAAATGTTCCTAATACATAGAAATGATACATATTCAAGGTGATAAACACTCCAAATACTCTGACTTGATCATTACAGTCAGCGCATATAACAAAATACCACATGTACCCCATAAATATATACCAATATTATGACAATTAGAAAATTGAAAGATGAAAAAATAATAGAGTTTGTATAATATTTTCTAGTTTACAAAGCATTTTCTTTTTTTGTGGATAGATTCAGCAGTTTATTTTTTTTGTTTTAACTATATTTTATTTAATTATATACAAATGTCATTTCAAAATGTAATTAATATCCAAAAATGATGAGATATTTAATGTTCCTTTTTTCATACTAACTCTTTGAAATCCAGGATGTATCTTCAACTTAGAGCACATACCTCAATTCAAACTGGCCAAATTTTAGGTACTCACTAGTCACATATGGCTACAGGCTGTCTTATTAGCCAGCACAGATCTACAGAATTCTTAACAAGGCAAGGGATGCTATTTTTATTATTATTATTATACTTTAAGTTCTAGGGTACATGTGCACAACGTGCAGGTTTGTTAGATATGTATACATGTGCCATGTTGGTGTGCTGCACCCATTAACTCATCATTTACATTAGGTATATCTCCCAATGCTTTCCCTCCCCACTTCCCCCACCCCACAACAGTCCCCAAAGTGTGATGTTCCCCGCCCTGTGTCCAAGTGTTCTCATTGTTCAATTCCCACCTATGAGTGAAAATATGCGGTGTTTGGTTTTTTGTTCTTGCGATAGTTTGCTGAGAATGATGGTTTCCAGCTTCCTCCATGTCCCTACAAAGGACATGAACTCATCGTTTTTTATGGCTGCATAGTATTCCATGGTGTATATGTGCCACATTTTCTTAATCCAGTCTGTCATTGATGGACATTTGGGTTGGTTCCAAGTCTTTGCTATTGCGAATAGTGCCACAATAAACATATGTGTGCATGTGTCTTTATAGCAGCATGATTTATAATTCTTTGGGTATATACCCAGTAATGGGATGGCTGGATCAAATGGTATTTCTAGTTCTAGATCCTTGAGGAATTGCCACACTGTCTTCCACAATGGTTGAGCTAGTTTACAGTTCCATCAACAGTGTAAAAGTGTTCCTATTTCACATCCTCTCCAGCACCTGTTGTTTCCTGACTTTTTAATGATGACCATTCTAACTGGTGTGAGATGGTATCTCATTGTGGTTTTGATTTGCATTTCCCTGATGGCTAGTGATGATGAGTATTTTTTCATGTGTCTGTTGGCTACATAAATGTCTTCTTTTGAGAAGTATCTGTTCATCTCCTTTGCCCACTTGTTGATGGGGTTGTTTGTTTTTTTCTTGTAAATTTATTTGAGTTATTTGTAGATTCTGGATATTAGCCCTTTGTCAGATGAGTAGATTGCAAAAATTTTCTCCCATTCTGTAGGTTGCCTGTTCACTCTGATGGTAGTTCCTTTTGCGTGCAGAAGCTCGTTAGTTTAATTAGATCCCATTTGTTCAACTTTGGCCTTTGTTGCCATTGCTTTTGGTGTTTTAGACATGAAGTCCTCGCCCATGCCTATGTCCTGAATGGTATTGCCTAGGTTTTCTTCTAGGGTTTTCATGGTTTTAGGTACAACATTCAAGTCTTTAATCCATCTTGAATTAAATTTTGTATAAGGTGTAAGGAAGGGATCCAGTTTCAACTTTCTACATATGGCTAGCCAGTTTTCCCAGCACCATTTATTAAATAGGGAATCCTTTCCCCATTTCTTGTTTTTGTCAGGTTTGTCAAGATCAGATGGTTGTAGATGTGTGGTATTTCTGAGGGCTCTGTTCTGTTCCATTGGTCTATATGTCTGTTTTGGTACCAGTACCATGCTGTTTTGGTTACTGTAGCCTTGTAGTATAGTTTGAAGTCAGGTAGCGTGATGCCTCCAGCTTTGTTCTTTTGGTTTAGGATTCCTGGACACATACACCCTCCCAGGACTAAACCACGAAGAACTTGAATCCCTGAATAGACCAATAATAGGCTCTGAAATTGAGGCAATAATTAATAGCCTACCAACCAAAAAAACTCCAGGACCAGACGGATTCACAGCCGAATTCTACCAGAGGTACAAGGAGGAGCTGGTACCATTCCTTCTGAAACTATTCCAATCAATAGAAAAAAAGGGAATCTTCCCTAACTTATTTTATGAGGCCAGCATCATCCTGATGCCAAAGCCTGGCAGAGACACAACAAAAAAAGAGAATTTTAGACCAATATCCCTGATGAACATCGATGCAAAAATCCTCAATAAAATACTGGCAAACCCAATCCAGCAGCACATCAAAAAGCTTATCCACCATGATCAAGTGGGCTTCATCCCTGGGATGCAAGGCTGGTTCAACATATGCAAATCAATAAATGTAATCCAGCATATAAACAGAACCAAAGACAAAAACCACATGATTATCTCAATAGATGCAGAAAAGGCCTTTGACAAAATTCAACAACCCTTCATGCTAAAAACTCTCAATAAATTAGGTATTGATGGGACATATCTCAAAATAATAAGAGCTATTTATGACACACCCACAGCCAATATCATCCTGAATGGACACAAACTGGAAGCATTCCCTTTGAAAACGGGCACAAGACAGGGATGCCCTCTCTCACCACTCCTATTCAACATAGTGTTGGAAGTTCTGGCCTGGGCAATCAGGCAGGAGAAAGAAATAAAGGATATTCAATTAGGAAAAGAGGAAGTCAAATTGTCCCTGTTTGCAGATGACATGATTGTATATCTAGAAAACCCCATCATCTCAGCCCAAAATCTCCTTAAGCTGATAAGCAACTTCAGCAAAGTCTCAGGATACAAAATCAATGTGCAAAAATCACAAACATTCTTATACACCAATAACAGACAAACAGAGAGCCAAATTATGAGTGAACTACCATTCACGATTGCTTCAAAGAGAATCAAATACCTAGGAATCCAACTTACAAGGGATGTGAAGGACCTCTTCAAGGACAACTATAAACCACTGCTCAACGAAATAAAAGAGGATACAAACAAATGGAAGAACATTCCATGCTCATGGGTTGGAATAATCAATATCGTGAAAATGGCCATACTGCCCAAAGTAATGTATAGATTCAATGCCATCCCCATCAAGCTACCAATGACTTTCTTCACAGAATTAGAAAAAACTACTTTAAACTTCATATGGAACCAAAAAAGAGCCCCCATTTCCAAGCCAAAGCATTTTCATAAAGGAGTCTCATCTAATTCTCTTAACCTATGAAACATATGATTGTTAGTCCTATTTTAAAGGTGGGCAAATGAAGCTCACAAAGGACAAATCGTTTGCCCAAGGTCAGATAAATAATAATGTGATGCAGGAAAGACTCAAATGTTTAGAAGACATAAATTCCAAGTTCAGTGTTTCTTCCACTTTTATGGCCTCTAATGAGATGAGTTCATTTGTATCTTAAAGGCATATTGGTCTTCAACATCTCCTACTAAAATTCAAACCTTCATGTTATCTGTTGAATTATTAAATTGCTTTTTTAATCTTTATTTTAAAACATGTTTGTGTTCACACACATACATACATATAAAATATAAAAACATGTAAAACATTAAGAGTTATTCATCATTCTATGAATTGATCCCTGTACTCACACACACACACATATTTTTCAAACAGTTGCCATAAACAAGAAAATTCTATTTAAAATCTTTTTTTAAATGTACCCTTACATTATAAATCTTCTACTATGCAGCTATGCAATATTAATAATGGTTATTGACTGCATAATATTCCATTATGTCTTCACCATAATTACTTAACTATTTGCATATTAGACATTGAGATTACATCCAGGTTCATATTAGAGAATACGCTGTTGAGAAAAAAAGTTCTTACACTTCTATGAGAAGACTAGTTATTTGCTAGCTATTATAATAAGTAACAACCCAGCTGAGTTTAAATTTACGTAATCAATCAATGACAATTTACTTCAATAAACATGTTTCTGAAACCTAGTCAATCAGTGACAGCTCAGAATTCTGAAAGTCAGCCAATTGGAAACAGCTTCAGTTTAGTAATTGCATTTTTAAAGTCCGCAACAGATGCACACTGGTAACCATGCTCCTACAACTAAGGGTCAGCCAATCACTAAACAGTGACATCTCAGAAGAACTTCAAATTTCTGGACTCCACACTGCAAAAACCCTACATAAAATCAGCTTCATGCTTTGCTCAGAAAGGCTGAACCTCACAAGCAAGGCTTTCCCTTGCTTAAAATATTAATAAATTCAGTATTTTATTTCAGATATTGAGTGGTGGTCTTTTCTTTCAAAACAGATGATAACTTGTATAGTAAGATTTGCTCTTCCTTTTAATTGTTGAAGAACAAATTCTCAGGAAAGCACTTATTAGATCAAATAGCATAATGATATATAATGTCATGCAATCTTTCTCAAGAGTTATTTTGGTTTATAATGCCATTAGCACTGTATAAATGTATCTGTGCCATACCAACTTTAACAATACTGGAGGCTATAATATTTTTAAATGTTTGCTGATTTAGCAAGCATAAATTGGTAACTTAGGGTTGCTTTAATTAGTGAGTTTAGATAATTTTTTAAGAGTACAGATTAGCATAAGAGTATAAGACCATAAAGGACCCCAGGAAAAGGAACTGAGAAGGCACAAAAGCAAAACTATGCCCATTGTGGGTCATATTGGCAATTATAGACAAGAGGAGACAATTAATCTTTATAACAATTAGCCAGCACACATGCTTTTAAAGAAATGGTGTTTGTAAATTGCTCTTTCTGGGAAGTAGATTATGAAACTGAGGTAAGCATTCCAGAAAATTATTACGGAGTACTCTCAGGATCTGCATCTGTGGAAGTGAGGACAGGAAGCAGGTCTGGCAAGGGGAGATGCTAGGTTTTGGTGCCAACTGCAGTCTCAACAACAGTCACAATGAACCCCATGGCTGCCCCAGCCAGGGTCCAAGCAAACAAGGCCTTTTATACCTCCACAATGATCAGTCACTGAATGCAGGCTGCCCCAGAAAGTGAACAGGACTTTGGTGAGGGAAAATGACTAAGGGAAATTCCTGAGACAGCTGAGCCATCCACCTGTCCTGAAAAGGGAGGCTGGGTGGTGTAGCCTAGCATGCGGAAGAGAAACAAAGAATGCACTCAAAGGATTTAATTTAAGAGCACTGAATGAAGGGACATTTTATAGAGGTGCAGGCAGGGTTATGAAAACTGACAAGGAATGGTGAAGCACCCAAGGACTAGTCACAATGAGGAGTTGTTACCATCCCTAGGCCTGCAGGGCAAGGAAAGATACAGTGCTACTGAAATCTGACAAGAGCTGAAGTCAGCAATGAGGGGGTCGCCTCATTATCTCAGAGTAATTAAAGGAAAATAGGCTCTGCAAAAACTATGGCCTAGGAAGGAGAAAGAGAGATAATAAATACCTCAATTACTCTTCATCTTCCCTGACTTCTTCTATTACTGCTTCCCATAGGCAAAAATCAAATGCAGTCCAAAGATCAAGGGAGCACTGTCTTTGTCTGCTCAGGTTGCTATAATAAAATACCACAGACTGGGTAGCTTATTAACAACACAAATTTATTTCCCATTGTTCTGGAGGCTGGCACGTCCAAGATCAAGGCACTGGTAGATCCGGTGTCTGCTGAGGGATCCCGTCCTCGTTCACAAATAGTGCTTTTTCACCATGTACTCATATAGTGGAAGGGGCAAGGGGTCCCTCTGGGGTCACTTTTATGAAGGCATTAATCACATGCATGAGGGCTGCATCCTCATCACCTAATCATCTCCCAAAGGTCAACCTCCTAATACCATCACCTGGAGGATTAGGATTTCAGCATGTGAATGTTGATGTGGGGACACCCACATTCAGACCATAACAAGAGGTCCTAGAGAGATCGACCTCCTACAGCAGAGAGAAGAGCAGAGAATGGATCTGAAGGAGTGAGCAGTATGACCAGCATAAGCATGGAAATACTTTTCTACTTTAAAAGATTTACATTACATTGATGGCCACCCACTCAGGCCTGGTATGACTCACCCTTGCCTAAATTCTGAGTCCTTGCCAGTCATGAAGCAGCAGAGGTGCTCAGAGTACCCAGCGTCACTGGAGACTGCTCTTGACCAGGTATTAAAGAGAAGCTGAAGCAGCATAGCTTGAGTAATTGCCCACATTATTTCCCTGGCCAGACTTCAAATCTAGCAAATGAAGGTACAAACAGTAACAAGCCAGACACAGACACATCAGCATCACCTTTGCAAGTCTTGTAGTAACCATGATGCATATTAATGTTTTGGGAAGCAGCAAATACAGATGTTTTGGGGAAGGCAAGCCAACTGCATTTTTCCTTTGTAATTCCAAGGTCCTTATATAATGAAGGAACGATACATAGACCAAGAACAGCATTAACACTATGCTGGTCTGTGCAAACAATGAGAAGAGAAAGATGGATACAACCAATCTTCAGAAATCTGGGAAGCAAACAGCCCTTAAGTTTGGTTAGGAATACAGTTCAAATGTGTAAATGACTTTGAGCTTATGCAATGAACAATTATCTTTCCACTTTCTTCCATATTCCTTTTACTACAGCTATACAGGCAAGTCACTGTGCCTGATATACAATTCCCGTTGTAGTTTTCATGCTTTTATTTAGGTTTAGCCTGTGCCTAAATGCCTACCTAACTGGGTTCTAGTTTCCTATTTCTTTCAAAACCCAGCTCACGTCACATTCTTTTTCTTAGCTTTTCTAGACTTCTGATTCCTCCAGTCCAAATTAAATCTCTTCTCATATTTTTCTATAATACATTTTATACATATTTACTTTATAGAATTATGTTTTATATGTTATTTATTTATGAACTAGTCTCTTCTTCTACTGGTCTGTTTATTTTATATATATATTTCAGTCACAATTACTTAGCAGGAGCTTAACATTTTTAAAACAAAGAAATGACCAAGTAAAATTTCATATAAAATCTTATAACTATCAGAAAAAAAATAGCACATACCTGCACCTGCTACACAGTAGTTATGTGTTAGTTCTGGGCCTGTTTTCCCTGGGACCCACTCTTTGCCCTTCCCTGCTTCGGGTTTGTATTTTATGGCCTGGGAGGAATAATTTTGACTACTGCATATCCCAGGCACCCCTGACAGCTAACTCCTGAGTTCACCCAATAAAATCACCAGTGGGAGTCTAGAGGGTAAAAGGAGGGAAGAAACCAGGGTGTGACCTTTCTGTGTCTCAGTTTCTTCATTTCTAAACTGGGAATAAAATTTTGCATAAAGTAGACATCAAGATAACTATGTAAAGACTTTAGATAATACCTGGCACATCATAACTCTCAAAAAATACTCATTATTTAAGTATGTTCCAAAAGT
The DNA here is from genome assembly GCF_006542625.1 of Nomascus leucogenys. Taxonomy (NCBI): domain Eukaryota; kingdom Metazoa; phylum Chordata; class Mammalia; order Primates; family Hylobatidae; genus Nomascus; species Nomascus leucogenys. Next base: position 45,350,489 of record NC_044385.1, on the reverse strand, counting down.
TTTCATATTGTCTTTATAATTTTTTTATTTTACTTTAACTTTGGGGATACATGTGCTTAACAGGCAGGTTAGTTACATAGGTATACATGTTCCATGGTGGTTTGCTGCACCTGTCAACCTGTCATCTAGGTTTTAAGCCCCACATGCCTTAGGTATTTGTCCTAATGCTCTCCCTCCCCTTTCCCCCGACTCCCCAACAGGACCTGGTATGTGATGTTCCCCTCCCTGTGTCCATGTGTTCTCATTGTTCAACTCTCACTCATGAGTGAGAACATGCAGTGTTTGGTTTTCTGTTCCTGTGTTAATTTGCTGAGGATGATAGTTTCCAGCTTCATCCACGTCCCTGCAAAGGACATGAACTCATCCTTTTTTATGGCTGCATAATATTCCATGATGTACATGTGCCACATTCTCTTTATCCAGTCTAACATTGATGGGCATTTGGGTGGGTTCCAAGTATTTGCAATTGTAAATAGTGCTGCAATAAACATAAGTGTGCATGTGTCTTTATAGTAGAATGATATATAATCCTTTGGGTACATACCCAGTAATGGGATTGCTGGGTCAAATGATATTTCTGGTTCTAGATCCTTGAGGAATCACCACACTGTCTTCCATAATGGTTGAACAAATTTACACTCCCTCCAACAGTGTTAAAGTGTTCCTATTTCTCCACATCCTCTCCAGCATCTATTGTTTCCTGACTTTTTAATGGTCACCATTCTAACTGGCATGAGATGTTATCTCACTGTGGTTTTGATTTGCATTTATCTAATGACCAATGATAATGAGCTTTTTTCATATGTTTGTTGGCTGCATAAATGTCTTCTTCTGATAAATGTCTGTTCATATCCTTTGCCCAATTTTTGATGGGTTGGTTTTTCTTTTTCTTGTGAATTTGTTTATTTTACTTGTAGATTCTGGATATTAGACCTTTCTCAGATGAACAGATTGCCTATGTCCTGAATGGTATTACCTAGGTTTTCTTCCAGGGTTTTTATGGCTTTAGGTTTTATATTTAAGTTTGTAATCCATCTTGAGTTAATTTTTGTATAGGGTGTAAGGAAGGGGTCCAGTTTCTATTTTCTGCATATGACTAGTCAATTTTCCCAGCACTATTTATTTATTTATTTGTTTTTTTAGACAGAGTCTTGCTCTAACGCCCAGGCTGGGGTACAGTGGCACAATCTTGGCTCCCTGCAAACTCTGCCTCCCAGTTTCACGCCATTCTCCTGCCTCCGCCTCCTGAGTAGCTAGGACTACAGGCGCCCACCACCATGCCCAGATAATTCTTTGTATATTTAGTAGAGATGGGGTTTCACTGTGTTAGCCAGGATGGTCTCGATCTCCTGACCTCGTGATCCACCCGCCTCGGCCTCCCAAAGTGCTGGGATTACAGGCATGAGCCACAGCGCCCAGCCCCCAGCACCATTTATTAAATAGAGAATCATTTCCTCATTGCTTGTTTGTGTCAAAGTTTGTCAAAGATGGGATGGTTGTATATGTGTGGTGTTATTTCTGAGTCCTCTGTTCTGTCCCATTGGTCTATATATCTGTTTTGGTACCAGTACCATGCTGTTTTGGTTACTGTAGCCTTGTAGTATAGTTTGCAGTTAGGTAGCATGATGCCTCCGGCTGTTCTTTTTGCTTAGTATTGTCTTGGCTATACAGGCTCTTTTTTGGTTCCATATGAAATTTAAAATAGTTTTTTCTAGTTCTGTGAAGAAAGTCAATGGTAGCATGATGGTGATTGTATTCAATCTATAAATTACTTTGGGCAGTATGGCCATTTTCATGATATCGATTCATTCTATCCATGAGCATGGACTCTTTTTCCATTTGTTTGTGTCCTCTCTTAATTCCTTGAGCAGTGGTTTGTAGTTCTCCTTGAAGAGGTCCTTCACGTCCCTTGGAAGTTGTATTTCTAGATATTTTATTTTTTTGTAGCAATTATGAATGATCCCCCTAATTTGAAAATGGACAGAAACACACTTTCAGGCTATATTTTCCAACCATGGAAATATTTCATATTATATGATTATAAGTAACAGTTATTAATAATTCTATATACATACAATGTGTCATAAATTATGACAATTTATTAATCAACAGCTGTTAGACCATATATTTGGGGAACTCTGACCACCAATAATTTAAATAATTTACTAATGAGAACCCTGAAGAATTTAAACACACACTGACACCAATATAAAAAGATTTACTAGTAAATACAATAATATTTCCATTTTATTTTTCTAATTTAACAAATTTAATCTAAAAATAAAACTTCATACACATATGTATGTATGTACATGTAATATGTATATGTATATATAATATTTGTTTTCACTATTTGACAAAATATTACGTATTGCTCCATTGTGTGCTATCGTATTTATAAACTTTACAGTCCAGAAAAACAGATACTGACAACTTACTAGGGACAGTGTTTTAGTTCGTTGAATTTCTGTAAGTATTGACAAACATTAAATTACACACAGAAATGTTTATAATAAAAAGCATACCATGAATCTTTTGGTGAGTAGTGAGAAAATATGAAATAATTTGATTATTATAAAGTAATTATTCAGTGATTCAGGCTAAAAATGAAGATTAAGGATATGTAATAAAACTCCTTTCATCTGCATTGTTCTTTAAGTTCTAAAAAAACTTCTGCCCCCCCAACCTTATACCAGTTTTTGAAATACTTTGACTGTCCATGAAAATAAATAAAGCAATTGAATGAAGATGAGAGTACAATATGAAGAAAAAAATCTTTCAAAGAATGTCTTTGAACAAACTATAGATAAGGAAAATAATCAGAATTGTTTTAAAAATCTCTACCTCTATTTATGAAATATCATTTCAAGCCCTAACACATATATGTAGAATTCCACGTTTTCATAAAATGTTGGTCTTAGACAATGATCTTGGTAACCAGAGAATTGTTCATTGTATATACTCAACTAAGAGTTACTTTTTATTAAATTCTTAATTCCTCAAACATTTTTAAATGTCTTTTATATATTTCAAAGAAGTAACTGAGGAAAGTATGTGATGATTATTGTAATAACTGCATTGTACAACATAATTGTAGAAGATAAATGCTTTAAACCAACTGGTCCTTAAAAAACTGGCTCTTGTCTCCAATCTCACACTTTATATCTACATATCACACTCTACCATCTTGGTCTTATTTTTTGGTGATCATTCCGATACCTAAAAATATTCAGTGATCCCTACCTCAGAAAGTTCAAACAAATGTATCTGGCTCTTTGGGACATAATCCCCAACCTTTCTTTTCCGTCACGTTTCATTGCTGCCCCTACTCATCTTACTTCCTGAGTTCTATCTTGTGCTTGAGCCAGTCCCAATTTCCCTTTGAAGAACTCCCACTACACACAACTTCAAAATCTAGCAGACATCCCTATCTTTCTTGCCGGAGTAAAAGGACTTCCTTTTCTGAATTGTCAGTACACTTTACTTACATCTGCACCATCCCTCCACAGCCCGGCATTTTTTACTTGAAATTGTTATAGTTTTACCTCCCCGTGTGGAATATGAGCTCTGGAAAAGCAGGGGCTTTTTGTTTTAGCATGGCACCAGTACTTGGCACAGTGCTTTGCACATAGTAGTCCCTAGATAAATATGTTTGAATGAATGAATATTTATTTGTATATGAAGATGTGGATCCGATGCTAGCTCTGCAGGTCATTGAATAAATCATTAATCTCGAAATCCTCAGTCATTTTATCAATAAACTGGGAAAAAATGACAACCTCTATATTCCTTCCTCACAGGGAAGTTGTGACTATCACATGAGATGATACATGTGAAAGAATTTTCTTTACCTGCAGTGTCCTACACAAATGCCTTTATTATACTTTTTTTATATCCCACTACAACGCTTAGTATACAGTAGTTTGCACCACGCACTTTTCATTCCATAAGTATTCAATGAAGCATGCTGACTGAAGACAGAGAAAATTCCACATCCATTAACACTGTCATTCTGTCCTCCTTTAAAAATTGTGATGGCTTAATAGCTGCTTTTTCCTCTTCTTCACTAGACATTAAACAAACTGAGATTTACTTTGGCAATCTATACATTGAGTGCTGAGGATTATAAAGCTGCCACAACTCTTTGATCTAAGTTCTAAGTAAGATAGCGTTAAACCATCACTGTACTCTGATTACTTCCTGTTCTCAGAGTGAGCCCAGTGTCAACTGAAACACGGATCCTACTGAAAAGTATCTACTCATGATTTTAAGAACTGTAAATTATTTGAGGCCAGAATCCGTCTCTTGACTGCAGTTCATTATTTGTCATTAATTATTAACAATTATTCCATAAATTGCACATGTAATTTTATCACTCATAAATGTGACCACTTTTCTGAGAATGATTTCAGGAAAAATTCTAAGTAATTTGGTGAGCAGTCAGGAAGAAAATTTTTAAAACTTCACGTTTCCTGAAATATAGCTATATCTGCACACATAAATTTGGGGAAAAGCCCAAAGGAAGAAATTGAATAACTTATACACAATTTATGTAGGTTCTTGCCATAAAATCATGCATGAAACAAAAATAGTAACCATTAGATAACAATTTTTAGCTTCACCTACTCTTTAAAAAAACACATTCACATCTTATTCTTGGTACAATGCTTAAGTTTTCACAAAAGAATCACATCCATCAAAAAAAGCACTCCATATTATATTGTATTCAAGAGTTGAAAATCATATTCAAAGCTTAGGTGAAATTGATTAATATATTAAGTAGACATCTAGAGATGGAATTTCATGTATTATAGTTCTTGGCAAGCATTATTACACGATTCTTATTGGTAACTATCATGGGACTGTCACACAAGTCAGCCAGGCAGACAGGCACAATGAAAGAGGCAGAAGGAGCAGCCTGCACAATTCATGGTCAGATGATGGAAAGTTGTGTGTCAACTTGTGCCTAAGTATCAACACTTCAGGCAACTGAAGTCTTCTTTTCATAGCTGGTAGTTAGTTAGAAACAAAAATAAAGTGCAAATTCTAATTAGCTATGTGCCAGGCATTATGCCAAGTGTTTTACATCAATGCTAACAATAATGCTGTGAAATAATTTTCTTATTTGCATTTCGTAGATAAGGAAACAGAGGCTTCGAGAAGTTGAATAAGCTGACCTGTGTCCCAAAGCTAGTAAGGGCATCTGTTTAATACTAGAATTCCTATCTTTAATCCATGCTGTAAGTTAAGTCAACAGTTAAACTAACAGACTAGTTCAGATTAGAGAAAAAGGAACTATGTGTCACTAGGGAATGAAGCATAAATGGTAAAAGTTTACATCTTAACTCTCACTTGCAAGCCCTGCTCTGGCACTCCAAGGTCCTGGATCAATTCTGACCTTAGTCATGAAGAGATTTAAAGCATACTTTAAATAGATCAAATTAAACCATCATTTGAAGGGTTCTGACTCTAGGACTCACCCTAATAGAAAAGTATCTATCTTGTCCTTAGAAGCAAATCTCTACCTTGAATTCCAGTTCTGTTAACTAGGTCCCTGTCATCATCCCCTGTCCCTGGATCTAAATATTCTGCCCAAGATTCCAATGTTGATCATACCCTGGGGCTGAAGTGCTGCCCTTAGACTTCAGTCTTACCGATTCTTCCTCTAATTTTGGCACTTGTAATTTGGTGTCTAACTCTCTTGACTCAGATACTCTCATTCTTATCTACCTAGCTTTTAGACCATTAAAATTACTATTAATATTACCTGGACCTACCTAAGTCACAGCATGTTGCTATCTATTACTATACTCTCTGATAATCTAGCCTGCTTAGCTCTAAATTAAACAAGAACAGGCTTAGTCACACCCATATAGTAATAATAAGGTATTTGTCGTACTGCTGATAATTTACTTAAAGGATCCAATGCACATGGGAAAAAAAGTTGTCACCCTCTTCTCACTAAAAACTTTGGTTCTTGGTGATTTGAAAGATGAATACTGTATTTTAACTCTTTTGCTAATTTTCTTGTTAGTCACAAAGACTTTTTATTAAGGAGTGCCATCAATGCACACAGATGGAAAGGTATTAATTTGTTTGCTTTTATCTCATTTTTACAATGAAACCTCAAAAAAACCTCTAATAATGTTGATGTATCTTAAGCAGAAAGTAATTTTTGCCCTTCTTATTCTTTAAAATTTTGGTTTAGTTAGTGTGTTTGTTTCCTGGTTTGTTTTTTGGCTGGTAGCAAGGAAGCAAAGGGGGGATTAATGAAAGACTGGAGAAATGATACACTTTGTGCTTAATAGTGCTGTTGTGAGCATCCAGACATGATTTAAAGACAAAAATAACATCTAAGAGAATGAATATGTTATTTCTGGAGACATGGTTAGGTTATGCAAACCTTTTACACATTTCTTGGCCTAGCTCTGCAATTTATTCAGCTTAGAGAATATAAATGCATAAGAACTAACCCTCTTGGGAAACAATACTCTCTGGGTGAAAATCTCTTGGATATTTTAAATCTTAGCAAGATACTGTAAAAAAATGGAGAAAGTAAGTGAGCATTGAATGGAAAAAATATCTAGTCTAAAATTAATCTTAGGACATATGTGAGCTGTCTTAGTTCTCAAATCCTTTCCACAACCACACTCATATTTTTCACCATCTCTAATGAAAGCAGTCGAAGTTATGGCAATAACGACTAAAGGCTATAATTGCCTTATGAGAGGATTTCTGTTAGCTGATGAAAAAAGTCACAAGTTACAAACCAAAATAAACTGAAATTTCATCTTTCCTACTAAAAGATACAAAAGTGCCATTTAAAAAAATAAAACATGGTATAGCCAAGTAACAAGTGCAGCTTTTTTGAGCACTCTGGTCAGTAAAAATTAAAGCAAATAGACTAATACAAAGATCACCTCACAGATTATAAGGGGTGAATTTTGCTCAGCTACTAACAAATGTACACAAACCATCCAGCCTCCCTCTCAGAAAAACGGAGTGGAATTCTAACCCTCCTGAATGCTATTCTTGTCACTGAGAACTGACAACTAATACTTAAATTCATGATAATGATTAATTACTATCAGTAGTTCACAAAGTAATTCTTTCTGTGACAGTCTGTAAAGTCTTGCACACCTTGTGTCTATAATACACACACACTGATGCATACACACACACCTTGCTGTTCCATCCTTTCAGGAAACGCTACAACAATATTAGCTCAAAATCCCATAACTTTAAATAATTGCATTTATTGAGCACTTTCAGGTAACAAAAATTTTTGAATGATATAAATTATATTTAATATCCCTCAAGAACTTACAGGGTAGCTACCCTTTATTTCATTTTACAAATATGGAAACAAGGACACAGAATGGATAACTTTGCTCAAGATAACATATTTGAGATGTGAACTAATGTAAATGGCATAGATTGTATCTGAAACGGAAAATGATTTAACTGCATTACATGCCTACACTTCCAAAATTGTCTGATTATACAACTGTCACAAATTCCTGAGGATATAATATCTTCCAAGAATCAGGCGAGATTTCCCATTCCTCTGTCTGGACTTGATCTATGAGTGCCTGATCCTGTATTAGTGACTCCCTGTCACTGACCCAGATTATCTGTATTCCCTATAGGGCAGTGGTCCCCAACCTTTTTGGCACCAGGGACCAGTTTTGTGGAAGACAATTTTTCCACAGATGGCAGGGTGGGAGGGAGCTGGTTTCAGGATGAAACTGTTCCACATCAGATCATCAGGCATTAGTTAGATTCTCATAAAAAGCGTGCAACCTAGATCCCCCGCATGCACAGTTAACAAGAGGGTTTGCACTCCTATGAAAACCTAATGCCGCCTCTGATCTGACAGGAGGCAGAGTTCAGGCGGTAATGCCTGCTGGCTCAGCCACAGCTCACCTGTGGCTACATGGCCCAATTCCTAACAGGCCACAGGCCACTACTGGTCTGCAGCCTAGGGGTTGGGGGCCCCCTGCTATACAGTCCCTTTGCCAGTTTGGTGACCATCCACCTGCTGAATCTGCCTAGCAGAGTCCCTCTCACATAGTTGGTGCTTGATAAGTATTTATTCAATGGATGAATAAATAGGTGAATGCTCTATGGCTAATCCCAGCTATATGGAAGAAGGAGGAACAGTGGAAATAAAACGTCAACTCAACTCGGTATGTCATCCTTTGAAACTCTGGCTAATTTTCACATTCTCTATGAAGTGCCTCCCTAGCACCAGACAGTGTCCTTCAGAACTCTCTCAATTAATTGTACTTTCTTGTACTTTACTAGTCTTTAGCAATCTCTGTCTCCTGCTGGACGGTTGGGTTCCCTGAGCCCAGAACATAGTAGTAGTATCAATACTGCTAAATAAATGAGAGATGATGATAGAAATGCCTATATTTCATCAGAGGCAGCGTCGATCAGTGAATTTTTAGAATGATGCAATAAGCTTGGAGCAGAGAGAGCATAGGGAGCCATCTGGTAACTTAAGAATTATAAAGTTTCTACAAGGTAGAGTTCATTGGTGTCAAAGTTAGCAATGAGAGCAAAGAGACTGAGAACTAAGAAAAGGATAGCAAGAACCATGTCTTACATGTTTACCTCTTGAGCTCTAGAATCCAACACTTAGACAGATATTTGTTATCCGCTCACTAAATGTTTATTAACTGACCGTAGACTGAGTGCACTAGTGACTTTGTCATATCAGAGCCAGTGGAGAAATAAAGGGATTTTTAGAGAGAACTGACGGTAAGATAAAGTAGGTATCTTCCCTCCCCACTGTGTCTAGGAAATCAATAAACACATGTTAGTTGACAGATTGACACCTGCTTCTATCTGAAGTGTATATCTCTGTTTGGGAAAAGACACTAAGCTTCTGAACAATGATGTAGGGCATAGAGAATAGTTCCTAAGTAGAGGGAATCACAAGTCAGATTTATAGTATAGTCTAGTGCTTCCCATGCATTTTTAGGGCATAACGGATTTAAAAATGACAATATCTGTACAGTTCATTAAGATAAAAAAAAGACAAGGCTGCACACAGCTAGAGGCTGGAAGTCTTAGCTGAGGAGCTCAGATGCCCCAGCTCCCCAAAGGGCTAAAATGAATCATTCTCAGCCACACGCATTGTAAAGCTATGATTTGATAAATGTTTACGGAAATTGTCAATCTATCAGATAAGCCTTTTTAACTGCAAGAAGGAAATACATTCCAAAGTTAAAAGAAATAACTTTGCTCTTACCTGCTACTGTAGTTTGCTAGAGGAAGCTATGGTTTGTAAAGCTATGGTTCAATAAACGTTTAGGGGAATTGTCAATCTATCAGATAAGCCTTTTTAACTGTAAGAAGGAAATATATTCCAAAGTTAAAAGAAATAATTTTGCTCTTACCTGTTATTGTAGATTGCTAGGGACCCCTAATATGTGAACAGAATTGGAAATGATTTTACTAGATACCTAGGATTTCAAAATCTTATTTGGCCTTCCTTTTCTTTGAACTATGAAAACACTTTCTCTGAAGTCTAATAGTCCATCATTTGGTCCTTATGGTCTCATTCAAATGTCCCTTTGTGCTCCTAAGGGGTTTTTAAAATTTTTATTATAGGAAATTTCACACATATTCCACACTAAAGAGAATACTATAATGTACTTCAATAATCCAGCTTCAATAATTATTTACTTATTGTCAGTCTTATTCCATCTATATCTCATTTTATATCCTCCTTTCCAGGCACCATATTATTTTACATGTAAATATTTCATTAAACACCTCTAAAAGTTAGAAATTCTTTTTTAAAACACCACAATGCCATTATCACATCAAAAAAAGTTTTCATTAATAAATCACTCAGTTATATTCACGTTTTCTAACTTTTCTTACAATTTTTATAATTTTAGTCAAGATTCAAATATGAGTCATACATTGCAGCTGCTCAATATGCCAATATTCCCCAGAAGTCTCTCTAATCAATCCTTTTTTAGTCTTTTAGTTATGTGTTAAAGATACCATTTCTTCAGCAGGGTTCTTCCCATTGACTGTAATATGCTGATTGCATTTCTATGGAGAGGTATAATATGTTCCTCTGTTGTATTTCCAGGAAATGGGCAGTCATTTCTAGAGGTTGCTATGATGCAGGTATTATTGCTGTTGGTAGCTTTATGTGACCTAGTAATATTTTAGGATTCATATTTTGTCAGCTAGTTTTGTCATACATATTGTCTAAAAGCAAAAAAAAAAGTTTCTTTTTCACTTTTTGTGGTGAATGCAGGGAAATTCAAAAACCACTTATCATCATTACCATATTCTAAAATTGTTGTTGTTGCTGACTTTATTTTTTAAAAAAGTTTCTGGGGAAATTGCTTTAATCTTTATTTTGATTGAGTTTGAGTGTGTTAGTGACAATTCTGCTGCCTCAAATTTTCCCCTACTTACGTGTTATATGGATGCATATTAAAAGAAAAACATGTTCAGGGGGTTTTGGTGTTGGCTTAAATTATTTTCATTATAATTGTACTTACATTTATGTAACATAAAAATAAATACAATTATTTGCATCTAGTGCCCATATAACCACAAAACTAAGGCAAATTTACAAAATAAAAAAAAAGTTGGAGTTTTAGAGGCTCAATAATGATTAACCCCTCCCTTTCCCAAGATTGGAACTAATCAAATGAAAGAGACAAGTGGAGAGCAAAATATCATCTTTCATACTGATAAAGCTGTTGAAGAACATGGCTTGGTGTGAGGATAACCTGTCCGAGTCCAAATCTTGGGACAGCCTACTTATAGAAAGTTTAGGTCTACAGAGCAGCTACAATTCACACAGGATCACAGCTTTGTGCTAGTTTCAAGGAGTGGGGGTGGTGGAGTTGGGACGGAGGGAGAGAGGGAGACAGAGAGAAAGACTATCAGAGAGGGACTGAATTCAGGGGGATCTGGCAAGATGGCCGAATAAAAACAGCTACAGTCTGAGCTCCCAGGGAGACCAACAAAGAAGCTGCGTGATTTCCGCATTTCCAACTGAGGTACCCAGTTCATCTCACTGGAACTGTTTAGGCAATGGGTGTAGCCCACGGAGGAAGAGCAGAAGCAGAGTGGCGCATGCCTCACCTGGGAAATGCAAACAGCCAGAGACCTCCCTACCTCAGCCAAAGGAAGCTGTGAGGGACTGTGCTACTGGGCCCAGTTAGTACGCTTTTCCCATAGCTTTTGCAATCTGCAGATCAGGAGATTCCCTCATGTGCCTACACCACCAGGGCCCTGGGTTTCAAGCAAAAAACTGGGTAGCTGTTTGGGCAGACACCAAGCTAGCTGCAGGAGTTTTGTTCCTCCCCTCCCCTCCCCGCCACCCCTCAGAGGCACCTGGAACCCCAGCAAGACAGAGCAATTCACTTCCCTGGAAAGGGGGCTGAAGCCAGGGAGCCAAGTAGCCTCACTCAGTGGGTCCCACTCCCACGGAGCCCATCTAGCTAAGAACCACTGGCTTGAAATTCTCACTAACAGCACAGCACTCTGAAGTCTACCTGGGACGATAGAGCTTGGTGTGGGGAGGGGCATCCGCCATGACTGAGGCTTGAGTAGGCCGTTTTCCCCTGACAGTGCTAAGGAGGCTGGTAGGTTTGGACTAGGCGGAACTCACCACAGCATGGCAAAGCAGCTGCGGCCAGACTGCCTCTCTAGATTCCTCCTCACTGGGCAGAGCATCTCTGAAGGAAAGGCAGCAACCCCATACAGGGGCTTATAGATAAAACTCCCATCTCCCTGGGATATGGCACCTGGGGGAAGGGGCAGTTGTGGGCGCAGCTTCAGTGGACTTAAACGTTCCTGCCTGCGGGCTCTGAGGAGAGCAGCTGATACTGATGAGGTGGATTCTCCCAGCACGGTGTTCGAGCTCTGCTAAGGGACTGACTGCCTCCTAAAGTGGATTCCCAAACCCCATGCCTCCTAACTGGGAGAGACCTCCTAACAGGGGTCGACAGACACTTCATACAGGAGAGTTCCAGCTGGCATCAGGCTGGTGCCCCTCTGGGATGAAGCTTCCAGAGAAAGGAGCAGGCAGCGATCTTTACTGTTCTGCAGCCTCCACTGGTAATACCCAGGTGAACAGGGTCTGGAGTGGAGCTTCAGCAAATTGCAGCAGACTTGCAGAAGAGGGGGCCTGACTGTTAGAAGAAAAACTAATAAACAGAAAGCAACATCAACATCAACATAAAGGACCCCCGCACAAAAACCCATCCAAAGGTCCTCAGCCTCAAAGATCAGAGGTAGATAAATCCACAAAGATGAGGAAAAACCAGCGCAAAAATGCTGAAAATTCCAAAAACCAGAATGCCTCTTCTCCAAATGATCGCAACTCCTCTCCAGCAAGGGCACAAAACTCAATGAGATTGAAGAATTGACAGAAGTAGGCTTCAAAAGGTGGGTGATAACAAACTCCTCTGAGCTAAAGGAGCATGTTCTAACCTAAGGCAAGGAAGCTACAAACCTTGATAAAAGGTTACAGGAACTACTAACTAGAATAACCAGTTTAGAGAAGAATATAAGTGATTCAGTGGAGCTGAAAAACACAGCACAAGAACTTCGTGAAGCATACACAAGTATCAATACCTGAATTGATCAAGCAGAAGAAAGGATATCAGAGATTGAAGATCAACTTACTGAAATAAGGTATAAAGACAAGATTACAGTAAAAAGAATGAAAAGGAATGAACAAAGCCTCCAAGAAATATGGGGCTCAAATTCACACATAGCAATATTAATCTTAAATATATATGGGCTAAAAGCCCCAATTAAAAGACACAGACTGGCAAACTGGATAAAGACCCATCAGTGTGCTGCACTCAGGAGACCCATTTCATGGCAAAGACATACATGGGCTCAAAATAAAGAGATGGAGGAATATTTACCAAGCAAATGGAAAGCCAAAAAAGCAGGGGTTGCAATCCTAGTCTCTGATAAAACAGACTTTAACTGACAAAGATCAAAAAAGAGAAAGAAAGGCATTACGTAATGTTAAAGGGATCAATGCAACAAAAAGAGCTAACTATCCTAAATATGTATCCACCTAATACAGGAGCACCCAGATTCATAAAACAAGTTCTTAGAGACCTACAAAGAGACTTAGACTCCCACACAATAATAGTGGGAGACTTTAACACCCCACTGTCAATATTACACAGATCAACAGGACAGAAAATTAGCAAGCATATTCAGGACTTGAACTCAGCTCTGGAACAAGCGTATCTAATAGACATCTACAGAACTCTCCATCCCACATCAACAGAATATACATTCTTCTCAGCACCACATCGCACTTACTCTAAAATTGACCATATAATTGGAAGTAAAGCACTCCTCAGCAAATGCTAAAGAACATAAATCATAACATACAGTCTTTCAGACCATGGTGCCATCAAATTAGAACTCAGCATTAAGAAACTCACAAAAAACTGCACAACTACATGGAAACTGAACAACCTGCTCCTGAATGACTACTGGGTAGATAATGAAATTAAGGCAGAAATAAAAAAGTTATTTGAAAACAATGAGAACAAAGAGACAACATACCAGAACCTCTGAGACACAGCTAAAGCAGTGTTAAGAGGGACATTTATAGCACTAAATGTGCTCACATCAGAAAACTGGAAAGATATAAAATTGACACCCTATCATCACAATTAAAAAAACTAGAGAAGCAAGAGCAAACAGAACTGAAGGAGACAGAGATACAAAAACCCTTCAGAAAAATCAATGAATCCAGGAGCTGGTTTTTTGAAAAGATTAACAAAATAGATAGACCACTACACAGAATAATAAAGAAGAAAAGAGAGAAGAATCAAATAGACACAATAAAAAATGATGAAGGATGTATCACCACTGATCCCACAGAAATACAAACTACCATCAACGAATACTATAAACACCTCTATGCAAATAAACTAGAAAATCTAGAAGAAATATATTAATTCCTGGACACATACACCCTCTCAAGATTAAACCAGGAAGAAGCCAAATCCCTGAATAGACCAATAACAAGCTCTGAAATTGAGGCAGTAATTAATGGCATACCAACCAAAAAAAGGTCCAGGACCAGACGGATTCACAGCTGAATGCTACCAGGGTACAAAGAGGAGCTAGTACCATTCCTTCTGAAACTACTCCAAACAACAAAAAAAGAGGGACTCCTCCCTAACTCATTTTATGAGGCCAGCATCATCCTGATAACAAAACCTGGCAGAAACGCTACAAAAAAGAAAATTTCAGGCCAATATCCCTGATAAACATTGATGCAAAAATCCTCAGTAAAATACTGGCAAATCGAATCCAGTAGCACATCAAAAAGCTTATCCACCACAATCACGTCAGCTTCATCCCTAGGATGCAAGGCTGGTTCAACATATGCAAATCAATAAATGTAATCCATCACATAAACAGAAATAATAACAAAAACCATATTATTATCTCAATAGATGCAGAAAAGGCCTGCTATAAAATTCAACACCCTTTCATGCCAAAAACTCTCTATAAACTAGGTATTGATGGAACATATCTCAAAATAATAAGAGCTATTTATGACAGACCCATAGCCAATATCATACTGAATGGGCAAAAGATGGAAGCATTCCCTTTGAAAACTGGTATAAGACAAGGATGCCCTCTCTCACCACTACAATTCGATATAGTATTGGAAGTTCTGGGCAGGGCAATCAAGCAAGAGAAAGAAATAAAGCATATTCAAATAGGAAGCGGGGTAGTCAAACAGTCTCTGTTTGCAGATGACATTATTCTATATTTAGAAAATACATCATTTCAGCCCAAAAACTCCTTAAGCTGATAAGCAACATCGGAAACATTTCAGGATACAAAAATCAATGTGCAAAAATCATAAGCATTCTTATGCACCAATAATAGGCAAGCAGAGAGCCAAATCATGAGTGAACTCCCATTCACAATTGCTACAAAGAGAATAAAATACCTAGGAATACAACTTAAAAGAGATGTGAAGGACCTCTTCAAGGAGAACTACAAACCACTGCTCCAGGAAACAAAAGAGGACATAAACAAATGGAAAAATATTCCATTCTCATGGATAGGAGGAATCAATATCACGAAAATGGCCTTATGGCCCAAAGTAATTTAGAGATAGAATCCTATTCCCATCAAGCTACCATTGACCTTCATTGCAGAATTAGAAAAAAAACTACTTTAAATTTTGTATGGAACCCAAAAAGAGCCTGTATAGCTAAGACAATCCTAAGCAAAAAGAACAAAGCTGGAGGCATCACACTACCTGACTTCAAACTATACTACAAGGCTACAGTAACCAACACAGCATGGTACTAGTACCAAAACAGATATAAAGACCAGTGGAACAGAACGGAGACCTCAGAAGTAACACCACACATCTACAGCCATCTGATCTTCAACAAACCTGGCAAAAACAAGCAATGGGGAAAGGATTCTCTATTTAATAAATGATGCTGAGAAAACTCAATAGCTGTATGCAGAAGAGAGAAACTGGACCCCTTCCTTACACCTCATACAAAAATTAACTCAAGATGGATTAAAGATTTAAATGTAAAACCCCAAACCATAAAAACCGTAGAAGAAAACCTAGGCAATACCATTCAGGACCTAGGCAAGGGCAAAGACTTCAAGACTAAAACACCAAAAGCAATTGCAACAAAAGTCAAAATTGACAACTGGGATCTAATTAAACTAAAACGCTGCTGCACAGCAAAAGAAACTATCATCAGACTGAACAGGGAACCTACAGAATGGGAGAAGATTTTTGCAATCTATCCATCTGACAAAGGGCTAATATCCAGAATCTACAAAGAACTTAAACAAATTTACAAGAAAAAAAATAAATGTCCCCATCAAAAAGTGGGTGAAGAATATGAATAGACATTTCTCAAAAGAAGACATTTTTGCAGCCAACAAACATATGAAAAAGAGCTTATCTTCACTGGTCATTAGAGAAATGCAAATCAAAACCACAATGATCACAGTTACAATAGTGATCATTAAAAAGTCAGGAAACAACAGGTGCTGGAGAGGATGTGGAGAAATAGGAATGCCTTTACATTGTTGGAAGGAGTATAAATTAGTTCAACCATTGTGGAAGACAGTGTGGCAATTCCTCAAGGATCTAGAGCTAGAAATACCATTTGACCCAGCAATCCCATTACTGGGTATATACCCAAAGGATTATATATCATTCTACTATAAAGACACATGCACACGTATGTTTATGGCAGCACTGTTCACAATAGCAAAGACTTCGAACCAACCAAAATGCCCATTAGTGATAGACTGGATAAAGGAAATGTGGCACATGTACACCATGGAATACGATGCAGCCATAAAAAAGGATGAGTTCATGTCCTTTGCAAGGGCATGATCAAGCTGGAAACCATCATTCTCAGCAAACTAACACAGGAACAGAAAACTAAACACTTCATGTTCTCACTCACAAGTGGGAGTTGAACAATGAGAATACATGGACAAAGGGAGGGGAACATCACACACCAGGGCTGTCAGAGGGTGAGGGGTGAGGGGTGAGGGGAGGGAGAGTATTAGGACAAATAGCTAATGCATGTGGAGCTTAAAACCTAGATGACAGGTTGATAGGTGCAGCAAACCACCATGGCAAATGTATACCTATGTAACTAACCTGCATGTTCTGCACATGTATCCCAGAACTTAAAGAAAAATTTTAAAAGAGAGAGAGAGTTTTAATTCATAATGCCTACAGTGTTTCACCAGATTAGCTCTACCCAATCAAAAAACATAGATCAGTGGTTTTCATCTTCCAACCACATAATTCACTACTCCTGCATGGGCAAAAACGAGGGGTGGGGCAAGATGTCAGAGGTGTTTTTCTAATGTGTATTTCTCTACAGGGAAATAAGAAGATTGGAGAAATTTCTCAACAAGCAATTAATTTAACTTCATTAATTTAATGTGATATATAATGTTTTTTCTAAAAGTTAGTTGCCAACAATGAGTATGCTAGTGGAAAGCTGCATTTATCTACAGTATTTGTACATTGTATGTCAATTACCATTGGTCTAATCATTGTTGTTTTGAGCATATATTGACCATTAATTAATTTTTGTTATTTTCCTTTTTTAACAGAAAGCTCGCTTTTGACGACCAATCGTTTATTTTACATGACAGTCCACATCTTTCTACAACAAAACTGAATACCAAATTTTAAAATATCATTAATGAAAATATTTTCACAACTTTGCAAAACAGAAGAAAGAAATGTTGTAATTTATACAAAGATGGTATCTACCTAATTATTCAACACATTCACCTAAAAGGTAAATGTGGCATGGTGCATATTCTTCTGTATTTTACATCTTTGTACCAGAGTCTTATGCTTGTTCAATTCTCCTATTTTCTCAATTTAAACTAAGACTAAACTCTGCATTAGTTTTTGTAATATCAATTGACCTTTACTTTGTTCCAATGTAAATGTAAACTAGTGCAAAAGGGGCATCCGGATAATCTAGAATATCTTATATCAATTATTTTATATAATTAAATAGAAAATCTAAACATTATTATTGTACTCATGGATAACCAAAAATAAGTTCTCAAAGATCCAGGGAACCCATAGGTGTCAGTTTGAGAAATGCTAGGCACTTCTAGCATTTGTGCTAGAATATTTGGGCAACACACAAATATCTGAAGGTGAATAATTGGATGCCAATGTCTACTTTATATAATAAAGTTCAAACGGCTCCAAAGAAAACATAAGAATTCATATACTTCCAAGTGCAAACATCTCTGAAATGGAAGTAAAGGGCTCCCTCTTCCCATCTGTCTTAATAATGGTCTATGACAGAATGGTTCAGAGCTGAACTGCATCTTTTTTTCTCTCAACCACCCTGTTAAAACAAAACAAAGGCCACCAGAATGGTCCCTTGCCATTCAGCAGTAAATTCTCTGTCTTTATGTTTAACAAAATGCTAAACTTTTAAATGCTAAAACAGTCAGTCTCAATATGTGATTTACTAACCAGAAGATATAGACAGAAAAGAGGAGAATATGGTATACAGACTGAAAAGAAGGGCCAAAATGTTGTATAACAGATAGATGAAAAAACTATAAAATTAAGTCTAAATGTGACTACTTACCACTTTCTAATTTCCAATTGCTGTATACAATATTAAATCAACATCGATTCTCATATTTTATCCAAGATGATGAAATATTTCCAAGTAGATGTAAACTTGTCATCAAGCTATGTTTTAAAAATGTTTGTAGATTAATGTGTTGGAACTTGCAGCCAAATAGCTGTCACAGCTGTTTAAAACTTTGATACATTTTCTTGCGTAAAAAAGATTGTAAATCAGGTATGTACAATGATAGTATTAGAACTACAGATCAGCTTCATGTGAATAAAATAGGCTTTTGTGGTTTGGCCTATACACCTAACCACCATTTAGAATAATGAGGTGGCAGGGAATAAACGCTGATTATATGAATTCAAATGTTCTCAGCTGAACTGAACTCATTTTTAACACTTTCAAAGTGGTTCCTAGGGACTACAATGAGTTACCCTGGAATTTAAATTAATATTGCCATTTGAGAATGAAACTTTCAGAAATAAACCACAAATGACAAAATTAGTTCTCAGTAGAAATAAGCCACTACAAGAGAGAGATCCTTGAGTCTATTTGGGAACTTCGAAGTTCAGACAAAATAACCACTGTGCAAAGCCAGAAATATATGTTTGAATACAAAAGAAAGCTCCAGCCTAGTCATCTGTATTATGTAACCTGCCTGCAAAAAAGAAAACATGGCAACATGGTGGCCTATGTGAAGTCTAGAGGAAAAAAAAAAAAAAAGGAGTCAAGATCAGGAATCTGGAATTTTGTACAACATTGCCAAGGGCAAAGAAATACTGAGTCTAGAAGGCACAAGTAACTAGTCATTAAGATATCTGACTTCAAGTATTCACTTATCCAACAAATATATCTGGAGTGTGCACCATATGCCCAATGGTGTTTTTGGAAACAGAGATACTACAATGATTAAAACAGAAAAAAAAATACATTCAAGGCAAGACAAAAAATAGGTGACAAGGCAGGGTCTTGCTATGTTGTTCAGCCTGAATTCAAACTCCTGGGCTCAAGAGAACCTCCTGCCTCAGGCTCCCTAGTAGCTGGGACTACAGGTGCACACCACTGCACCTGGTTTGTTTTTTATTTTTGCATCAGGTATCCACATTGATTCTCTTAACATGAGCAAAGTTTTATTTAAAGTCACCTTTGAAACTACAAGACCCTGGCTCTAAAAAATAGAAATAAAAAAGTAAACAGAAGAGTAATGCTAAGAGGTGGAATCACAGAAAACATTCCTGAGGTGGAATCATGCCTAGTGTGTTTGAGAAAAATCAAGAGCACTACTATGCCTGGAATGCAATGAGTACCAGGAAAAGAGAAATTAACTGAGGCTACTTTGTATAGGGCCTTGTAGGCTATTACTAAGGAATCTGGTTTTGACTCTGGGTAAGATAAAAAATTATTAAAGTTTAGAACAGAACATTACTATATATGACTTACATTTTTAAAGCAGTATTTTAGCTACTCTGCCAACATTAAACTGGGGAGAGGTGTGGGTGCAGGTTGTAAGAAAAATTGCAGAGAAAACAGGGAGCTAGAACAGGCACCAGTATGATGGTAATGGAAATGGGACAAGATGCTATTTTGATGACAAAATTGACAGAATTTCAATTGTATCATCAAAGACAAGATCAGAAGTCAAGGATGACTCTGAGATATCTGACACAATCCACTGACAAGGCAGTTGCATTAAATTGAGGTGGGGCGACTTCAAAGGAAGGAGTATCTGGGAGACTGTCAGTGTTAAGACTTTTCTGAGGCCAAGCCAAGCAAACACTTAAGAATCTCTATCTCAATGCTTTTGATTGACTGTTTATGGGAGTGTAAGTTAGTTCAACCATGTGGAAGACAATGTGGTGATTCCTCAAGGATCTAGAACTAGAAATACCATTTGACCACGCAGTCCCCTTACTGAGTATATACCCAAAGAATATAAATCATTCTGCTATAAAGACACATGCACACGTATGTTTATTGCAGCACTATTTACAATAGCAAAGACTTGCAACCAACCCAAATGCCCACCAGTGATAGACTGGATAAAGAAAATGTGGCACATGTACACCATGGAATACTATGCAGTCATACAATGAATGAGTTCATGTCCTTTGAAGGGACATGGATGAAGCTGGAGGCCATCATTCTCACAAACTAACACAAGAACAGAAAACCAAACACCGCATATTCTCACTCATAAGTGGGAATTGAACAATGAGAACACATGGACACAGGGAGGGGAACATGACACACCAGGGACTGTCGTGGGGGTGGGGCAAGAGAGGGAGAGCATTAGGACAAAAACCTAGAAGACGGGTTGATGGGTGCAGCAAACCACCATGGCACACGTATACTCATGTAACAAACCTGCACATTCTGCACATGTATCCCAGAACTTAAAGTAAAATAATAAAAAAAAATCTCTATCTCCTTGCACATTGATTGCATGTTCACCATCTTTCAATTATTAATGTCATCCATCAAGTGGTATTAGGGAGATAGTGCCTAAAACAATAGATAGGTATATTTTGGTCATAAAAAGTTTTATCTTCAATCAAAAATTAATAAATTGGGAGACTTCTGCATCTAGTTATGAAACAATGAGCCCACAGGTAGTCTCCCACTGTAAACAAAAAGAAAACTGGGGAAAGATACAAAAAAAACACTTTCAGACCTAGAAAAAGAGATGATACAGGACTGCAATCACTATGACTGCAGGCAAATGAGGTTAACCTTATGCTTGCCCTGGCTTTCTGCCTAGAGTCACGTTCTATACATCAGAGAGGGAAAATAGATCCCAAGCAGAACACAGTAGTCCTCACCAAATCAAGGACACAAAGATCAGATTTCAAGCAGTCTCCAGAGACTGGAACATATGCAGTAGAGTTATAGAGAAGAGGTAGTTATAGGAAAAAGCGGGAGCTCCAGAAATATTTACAGAAATGTTCTTGAATCCACTGAATATTAAGACATACCTATGTGGGGTGAAATGACACAAAATTGAATACGGAATAATCAGGTGGCTGTCAGCTCAACTATTCCTAGAGCCTACACAGAATTGGGGAACACTTGAGTTCTGATGGAGTAGAGATTCCTCATTGGTCACTTGGAGTAATCAGTAAAGATCTAGAAGTTCTGTGCAAGTAGTAGGACTAATCTACCTCCAGAAAAAGGGCTACTCGAGACTCATTCTATTAAAACTTCTTTAAAAGCTTCAAAAGGATCAAACTAAGCTGCAGTTGACCAACCAACAGCTGGGGAAAAATAATCAATATAATTTAAAAGAACAAAACAAAATCAAGACACTCAACAACGTAACATTCACAATTTCCTATACCTGATAAAATATCGTTACGAATGGAAAAGAAACTGGAAAATACGTTACCCAGGGAAAATATCAGTCAATAAAAACCAACCCTGAAATGGCAGAAATGATAGAATAATATAATATAACATAATATAATATCTGCTTAAATAAGAATGTAAAAGCAGATATTATAACTATTTCTTAATATTAAGGAAAATTTATACATGAGAGAGAAATTAAATGTAGAAAATAATCAAATAAAATATCTAAAAATAAAAGACAATATTTGAAAAACAATTTCTTTGGATGATACTAAGAGCAGATTAGATACTATGAAATGAAAATTTCAAAATAGTAAATTTGTATTCAGTTGTGTTTGTAATCACGGAAAATAAAAGCATATATAAAAAAAATTTTTTTAAATAGTAAATTTGAAAACATATCCAAAAAAGAAATATCCAAATGGAGTTCAGAGAAAGCAAAAACAGGAAAACAATAAACAAAAACTCAATGACCTGAAGCATAAAACTAAGAGGTCTAACTAAGAGGTATGGAGTTGCAGAGGAGAGGAAAGATAGGGAAAATGGAAAAATACTTTTACAAAAGCTAAAATTTTAATAAATTTCATGAAAAGTATAAACCTACTTGCAAGAATTTCAGCAAACTCAAGTGGAATAAATACAAGAAAAGTATATCACACACTGCACATTTAAATTGTCAAAGGGTAATGATAAACATAAATACTTGAAAGCATCCAGAGAAAAATAAGATACATTACTTACAGAGACACCAATATGTGTGCAGCAGTCAATGGAGCCATGACTTTAAAATGATGAAGAAAAAACTGACAATCTAGAATTTTATACCTAGAGAATATATTTTTTAAATGAGAGCAAACTAAACACATTCAGAGAAAAAAAGCTGGGAGAATTTAATACCAGTGGGTATGCACTACAGGATACGTTAAAGAAAGTTCTTCAAACAGAAAGAAAAGAATCAATGAAAATGAGTCCACAAAAGAAGAATGAAGAGCTTGAAAATTTGTAAACGTATGAGAAAATAGAAAAAATTATTTCCCATTTTTAATTTCTTCAAAACAAAATTTACTATTTAAAGCAAAAAAAGAACATGCATTTATTATGTATACACTAAATGTATATATATACTTGAATATATATATAAGCAAAACATACAGTCTTTTAAAAGGAGAGGAGAGGACAGGTAGAAGTATAGGTGGGTTGGGGTTCTTATGTGTGAAGCGGTATGATGTTATTTGACGGTAAACATGATAAGCACATTGCCAACTTTCTTAGATCATCTGTAATCACCCTAGGCTCTCATGTGGACCAATGGGCACAGAAAACTATGTGAGTGACTGTTTTATTTATTTTCCAAAGGATGGTCAATAAATAACTCCACATTGGGCACATAAGAAAGAAAATAGTTATATACATTATATACAATAGATGCCTTAGGGTATTAGTTTAATTCTGCCTTTAAACTCAGATTGAGCAAAGCTGCCCTAGAACAACTTCTTAAAAGTAAATCGGCCGAGTGCGGTGGCTCATGCCTGTAATCCTAGCACTTTGGGAGGCCAAGGTGGGTGGATCACAAGGTCAAGAGATTGAGACCATTCTGGCCAACATGATGAAACCCCGTCTCTACTAAAAATACAAAAATTTGCTGTGCGTGGTGGTGCGTGCCTGTAGTCCCAGCTACTCAGGAGGCTGAGGCAGGAGAATCACTTGAACCTGAGAGGTGGAGTTTGCAGTGAGTCGAGATTGTGCCACTGGACTCTAGCCTGGCGACAGAGTGAGACTCCATCTCAAAAATAAAAAAAAAAAAAACATCAAAGGGTTATAATACATAAGCTAATAATGAAGAATAACAAAATATTTTTAAATACACAACTAAAATAAAAGAAGTTACAAAAAGAATAAAAGAGGAAAGACAAATAGAAAATTAATAGAAATATGGTAGATTTAAACTGAAATATATCTATAATAACATTAAATAAAAGTTTAAATGCTCCAATTAAAATGCAGAGATTGACAAACTTCTTTAAATAAAGAGCAGGATCCAACTTTATGCTATCTATAAGAAACCCATTTAAAATGTAAAGTTATAGATACATTATAAGGAAATGACAAAAAAGATATACCACAAAAATAGTAATCATAAGAATACTGTTTTTAACATTAGACAAGGTAGACTTTGAAACAAGGAATGTGATCAGGACAAAAAGAAGCATGTCACAATGATAATGGAGTCAACTGATCAAGAGGGCATAGAAACTATAAATTTGTATGCACCTAATAACAGAACTTCAAAATATAAGAGGCAAAAACTGGCAGAACTGAAAAGGAAAATAGCTAAATGTACAATTATAATTGGATAATTCAACACTCTTCTCTCAGTGATTGAAAAAACAAGCAGACAATCTATAAGTATAAATAATTCTTAAACAACCTTATCAATAAATTTACCCAATTGACATTTATAAAATATACACCCAATGACAGTAGAATCCAAATTGTCTTCAAGTATATGAAAAGTGTACCAAGAGATATAATACCATGGGCCATAAACAAGTCTTGATTAATTTAAAAGAACTGTAATCATTCAAAAGATGTATCTGACCACAACAGAGTTATACTAGAAATCAATAGAAAAAAAATCACACGGAAATCCCCAAGCAAATGTGGATTAGAAAACATATTAAACTGAATAAAAATGAAAGTAAAACATATAAAATTCTGTGATAAACAGCTAAAGCAGTGTTTACAGTGAGAGACACAGATTTAAATTAGAAAACAAGACAGAAAAGAGGAAAGATCCAAAATCAATAATGTAAGCTTTCATATTAATGTTGTAGAACAAGAAGAGGAAAGTAAGCTCAAAATAGATAGAAGGAAAAAAAGATAAAAACAGAAGTTAATAAAATAGAAAAATAAATGGAAATAAAGTAGGTTTATTGAAAACATTACGAATACTCCTATGTCAATTAAATATTGAATTCTTTATTCAAATCTGAACAAGAACTACAAAAGTTTCTGAACTCGGATTGCTTTATCGAAGAATTCTATCTAATATTTAAGTAAAAATTAATGCCAATCCTACATAAAATATTTTAGAAACCTGGAGATGAGAGAAAAAAATCTCATTTCATTTTACAAGGTTAGCATAACCCTGATAGTCTAACCAGACAAATTAAACCAATAAAACTACAAATCCATGTCTTTCATGAAAATAGATATAAAATCTTCAAAAGTTCTTGGAAATAGAATCCAGCACTAAACAAAAAAGGGATAATATACCATAATCAAGAATAATTTATCCTAGAGATGTAAGGTTGATTTCATATTCAAAAATCAACCAGTGTAATTCACTACATTAACATATTAAAACACATTCATCTCAGTAGATGCAGAAAAAGATTTCCTGATTAAAACATATTTTAAAACTCTCAGAAAATTATCAATAGAAGAAGCATCTATCAAAAACTCTTCTAACATCCTACTTAATGATGAAAGAATGCTTTCCCCCAATATTGGATAACAAAGATAAGAACTCCAATCTCACTACTTCTATTCACCACTAGAGCAGCAAGGTGAGAAAAGAGATAAAAACCATGCAGACAAGAAAGACAGACTTCCTTTAAAAAAAATAGAAGAAACCTTTTAG
Source organism: Nomascus leucogenys (assembly GCF_006542625.1). NCBI lineage: Eukaryota > Metazoa > Chordata > Mammalia > Primates > Hylobatidae > Nomascus > Nomascus leucogenys. The sequence continues at coordinate 45,325,343 of NC_044385.1, read as the reverse complement.
AATCAGTAAGTATATTTAACAGGGACTCAAGATTTAATTCCAATATTTTAAAAATTAAGCTTATTTCTATATACTAGCAACAAATAGTTGGAAAATAAACGTTTAAATACCATTTAAAATAGCATCATAAACCACGAATGATTTACAAATAAATTGAACAATTTATATGTGCACTTGTACAATGAAAGCTACAAAACACTGTGGAAAGACCTAAATAGAGAAACATACAATGTTCATTAATCATAAGACTAAGATTGTTCACGTTAGTTCTCTTTAAACTTTCCTGTAGAGTCAATTTAATCCAAATCAAAATCTCAGCAAATGTTTTGTAAATATTAATAATATTATTCTAACTTGTATATAGAAAAAATGTGTACATAAATGCAAAAAAAGAACAAAATGCTAAAATAGCAAAAACTGTTTTGAAAAAGTACATATTTGGAGGACTTGAACTGTTGGATGGCAAATTTTACCATAAAGCTGCTGTAATCAAGACAGTATGGTATTGGCATAAGGATAAAACATAGGCTCATGAAACAAATTAGAGAATCCAGAAATACATCAAGCATATTCGGCCTATTGATTTTTGACAGCACGTAAACTAATTCAATGGGAAATAGAAAGACTTTTTAGCTAATTGTTGCTAGAACAATTGAGTATCCCTTGGGGTAAGGGGAGGACTCATATTCACATACATGTGAACCTCAAGTATTATCTCACTCCATACAAAAAATTAATCTGAAATGGATCACAGACCTAAATGTGAAAACTAATACACTAAAACTTACAGAATAAAACATGAAAGAAAATATTTGTTACCTAGGTAAAGATTTCTTAGATAGGGAAGAGAAGCACAGACTGTTAAAAATATGTTCGACTTTATCAAGTTTTTAAAATTCTGCTCTTTGAAACTCATCATGAACAAAATGCAAAGGCAAGATGCGGACTGAGGGAAAACATTTGTAACATATATTTGGGGGTACACCCACATCTAGAAAATATATATACACACACACGCAAACACACATATACACACAAATACACACAAACACACTCTTACTCAGCTATAAGAACACAAACCAATAATTCACTTTTGTAATGGACAAAAGATTTGAACAGAAACTTCTCATAAAAAGATATACAAATGGCCAATTAAAATAACTATCCACATCCTTCACCATCAGAGGACTGTGAATTAAAACCAAAAAGTGATACTGCATCAAACTCTATAATAACTACACTGTTCACTACACTATTCTACACTATGCACTACAAATTCACTACAAAAAGTACAGAGCAGGCCGGGCACAGTGCTCACCCCTATAATTCCAGCATTTTGGGAGGCTGAGGTGGGTGGATCACCTGAGGTCAGGAGTTCGAGACCAGCTTGGCCAACATGGTGAAACCTCATCTCTACTAAAAGTACAAAAATTAACTGGGCATGGGGGCAGGCGCCTGTAATCCCAGTTACTTGGGAGGCTGAGGCAGGAGAATCACTTGAACCTGGGAGGCAAAGGTTGCAGTTGCACTCCAGTCTGGGCAACAGAGAGAGACTCTGTCTCAAAAAAAAAAAAGTACAGGGCGATACTACTACATTGGTGATGATATGGAGTAACTGAAATGCTCATGTATTGCTGGTGGGAATGCAAATGGTGCAACCACTTTGGAAAGCAGTTTGGCAATTGCTTATACAAACATACAATCATAACATACGACTCAGTGACTGTGCTCCTATGCATTTACCAAGTATGTCAGTTACCAATTTATTGACTCTCAGTTCCATATCCAATTTGCAATAACTGGCTGTAATAATTGAACTGAATCCTATAAATATTTATTCTTTGCCAGGTGTCACAACCCTTTGTATCAGAGGGTTCCAAAAAGACAATCGAGAAAAGGGGCGTTCTTGTTCTGGTTCTGGTATATTTCTTGCATCAGGCTCTCAAAATACACAGTTTTGTTTTTTTTTTTCCTGCAGTGCCCAGTATCTAAAAGTATATGACACGTTCTCATGGCCAGCTTCCCTTGGCATTCCCTCAGGTAGTTTTGTAGTGGAGTGCCACTGGCAGGGAAGCTTCCTCCAGGGCCCATAGAGTGGGATCCCCACCAGTGTCACCTGTTAAACACATTCCCTTGAATGGCATACACTGGTACCCAGAGAGAAAAGTCACTGGCCGGACAACTCTACTTAACCAGTTTCTTTCAACACCTCCTCAGGATGCTTTCCAATGGAGTACTGCTAGCCTGGCACCTCCCTGTTCTCAGCTTCCCCTGAAACCTCTTTAGAATGCTTCTTTATGGAGTGCCACTGTGAACCTGCTCTGGGTAAAAAGCTTTCCTTGGTAACCCAGACAATCATCTCCCAGTGAGTGTGATGAGTAAGGCACCTCCACTTCAACAGCTTCCCAACCCCGCCTTGGGTATCTCTGCAGTGAGTTCTGAAGTACGGTTCCTTTCCATCAACACTTACCCCTTGCACTTCTGAAGGCAGACAGCCAGTGGAGTCCTGTTAGTGAGACATTTTACAGAAATATCCCACTACGTATTGAGCCATGAGCATGCCCTCTCAAATAGAGTGGTTGCTTCTTCCTATTCTGCTAATCCCATGTTCTCTAGAATTCTCTTTACCTCTTAATAGCCAATTTTCCATTACTCCAATGGTCTAATAATAGTATTCTATTAATAATTATTATCTATTAAGTGATTTAATAATATTTTTAAATTAAATATTCCCTAAACAGTGTGGTTTCTGTCTCTTGATTGGACCCTGACTGATATACCAAGAGAAATAGAAACTTCCTTCCATCCACAATAAGACTATTACAAAAATACCGAGAGTAGCTTCATTCATAATAGCTGGCAACTGGAAAGAATTCAAATGTTCATCAAAAGTAAATGGATGGGCCAGGCGCGGTGGCTCACGCTTGTAATCCCAGCACTTTGGGAGGCTGAGGCGGGCAGATCACAAGGTCAGGAGATCGAGGCCATCCTGGCTAACACAGTGAAACCCCGTCTCTACTAAAAAATACAAAAAATTAGCCAGGAGTGGTGGTGGGCGCCTGTAGTCCCAGCTACTCGGAGAGGCTGAGGCAGGAGAATGGCATGAACCCAGGAGGCAGAGCTTGCAGTGAGCCGAGATTGCACCACTGCACTCCAGCCTGGGCGACAGAGCGAGACTCCGTCTCAAAAAAAAAGTAAATGGATGAATGATTTGTCATATATCAACACAATAACATATTGTCAGCAACATAAATGAATGAACTATTAGTACATGAAACAACATGAACGAATCTCAGAAATATTTTGTTGAATAAGAAAGGCCAGCCACAAAAGAGTATATATTATATTATTCCATTTATTTGAAACTTTAGAAAGAAAAATTAATCTATGGTGACAGCATATCAGTGTTTGCTTGGGCTGAGAGTAGGGCATAAGAAGTGACTAGAAGTTGGCACAAGGGACTCAAGATAACAGAAAGGCCTACATGTTGGTTGTGGTTGATATTTCACAGACACATATATATGTCAAAATTTATCAAGCTGGGCCAGGCACGGTGGCTTATGCCTGTAATCCCAACACTTTAGGAGGCTGAGGCAGGCAGATCATGAGGTCAAAAGATCGAGACCATCCTGGCCAACATGGTGAAATCCCATCTCTACTAAAATACAAAAAAAAAAATTAGCCAGGTGTGGTGGCACGTGCCTGTAGTCTCAGCTACTCCGGAGGCTGATGCAGGGGAATTGCTTGAACCCAGCAGGCGAGGTTGCAGTGAGCCAAGATCACGCCACTGCACTTCAGCCTGGTGACAGAGCATGACTCCGTCTCAAAAAAAAAAAAAAATTATCAAGCTGTACACTTAAAATGGGTCCATCTTATTGTTTAAAAATTATACCTCATGGTTCATTAAAAAATTCATGAATTGGCCGGGCGCGGTGGCTCACGCTTGTAATCCCAGCACTTTGGGAGGCCGAGGCGGGCGGATCACGAGGTCAGGAGATCGAGACCACGGTGAAACCCCATCTCTACTAAAAATACAAAAAAATTAGCCGGGCATGGTGGCGGGCGCCTGTAGTCCCAGCTACTCGGAGAGGCTGAGGCAGGAGAATGGCGTGAACCCGGGAGGCGGAGCTTGCAGTGAGCCGAGATTGCACCACTGCACTCCAGCCTGGGTGACAGGGCAAGACTCCGTCTCAAAAAAAAAAAAAAAAAAAATTCATGAATTTACAAAATTAATCAATACATTAACTCCCCCATTCATTTAATTTGGATAAAGTAATCTTGCTGAGCTTGCTCAACTTTTATTGTACTGATAAAGCTGAGTTTCCAAATGTTCCAAAAACAATTGGCCCAGTCATCTGCTTATGATTTATGAATTCACAAAATTAATCAATACATTAACTCTCCCATTCATTTAATTTGGATGAAGTAATCTTTCTGAGCTTGCTGAGCTCTTATTGTACTGATGAAGCTGAGTTTCCAAATGTTCCGAGCTCAGGGCTTGATGTCAAATGATGATATTATACTAAAGAACTGCCACCTTTCTGGACTTTCCCTTGATACCATCTGCTTCTTAGTTCTCTATGTGCTCAACACTTACATGAAGGTAGGAGTGACAATGAAGAAAGGACAATGATTGCAGTTGTGCCACTCACAGGCTGCTGAGAACTGCAGAAAATCATGACAACTCACCAGGTCACCACACTTTAGAGATATCCATTCTGCTATAATCACAAAGTGATTCAGGGACTTTAAGCAAGGACAGAGGCTAAGAGAAAGAGGTAGCCCCATCAACTTGTATTAAATAAAGATCTGAAGGTCACAGCCATCCAATCTGCTCACAGTAAGCCCACTATCACATTCCTCATATGTTTGAATATAACACAATGTCAATGCTGACTTCCATACAGCTCCAGCCATAGCTGTGATGTTGAAGAGCCCAGCAATTGAATTCAGACTGCCTAAGCAATATCCTGGTTCCACCTTTACATGTGATGTGATCATAGTCAAAAAGCTTAACCTCCCTATGCCACAGTTCCCTCAGTACCTTCCTCATGAAGTTGCTGTGGGGCTCAAATGAGCCTATGGAAAATGTTTTACAAAATGGAAGACATATAGTAAGAGCTCAATACATGTTATATATTGTTGTTATTATTAGTGTTATTTTGTTGTCATGACAACTACAGTATTTAGAACAGCGATCATAACAAAAGCAAACAATGCTATTGCCCAACAATATTAGAAAATGTTATGACTGTTAGCAGAAAACAGGTTTTTTTAAATCTACAACAGTTAATGTGGTCAACAAGAATTTAATGTCATATTGCTGCTTTGTTGTTACAGTTCTTCCCACATTCAATCAATAGCAGGGAAGAGTTTTTTACCATACACAAAGAATGTACTGTTTTCTCTGTAACTCTAAGTAAAGGTTACCATGGATTGGTACATCTTACTAAGTTTATCTGCCAAAAGCTGAGAAATTGCTAATAATACAAATTTGTGATAAAAACACTCCATTTGTGCCAGATAACTGAAATGAAAACTATTTCTATTACTATAAATGAAGTAACTCTGACTAACACTAGATACACAGCTAGAATTCTAGAGCTTTCAGAATCACTTGCTACTACTCCAGAAAGCTTTGGAAATGCAATGTAGGCAACAATATCCAAACTTGTAAGAATTTGCCCCTCTGTTTCATTCACAGCTACATTCTTAGCATCTTAGCTTCTTAACCCTTCATAAATTAAATTAACTCAAAGTTCATCCATCTGGCATTCAAGGCCATTAAAAATATGTCAGAAATTGTTCTTTCTGAAACTTGATTTTTATTACCTCCTATGCCACAACCAAACTGACCTATTTCTTTGTCTCCAAACATGTTCTACGATTTCTCAACTGTGTTCATTTTTGCCTCTCTGAATTCCACAACCTTGCCCTATGTTTATCTATTAAAATATACTTTATTCTATACTTAACCCAGTCTACTGAAGTTTGTTGTCAGCCCCCAAAGGGGTTGGGAAATGCAGAGCTCATGGACAGAAACCACACCCTCCTCTCTCTGTGCTTTCTCCTCACTGGAATTAAGGGAGAGTGGCTCCTACAGACTCACTGATAGAGACTGGAAGGTCCTGACATCCACCCTGATTGGATGCTTCCTGGGTATAAACAACCTGTAGGCCTACCTAGTGCTGTCATGGAGTCAAATAAGATTAGTAAGAACTTAGAACATAACACCTGAAGTTTGAGAGATATGTGAACACAGGGATTGGGACCCTCTTCTGAAAAATTGATTTCTGAAGAGGAAAAGCCCACGGAGGAGGTGGCCAGCCAGGCACAGCTTAAAGATACTAAGATACAGTGTGGCTTTGAAAAACAAGACAGTAATTTATTTCCCTATTCTCTAAGCCCCTGCAAAGGGACTGGAGAAAAACTTGGAGGAGTTCTCATGGTTTCCTGTAATGAGACACCCATCCAGAGAAAGGAGATGCAGAACTTAAGAAAAATCTGACTTCCTCAATCTGAAAGAGTCATTAAAGATAAAGGGTGCAGGGGAAAAGGTGACAGCTACTGAGGACCATGCACAGCACTTAGGTGGATATCACTCTACATGGACAGAGACCAGAACTGGATGGAATACAGTGACAGCAGGAGCCCTGTTCAGCATCATCAATATGAGACCAGCTATACCAAGAGCTCTGCTTCCCTATTCCTTCATTCTGCCCACATTTCCTTAAACCAGAAGAGCTTATTCACCTCAAAGAGTAAAACACTGAAGGTATCTCAGAGCCAGACCATATCTCACCCCTACAATAAAGTTAGGGTTACAACTCCAGCCCATGCTGTAGAGAGAGGGAGCTTTGACTCACACATGAGACTGAAGTTCTAAACTGGGCTAGACTAAGTCTTAATAACTGAGAAGTGGCTAGGAAGCTATAGAAGCTGGCCAAGATTTTGTTAAAGGATGCTAGAAAACGATCCACAGAGCAGGGCTGAAAATTTAGATTGGAAAAATAAAGGCATTTCATGTTTATATTGCAATGAGTGTATATTTCTCAACAAATTATTTACAATTATTTATAACTGTGGAGAGAAGTACTGCATGTTGTTTAAGCTCACTTCTGAACTGTCAAAGTTATGTTGGACGTTATGTTGTATGCTGGGACATTATCCAGAGAATGAAAAATTGTCTGCAATTCTAATTAAAAGCAATTTTTCATGTCATAGAGGCCAGAGTACGAAATGACAGGTGGAGATGCCCCTTAGACAGATGGGGGTGGGCAGAACTCTTCACTGTAGTTGGAAATTCAGTAGCTGGGACTGTCTAGGCATACAGTTATCACTTCATATGTCAAACTACAACCCACTGAATTGATCCAAACCTCCGCAAAACTGCTCCTAAATAGAGCTTCTTTACAAATCATTTACACCTCAGAATTCCTCTATAATTCTGTAATAAAAACAATTGGCCTAGTATCTGCTTATGATTTCTGGAAAGCTGTCCAGCTGGTCACAACCTCTAAGCTTTGAGCCAAGAAGAAGAGAATGCCTAGTATATCCTCCCCACTTCTTTTTATCTCTTTTTTTAGTTGCTGTTCAAGTAATGTGTTTGTGGGGAGAATAAACTACATATTAAAGACAGCAGCCTTTTTGGTTTGGTCACTAAACAGTCTTGGAACAAAACTCCCTGTAATAAAATATGTTATAAGAAACTCAAATTTGTTTTTATTTTGTTTTGTTTACTTTTTTTGAATTTCAAATCCAACACAAAATAAGGCAGTAAGTTATTTTGGCTACCAAGTAAATAGTAATGAATTAAACCAGTTTAGCTGGAAAGCTTCCATTTGTCTAAGAGAATACAACGAACGGTCTGTAAGAGACCAGCTCTGAGACGACATTTCTTTGGTAATGTTAGATCTATCATCAAGGCAATGCCAAACACTTCCACGTGCACTACTTTTATTCCTCTTCAAAAATGTATTTGTGTTTGGACTGCCTAGCTAAATTGTAGGATACCTGAAATCATAGAAAATACTTTCTTTCTCAATTTTGTTATCCAGTACAGCACCCAGTACAATCATTAATACCTAATAAATACTTTTATTCTGTTGACTTTTGCCATCTGGCCCACAAGGCCTAAATCCACATTTATGAAGCAATTCAGAAGCATCAGATGTCAGGCACTTCAGATGTACCAAATATTATGATTATATATTGAAGACATGTGGATAAGAAATGTTTGAGGTAAATACAGTTTGTTTCCCTGAAGGTCAAACAGAAAGTAAAAACCAGGAAAAAAGAAACTGAACTACCTGAAACTTTAAAAACAATCTAATTAAGCTATCCACTCATATAAGCTTTATATGGTAACTTTGCTATGAAGATGTTCTATAATTGTCTTATTTCCACTTATGTCATACTCTGGAAACAGGCAAGTAATATTCAGTTTTACCAAGCAAACATAATGTAGAGATATGCCATTTTTAGAATAATTATATTTAACCGAAAGAAAATGCTAAATTATAGCTTCTTTTAAAAGTACATCTTTATCCTTAAAAATTTTGGAAGAATATGTTTGGATACAAAACTTCTTATTTGCAAATGTAAGATAAAAGCAGACTTAAGGGAAAAAAAAACAAATCCTGTCTTTCAACACCTACTGACTTAAATCAATTCAACAGACTGATTAAATGCATATATATATATACTTAAAAACTTTTATCCTTATTTTTCAAATTAAGAAACTCAAGTTTATACACACCAATGAACATTCTTCCACGTCCCATAGGTAGGAAATGAAAAGCTGAAAGTCCAAAATGTATTTTACTTTTTAACTGTTAACAAGAGGTGCTTCTCATGACCACCCATGGCATTTAGTAGTGGGAAATTTTCATGCACTCTCTCAACAGCTGTACCTTGGGGAAGGAAAAGGCAAAGTTTGCCATATAGGAATTAGAGTATCCAGGCTCCAAATGATAAAAACAAATGATGAAAGAGAAGCCAGCAAATGAATCTTTCTAATTCTCTTCTTCAGGGGCCTTCCTAGGAAGTATGTCTCTCGTGTGTTGGAAGCTGGGCCTTCTCAGCCTCATTCTTGCTGGAAACTTCCTCAGTATACCTCCTATATAACCTCTTTTCTTCATAATTCCTCTGTGTACCTCAAGCCTTCGGAATAACTCCAGCTCCTTAGTATGACAGAAAAGGCCCTTTAAGAAATGGTCCCCAATGGTCTACATCTCCAGTCTCATCTTTCTCCTTTCCTTTACCCATATACATCCTACACATTTGATAGTTATCCCCCAAATCCATAAACTTTCAAATGCCAGTGCCTATGCACAATGTAACACCCTCTGTCTGGAACTCCTTCCTCCACTTCCCTATCTTCCTGACATGAGCTCCTATTCATCCTCCTAGACGCCACCCATTCTCTGAGAATGTCAATGTCTCTTCTGTGAAGATTCAGAAGTACCTCTTGTGCTCTGCATGCAACTCTATTACCATGTAACACAGTGATTTGAAAAGAAATACACACGCATGTATATGATGACTGTGAACGTTTTTAGGGCACAAACTTATTTTTCTCTGCCTCCATGTTTGTGGGTATTTTGCACTATTCTTGGCATGAAGTGGGTCTTCATGTATTTAAGTGTTCAGCAAATATTTACTGAATACATGCCAAGTGCTAAGTACCATCTTAAGCTTGGAATAACAACTCGGATGAACATTATAGGACTTAATTCCAGTAACATTCAATAAATATCTGCTGAATTAAATATTCCTTGTTACAGTTGGTATAAATATACCCAGTTATGAACCTCTGTGCATGCTGGTCCTTGGGCCTAAAAAGTCCAAACCTCTCCTCTTCATGTATCCAAATTTAATTTGTCCTTCAACATCCAGGCCGTATTCCAACTTCCCAAGTTTTACATGACTGTTCCCATCCTCACTGACCTCAATAAGAATTAAACTCGTTACCACTATTCCTTCCTCAAACAATTCATCCTTCTGACTTTCTAAATTTCTGCCAACAGCAACAGCATCCCGCCAGTGACCCAGGCAAAAAAAAAAAAAAAAAAAAAAAAAAGCCCTGACTCATGACTCATCTTGCCCGTTATATTCCTCATCCCTCCACCTCATCAACTGTCAGAGCCTGCTGCTCTGCCTCTGCAATACCACAGAAATCTGTTCCCTCCTTTTTGTTCCCACTTCACTCACTGCTGTCTAGTTTCTCATATTTCTCAATGGTTTATTGCTACAGCAGATCTTCTTTCTTTGGCCCTCTCCTCATTTCAATCCATCCCAGGGTAAGCTTCAGAAAGCACAGTTCTGTTCATTTTTCCCTTGTGCATAAGTCCATAACACTTCCTCACTATCTAAAAGATAAGGTTTGGACCCCACCCTTGGCCGTGGTCCACCTTTCTAACCTTTGTTGCTGTGGCTCCTTTATGCCCTGGGCCCCAGGTAAAGTGGAAGAGGTGCCGTGTCACAGGGATGCCCTTAGCCAATGTCTTTGCTCCTGCTGCTCATCTGTACTATTAATAAATTCCACCACAGTCATGGCTCCACATCTTTCACAAACTTTGTTTTAATCTTTCCCGCAAACTCCCTTTCTCGGAGATGACAGAAAACTCTCCTTCCTCAGAAACAGCATGGCACTTTGTAGCTAATCATGATACAATATATGTTGTCCTATGTTTTAGTTGTTTGCATGTTTTATTATACCACTCAGTAAGACTTCAAACCACTAACAGCCAGGGATCACAAAAAGGGGCCACCTTAGAGTGCCGCTTCTGTTCTCCCATGCAACTATTTCATATATGAATTATAATACTGAATAACAACACTATAATTATTTGTTTTTGTATTTCCTGCAAAAAAAACACAACACTTTCTTAATGTTGAGAGACCATATATAGTATTTATTAGTGTTTTTTATGTGTCTGGCAAGTCAATACTCAATAAATATGCCTGGCATGACTGGATTAGCACAACATCTTGAAAATAGTATCTCCCTAATAAATACCCTGGAATTGATCTATTTCGCTTAAAACCCATATAGTCTTAAATATAGCCTCCCTCTAATTCTCCATGGTGTAAGATTCACCTCCATGACTACATCGAAGGGAAAGACTAAGTTGATTTAATATTTCTAATTAGATAATGGATTCTTTGAAGAAAGTTATTGGTATATCTTTCACTATTTCCTTTTGTTATTGCCACTCAGAATAGATAATAATTATCAATAAATGTTCATTAGCTGCTTGATGGTTTAATTATTCAATCAGGGTAGAAAACAGACAACAATCCAAAATGGAATTTCTCTTATATAATAACATGTTGATGGTTTCTTGCCTACTTTTAATTTATTGATCAAAATTTTTGTATGTTACACTAAAAACTATTTTTTGAAGTAAAATAAACTCTAGAGATAATTTAGACCAGAGAGATGGCAATACAGGCTTCTTTAGAATCTATTGAAGTTTGGATCCTCTCCAAGTAAAAAAACATATTTTCAAACATATTTAAATCATTTTGCATACCATTCTAAGTAATTCAAGGCCTCCCTTGAGGCCTTAGATGACTACAACTTCTGGTTCATAACCCGTTTTTGGCCCTCATGTTAAAGATGGAGAAATCCCTAGTTTGAGGACAGTAGGCTGCTTGCCCAAGATCACACAGGTACCTTACCCCAGACTCCTCTACACTAACCATTAACATAAATAGAAATGGCAATGAACTCTAAGTGCAATAATTCCTTCCTTCCTTCCTTTCTTCCTTTCCTTTCCTTTCCTTTCCCTTTCTCTCTCTCTTTCTTTCTTTCTTTCTCTCTCTCTCTTTCTTTCTTTCCTTCTTTCAAGGCAGAGTCTCGCTCTATCATCCAGGCTGGAGTGAATGAAGTGGTGACAATCTTGGCTCACTACAACCTCTGCCTCCTGGGTTAAAGCAAGTCTCATGCCTCAGCCTCCAGAGCAGCTGGGATTACAGGCATGTGCCACCACACCCAGCTACTTTTTTGTATTTTCAGTAGAGATGGGATTTCACCATGTTGCCTAGGCTGGTCTAGAACTCCTGAGCTCAGGCAATCCACCTGCCTCAGCCTTCCAAAGTGCTGGGATTACCGGTGTAAACAACCATGCCTGGCCTCTAAGTGCAATGATTTCATTCGAATATTGTTAAATAATTTGCATCCTAGCAAGTTCAAAATACCCTACACCTGTATTCTGTTTCATTTACGAAATTTCTTTTTTTTTTTATTATACTTTAGGGTTTTAGGGTACATGTGCACAATGTGCAGGTTTGTTACATATGTATCCATGTGCCATGTTGATTTCCTGCACCCATTAACTCGTCATTTAGCATTAGGTGTATCTCCTAATGCTGTCCCTCCCCCCTCCCCCCACCCCACAACAGTCCCCGGAGTGTGATGTTCCCCTTCCTGTGTCCATGAGTTCTCATTGTTCAATTGCCACCTATGAGAGAGAACATGCGGTGTTTGGTTTTTTGTCCTTGCGATAGTTTACTGAGAATGTTTTCCAGTTTCATCCATGTCCCTACAAAGGACACGAACTCATCATTTTTTATGGCTGCATAGTATTCCATGGTGTATATGTGCCACATTTTCTTAATCCAGTCTATTGTTGTTGGACATTTGGGTTGGTTCCAACTCTTTGCTATTGTGAATAGTGCCGCAATAAACATACCCATCAGTGTGCTGTATTCAGGAAACCCATCTCACGTGCAGAGACACACATAGACTCAAAATAAAGGGATGGAGGAAGATCTATCAAGCAACTGGAAAACAAAAAAAGGCAGGGGTTGCAATCCTAGTCTCTGATAAAATAGACTTTAAACCAACAAAGATCAAAAGAGACAAAGAAGGCCATTACATAATGGTAAAGGGATCAATTCAACAAGAAGAGCTAACTATCCTAAATATATATGCACCCAACACAGGAGCACCCAGATTCATAAAGCAAGTCCTGAGTGACCTACAAAGGGACTTAAACTCCCACACAATAATAATGGGAGATTTTAACACCCCACTGTCAGCATTAGACAGATCAATGAGACAGAAAGTTAACAAGGATATCCAGGAATTGAACTCAGCTCTACATAAAGTGGACCTAATAGACATCTACAGAACTCTCCACCCCAAGTCAACAGAATATACATTTTTTTCAGCACCACACCACACCTATTCCAAAATTGACCACACAGTTGGAAGTAAAGCTCTCCTCAGCAAATGTAAAAGAACAGAAATTATAACAAACTGTCTCTCAGACCACAGTGCAATCAAACTAGAACTCAGGATTAAGAAACTCACTCAAAACCGCTCAACTACATGGAAACTGAACAACCTGCTCCTGAATGACTATTGGGTACATAATGAAATGAAGGCAGAAATAAAGATGTTCTTTGAAACCAACGAGAACAAAGACACAACATACCAGAATCTCTGGGACACGTTCAAAGCAGTGTGTAGAGGGAAATTTATAGCACTAAATGCCCACAAGAGAAAGCAGGAAAGATCCAAAATTGACTCCCTAACATCACAATTAAAAGAACTAGAAAAGCAAGAGCAAACACATTCAAAAGCTAGCAGAAGGCTAGAAATAACTAAAATCAGAGCAGAACTGAAGGAAATAGAGACACAAAAAACCCTTCAAAAAATTAATGAATCCAGGAGCTGGTTTTTTGAAAAGATCAACAAAATTGATGGACCATTTACGAAATTTCTGAGAAGCCCAAAATGACTCAACATAGTGATTCCAAAATTTCAGTTGTTCAGTCTAACAAAAAACATTTGATTTAATGCAACAAGAGGATATTGACTGCCTTTTACGAGTTCAGCTCTATGCTAGGTACCAAAAGTACAGAGGTGAAAAATACCCACATAAGGAGCAAAGATAGCCACTTCATCTGACCTTGGACAAAGGAAGTGTGTCTAATTCATCCAGTGCCCAGCACAGGGTCTCGTAGCTAACGATCTCAGACATTTATTTAACCAAAACAACATAAGAGATGGCTCATGACCTTAAATAGCTCGTATTGTCTGGGAACTTTTTTTACTGTTATTTCTATTTGTCTTGACTGAATCTTCAATCTCTTTTTCATTTTGTTTAGTATTGTTAATGCTAACAATAATATTAAGAAATGCTAAAGGCAAACAAACTTTTAAAAAGTTATAATAAAATTGTAACTACTCACTAAAAATCAGGATAATTTTTTAGTATCTTAAGAAAATAATTATTTTTAAATCCAATTTGGTATTATTTTGTACATCAAGCCTAATTAGTATAACTATATGTTTTTCTTTTAAAACTTTTATTATAAACCAGTTATTTTAAAATGTGCAACATTGAATATGATGTCTTCATCCAATCTATCTTTCTTTTGAGGAATTAATGTTCATTTGCTCCTATTACAACTTTTTCATACTTCTCACCATTTTATACATACATACACATTCAGACACAAACATATACATATAAAACAGAAGTATTTATTAACTGAGTCTTAAGGATATGGTTAGATGCCACAGTATAGTTTTCTATGAAATTCAGCCATCTTTTTTATCCTTATGTGGTGCAATTTACACATACTAACTTCACTTGGCTTATTTATTTTTTATATATTTAAAATCAATGCAAATCAAAACCACAATGAGATACCATCTCATGCCAATTAGAATTGCAATCATTAAAAAGTCAGGAAACAACAGATGCTGGAGAGAATGTGGAGAAATAGGAACACTTTTACACTGTTGGAGGGAGTGTAAATTAGTTCAACCATTGTGGAAGACAGTGTGGTGATTCCTCAAGGATCTAGAACCAGAAATACCATTTGATCCAGCAATCCCATTACTGGGTATATACCCAAAGGATTATAAATCATTCTACTATAAAGACACATGCACACATATATTTATTGTAGCACTGTTCACAATAGCAAAGACTTGGAACCAACTCAAATGCCAATCAATGATAGACTGGATAAAGAAAATGTGGCACATAGACACAGCATAGAATACTATGCAGCCATAAAAAAGGACGCGTTCCTGTCCTTTGCAGGGACATGGATGAAACTGGAAACCATCATTCTCAGCAAACTAACACAAGAATAGAAAACCAAACACCACATGTTCTCACTCATAAGTGGGAGTTGAACAATGAGAACACATGGACACAGGAAGGGGAACATCACACACAGGGGCCTGTCGGGGTGTGGAGGGCAAGGGAAGGGAAGGCATTAGCAGAAATACCTAATGTAGATGACGGGTTTATAGGTGCAGCAAACCACCATGGCACATGTATACCTATCTAACAAACCCAGAACTTAAAGAATAATAATAAAAAAAAGATAACAGGAGAATACTAAAAAAAAAAAAAATCATTAGTATAGAAGAAAGTATAAAATAATAAAATCAAATCAAAGCAAAACATGCATCTAAAAAAAGATCTGATCTTGGAAAGCTGGAGGTAAATAATATAGAGATTTTTATAACCATTATTTCATAATTTAAGTTTATAGTTTATAGTCTGTTATAAGTATTTCCAAATCCTAAAGTATACAGCAAAAATTTGATATCTTACACACCTACTGTGCAAGCCACAAGTTACAACTAATTTTCAGCAATAAATTATTTTTCTTAAACAACCTTTTTAAGTTCATCATCCAACACAATGAAATTATACAAAACACTTACTAGCTTCAAGGTATTTTTGGTTCCACAGAAACTTTGCTTGCAATTGTCATTTTTAATCAACAGAAACCTCTTGAGCTTATGAATCAGTAAGAATAGTTAACATTAGTGAAGCTTTTCCGAACACCAAGAAAAACAGAATTTCTTTTTTCCTGCCTTTCTTATTAAAGGAAAAAGAAAGTAAAGGAATGCTATTAGAGTAACCTACTACTATCAAGTCATCTTTCAGGGCTAAATCGATCACTAGCACTATCTGCTCCTACAATAAAGAAATGGGAGAAAAAAACATATATATATGTGTGTATATATATATGTATCTATATATATACATAGATTGTCACTATATATATATGTATCTATATACACATATATATATAGTGACAATCTAAAGGAAGGAAGAAGAAAAGATTAATTAGATCAAAATGTAAACTGTTCTAAACAAAATTATTTCTAAAGTAGACACCTTATAAAGGCTTGAAAGTGTGTTTCTACTGTAGTTTTTATTCCCACATAATCTCTGTCCTCCTCCACAAGCAAGAGGCAATTAAATTTCTTGTCAATATTCATTTTTTTGATGATCTAGAACACAAAATAACAAAAGCATTTGTGAAACATTTTACCAATTTTGAAAAATAATGTCAATTCTTACGGACTCTGAATAAAAAGTACATGCAGAGGTTTCACTGGCAAGACACACTTCTGATGAACAAGAAAGGAAATCAAGAGGAAAAAACCCAATCCCTTCAAACAACTACGTACTACCCAGCTAGCTATGACACTAAAATAAAATGCATTTATTTTCACAATGATGTTTTATATCCAAAGTGGTGGGAAATACTGCCGAAGTACACTACAGGAGTTGTGCTAAAACAAAATCTTATGTGTGAGCTAAATGATGAGAACACATGGACACATAGAGGGGAGCAAGATAACACACACTGGGCCCTTTCAGAAGGTGGAGGTGGAAAAATAACTAATGGGTACTAGGCTTAAAACCTGGGTGACGAAATAATCTGTACAACAGATCTCTCTCTCACACACACACACACACACAAGTTTACCTATGTAACAAATCTGCATCTGTACCCCTGAACTTAAAATAAAACTTAAAAATACAGGAATTTTAAAGAAAACAAAATCCATGCCAGTAAGGTTGTTCATCAGTTTTCCCCATATACTCTGGTTCTCAAGTTACTGAAGATGCTAATGAATTGTAGATAGCATTTTTTTTTTTTTGAGATGGAGTTTTGCTCTGTCGTCCAGGCTGAAGAGCAGTGGCGTGATCTAGACTCACGACAACCTCCGCCTCCCAGGTTCAAGCAATTCTCCTGCCTCAGCCTCCCAAGTAGCTGTGATCACAGGCATGGGCCACCACACCCGACTAATTTTTGTATTTTTAGTATAGTATAGATGGAGTTTTGCCCCTGTCTCTTTAGTAGAGGCAGGCTGGTCTTGAACTCCTGACCTCAGGTGATCCTCCCGCCTCAGCCTCCCAAAGTGCTGGGATTACAAGTGTGAGCCACTGTGCCCAGCCTGTAGGTAGTATCTTTATCCCTGAGAAATACTGTTTCAGAAGCTATACACTTAAATGTGATAAGCCCTTTGTCCTTTATATATACAATACATGATATATAAATAATCTCTAGTGCAGTATATATAGAAAAATGTAAATTGTTGTTTATATACATGTGTCTAGGATATCTATCACCATGGTAGCTTAATGATAAAAAAAAAACTGGTGCTGGCTGGTATGTTTAATTTTAAAAAGGATACAGTGACATTTCCAGCAGTTGATCTGTTTATATTATGAGCAAATTATACTCAGGAAGTATGGTGGAAGTAAAAAGGAAGTCTTCTCCCTGAGTTCTGGAATCCTCTTTAAGAATCAGCATGTTTTACTGCTTAAGCCCCATGAAGACTATAAACAAAGAAAGCAGTGTCTCTCATAGGAAGGAAGAATGGAGAATGGATGGTCAGGCATGCCCTTTTGCCTTCATGAAGATCCCACACGCTTCCTCTCTACCATGCATAAGCTGTAGGCATCTTTCTCTAAAACAGACAGTAAGAGAACAATAATCTTTTATATGATGATAAAGACAGAGATAAAGATGGAGAAAGAGAGATACAGCAATAGAGATAGAAATGTTAAGGAGTTGAAACAAAAGCTGTCAGAGAATAGTATAAGTGCTTAGCTTAGTATGTGTGAGCACGGAATGCCAGAGCAATAGGATGCCCCGGTGTCTACCTGGTTCAGCCACTTCGCTTACACCTGAGAAAAATGAAAACCAGGAAGGTTAACAGCCTAATAGAAGAATTACAGGATGCTAAACAACAGACCGTAGCCCTCACTAGTCACCCAATCATCACATGTAATCAATATTACATGAGGAAAATGACTCTGAGGCAATATCAGAGGAAGACAAGACCAGATAAATGATCTTACAGAGTAGAGATGACCATGTATAGGACATGGGGACATGGTGAGGATAGCAGTGAGTTGGAGAATGTATGACCCATCTAAAGAGAGTAGAGCTACTAAGTCCGGGTGCAGTGGCTTGCGCTTTGGGAGGCCGAGACAGGTGAATCACCTGAGGTTGGAAGTTGGAGACCAGCCTGGCCAACATGGTGAAATCCCATCTCTAATAAAAATACAATTAGCCAGGTGTGGTGGTGTGTGCCTGTAGTCCCAGCTACTCTGGAGGCTGAGGTAGGAGAATCACTTGAACCTGGGAGGCGGAGGTTGCAGTAAATTGAGACCATTCCATTGCACTCCAGCCTGGGTGACAAGACAAAGACTCCATCTTGGAAAAAAATAAAAATAAAAATATATAAATAAAAAAAGAGAGTATAGCTACTTCACTCAAGTGGATTTTTGCCTTGTGGGAATACAGCTCTGGTGTAAGTGGATATACTGAATTTTCAAGACAACTCAGAAATCCAGATTTTGAGTAGAAATCCTCTGATATTTAATTTCTGGAAATTAATTCAATTTTTTGAACTGCCATGCAGACCTAACATGTAGACAGCTTGGAAACTGCCTGTAGTGCTCCAGCTCATGAACCCCAGTCTACAGCAGTGCAAATGTCCTCAGAAAACATTTTTTAAATGTGGCCAAATTGGTCAAAAGTTGATGCCTCTAGTGACTTCACTAAGATAACCAACAGATTTCAATCAAGAGAACTTTTCAGTGAAAACTACTCAAGATGGTTGGATTTGCCTTTATTTTTCACTTGCTCAGCCTTCTCTGAGGGCCACCTAATTGGTCTTGGCTTCTCCTTTAGGTTTGCTGATACCGTATTTTGAGAATTAACACTTTTCTGGGTTAAAATTTTATCTCTGCTTATAAAATCAGTACTCCTGCTTGCAAATACACTTACGATGAACACCACAAGAGAGGAAAAATGTCAAATTTTCTTCAGAAACTTGTGAATGGCTCAGGAATTGCTTTGGGAAGCTCTCTTTGGAGAACAGAGAGGGATGATTTCTATACACAAACTGAACAGTGTTAGATGCCATTTCCTATGTACTGCCCTATGAAACAGCCAAAGCAGGCATACCAGAAAAAGACAGAAAGCAATTCCAGTCTCATATAAACCTTCCCATTCATGTTCCCTGGTTTCTCAACTTGCTTCTTTAAAAATTCCTGCTTGTCCTATTATTTGTTGGTTATTAATTTATTCACTAAGTAAATATTTGTTGAGAACTGACAACAAAGAACATAACAAAGTTATGTTCTGTATCTTTATGGAGGTTAAATTCCAGAGGCATTGAGAGCTATAGATGGACAGAGTGGTGTGCTGGTAAATATTTAACAAGCAGTTCTCCAGGGATGAGGCTCTGATTTATAGAGTTTGATGATTCCTGTGATGTAATTATTTGCACCATAACTAATTTCAAACTACCAATGTAACACCATGGATGCAAAGTTGGGCTTGGCTTCTCTGTTGATTTTGGTGTGATTTAGAACTTACAAGTACAACCCAGGAAGTGGCAAAATGAAATTTGGAGTCAAAAATAAGTGGGCTATCATCTGGATTCTGCCTCAATTTAGACATGAAGACGTGGCTATATATAAACCTCTGTCAGTTCCCATATTTACGAAATGGTATTAGTTATACCAAATTATACTTCTCTCATGGGACTATGAAGGGTTAATTTGACCATTAGTGTAAATTCTCTAGAACAGTCTGTGGCACATGGTAGAGGCTCACCAAATGATGACTGGTTTTTCCGCCCTTTCTCATTCTTAAAATTCTACATTGCATATAGATGTGAACCTTAAAATCCTTTATATAAGGTATAAAAAGCTTACCAGTTGACATGCATTTAAGTTTTACTGTGTAAGAGGCCCATACTAAGTGCTTTACACATTCTTTAAGTAAGAAACTCAACATCATATCCCAAATGTTTGCTTAAAGAAACTTGCTTAGGCCAGGAGCCTGTAATCCCAGCACTTTGGGAGGCCAAGGCAGGCGGATCACATGAGGTCAGGAGTTTGAGATCAGCCTGGCCAACATGGCAAAACCCATCTCTACTAAAAATATAAAAATTAGCCGGGCATGGCGGCAGACACCTGTAATCCCAGCTACTCTGGAGGCTGACGCAGGAGAATCACTTGAACCCGGGAGGTGGAGGTTGCAGTGAGCTGAGACTGCACCACTGCACTTCAGCCTGGGTGACAGAGTGAGACTCCATCTCAAAAAAACAAATGAAAGAAAGAAAGAAAGAGAAAGCAAGCAAGCAAGAAAGAAAGAAAGAAAGAAAGAAAGAAAGAAAGAAAGAAAGAAAGAAAGAAAGCAAGCAAGCAAGCTAGAAGAAAGAAAGAAAGAAAGAAAGAAAGAAAGAAAGAAAGAAAGAAAGAAAGAAAGAAAGAAACTTGCTTAAAGAAACTCAGTGTCATAACACACTATTATATAGCACATCATTATATAATATTTCCATCATACAGACATAATAGATATAAATAAGCTCAAGAGCACAAGTAATAACAAAATGTAGCCAAGTAATTAGAAAGTGATGCATTTGGGTGTTTATTACCTAGTTTTTTATATAATTTAATTGTAAGTTTAAAAAATTTAATTTTTAACAATGTCTGTGCTTAACAACTGACTCAAAAAATTTCTGAAAATTTAATAATTGGTTCAGTATACTGCTAGCTAGACAGATAGATGAATTTTTATATAATGTAAACAAGTGATAATGTTAATGAAGAACAATAAGGCAGAGAAAGAGATAAAGAATAATAGAAGAGGTTATCCATTGGAGGAGGCCTAAGAATCAAAACCTCTGATGCTAGAAGTGGTCAGCAAATGACAGAATACCTTCTGTCACTACATCTGCCTAGGATAACCAATTGGTGCTTTAACACTTCCTGTGACAGCAGCTCACTACTTTAGTAGCCAATTCTATCTTTAGACATTTCTGACTGAAAGTACTTCCTTTTATTGAGCTGAAAATCTATCTTCCTATAGCTGTGGTTTTTCAACTGTGTTTTGTTATGCTTTAGAGGTTCTACAAATTGGGCACAAGGACCTCAGAGGCCTTAAAGTATGATGAGGGGAGAAGGGGAAAGGCTGACTAGAGACCAGTCCAGTTTTTGCTTCTAACAAAGTGGTTGCATAATTTATCTCTTTATATACTGGGAATCTCTGTAAGTTTGTATTTGAGAAAACATTTTTATAGTTAAAACTTGGTTGAAATCCACTTCTGTAATCATCTATTATATATTGTCACCAATCTATAAATGTTTACAATGACACACATCTTTGTATCAATGAAGATGGGCTAGATTATGCAACGGTAACAAATCATCCTTAAATCTAAATGGTTTAATATAGCAATCACTTATTTCTCACTCATGCAAATGTGCTCCAAATCCTGATAACATTGTTCACCTTGCTCACTTTCATTCATCATAGAAAGTCACATTAACTTTAAAGAAGAGGCAGAGAAGGGCTATATTCCCTGAGCTCAAGAGTAGAACTCAAAATATTATTGAGCGCACTAATGTCTATTATAATCTTCTAATCATTTGGCTATACAATTTATACCCACCTAATAACTTTAATGAGCAATATACTCAATCAGATCTTTTAAAATTCCACATGAAACTCTGATGCTCACAACCATCACTCTTTATTTCCTACTGAAAACCACTGATTGAACTTGTCAGAAGACATACCTTTCCACTATTTCTCAAGTTGACTTCTATCCTACCAGGACTCAATGATACATATAAGACCAATTATACTTTCCCAAGTTATAATCTCAATGTACTTTCCATATTTCCTATGATCTTTGAATTGGTATCTGAATTACCACTAGCATTCCTGGGCCTTTTCCTAATTGTTTTCTTAGGAACTGAATCACTGAATGGCACAGTGGTTCACTGGGTGCCACAAAAACTCTCAGTCTTGCCTTCCCACTCTGTGCTCGACACATAGAAATTAGAGTCATATGTTTATCTGGACCAAATCCTCTCCTCATTTCCACATTTAATTTAAATCACTCTTGACCAAGTTACCTAGATGCCAATTAAATACATTTCTTGCAGGCATATCATGTTTTTTTATCTTTAGCCAAAAGTTATTTCAGTCCTTATTCAAGTTTACAGACAGCAGCTGTTCAACTTCCAGATCTTCTGTCTTCTAAAGTTTCATCCTGCAATGGAAACACTGAAAGTGTTCCTATATGCTTCCAAATCCTTAAGTTTTACCTCCTACCTCAGAATCTTCGTAAAAATTTGGCTAGACATTGTGATTATTTCCTTCAATCTTACACTTAACATTAGGAGTCCAAAGATTTAATAAGCAACATCAAATTCACAGCAATATAGTGGAATCTCAAGAAGATGGCATGCACACATCTTGTCATTTTTGTGTCTCCTAAAAGGAATTCACCAATGGTTATGACTGATCTCTTTCTCCGGGGGTCACAACAGAAGTTCTTCTTCCCGTCATTGTTTAAGTGATACCCCCAGAGCCTGATACATGTTCTAACATATAGTAAATACTGAATAAATGTGTGTTTAATTTTTAAAAATAGCTGAATGAATTAATGAAGACATTTTTGCTTTCATTTAGCTCTAAATATTCATCAATGGGGTGAGTCTCACACTTACATATTGCTGAATTTGATTTGCTAATATTTTATTGAGGAATCTTATGTTTATGTTCCTGGGAGATATCCATCTAGAGTTTATTTTTCTTATAGCATCTTTGACTGGCTTCATAAAATGCTGGCTTCATAAAATGAGTTGGAAAGTGTTCCCACCTCTTCTATTTTCTGGAAGAGATTGTGAAGAACTGGGACTATTTTATCCTAAATGTTTCATAGAATTTGCCAGTGAAATAATCTGTGCCCGGAGTTTCCTTTTTTCAGCAGGTTTTAAACTAAAAATTCAATTTACTTAATAGCCATAGAACTAGTCAAGTTTTCTAATATTCTTTTTGGTAGTTTTTATCTTGCCATAAATGGATCCATTCCCTCAAAGCTGATGAATTTATGGGCATACAATTGATTATAAGGTCTCCTTACTATTCTATCAATGTTTGTGAATTCACTAGTCATGTCCCCTCTTTCATTTCTGCTATTAGGAATGTGTGTCAGTTTTTCTTAATCAGCCTTGCAAGAGGTTTACCAATTATACTGATCCTTTGAAAGAGTCAGCTTTTGGTTTCATTAATTTTGTCTATTGAATTTGCGTTTTCAGTTTCATTAACCTCTGCTTTAATCTTTATTATTTCCTTCTGCTTGCTTTGTTTTTAACTTGTTCTTCTTTCTCTAAACTTCTTTCTCTAATTTCTCAAGGTGTAAGCTTGGGTTACTGAATTTGGCTCATTCTTCATTTCAATAGAGGCATTTGGCACTAAAAATGTACCTCAGCATTGCTTTAGTAGCATCCCACAAATTTTGATGTGTTGCATTTTCCTTTAGTTCAAATTATTTTTAAAATTTTTAGAACAAATTTAGGCTGACAGAAAAGCTGCAAGGATAATTCAAAGAATTATTGTATACCCATCACCTAGTTTTCTCTATTGTTAACACCTTCTATAACCACAATACATTTTTCAAAACTAGGAAACTAATATTCATACACTACTATTAACTAAGCTCCAGACATAACTCAAATTTCACTAGTATGTCCACTAGTGTCCTTTTCTCTATTCCAGGATCCAGTCTATGATACCACATTGCACTGAAATGTCATGTCTCCTTATCATGCTCTCCTGTTGTCTGGGAGAGCTTCTCACTCTTTCTTTGCTTTTGATGACCTCTACAGATTTGGGGAGTAGCTTTCATGTATTTTGTAGAATGTTGCTTAATTTGGTTCTGTCTGGTGGTTTTCTCATTCAAATGTGGCTAGGGGTTTTGGAGAAGAAGGCCACAGAGTTGAGATGTGCTTCTCATCTCATTTTATCAAAGGTTACTTGCTATCAACATGACTCATCACTGGTGATGTTCACCTTGGTCACCTACGCAAGTTAGTGTTTATGAGAGTTCTCCACCGTAAAGCAACTTTATTTCCTTTTGCAGATTCAATTATTTGGAAGCAAGACACAAAGTACAGTCCACACTCAAGGCAGAGAGAGTTAAGCTTGACCTCCTAGAGGAGACAATATTTCATAGATTATGTAATATTTCTGTAAGAAAGGTTGGTCTCCTTCAATTTATTTATTTTTCAGTCATTTGTTTATATCAATGTAGATGAACGCATATTTCTTTTAAACTTGTGTTATAGCCCAGTGCCACATCATTTATTTTCTTGCTCAAATTGTTCCAATTTTGGCCATGGGAAGCGTTTTTCAGCTTGGCTTCTGTAAAATTGTTTCTGAGCACTTATTTATTTTCTGACACTACTAGATATTTCAAGCACATCTTGTATTTTCCTGTCCAGCCCTAGAACTGGCCATGTCTTAAGAGTCCCTTGCTCCTTTTAGAAAAACTGTGTTTAGAAACCTCTCTGTATGCTCATTGCCACTGAGGTGTCACTGCCTCTAGTTCTTAACAGAAAGAGCTAATTTACACATTTATCTATAATTATTTTTGTATTTCTCCATTTACATTTGTATTAAGCTAAACATGAGATCATGCCAATATCTCTGACTATAACCTAATACAACATGGCTCATTTTAGCTTTTCTCCTCCCCTTGGTTATCTGTACCAGATGCTTTTTGTTCTGTTTTGTTTTAAATTATCCTTGAGACTTCTTATTTAAACCCTGGGTTTATTTAGAAGAGTATTTTTTCATTTTCAAATATTCAAGGATTTTCAATAGATCTTTTTGTTATTGATTTCTAGTTTAGTTTTATCCTGATCCAAGAACCAACTTAGTATAACTTCTATTCTGTTAAAATAATTAAAGTTTGTTTTATGGCCCAGAATATAGTCTATCTTTGTGAATGTTCGGTGTTCACTGGAGAAAATTATGTTTTTGTTGATTGGAGTGCTCTATAAAGGTCAAATACATAATTTTTATAGCGTGGTTTAGGCCATCTATATGCTTAATGATTTTTGCCTTCTTGTTTTGTCAATTACTAAGAAAGGAGTGTTGAAGTTTGTCATTATAATTGTAAATTTGTTTCTATCTCTTTCAAATCTGGTAGTTTTGCTGCATGTATTTGAGGTCACATCACAAGCTGCATATACAATCAGGATTATATCTTCTTGGATAATTTACTCCATTATTATTAGGCAATGCCCCTGTTTGTCCCTGATAATATTTCTTATTCTGAAGTCTGCTTTGTTTAAAATTAATATAGTTATCCATAATTCTTTCAGTTAGCATTGTCATGGTATATCTTTCCGTATCCTCTTACATTTAACTTATACAATTCTTTATATTTAAAGTGTTTTGTTGTTGTTGTTCATACATTGCATATAGATGGATCTTGTTATTTTATCCTATCTGAAAATCTCTGACATTTAACCGGCATGCTTAGACCATTCATGTTTAAAGTTATTATTGATCTGGTTGAGTTTGTATATTCCAACTTGCTAGCTGTCCTCTATTTGTTTAATTTACTCATTGTCTCTTTTTTCCTCCTTTTCTGCCATCTCTGAGCTGAACTGAACATTTTTATTATTCCATTTTATTTCCTCAATTGACTTATTAATTATAACTTTTTTAAACTTTTTAAGTGATTTTCCTAGGGGTTGTAATTATATATTTTAACAAAATAAGTCAATCTTTAAATAATATTACATCACTTCATGTGTAGTATAAGGACCTTAAAACAGTAGATTCCTAATTCCCCCCTCCCATCTCTTGTATTATTTTTGTCATAAATTTCCCTTGATTATATGTTACAAAAACAATATATATTTTTACAATTTTGCTTTAAACAATCAGCTACCTTTTAGAGGAATAAAAATAAGGAGACAAGGTGCAGTGGTTCACACCTGTAATCCCAGCACTTTCAGAGGCCAAGGCAGATGGATCGTTTGAGGTCAGGAGTTCAAGACCAGCCTGGCCAACATGGTGAAACCCTGTCTCTATTAAAAATACAAAAATTAGATAGGCATGGTGGCGCACACCTGGAATCTCAGCTACTCGAGAGACTGAGGCAGGAGAATCTCTTGAACCCGGGAGGCAGAGGTTGCAGTGAGCCATGATCACACCACTGCACTCCAGCCTGGGCAACACAGTAAGACTCTGTCTCAAAATTATAATAACAATAACAAGGAAAATTATTTTTATACTTTTACTTATTCCATTACTGATGTTCCTCATTTCGTTGTGTAGACCCATTTTCTGATCTATATGACATTCCTTCTGACTTGAAGAGATTCCTTTACATTCCTCCTAGATTTGATTTGATAGCCATTAATTCTCTCAGTTTTTATTTTTCTGTGAAGGCGTTTAATTTTCTTTCCACTTAGGAAAAATATAGAATTCTGGCTTGACAATTTTTTTCCTTGCACTTTAAATACATCACTTCAATGTCTTCTGGCTTGCATGTTTTCTGATGAGGAGCCTGCTATAGTTCTTGTTCTTCTGCAGATAATATGACTTTTTTCCTTTACCTGCTTTTAATGCTTTCCCTTTGTATTTGGTTTTCAACTTTTAAAAATATTATATGTTGAAGTATGAGGTTTTGGCATTTATCTTGCTTGATGTTCTTCCAGCTTTTGGATCTATAATTTGGTGTCGTTTTACCAAATTTGGGGAAATTCTCAGCCATTATTTCTTCAAATATTTTTTTCTGACTAGTTTTCTCTTTTTTCTCCTCCTAGGATTCCAGTTAGATGTAGAATAGGCTGTTTGATAATGTCTCAGCTCTTGGATGCTCTGCTCTTCTTCGGTTTTTTCAAATCTATTTTCTCTTTGAGTTTTATTCTGGGAAATTTCCATTCACCTACCTCCAAATTCAGTGATTCTTTCCCCAACTACGTAAGTCTACTAGTGAGTCAGTTGAAGGTATTCTTTATTTTTGTTACTGTGGGGTTTTTTTTTAATAGCATTTTCTTTTGTTTCTTACAGTTTTCATTTCTCAGCTAAAATTATCTATCTGCCATTACATGTTGTCTAACTTTTCCAATAGAGCTTTTAACATGCTAATCAGTTATTTTAAATTTCCTTTCTGATAGTTCCAATATCTATGTCATATTTGAGACGGGCTCTGATTTGTGTCTTTTCAAATGACTTTCTTTTTTTTTTTTGCATTTTTGTATGCCTTGTAATTTTTTGTTGAAAGCCAGCTTTCAACAAAAAATTTGACAGTAGATATGAAGTAAATGTTTTTTAATGCCTGACAATGAGTGAGCCTTTTGTTCTGCTAAACGTTTAGTGTAGGGAAGGGGGTTGTGTTAATCTAATCAGGTGTTGGGCTGTGTTTGATGTTTGCAGTTGCTATGATTACACTCAGTGAATTTCAGAATTCAAATTTCTCTAGTGATACCTTGTGCTTAATGTACGCAGTAATTTTTCAGAAGTCTTCCTTCTTTGCTTTGGGCTATCCCTTTGCACCTCTCTCAAGAGAGAAACTCCTTGTTGGAGCTTTCCCAGTTGTATGTCACTATTATTCTTATTTGATGTACATGGCGGGGTAGGGCTAGAGTGTGGAAAGCATCTAATATTCTGATTCAGCTTCAGTCTTAATCAGGCATTGTGAACCTGGGTCACAATAGGGGGCGTAATTTTCCTAAGTGTTCCTTCTCCTTCAGAAGTATTGTTGGACAAAACCTACATTCCTGCCCCTTCCCAGAGTAGAACATTTTTATTTTTCCTGTTTTTTTCCCCAAGACGCAGTTTTTGCACCAGTTCTCTCAGGATTTGCACCAGTTCTCTCAGGCTGGATTTGCACCAGTTCTCTCAGACTACAGTTTTAGTTACTCTTCCTCCTGCAGATTAAGGCATTTGTCCATATGAAGAATAGGGAGGTGGGTGTGGGCAATCTCAGAGTGGCTACTATTCCTTCCCCCAGCTAGCACTATAGAGAACAAGGGCAGCTTTCTTAGGATTCATTCTAATCTTCCCTCAAAGTAACTCTGAGTACCTGGTGGGACCTCAGGAGGAAAAAGTCTGTAAAATATATGAAGCCCTCTATTATTAAATATTATGGTCCCAGGGACTTCACTACCATGCTAGGCCACACTCAGCCTCAGCAATTTTTTTAACAATTCTACCTGAATATTAGCAGCTTATATGCAACTTCTTCCCTAGACTAAAAAGCCCCATATTCATTAAGTATCTATGCTTCAAGTCCAATGATCAGTAACTTAGGAGGCAGGGACAGAAAAATAACAACTTAGACTACTAATATTATTTTGCAAGAAGTATCAAGAGGATTTATGGATACACCTAGTTCCCATAAGCCAGCTTTTCCAATAAGTTTCATGAATTCCTATCAAATGTGAACTTTGGAAAGGAAAACTATCCCGTAGGTGAAGAGTTTGCTAAAACTCCCTAAAGGGACAAAATTAGCAATTTCTCAGTAAACCAGGCAAGTCTTCCCTGTTGATGAGTACAGAATATCTTATGTTAGTCCAGATGCAAAATATGATGAAATTTAAATATGAGTCAGATTGCCATAAAGATGATAAAACCATCACTGTAAAAGTATTCACAGCCAGTACCAGAAGGATGTAGCATATAAGGAAGATGAGTAAGAAGTTGTTTTTAAAGAAAAAAAATCTCAGGAAAGGAAAACTAAAGGAGATTCTTGAAGCTCATTTCAGGACAGATAACAGAAAACTCACCAAGAGAATGTTGAGATAGATAGATAGATGATAGATAGAATAGATGATAGATAGATAGATAGATAGATAGATAGATAGATAGATAGATAGATAGATAATTTTATTTTTTAATTATTTTTTTTGGAGATGGGGTTTGTCCATGTTGTCTAGGCTGGTCTTGAACTTCAGAGCTCAAGCGAACTGCTTGCCTCAGCCTCCCAAAATGCTGGGATTACAGGTGTGAGCCACTGCACCTGGCCCCAATAGATGTTTTCAAACAGATTATTGAGATAATTATGGATAGTAGACTCTTTCAACATGTGACTCTATCGATTAGGATGTATCTAGCTTCGAGTACTAGAAAATCCATGAGAAGTACACAAAAAAGCATTTATTGTTTACTTATACATATGTATGGAGGAAAGTATTTCCAGGGTTCATTCCTTTGCTAAACAGGGTCATCATGAACCAGTCTCTTTCCATCCTTGTGTTCCACCACCTCATTGTTTTAGGTTTTTGCCCTTGTAGTTAGAGACTGACCACTACAGTTCCAGGTATAATATCATCACAACAGTGTCCACAATTGAAAAAGGGGGGGGGGGGGAAGAGCAATGTCAATGACCTCTCTTCATATACCCCTTTACTTGGAAAGCAAATTATCTTTCTCAGAAACTTAAGTTTCTTTGGGCAGAACAGGGTCACATGTATGTATCTGGCTTTTCAAATTCTAGTGGAAGGGGACAAGGGATAAAAGAGGTAAGGAATAAGAAATGCTTTGGGGTCACCAGTTAATCATGTCTGCTACTGATCCAAATGGTACTGGGGGATTTCATGAAAGAAAACAGCCACATTCTTCTGCCATCATTATGAGAGATAGACTGTGTTTAATGGAACTTTGTTATCACCCAGATGAACCATTCTGATGATCTGTAGCATCACTAGAGAGCCTGATTCAACTGGGCTTCAGAAAGCTGGACCTCCTTATTGCCCGCACACCAACTCAGACCTGAGGAGGCAGCAACAAAGTTGTATTCAGCATCAATCGCACAAAGAAACTACCAAGAAGGGCTTGCTGTAAATGAAATTGTAAAATGCCAGCAATGGTTTTCAAATATGTACATGAGAAAATTTATTGGTTTATGAATTGTGTGTATATATACATGTATGTATATATTTGTATATATAAAAATATATATGTGTATATATACATAGGTGAAATATTCATATATAAATTACTTTAGGGGTAATTTATAAGTCACATAAGAAATTCAGTCTTATTCCTTTATATTTCCACATAATCAATCCTCTAATATTTTTGCATACAGAGCACTGTCAATATTTTTTATGAAAAGTAGTATTGCCTAGTTCATTTTATTCACCAGACTTAATTCCTAAAATATTTAAACTATTTTCTTTAAGCATACTCACACTAAAATATTAGTGTTTTTCATCACCGAGAATTTTTTTAATGTATCTATGGTCTTAAGGGTACAGTTAGTTGATTGTGCAATATTAAATATGTTTGCTTAAACAACAATGAAGCCAATGGTCTCCTTTTATCTTCACACTAAGTATGTGAAAGATACTCTAGGAGAAAGAACACACAAGCCTGAGAAGACTCAGTTATTGACCTTGAGGAATTGATTGATTTTACAAAAAATAAAAATAAAAAAAGACAATCCTGAGACTTGGGTTCTATTTCCATTGCATGATTTTATTCATTCACAAAACAATTGCCATCACCTAGTATATAAAATGCACTGAGATGGGAGGTGAGAATGAAGGATTATAACTTTCTGGATTTGCTACCTGGCAAAGACAACTATAACACCAGGTAGAAAGTGGTCAAGAGAACAAGGGAAATATAAACAATTACATGTTGCCATAGTTTAGAAGACAGAGAATGGACGATTGCTTCCATTTTTAAGGGGTACATAGCAGATAAACAGTGGAGCTCATGGGTGGCCAGGCATGGAAGGAAGAAACTATAGTGTTCATATTGACATATCAAGATATTAGGATCTTTAGAAAGAAAGTATAGATGATGAAACTAGAAAGAAGCAACATTAGAGATGTAGGTAGGTATTCATCAAAGAGGCATATAAGACATTCAGATGTTACTTGCAGGCAAGTGGAAGTCACCAATATTCTGAACAAGGGAGTTAGATGATCAGTCAGAACTAGGGTCCAGGGAGAAGAAACTGGTCAGATGAATTGATAGTGGTGAGACTAGATGCTCAGAGCCCAGTAAGAAGAGTACTGCAAACAGATGAGACGTTATAACGTGGTAAGGGCCTGAACAAGTGCAGGCGCAGTGGAAACAATAAGGAAGGGACAGAAGTGAGACATAAAGACAGTCACTCTCACCCTTGGCTGCTCTTCAGAATTACCTCTCCAGAATTTTTTTTTTTTTTTTTTTTTTTTTTTTAGAGATGGAGTCTCGCTCTTTCAGCCAGGCTGTAGTGCAATGGCAAGATCTCGGCTCACTGCAACTTCTGCCTCCCGGGTTCAAGCAATTCTCATGCCTCAGCCTCCTGAGTAGCTGGGATTACAGACACACACCACCACACCCAGCTAATTTTTGTATTTTTAGTAGAGACGGGGTTTCACCATGTTGGCCAGGCTGGTCTCGAACTCCTGACCTTGTGATCCATCTGCCTCGGCCTCCCAAAGTGCTGGGATTATAGGCATGAGCCACCGTGCCCAGCCTCTCCAGAATTTTTTAAAATGCAGATGAACAACAGGAGAAAAGAATAAGAATTTTTCAGAAGAGGAAGCAAGAATGGCAGATATAAATAAGAAAAGAAGCTCAGCCTCATTAATTATCAGGAAAATGGAAATTAAAATCAGTATGTGATACCACTTTACAACCTCTAGTATAAAATTGGAAAAAAAAAACTTGAGCAATTCTTAGTATGTTTCTGCTGCTATAACAAAATATCACAGACTGAGCAAATTATCAATAATAGAAATTAACTTCTCACAGTTTTGGAGATTGGGAAGTCCAAGATCAAGACACTGGCAGTTTCAGTGTCTGGTTCAGTGTCTGGTGAGGGTTGGATCTCTCTGTTTCCAAGATAGTGCCTGTTGCTTGCCATGTCCTCCAGAGGGGTCAAATGCTGTGTCCTCGTGTGGTAGAAGCAGCAGAAGGGAAAAACGACCTAGCTAGGTCCCTCCAGCCCTTTTATAAGGCATTAATCCCATTCATGACAGCAGAGCCCTCATGACCAAATTACCTCCAGAAAGTGTCACCTCTTAGTACTGTCACTTTTGGGGTTTAAGTTCTAACATGCAAATTTTGGAGGGACACATACATTCAAACCATAGCAGGCAGTAACAAGTAAAGACAGAGATATGAAGCACCACAAATTCTCATACGTGACTGTTGGAGTAAATTGATACAACCACTTTGGGGAAAAAAAGGCATCATTTTGCAAAGTTGAAAATGTAAACGTAAAGTTTAAGACAGCAATTTCACTCCTAGATATATGCCCTAAAGATGTGCACCTGGCCAAAAAAAAAATCACCGAAAACAATCTTAATATCCATCCATGGGAGAGAAGATTAATTAATTGAGCTATAGTCATCAGTGGAGTACTACACTAAATAAGTAGGCCACAGGTGCAGGCATCAGCATGAATAAATATTAAAACTATAATAGGGAATAAAAAAGGCAGGTCATAGATTACACACAGTATGGCATTTACATAAAAATCAAACAAAATTTAACCAGCTACTGCTCAGGAAGACACATACCTATAAGGAAATCTAAGGGAAAAATAAATACAATATTGAGAGTAGAAATTACCCTTGAAGGGAGGAAGAAGGAAATGCTAGACCAGCAATACATAGGATGCATCAGCTAGGTTGGTAACGTTCTGTTTTTCTGAGCTAAGTTGGAGCTAAACAGTTGTTTTGCTATATTTATACCTTATTTTTCTATTTTGTACTGTACTTTTCAATATCTCTGAAATTTTCACAATACAAAAGATGGATATTCATATCCCAGCATATCCAGGGATAAGTTTTAGGGGTGACATTTTTTAAAGACTCTACAGTTGATTCTTATGCATTCCAGGAATGAGAACAACTGCACTAAATAGGCAAAATTGGCAGATCAATTTTAGATTGCAGGATGAGTACAAAATGACACTCAATTCTGAGTTTCTGTTTGTAGAAAGAGAAGTTAGTACCATTATCTAAAATGAGAAGTCGGAAGGAGACGTGGATTAGGGAGAAGTATAGACAAAATAGATTTAAGACACAAGTAACTGGATAAAGCAGGGTTTTTTTAGTTTTCATAAAATAGAGAACTTCTATCTGTAGGAAGACCAGGACTGGAGAAAGTAGACTTCTTTAGGAGACAGCTTCTAGCCCTAAGAACTATTACATAGAATCTATGCTACTTTCCAGGAAAATGTGCAAAGAACTTGTTAAATAGCTTTAAAATAAAAGAAATATTGAATAAATCATAACAGGATTAGAACTTCCTGAATCTCCAATCATTCTACCAAGGGGCACGCTTGTACTTAACAGCATTGGAAGGGATAACTGTTGCTATGGCAATTACTCTCCTGCAACCTCAAGCAAGAATAAAAAAGACTGACAGTTTATAAATGACGCAACCACTTTAACCTTTCTAGGGGCAGAATGAGCTGCATTGCACTGTGCCTTACCAAGCTGCGGTCGACTGGAGTCATCATTAGAGACGGAGTGCCCTGTCTCATGCAATGTACTCATCTCTCCTCAATGGATTCAGGCAAGCCACAGGGTTTGTAAATTATGGCCAGGGTTGGTAAAATTCTTTATTAAAATTCCAAGTAGCTAAATGAATTCTGAGGCTCTAAGGAAAAATAATTTCCTGGGCTAGGGCCCATCATGCAGCACTGTTAAGCCTGACTTATCTTACAGAGATATCAATGTGTCAAAAAGTAAACCAGTGTTGATCAAATTCTGTCCATCTAATCGCACTTTTCCTAGTCTTTCCTAGGAGTGAAAGTGGATGGCTGAGTAATTATTCCTGTAATTATTTTTCATTGTCTGTCTTTGGAGCTACCATTGATTGTCAATATTTCCATGCATTATTATTTATTAAATAAAATTTCAAGGTAAATTTCATATCTCTACTTTGTAGACGAAGAAAGGAAGAACCCAAGGGATTAATTTTCCCATGGACTCACTGCTATTAAGGACTACAGGCTGAATTAAAACCTAAATCTAAGGTGGTAAAGTAATTTTTTAAAGGGCTAAGATACATCTTACTTAAAACATATGCTCTTACTCTGCCTCTAGAATTCCTCTTCAGGAAATTCATCTCACCCCTACTAAATCTTTTGTACTAACACGCATTTCTGACCACAGACAATCTAATCCCATTAATGAGAAAGCAACACTTCAATTAATCTTCATAATTTCATATTTTATTTTAACCATAAAATAAGATTATTAGAATTTCAAAAAGTGCCTATCTAACCTACAATATTTGAAGTTTTTTTCCATAGTGAATTGTTCAGATTGATTTGTCATTCAAGGAGATTAATGTGGTTATTCAGAGATAAAATCCATTCTTCAATTTTTAAAGTTATTTCCTTCTCTATTTCTAAGAAAATGGAGAATGAGCCCACTTGAATATTCCAACTGCAAAGAGAAATCTCTGTATTCCTTCAATATGGGATCTCAACCACACCTCCATTCCCAATTTCAGTCTCAGAATGCTCTGAAAGATAAATACTGTTGCTATTACTTCCATCTTTTAGTTTGATTAAATCTGAAAACCTTCACTTAGCTGCCCCCGTAACTCCCCTGAAGTATCTGACAGCAAAGACCTTTTCCAACCAAATCTTAGTCTTTTTGTCTAATCAATCTCTTGATCTATTGATACTGTCTCTTATTCTTTTCCTTGTGAATTCTTAACATGATTTCTCTGGAGCTATACATTGGTGGAATCATTCCACCTCTGTGGTCATTCTTTCTCTAATTCTTTTACAGTCACAGCAACTAATTTCATGCCCTTTACAGAACAATTATAAACAAAACAAAAACAAGAGAATATGCCGGGCGTGGTGGCTCACGCCTGTAATCCCAGCACTTTAGGAGGCCGAGGCAGGCGGATCATGAGGTCAGGAGATCGAGACCATCCTGGCCAACACGGTGAAACCCTGTCTCTGCTAAAAATACAAAAAATTAGCCCGCCGTGGTGGCGGGCGCCTGTAGTCCCAGCTACTCCAGGCTAAGGCAGGAGAATGGCGTGAACCCGGGAGGCGGAGCTTGCAGTGAGCCGAGATGGTGCCACTGTACTCCAGCTTGGGCGACAGAGCTAGACTCTGTCTCAAAAAAAAAAAAAACCAAGAGAATAAGCAGGGAAGGGATATTCGTAAATATCTGAGACCAAGTTATGTAAATAGCAAAGTCATTCAGACTGGTCTCTGGAGTTAGACTAATCAAATAACAGTTCTGGCACTCCTACAAGCCTTCTGACATTCCATCATGCAATCACCATATACTGAGACCTGCAATGAATCAGGCATAGGGTATTGGATATGTAATCGTGAACAAAACAGTTGGGTTATCTATGATAGATTATTTTGTCTGCCATATATTTCATTTTTCTCTGTGGTGCCATCCCTCTAGGTGGATTATATATACCCATCCTGTTGTATTTAGGACAGGTCATGTGGCTTGCTTTGGCCAATGAAACGTGGGCAGAAGTTCAAAAGCCATTATGTGGTTCCACATCCCTTCTCCTTATGCTATGGCAATTGGCAATGTTCTAGGTAGCAGCTGTTTTGTTAGAATGATCCCAGAGTAAAATGTAAGTGTGGCAGAAGAGCACCACACTCACGATGGGCATGCAGTATGCGTGAGAAACAAACTATTTTGGGGTTTTCAAGAAGCCACTGAAATTTGGGGGTGTTTTATTATTGCAACATATGCTAGCTTATCCTTGACTAATACTATCCCTGACTTTGTTGAGCTTACGGTCCAGTGGAAGAGACAGGTATTAAGCAAATAACAACGCAATAAATGTAATATCTCTAAGCTTCCGTTTCTTTACCTGTATAATAACATCTGTCTCATAAGTTTGTTGCAGGGATTTTAAAAGGCAATGTATTTGAAGATTTTTGTTATTATATATATGTGTGTGTGTGAATATATATGTATGCATATATATATGTATGTATTAAACATTCATTATATAATAAGCCCTTAGCTAATTGAGAAAGGCGTGGTTCTGGCCTTTGAGAATTTCCCAATATTTATACAGAAGACACACACAAGAAAATGAAGAATTACAGTTCTGTACATGTGATGCTGGGAACACAAGAAAGGAACAGATTATTCTGCCAGGTAAAAGGGAGCTCATTAAAGGAAAAGAAAAAATTTTCTCCAGAGAAAGAGACAATAGGAAGAAGGAGGATGGAAGAGAAAAGAACACGAGAAATAGAGCAAAAGCATGAAAAGATCACAGCTTTCTAGGAAAATTACAAGTAATTTAATAAGGTTGAAGAATAGAAGGCAAACAGGAAAAGAACAATACACAAGAAAAGACATTTAGGCAGAGTCCTGAGCAGGAAAAGCTTAGAGTGTCAGGCCCAGAGTTTGGATTTGTGACATAGAAAGTGGCTGAAGAATTTTAAGCTTGGAACTAACTATAGCTAGATTTGCAGGCTAGAAATATCCCTTGGAAGGCATTGTTGAGGGTGGAAGAGGTTAGAGCAGGGAATAGTTAGAAGGCTGCTGAGGGATTCTAAATTAGACATGATGAGGGCAAAATCAATAACAGTGACAGTTGAGCAATGAATTTAGCTTTTTTTTGACAACTAGAGCAGAAGAGGCCCTATATTTGTATCTGATAAAAGAAATTTTACAAGTTTATCTGAAGAAACATTTTCCTGAGGTGTTAATCTTTTAAGAATAAAAGTAATGTGTGTGTCCTTGTAAAATATGTAAATCAAGTAACACAATGAATATCATCTTCAATTATAATTTTACAGAAGACATTTTTGAAATATATATTTTTGTGAGATTATAAATTATACATAATTGTTTTTGAAAATATAAGGAAGTCTAAAGATGCAAACAAAATGGATAAATAATTCTATGACTAAAAGATCATTAATTAATCTTCAATTTTCAGTGCATATGCTTCTAGTTCTTTTCACTTATTCATGATGTACAAAATAGAAACACAATCCTATAAAAACCAAACAACAAATTTAGATACAGAGTCTGGTCAACACATCAGTAAGAGTTGCAATAATAAAGGGAGGGACTAGAGTTTGACCTGTAAAAATAAATAAATAAAAACCACTTCATGTGTACACAGCAGTGAGCTGGGACCCCATCAGCAAGCCATGTATGCACTGATGTGTATATGTAAATTTAGAGTTACAGAAGAGTCTTGCTTTGATACTTAAGGCTCAGTCCTTTCATTTTTAAATTTCAATCTTCAACCTTAAATTTAAAGCTCTTCCATTACCCTGGCAACAATGAAAGCTACACTTGGGTTCCCTGTCAACAAGGTTCTGAATGCAAGAAGCAGCACCCTTACATACTGCCTCTTTTCTCTTAAAGGCTAACTCCACCAAAAGCAGGGAAGAGAAAACGAATACATCTCTCCTAACTTAACTGGGAGAGATTGTCACCCTCTTCTGATTATTTTCCTGGCTCTTGTTTCTCTGCTTAACAATTTCACACTGGCTTTAGATGCCTACTGTGTGGCAGGCAGGCATCATGATGACACCCTTTTCATTGGGCCCACTCCTCACAAACGTTATGCACCCCCAAAAATTACCATTTCTGTGCAGTACGTCGTAAACTTTGTTCACAATTTTGAACCTCAGTTACAAGTCCAGAACACAAGAATCATCTCACTTAATAATACTTTTCTACAAATATGTTTATGAATATATTTGTGTTGGCTTTGTTACAAAATTATTTTTCAAAATTATAATTTTATAAAAATGCTTTTTATAAAACTTATTACATAGAAATAAGCTGCTTACAAAATTCGAATTAAAACACACATATAGTATTGTATCTTGCTTTTATCTAATTTATACTGTATCATATTTTCCCAAATCAACAAATACTCTTCAAAAAATGATTTTCATGGCTTTAATAATAAGTAGCACAATATCCCCATATTAGATAATAAGGCTGTTTCCCTTTCTTTGTCCATTATAAATAGTGCTGTGACTAACATCCTTGTTTATAAATCTTTGTGATGAAATCTGTGATTGCTTCCGTAGATTTTATCATAAAATCAAAATTGAGTATGAACCATTTTATGGTTATTGATACAAATTGCCAATTTACCTTTGGGGAAAATTGTACCAATTTATATTTCTACTCACAGTTTAAAGGTCCTTTCACTAAAAATTCTTCAAAACTGGCTATTTTTCCTTCTGAAAGCTTTTATGAATTATCAATTCGGTAGCAGCAACCTTGCTTTAAGTTGCACTTATTTGGTTACCATGGAGAATTAATATATCTTCAAGTGTTTATTAGCTGTCAGGGGTTGAGATAATTAATTGTACTCACCACCCCACCCCAAAACCAAATCTCTCTCTCTATCTCTCTCTCATACACACACACACACACACACACACACACACACACACACTGCATTAATAATCACTAAAAACAGAAACAGGAATCACACCGATTTTAAAAAATAGCCTTCTTAATGTTTAGGCTGATCAGAAAAGAATACTTGACTTTTGATAACACTTGGACCTTCCAAGATTCTTCTAAAACTGAAACACAAGCAGCTGAGGTGCATCTATAGGAAAAGAGAAAATTGAGAAAGAGCTGAGCCAAGCAGTTGTTTTTTTTTCTCACCAATTATTAAGATCAGTTAGCTTAGGATGGAGTCAGAAATGAGGAAACAGGACAAGGTAGCTGAAGTCCTTTTATGTAAAAACTTGAGGCAGGTGAATATGGTTCCTTCCTTATACAGCAATATGTATGAATCATTTTACTGATTGCTTTTATATACTTGGTCCAATATTCCTTGAGGAGATTAGTATTGTTATTATTGACTGATAAGTGCATTTTATTTAATAAGAATGTATCTTTGTCATATATGATCAAATGTTTAGTTCAGTTTAAATTTTTTTAGCTTCAGGACAAATTTTATTGAGCAGAAACTCCTAATTTTACAATTGGTTTCTCAATGAACCTTTTTAAAAAATAAACTTTTTTATTTTCAAATCATTTTAAATTTACAGAAAAGTTGTAAAGATAGTACAGAGCTTCCATAGACACTTCAGCCATTTTTCCACTAAGGTCCTTTTACCATTCCAGCATCCAATCCAGGATACCATATTGCATTTATTCTCAGTTTAATTTTTAATTTTGGTTGTATTTTTTTCTCACTTACAGAGCCAACAGTACTCAATTTCTTTTTCCAAATTGAACTACCATTTGATAAATAATTGTGTTGTCTCATGACTTGAAACACCAACTTAATCATATATATGGCTTCCAAATTTATATATCTTAAATTAAATTTCTTCAAAAGCAGAGATGTAATATTTATGTTGGCTCTTAAAGCACAAGTTATGCTTGCTTAAAAATGTGTGTTGAATGAAGAATGAATGAACACACTTTTGCTGGGAAATGCAATAATTTTTGCATAGCCAAGCACTTTCTAATTACCAAGAACAACCAAGCTTTTCCATAACTAGGTATTTACTCAAGACAAATAAAAACATATATCCATGCAAAGACTTATACAAAAAAAAAATTTGTAGCTGGTATTTTTGTAATAGTTCACACCTGGGAACAACCTAAATGAAAATCAACAGGTAAATGTATAAAGACATTTTGCTATATCCCATAAAGCAATAAAAAAAAAAGCATCCTTTGAGTGACAGAAACAAAAAAGAGTAGATACTATATGATTCTATTTATATAAAATTATAACAACTAAAACTAATTCACAGTGAAAGAAAGCAGATCAGTGTTTG
The DNA here is from genome assembly GCF_006542625.1 of Nomascus leucogenys. Lineage (NCBI taxonomy): Eukaryota > Metazoa > Chordata > Mammalia > Primates > Hylobatidae > Nomascus > Nomascus leucogenys. The sequence goes on along the minus strand of NC_044385.1, from coordinate 45,285,490 downwards.
CCAAAGGATGGGTTGGAGAGCAGAACGGACAGCAAGGAGGCACCAGGAAACCTTCGAGAGTAATGGAAATATCTTGATTGTGGTGTTTTCATAATTGAACACATTTGTCAATAGTCACCAAAGTGTAGCCTTTTAAACGAGTTTAACTTATTGTACTTAAGCAGTATCTCAATAAAGTTTCTTTTAAAAAAAGCATTATAGAAGTTACACAAAATAATCCATTGGTTATAAGAATATATATATTACATTCATCTTTTATAAATGTATTTCATCTTCATAAATTTCTGTTTTCATGTATTCTCTACAGCATCTAAACACATATACATATAATAATACGATGTGACTTAAATAAATATTGTTATAAGGATGAGGGAGCAAAAGGATTTGAAGACTACCAGTCCAGCCAGCTAGAGGAAGAGTGCTGACACACACCCTGAGCTGTTTCCATCAACCAGCAGCTGCCTCGGGCAAGGCTTTGGCAAGCAATGTGCTGTAGTCAATTCACGACTGAATTTTCTGTCAAGTGCCCAGAGTGCCCCAGCCCTTCTGTTCACCTGGCTCTCAACTCTGGGTAATACCCAAAGCTCAAAACTTGGACTTCTTCACTGTTCTCTTTTTAGTCTAATAATTGGCTTAAAGCTCACATACACTCAGGGCTTCTATTATCAGCATAACACTGAAGACAAACAAATCTATATTCCAGATCTCTCAACTGTTTTTTGTTGTTGTTGTTTTCTTTTGCCGCAATGCCTACTGCCTATTGGACACATTATTTTTCAAAGCTACATCCTAATTCAAATTCAGTATTTCTAACCCCACAGCTTCACAAACCAATTTCTTCTCCTACTCTTGCATTGCTGCCAAAGAAAAAAATACCCTGAAGTTATCCTTGATTCATTTTCCTCTTTTACTTTAAAAATCATAATTTCTGCCCATTTGCCATTAAGGTCTTAATTTACCTATCTCATCTATCTGTAGCAGTGATTCTTTGAAACTATAGAGGACCCCCTCCTCAGAAAAACTACACTGGCACACCACATTTTTCGTACTATTTTGTATATGATTTCCAGGGCCTACAATGAAAATGTATAGATCTCTATATTGTCCACTTCTAAAATCTGTTATCTCTGATCTGGCTTTTTCTTGAGAGTTCCAGACTACCTTCCAAATACTTTTCAGATAGCTATTATTTTGTAGTGCAAAAATATCTCAAACTTGCACGTTCAAAACTCAACATGCCATCTCCCTCAGCAAAACTGTATCTTTTTCTTACTCTTTCTTTAGTAAATGGCAACTCAATTCCCCCAATTAATTAAAATAGTAACTTGCATATTATTGTTGACTTCTTTCTCCCTTCCCATACCTCTCACATCTAAATGGTAATTATAGTGACCTCCCACGATTAGTTAAGTGGCATGCATTTGACAAAGTATTAACAACCAACCCACCATATATGCTTACATATTTTCTGTATGAATTTAAATAAGTGACTCACTCCTCTTCAGGTGAGCAGCTAATAAACCAAACCCTCAGTACCTCATTCCTGAACTCCCTCAGTAGCCTCCTAACTCTGCCTGTTCCCAATCTCGTTCCAGTTTTAATATCTCCCAACATGTCTTAGAATAGATTTAGGTATTCCCTCTCCAGCCCCTACAGAAACTTTAGTGTCCTTATCTTCATTCTTAAGGTTTTGTATTCCTGGGGCAACTTTTTCAGGGCTGTCTAGGACCCTTAGAAAGCAGTTGACAGGCAAATAGAAATAAAGAAGCTAGAGAATAATTGTTTAAAGTGTTATACTCTCTCCCAACCCCTGCCCAGTGCTATCTATTTGTGTTTTCATGGAGACTTTAGAATAGAGCATCTCAACCAGTGCATTTCTGTACATAATATCATATAGGAGGCTGAGACAGTCATCCCCTCAGTCCCTAGGATAGGCATGTAATTCCTAGAACCACAAACAGCATTATCTATGTAGTTCAGTATTTACTACAAATATTAACATTCCAAAGTGTGCCAATGGATGAAAAAAATAATTGAGAGGCATTTAAAACACAGAAAGTCCCTCCAGTATCTAAAAACAATGAATTTCCACCCTGACATTTTACTGTCTTGGAAATTTAATGCCATCAACCCATAGTTAAAACCTACATGATTATGGCCAATTGCATTTGGAAGGGATTTGTCCAAGTTGGCCCTGGATCAGGGGGAGCAGCAGAAGGTGAGAAATGCTGCCTTTGAGCAGCTGATGCAACCCAGGTGTGGCAGAGCATGGAGGGCCATACCCTAAGAAGGGGACCAGCAGAGAAACTAAAACAAGTGAGTAACTAACCTACAAGAGGACCCAGAAACTTAGAAAAGGAACTCTCAGAGCAGAAGCTGAAAGCCAAGAACAGAACCCAAAAATGAGTCAGAGGAAATGAGGCAAAAGGTCAGACCTCGGGGAAGGAAGCTAGAGATGCCAAATCAGCAGAAGGCTGAGGGCTGAGGTCAGGGATGAGTCAATTCATCTGCTCTCAAAGCCAAAAGAAGCCCTAGCCCTTGAGCCACTACAAGGGTTAAAATTTCTTTAGTGAAATGAAAGGAACTAAGCTTAATTCTTCACTGAAGCCTCAGTACTACAATATGTTACTTTTGTCCTTTAATGGTCCTGGGGTTTTTTCTGGTTTGTTTGTTTGGCTTTACTTTTTCCCTCTAATTTCCTCATCTACCTTCTGCATATTTTATATTTTATGTAATTTTTATTTAACGTTAATGAAACAACAGCTTTCAAGTTGTCTTAGGCAGACAAAAGAAATTTTTTTCTAAATTTATTGAAATAAAAGTATATGTAAATTATGTCATCATATAAAGAGAAAATCCAAGCCACCTTATTATCATTAATATTAATATTATTTGTATTACCAGTAGCTATCATGTACTTAACTTTGTAACCTTGTGTCTTGTACTATGCTAGATGACTTTATATGTTAACTCACTCCTCACAATATCCACAGGAGGGATTATTAGTCACAAACAAATGAGGAAATCAAATAGGTCAAAAATTTTTCCATGATCCTATAACAAATAAGTGGCAGGAATGAGATATAAACCTGTGATGTGTCTGATTCTTAATTACTGCACTCAGCTCCATTTTATTTAAAATATGCTTATTTAAATATGACCCACATAAAATGGGTCATTTGCTTAATGAACATCTGTCAAAGCACAGCTGGGTATTAAGTACTTTTCTAGGTGCCCTTGGGGCAAAAGAAAAAGGAGAATCTGACATAGCCAAGCCTTCCAGAATGCTCAAGTTAAGTTTGAAGACAAGACATAGTCCATGAAATACAACAAAAATTAGTCCAAAGTCATAGATAAGCCTTGAATTTGAGCCCTGAAGATACTATTTCTCAGCAATATGATCCTGAGCAAGTTATTCTTATTGTGTAAAACTGAGATCATAATGATATGAGCCTCATGGGGTGTTCTAAGGATAAGATGAGATAATGTAGACCATTAGTTTTCAACTTCAGGTGATTTCCTCTCTGACAAAAGATATTTGATAATGTCTGAAGCATTTTTGGTTGTCACAACTGGGTAGGGGGAAAAGAGAGTGTTGTTTGCATCTAGTTGGTAGAGGCCAGGGATGCTGCTAAACACCCTACAATGCACAAGACAGGCTGTCTCCCAAACAGGGAATCATCTGGCCCAAAGTATCAATTGCATTGGGGTTGAGAAACCCTAATGTAGATGAAGCATTTAGCAGAATCCTAAAGGCATTTAGTAGTAGATCCTCCACATTAACTCGCTATATTTGCATGAAAAGGTGGTAGCACTTATGGCATTTATGTACGTAAGAAAAGAATTAAATAGAAAATAATTGTAAATATTAATAATAATTTAAAAATATAACTCTTTAAGAAAAAGTCTTACAAATCAATGTGGTAGGTAAGAGCATACGCTTTAGAGTTAGATAGACCTAAGTTTGAATCCTGGCTCTGTGTAATGTTGAAAAAAAGTATTAATCTGAACCTCTCCATTTCTTCATCTTTAAAATGAAAATAAATATATCTAAGTTATATACCTGGAACATACTAAAACTCTCAATAAATATTTTTAAAGTTTTAACATACTGAGTCTTAAGCAGGCACTAGAAAAAGTGTAGACTTTGGGTTGGTGAAAGAAGAAAAACAAGTCATCCCTCGCTATATAAACTTAAGCAAATTACTTGGCTGAGGCTTAGTGTTTTCATCCTCAAAATTAGTATAATAATGCTTTCATCACAAGGTAATAGTAGGAATTAAATGAGACTGCATTTAAAGCATTTCCTAAGATGCTTGGCACATGGTGAGTGCTCAATAAATATTGGTTACCTTCCTCCAGAGGAAAAAACAAAATCTTTATAAAGGTACTGAGGTCGAAATAAATAGCAAAAATTACCTTTTCTAGAGCAGAAAGTGTGGACTAAGGACTTTGGAATATCCCATAATTTATCAACACTCCACCTTGGAGAAGCCCTGTTTCTGCATTTGAAAGGGAAGCTATACACCGCCTGTCCTTTTCACCACCCACCAGCTTTCAACAAGCATCCTTCTTTTGGCCTAGGAATGTCACTGTGACTTATCTAGGCTGAAAGAGAGTGCAGCCCTTGGCTGCAACTACTGGAAGAATAAAAATTCAATTCTTGAACTACAAATTTAACTGCATTTTAAGACAACCAAAAAGATCCACAGCAGAAACTATTCATAAATAAGTTAAGCACAAGGCATGATTTATCAAGATATTTGTCATTCTATCTCTAAAAATGATCATTAATGCTGCTTTTATGACCATCTCCGAAAATCAGTTTGTCAGGCAGCAATACCAGAAACAAAATTACTTATTCAGTGACTGACTTCCTAGTCAAGACAGATGATATCTAAAAGCATAACAAATGCTATTTCAGAAAGTGCAGTTTAAATTTCAACAAAAATAAGAAAATAACCATAAACTATCCAATTCCAAGCTATGAATGCTAAAGCCTCTTTAAATATCCTATATCATGTACTTAAGATAATTTCCCAATCAAATGAAGGCAGTGTTTAGATCTCCTCATTTATGCTAATATTTCAATATGAAAAATGAGTCCATATACAAATGGAATATGAAATATAACACATATAACTTCACTAGTATAAATGGCTTAATGAGTGTATTTTCCACATGAAATTATATGTTTGCTGTCATTTGGCAAAGCTGACGATCTCATGGCAATTCTATAGGTTGTTTTTGATGCATCTTCTGAATTCATTTTGCTATTTTTTTTTTTTTTTTTTTGTGAGATGGAGTCTCACTCTGTCACCCAGGCTAGAGTGCAGTGGTCCAATCTCAGTTCACTGCAACCTCTGCCTCCCAAGTTCAAGCAATTCTCCTGCCTAAGCCTCCCAAGTAGCTGGGATTACAGGCCTGTGCCACCATGCCCAGCTAATTTTTGTATTTTTAGTAGAGACAGGATTTCGTCATGTTGGCCAGACTGGTCTCCAACTCCTGACCTCAAGTGATCCACCCACCTCAGCATCCCAAAGTACTGGGATTACAGGCATGAGCTACCACACCCAGCCCATTTTGCATTCAAAAACTAAATATCTACCCACACACCACATAACATGTTCAAAAAACAATTCCACTTTCTGTTATTCTGTTAAAACCTAAACAGATCCTAAAAGCCGGACCTGTGTGTCCAAAAAATGAGCTACTCCTAAGTTGTCTTTTTCTGAGAAATAGAAAATAACAACAATCATGTACTAGAAGCATTCAATGGATTTTATGTCCCTCTAAACACAAATCAGCCATAACTGAAAAGGTTCTAGCCTTTACCAAGTACAGGATACACATAGAAACCTTTTGTACTACCCACATTCATTTCCAACGCTTTCCAATGCTATTAAATTTCCTACAACATGACACTTGTCAGGTCCCACCATATCAGAATTCCAAAAATTTCAGAGGGCCCCCACTGCCATTAAGATAAAGATCCCCCTCCTAAAACTCACATTCATATGCTCAGAGTTCACAGTGTGATCTCAGCCCACCTTTCAAACATGTCCTCCCATTCCTCACCTATGTGGAAAATTGCCTAGACTTACTGTTCCCTCACTATGCCTTATACTGTCTGCCTTCAAACACTTATGCTCTTCCAGCTGAGGATAATGGCACATGCCTATAATCTCAGCACTTTGGGAAGTTGAAGCAGGAGAATTGCTTAAGACCAGAAGTTCAAGACCAGCCTGGGCAACATAGCAAGACCCTGTCTCTACAATTTTTTTAAATTAGCCAGGTGTGGCAGTGCATGCCTGTAGTGTTAGCTACTTGGGAGGCTGAGGCAGGAGGTTCACTTGAGCCCAGGAGTTGAAGGTTATAGTGAGCTAGAATTGTACTACTTCACTCCAGCCTGGGCATCAGAGCAAGGGTCTGCTTCAAAAAAAAAAAAAAAAAAAAAAAGTGTTTGTCTACCTACTTGATGGACCCAACACTCCCTTTAATCCTCACTGACTCAAAGCCCTACTTACACTTCACCTACTTATTGCCCCTAGGCCATCCTGTCTCTGGGACTAGATGAGGATTATACAGTCTAGAGGTCGATGCTCTGTATTCACGCAGACACTATGGTCAAAGTAACAATAACTGTGGAACCTGAAACGCATCTAGCTACTTTGGGAAGGTAACAAAAAGGATCTCCATGAAGGCTAAAGGGCTTAAATCACAGAGTTCTCCAAACCTTCCAGGTCTCCAAAGCAGTAACTACTCCTTTCCTGATAGACACCTTCTACTGACACCAACCAAGGGGCCACTCCAGCTGCTCTGCTCACTCCAACCCTACTTGGGCAGCTGCTTTCTCTCTCAGAGGACACCACATCACATTGAGAAGTTCGTTAGGCTTATTAGTAATTAAAGAAAACCAATTGAAAATAGCCAAGAGACAGTTTTTCTCTCCTCACATTGACCAATGACTTGACAAAATCAAGAATTAGAGGGATATGAGGAAATGGGATTAGAGGGATAGGAGGAAACTGGCACTACAATCAACAGTTGGTGAAACCATACATTGGTATACACTTTCTGGAAGAAAAGTTTATGTCAAAAAGCCTTTACATTGTGTATAGCACTTAATTCAGCAATTCCAAACATTTATACTGGGATACTTATTAAAGCATTGGTAAATTCCAATAATTAAAATGAAAGTGATTTGAATATTCATCATTAGAGAATGGATTCAATAAAGCATAGTACACTTATTCAATAGAATACAATGCAGCCCTTCATAATGATGCAAGAAATCGATTTTTTTTACTCAATTTTGAGTGAATACATGCAGTTATAGAACGATGTGTATAATATAATTGTGAATCTGTGAATCTATGCAGAGGACAGCTGGAGAAATGTTTCTCACTGCTTCTAGACATGATTCTCTGAGGCACCTGCAAAGGAGTGCCTGAATAACAAATGTGGTTCTCTTTATGATTTGATCATCTCCCAGGTCAGGTGAGTTTTCTAGCAGATGTGTTGCTGTTAGAGGTAAAAGGACCCCAGGGATTCTTGCCATTTCTGTTTCACTTTAAGAAAATTCAAGTTTCTCTTTACCTTGCAATTAAGGTACACAGTAGAAGAGTAACTATACACAGAACAATATGTAACATGTGAAAGAAAATTTGTTTTTAAAAGATAAGAAATTATTAGAGGATTAATCCTGATGGCTCAACATCTAAATACCATGTATATTTTCCAATTACAGCCCTGAAATCAGGATACGTCTTACAATTCACAGTATTTTACAATTGCTGTCAGAGAGATAGCAGTAATGAGAGTTTGGTCACAAGGAAATCTAAGAAACAATAATGGAGCATCCTTTAACATCTAGAAATCATATACCTGTCATGAAGAGATAGGATCAGTGGGGAATCAAGCATGTTTAACAACATCCCCGAAGCAGGAATCACAAGGCAAGCTCGATCAACATAATTGCTAAGCGTCTTTTCAGGACCAGCTCTACTGATGGTACATAAAGTGGGACTGCATGGATAAACACAGATATTAGTGACTCAGGATTCTGAAGAGACGGATTCAAATGTGAATTTAAAACTCTGAAAGTGAATCGGTTTTTAGAATAACTCATCTAAGCTATTTTAGTATGTGTTCTTTTGTTATGCATTCATGGGAGAAATATATCATATATTTAAGTGTAAGCATGTTCTTTCAATAAAAATAAAATTAATTGTGTAAGTGATTAGAAAACACTGTTTACAGTTTCATTGCTAGTATTTTTTCTTAGTCATACATAAAATAATTGTGTACCTTACAATCAAAAACAAGCATTATTTTATGTATCACTAAGAAGTAATAGAAATTCTAGAAAACAGAACCAAGAAAACCAAATGAAATAATTTAGCACTAATATAGTGCCAATGTTAGCACTTGTTTTACAGACATGTCAGAAGGTGTCAATAGAATGCTTTTTACACAACCAAGTCATGATTGACATCTGGCTTTTATAAGACACCATCGATTAAAGGTGCATGTTAATCTGAGATGTTAAATAATGGGGGAAAATTGACTTTAGAATTAATAAAATTGATAATAGAAGAAAAACTTCCAGAACTAAAGAAGAGTACAGTATCTAGAAAGAAAAGACCCACTGAGTCTCCCCACCAAAATTAGAAATGACCTGCACCCAGGTACATAATCTTGAAATTTCAAAATTTTCAAGGAGAATGAGATGATAAAAAGCTTCAAATGAGAAAAAAACTTCACATTTAAAGGATCAAGATTCAAAATAGCATCAAACTTCTCAATGGCTAAAATGACAGCCAACAGACATGGAAATATGCCCTCAAAATTCTGAGTAAAATGGCTTCCTAGAATTCTACATCCACAAGGTGTAAAACAGAAGAAAAACATTTCCAGATGTAAAACATTTCAAAAGTTCTACCTTTAAATACTCTTCCTTAGGAAGATATTGGAAGATATGCTCCACCTATCAATACAAAAGATTAAACCAAGAAACAGGAAGATATAGAAATCAGGAAACGAGGAATCTGCTGTAGGAAAGAGGTTAAAAAAAAAAACTGCACAATGATTGTACTGCAGATACTATTAGCTATCCACAAAAATATCTGCTTTCTTTTCTTTAGACACACAGCTTAGACAAAATATTCCAGTCTCTCTTTCAATTGGATTTGGCCATAAGACTGAGTTCTAAACAATAATATATAAATATAAAGGATGTGTCCCTCTTCCAGGACACCATAATATTCACCCACTCTTTCTCCACCATGCTCTGTCAGAATGGAGTTGATCATGACATCTTTGAAATCCATGTACTAAAAAGAGACATGCCCCTGGCCAGGCGCAGTGGCTCACGCCTGTAATCCCAGCACTTTGGGAGGCCAAGGTGGTTAGATCACCTGAGTTCAGGAGTCCGAGACCAGCCTGGCCAACATGGCAAAACCCCGTTTCTACTAAAAATATAAAACTTAGCCAGGCTTGGTGGTGCGCGCCTGTAATCCCAGCTACTCGGGAGGCTGAGGCTGGAGAATCTCTTGAACCCTAGAGGCAGAGGTTGCAGTGAGCCGAGATCGTACCACTGCACTCCAGCCTGGAAGACAGAGTGAAATTCAGTCCTCCCATCCCCCACCCACCCCCCCCAAAAAAGAGACATGCCCCTTAAATATGTACACACATTGTGTATCAATTAAAATTAATAATAAAGTCTATTAATTAAGGAATTTTTAAAAATAAGCGCCTCTACTCTAAGGTCCCTGGGTGACTGCAAGAAGCAGAGCAGCCACGACACGACTCACCTGAAACAGCAGGTCAGAGAGCTCCCACTTCCTCCTCCCAGCCCACCTGGAATAGCTCAGTATCATTACATGACCAAGAAATATATTTCTGTCATGCACAGTGGAAGAAAATTATCCATTTGGAAAATAACAGCTGGACCTCTAGTGGTGTTTGGCAGCCACAATTCCCCTATTCCCCCCTTAATTTCTCCGCTATCTTCTCTTAAGAATTCCCTACTCTCTAACTATTGCTGCTACTGCTACTACCACAGTGGTTTAGGCCAAGGGGAACTACTTCCTGTCCAAAACACTTACCTGAATTTAACCTCCCTCTTAATTTTCATAAGACAGCCAAGACAATTAAACAAGACTTTGTAATGACTTGGGGTGAAGCAAAAAGAGATAAAATAATCTTGACAATCTGATTTACAAAGTATGACATGCTCTCCTTAACTAACCACCTTTGTTCCTTCTTAGCTACTGTCTCTTTAAGCATACACCACTTGCAACCCCACACATTAGCATTGATCTTCAACAAATCAAGCAAAAGCATAAAGCACAGCAAAGCTTCCTTCCTTGTACTTATTTCCAGATCACTTTTCACATGACAATTTCATGTAAACACTCATCACCATAAATTTGATGTGAAAGAGACCCAGTATTTTTCCCACAGAGGTGTGACTTTTCCCTACGACCTCCATTAGACAAGTCCCCTAAGCATCTCATGCCTAAAAAGCCTAAAGAAGAAAATGACGTAGTTTAAAGACTGTTTCTTTACATGAAACAATTGAATAATTTTCCCAGTTACACAGTTAAGTTAGTGACAAAACTAAGACACAAGCCTTGCTCCCTGGCTCAGTCAAGCATTATCAGCATATCATACAATTCATTTTCCCTAGTGACCAGCACATAGAAAGCATGACATTTGCCATGGTTAGAAATAAGGAACAACTTCCTATTTAAAATTGTTTTTCAAGAAATAAAAGCTGGTGTCCAAAGGGCTGACCAAAACCTTTACTGACAGTATTACAAAAGCCTTTATTGAAGATTTTTTGAGTAAAGCAGAACCTCATTGTTTCCAAGACATGGCATTGGAAGTTCCATTCTAGATTTAAGATTCTATTTCCAGCACTGGAATCGTACATTTTAATCCGAGTTTTCCCATCTCACAAACCATTTAAGAGACCCAAAGGACTTTTTATATCTGGGCAAAATCTATTACTATGTTGCATTAATCAAGAAATTGCCTGGCTTTGAAGCTCTTTCTGTACATTCTCTTCCCCTCACAGTGAGGTTTACCAGTGATATTTCAATGCATGAACTTGTTGTATTGTTCTCTTTGAAAAACTTGTATTGAAGACCACACTCAAAATTCCTGGTTATGATACTCACTTTTGGAAATTATCACCCATCATTTTGTTTACACATTAATAACACTATTTATAGAATTTATATAACACCTTCTTTTAGAGCAGAATAATGCACTTCACATCCATTATTTCATTTATCTTTATAATATGCTTTTGATGTGTGGTGAGAACAGTTGCCTCTCCCTATTTTAATGTGAAAAAAACTAACTACAAAAAGAAATCCATTATTCTTGATGTGGATAAACAGCTTCTAAGTAGAGTGCCTACATCAATTGGAGAATAAACCCTCAATTATGAAGGATATTTTTGTCAATATCTTGAATGAGTATAGCAAAGTAGAAATGCTGAGATTAAGCCAAGTTTATTTTATTCTTTTAAAAAATATATTTGCTCTTGGATAATATTAATATATGTCATTAAAAATTTAGGGAAAACAAAAAAGCATATTTTATAAATAAATACATTTTATAAATAAATAATACATAATAGTACATAATAGTGTCACAATCTGATTTCTCAGAATTTCACACTTATATGTCATCATGAATGTAGAATGAAATTATGACTTTTTTGCTTATAATTCCCTTAATAGCAATACTATCACTCAGTTTCATATATCAGTCAGCTCTCTTGACACAATGACAACTGATTTAAAAACATTAGATAATGAGGCAAATAAAAATTTATAACCATTTTAAACTATCATATCTTAAGAAATCTCCAGATTACAAATTTATGAGACAACACCGCAAATATTTTAAAAGCTGTAAAATATTTTCATATGCAATGACAATAGTGGTTTCCTACCCTATATCTATTCTCTCTTTTTTCATTATATAACAGAATCCTGACATTCTGGGGGAGGTACCCATTTTTCCAGACCACAATTAAAACAGAAATAAACTATTTCTCATAATTCCTTGTACTTAGGTATGGCCATTGACATAGTTCTGGTGTATAAGATACTAGAAGTCTACCAGATGCAACTTCCCAGGAAGCTAATATTTTCCTTATTAAAAAGGACTGACTCAGCTGCTGTGTGCCTTGTGCCTGGCCCCCTCTGCCTGCCTGTGGTGCAGATGTCATGCCTGGAAGCTTTACTAACTGTGTTTTTACCAGGAGAATAAAAGACACAAACTAATAACAGTGGAGTCGAAAGCAAGAAGGAGCCCAATTCCTTCATAGTCTCCTCGGTTATTAAGAACTATCTTCCTGCTGACATTTTATGTCGTGTAAAAAAAATAAACTTCTCAGGCCGGGTGCGGTGGCTCACGCTTGTAATCCCAGCACTTTGGGAGGCCGAGGCGGGCGGATCACGAGGTCAGGAGATCGAGACCACGGTGAAACCCCATCTCTACTAAAAATACAAAAAATTAGCCGGGCGTGGTGGCGGGCGCCTGTAGTCCCAGCTACTTGGAGAGGCTGAGGCAGGAGAATGGCGTGAACCCGGGAGGCGGAGCTTGCAGTGAGCCGAGATTACGCCACTGCACTCCAGCCTGGGTGACAGAGCAAGACCCCGTCTCAAAAAAATAAAATAAATAAAATAAAATCAACTTCTTGCTGGTTGTAGCATTGTATGTCAAATTATTGGTTACTCCCAAATGAATGCAATCTTAACTGATATAATATTATCAATGTATCCCAATTGAATCCTTCTTTTTCTCTTATCACACGGCTTAAAGCAAAAATTAATTCCCTGCACTAAGTCAGACAAATCCGAATGGAAATTATTTTCCATCTTTTATATCCACGTACTGCAAATTCCAACCTTCTTTCACCTTTACACTCCTCCTTTTAAAGTATTTCTCAGTTCGTGACAGTGTGAAGTCAGAAGAAATTTGGTGGAAACAAACTCACATTAAATAGTAAAGAGGGAAACCCACTTTGCTATACATTTTGCTATAATCCAAATGGGGAAAACAATTATTTTCAAGACTCATTGGTATTCTTCAGCTGTGTCCCTGTCTTACCGAAGATTATGGCTAAGTAGGAGGTATGACTCACAGAAAGAGTTTTCTTAATATAAATTTCACCCATTGAATAAAATTTGAACTATTCTCTAAGCAATGCAAAACAGACACTCTTGAAGTCTCATGCTATTCTTCATGCAATGAAAAATAAAATGAAAATTATACAAATTATCCAAAATTTTCACACCCAAACTTCTTCAAAATGAAAGTATTGGTACAAAGTACCCTAAGTTTCATATCCAAGGTCAGTAATTACATAGATCTGTAGACACTAATTTTATCCTTCAAAAATGTAAAATGTGAAGTCTTAAAAATTACTTCATGTGTTCAGTTGGAAAAGTATTTTGCTGGAAGTAACAAATAACCTAACAAAACAGTGGAAGAAACAATTAAGAGGTTTATATTTTTCTCATGGAATAGTAAGTCTGGAGGTAGGCAGTGTAGGGCTGATACATCTTGAAAATGCCACCAAGGATCCAAGCTACATCTGTTTTGCCACTTCATCCTAAGCCTATGGATTTATTCCTCATCCTTGCAAGATGGCCACTCACAGGATCATCCATGCTCCATGGAGAAAGAAGAGGTAAGAGACAGGAGAAACAGACTTCGTTTTAAGAAGCTTTGTTCGAGAAGGGAAGTGCTCCCCAGAAGCTTTCATCTAATCTTTGTCATAGGGGCCATTGCTACCTTCAAGGGAGGCTGGAAAATTGAATGTTTTGCTTTCCAACTTGTACAGCAGAGGAAGATGAGAGAGAAAGGGGGTGAATTGATATTCAGCCAATCTACAGTATCTACCACACCTCCAGTCCAGTTAAATCTAGTGCCATCCATATTAGCATCATGACCATTGTCATTATCATTGTCAGCAAAATGTTTGTTCCCCAAATTGTGCTATGTGCTATACCCATAAAGTTGGATAGTCTTAGCCCAACCGTGACCACTCTTACTATTGCAAATTCTGACCATATCAAGATATTATACTAATTTCAAATTCAAATATTAACTTCCTGGAGATCTTTCTGATGGATAATACTTAATTGCATGGGCCTATCACAAATTGTCTCAAATGTTTTGTCGAACAATATCCACTAATCTGAAGTTTCACCAAATGATAATGCTGGAAAGAACTTTAGAGATTATCATAAGCTGGCCTTATTTTATACACTTAGGCTTAAACACAGGATGTCACTGACCCAATAAATTGCATAGCAGCACTGGAACTCAAGACTTCCAATTCCCAGTCCTCACTTATTCAGTTACTAAAGTGTAACCTTGCCAACAGAAGTCCTACAAAGTGCTTTCTAGGGAAATTAACTAGAAAAAAACTGCCTCATTCTATTATATCTTTTTGTACAACATTCCCATTTTTCTGCATTGAGTTTTTCACTCTGGTACACATCATGACACTGCAAAATAATTCAGTCTTATTTCTTATCCAGGGAGTTGTACTAGACACAGAGGTGTATATAGGAGCTTCCTTTAAGTATATATAGGCAGTCTGCTTAAAAGTAATTTCAATACGGGCCTTGCCTCCTGATCTCTGAATTCAGTCATTATCATTCTATGGTTTTAATTTTTTTTAATCCATGATATAAGGAAAACATGGATGTGCTCTTGTTTTTACCCTTAGAAAAATCCCCCCAGTAAATACAGCAGATGCTGCTTATTCTTTCTTTTTTCAGCCCTTAACATTTGACATAGGTGAAATTGGTTTTAAATGACCACCAAAGCAGTCTTATCAGAAAAAGAGAGAATGATCTCAAAAGGACACTGTTTCTCCATATAGTAAGAAGGTGAGAGCAGAAAGAAACAGATGGAGAATCTTTCTAAGGAATCTTAATATATGTTGTAAGTGTATGTGTGTGTGTTATGGGGGAGGAGAGAGCAAGCACTGTGGGCTGAGTTGCCTGTTTGTATTTCGCACAGTCAGTCTGTTTGAACACCTGCTGGTCCTGCTACATCCTTCTCACCTACTGCCACTCTAGAATCTGCAGGGAGACAAATCCTGCGGCATACCAATGTGCCATGCCCAGGACAACTGCCACCATCTAAAGGCCTTTAAGGCTGACTCAGACTATAAAATAAGTCATTATCCCTATCACTTTCCCCAACAAAGACAACCCACAGTTAATGCATAAGTATAACACAAAACAGTATCTGGAGGTCTTTCCTAGGAATCCATAAATACTTAACATTGAATGCAAATTTTTGACGATATGTTCACTTTTCTGGATAATTGATCCATATGTCCCTCAGATTTTCAAACAAGCCTATGTTTTATTTTAAAAAAACCATGTCCTTCCAACTTATTGAAGTAGTTTTTCTTGCTAAAAAAGGGGTACTGAGAGATTATACCTCACAATAAATTTTTAATAAGCCTTCTCAAAGGAAGGCAATTCTGATTTCTTAAAGAAAATATCAAATTAGGAAATTCTAAGAACTCAGAATAAACAAGCCCTGCCATCACTGAACTGAAGGAACTTAGATTTCCTTATGGCTTTTTAACATGTCAGTTTTCTAAAATATAAAACAATAAGGTTGAAATAGGTGATCTCTAAGATCACTTTTAGTTCTGAAAATGCCATAATTCTATGAGTCAGCACTGTGACATACCAGGAGAGCCAAAGACAGAATCCTGGTTATCTGCTCCTTAATCCATTCAAAATATCAGCAAGTTGCTTATGGAAATAATGTCATTTACTTTCTCTAAGGTTAAAGTATCCACGGGATAAAGGATTTTTTAGTATTTCCCACAAAGATGGCAATAAATAAGAAGTACTAATATTTTTCAAATGCATTAAGGTAACTTGAAAAAAAAATGTTCCATAGAGTAAATGTCACATACCAAGATTTTTGTCTTAGACTCTACAGACAGGGTATGACTTGACATTTAATTCTGTAATTACAGTAATATTAATTAACTTAATTTAAATAAGCTATCTTGGACTAAGGTTTAAACTATGTCTCCACAACAAATATATATTACAGGGAAATATAATCAAACTAGTATTTTCAATGATAGTAATGGATAATGTGGTTGAGGATTTAAACTGGAGTGTTTTTAAAAAGCCAGGTGCAGTGGCTCACGCCTGTAATCCCAGCACTTTGGGAAGCCAAGACAGGTGGATCAATTGAGGTCAGGAGTTCGAGAGCAGCCTGGCTAACATGGTGAAACCCTGTCTCTACTAAAAAAATACAAAAATTAGCCAGGTGTGGTGTTACACACCTGTAATCCCAGCTGCTTGGGAGGCTGAGGCAGGAGAATTGCTTGAACCCGAGAGGCAGAGGTTGCAGTGAGCCAAGATGCACCACTGCACTCCAGCCTGGGTGACAGAGCGAAACTCCATTTCAATAAATAGATAAATAAATTTTTAAACATTTTTAAAATTAAAAAATAAAATTAATATAAGGGGCATCCCAAGGAGGACTGAGAATGGTGGCAAGAGGGAAATGGACTGCTTAGTGACCTCTAGGCTGAAGCAACAATAGAGCAATAGAGCAGTGTGTGTCTTCCAACTCTCTGTTCAACAGCAGATTACCTAGGCCCAGAGTCTCCCGACTCCTAACCTAGTAGAAGGAAATGATCTAGGTAGGCTCATTCCTCATCTGCATCTAACTGGGGCCCATTTGACAATACTAGGTGGCCTCAGAGCACTGGCACCAGGAATCCTGCCACAACAAGTTCCAGGTCTAAAAGTGCTCCTTATTTCTGCAAGGCTGAAAGTCACTTAGAGACACTTCCCTGACCTAGAGGCACAACAGGGCCTGGCCTGGGGAGGCTTCTTCTTCCCCTTCAGGTGGCACCGGCAGCGTTCAGTGGGAGCCCCGGAAGCACCAGACAAACCAGGCAGACTAACGGCACCTCAAAGCCTCTAGAAATTAAATTGTCATTGAAACCACTGCCCACAAAAGTAGGTCAGGATCTGTGTGTTACCCTAAACAGAGTGATTATCTGTTAAAATACAAGATTTAAATACAAACCCAGAGCCTTCTAACACAATAGCTAAAATGTCCAAAATATGACCATAACTTGAATGAGAAAAGACAATCAAGTGACACCACCATTTAAGTGAATCAGATGTTGGAATTATGTGACAAAGATTACAAAGCATTTATTCTAAAAATGTTGGCCGGGCGCGGTGGCTCACATCTGTAATCCCAGCACTTTGGGAGGTCGAGGCAGGCGGATCACGAGGTCAGAAGATCGAGACCATCCTGGCTAACATGGTGAAACCCCGTCTCTACTAAAAAACACAAAAAAATTAGCCGGGCGTGGTGGCGGGCACCTGTAATCCCAGCCACTCAGGAGGCTGAGGCTGCAGAATGGCGTGAACCTGGGAGGCAGAGCTTGCAGTGAGTGGAGATAGTGTGATAGTGCCACTGCATTCCAGCCTGGGCAACAGAGCGAGACTCCGTCTCAAAAAAAAAATGTTTCAGGCTGGACACGGTGGCTCAAGCCTGTAATCCCAGCACTTTGGAAGGCTGAGGCAGGCAGATCATGAGGTCAGGAGATCCGGACCATCCTAGCCAAAATGGTGGAACTGCTTCTCCACTAAAAATACAAAAAATTACCTGGGCATGGTGGCACGCACCTATAGTCCCAGCTACTCAGGAAGCTGAGGCAGGAGAATCACTTGAACTCGGGAGGCAGAGTTTGCAGTGAGCCAAGATCATGCCACTGCACTCCAGCCTGGGTGACAGAGAGAGACTCTGTTTCAAAAAAAAAAAAAAAAAAAAAAGAAAAAGTTTCAGCAAGCAAATACAAATTCTCTAGAAATTAATGAAAAAATAGAATGTCTCAGCAAATATGTATAAGCTGCAAAAAGAACCAAATGGAAATTATTGAGCTGAAAAATATGGTAATCAAAATAAAATACTAGATGGGCTCCGTAGTGGAGAAGACAGAGGATAGAATCAGCGAACTTGAAAACAGATCAGTGAATGTTTTCTATTTGAACAAAGAGAAAATACCAGAAAAAAAAAAAATGATGAACCAAGCCTTGGGGTCTTGTAGGGCAACAACAAAAGATCCAACTTTCATATCATCAGAGTCACAGAAGGAGATAAGAAAGAGAGTGGGGCTGAAATACTTTTGTGTTTGAAGAAATAATGCCTAAGAATCTCCCAACTTGGTGAAAAACAAACCTACATATTAAAAACCTGATCAAATCCCAAACAGAACAAATGAAAAGAAATTCATGCCAAAACACATCATAATCAGACTTCCAAAAAATAAAATATAGAAAATAATCTTGAAACTATCCAGAGAGAAATGATGCATTGCATATAAGGGAGCATCAATTCAAACAACAACAAATTTCTCATTGAAACCAGGGAGGCCTGAAATGAAGTGACATAACATTTTTCAAGTGCTGGAAAAAAAAGAAACTGTCAACTATAAATTCCTTCCACATACACATTTTCTATATCATATTTGATGGTTGAAACACCACATTTCAAAAGACCAATGGATTAAAACTGGCAAAATGAATGTATGGGGTAGGAACATAGTCACAGGTTGGTTTCCCTGGCAAGCTAATTCTGAAATGAAGTTCAAAGCTCTATTTTCTTGGGAACCGCCTTGTTATCCACACATGAGGAAGGATGGGGAAGGAAACAGAAAGGACCAAAGGGAGAAGTAGAGCTGCAATGCAAGCCCTCAGAGGCTCCAGAGCTAGAAAGATCCTTCAGAGTTTTCCAGAGTTGTGCTGCGATGGCCCAACCTTTATACTCCCACATGGATCAGCCATTGGATGTGAGCTGCGCTGGAAAGGGGTGTGACCTTGGACAAGGGAGCTTTCTACAGCTCAGGCAATCCCTGAAGAGTCTGACTATTGAAGGCCATCTGTTGACCACACTCGCAGAAGCTGGGGCAACAAGTCCCTCCTTGAAGAACGATTTGGCACATCACAGTGTCCACTGTATTACCACATGGTGGCTACAATAGCCAGTGCCTGAAGGAACTCATTTGTTTTGTGGTCAGCAACATCCTACACCTTCTCCAAACTATGCTGCTTGAAGGTTTTTGGAAACAGAAATGGGTGAAATTGTATGACATGATAACAAATTACTAACGCCCAAATCTTTCTAACTGAAGACCTCTTCACATACCTTTTGCTCCTTAGCCAAATTAAGTCAAGTAAGATATTAAGAGTAACCTAGAACTCTTTATTTCTTCACAATTTTAAATATTGCATTTGTAAACCAAAGGGGAATTATTATTTCTGTGTCCAGTATCTTTATCAAACAAACCTTTATTTGTACATACACAGTACCTATTACTGTTAAATATCTGTCTCTAGACAGGCAAATGACTCCAAGATCAGAAAAACATGTATGATTGATTTCTTATTCCTCAAATCAAAAACAGTCCTATTTTGAAAGCAAACAAGTATGTCTAACAGGTTACTCTCTAGAGAAATATAAGACAATTCATTTTTGCAAAATATGTCAAGCCATAAAGAAACTGAAAAGCAAATCAGCTGGTAAATATGCAAGTAGACACACTGCAACATTGTTTAGCTCCCAACTGTAATAAGGAAAATAGGAAGGTGATAGATATATAGATAAACAGCCTCAATGCATTGATCATGCCATCTGGTAAATTCCAGTCCCTTTAACAATCTTACTTATTTTTTGTAAATTAACAAAATTGGCACGCTGTTGTTTAGAAAATGAAAAAGAATAGAAACAGCCAGCAAACGTATTACAGTCAAGTCCTACAAGTATTGATTTGAAGAGTTGAATAGACCAATGTTATATTTATTGACATTAAGGGGATTTCTCTCTTGGGATATCAAGAAATGAGGTATCCTGAGAGAGAAGAAGCTCAACTTCCTTTACCTGCAGTGAAATCATTGGCCTTATCTTCTTGTCAGTTCGTGTACGGATAAATTCCAGATCCCTACCTACACTTCAGGTTGTAGGTAAAAACACTGAAATCTCCAAATTTGTTTTGTTTTTATGAAATAATTGGTATAATAACAGCTTTTGGCAAAATGAAACGGAGGGAGAGTACGATCTACTAATAAAAATAGTATCTGGACTTTTATTACTTTTTTTATGCTTAATGTGCCTTTGATTCTTATAACGTAGCCAAGAGTTTTCCAGCAGCTGGAAATCTTTGAAATTAAATGATGCATGTGATTCAAAGAACAGTTATATCTCAGATCTAAGATGCAGAATGCATAGAGTTACCATTTCTGTTCAGTGGCATCATATAATTATGATGTAAACCTAATGCAAGTACAATGTAATTTTAGGAGACAGTCTCAAAGTCTTGCTAAAAATTATCCCAGGCACGTGTGTGACACACACAGACACACACACACACACGTATATATAACTACTGTAATTAAGAGCGATTCCTCTGTGCGCTCCTCCTTATACACGCTTTAAAGCTGTTGGCCATAGTGGATTCCGATTTGTGTTTGAAGTACCGCACAAGGAAGGTGGCCTGTGAAAAACGGGAAGGAAGGAGGCAAAACAGGAAGATGGAAGAAGAGAGTAGGCATGAAGGAAAGTGACAGGATAAAGGAGGAGAGCCTCTTCCTTCCCCAACACACTCTGGTAGCTTAGAAAGGTCCAAGCCCCCTCACCAAACACCAGACAGAGCTTCCCAAAAGTTCCTGGCAGAGGCTTGGTGATGCGGAGGCTTGAGTGCGCCCCCCTTCGTGCCCCAGCCACCAGGGCACGCAGGACCATCCTAGAACCTCAGCCCAGCAAACTCTTGGGTAGTTCAGGCTCCCTTCCGCGCCCGCCGCCTGCAGTCAATCACTGGGCACCGCGCGCCTATCCGTCACCTACTCCAGGGCTTCCGAGCCCTGAATCCTTCTGCCTCTCTCCATCCTCCCTTAGCCTCTCTCCATCCTCTCCTCCCCAGTGACTTGTCAAGAGGTCCAAGGGCGGAAGCCGAAGCAGAGAAGATGAGGGCGAAAGGCTAGGGGCCGGTTGGAGGATTTCTTACAAGGGGCGACAATGACGCCGTCAAGACTACCATCCAGGCCCGGCGGCCCCATTCCCTCTTCGCCCCCCATCAGCCCCACAGCACCCCACACTCTCCATTGAGGCTTCAGTGTGTGATGAAGTAAGAGAATGAGGAAAAATAAACCCGTAGCCTCCTAGGCAGCCCTTACCTCAGGCTGCCCTCGCGGAAGCCGCCCTCCTCCTGCCCGAGGCGCCTCTGCTGCACCGCCGCGGCCGCAGCGCTCTGGACGCCGGGGCTCCGCCCGGCGCGGGTAGACCATTCGCTGTGAGTGAGCCTTCCGCGCTCTCCGGGCTGGTGGGGGGGGGGGGGGGGGGGGTGGGCGGGGGGAACGAAAGTCTGCCCGGAGGGCGCTCGCGTGCAGCCCGGCCCGCAGCCGCTGAGGCGAGGCCAGGAGCCCCGGCAAGGGGCGCGCGGGCAGGGGGCGGCTGCGGAGCGCGCGCGCGGACGGGCCAGCGGGCTAGCCTGGGGGACCCGCGCCAGGGAGACACAGGCGCTGGCGACGAGCCCCTCAGCTCTTCTCTCGTCCTCTGGCCCTTTAAACCCCCTCTCCCTACTGTCCACCCCCGCCCCCCGGAAGAGACAGCTCGCCGGTGCCACTTGGTCTGCCGCGCTGCGCTCCTCAGCCGGGTGCGGGGAATAACAATGTGACCGTATCGCACGGACGAGATGCTGTGTAGTAGGTTGTAACTGCTGAGGCCACCACCTGTCAATTCTAGGGTGCAAAGCACGCCGTCCCAGTCGTCTGGCCTCTCCCTGATTGCCCTCCCAGGTTATTTTTTTCCCCCACCTACCTCACAGACCTCCTGCAATATTCCGCGGGCACGGTACCAGGGGAGTTTTGCAAAATAACCCTCTCTCCCAGCCGGGAGCTCACGGCATCTCCCCTACCACCAGAGCTGAAGGATTACGCACAGCCCTGCGTGCCTATCCAAAGCCAGAGACCGAAAATCCTGGTTTGAACCCCACACTCACCGGCCCCCCAGCCCCCATTCATAATCCCAGCGGCCGTCTGCCACTACACACCCTCCCCCGGCCGCCCGCGCTCTTTCCCATTCGCCGTCCCTGGAACGTGTCAGTCACTTGCTGTGCATCTGCCATGAATACAGGACGAAGAGCTCTGCAGTTACTGGCTGCACAAAGAGGGTCTGGGGCGCAGGGGACGCAGACCCCCGGGTTGGGGGAGGAGAGAGAGCCAGCGGGGCACATTACGTGGAAGGAGCCAGTGGGACCGTGGGAGTCCTCTGGTCTCCTGTTGCACAAAGGAGCTCCAGAGTGAATACGCGCAGTGCTCCTGAACCAACAGGTCAGATCACCTCCCAAGACGTGCTCCACCAAGACAACCCTGAAGGTGGGTCCCACAACTTGGGAATTCGTGTGATGGAGCAACAGGCACTCAGGAACCTGAGCCTGCTTTAAAAATGCAACAGGATGGAGTGTGTGTGTGTGTGTGTGTGTGTGTAGAGTGGGAGAGGTATGCTGGAAAGCACAAGTTTCCTTTTCCCCGGTTGTCCAGCCCTTTCAGTCAGAGAAAAAAAGAAGGAAGGTGGCAAGGGAAAGAGGAGGAAGATAGGCATGAAGTAACTGCCTATCCAACTACTACACTAGCTGGAGACCAAAATGACTGTAATAGGTAACATTTGCCTGTTTCTCGATTTATTCCAATAAACATCATGTCACACCTACTTTGCACTGAGCACTTTGCAGAAGCTAAGGATGCAGAGTCGATTAGGAGGACATAGTCTCTGCACCCAAGGAGCTCACTGCCTAATAGGAGAACCAACTATGAAAGCCCGAGACAAACAACACAAGTATTTCACAACAGAAGCACATGCCAATTGCATAAGTGGAAGCAATTTTTTCTATGTAAGAGAAGGAACAGGTCAGGGAATTTAAATCCCATCTGAACTATATATTAAAGGACAAATAGGGACCTCCCAAAGAAGTGGCAATAACCTAACAACCTACTATTCACCCATTCACCCAAAATAGCTTTACATGCCTATACATTGAAAAGCATGTCTAAGAGGTTATCAGTGTAGGAACTTAATGAACTTTCCCCTTCATGGTTTTGGAGGAAATATATTCAAACACTAGCATTTGGAGTGTAAAACACCCATTTCCCCACATCTGAGATGCTACCAAGAGTTCGCTGGTTATTCTGCCTTTTTGGACCTGTTGCTTACACTATACCATCTACCTCATCCACAACCTTGAAATTGAGCCCAAAACCAAAATTAATAATAGTGAGGCAATAAGCACCTGAAAGGAAGCCAACAAAATCCGCAATGTAGTCATTGTTCTCACAGTTTTCATCTGTAAAATGATGATAATGTAATCTCTTTTTCTGAACTACAGTTAGGATTAATTAGTTAGATGTATTAAATATAAGGCAACCATTGCCTAAAGAGAGTGTAAGGAATCTAAATTGTAGTTCAATCTAGGGGAAAAAAAGAACCAATTTGAGCATCATGCTGCCCCTTTTTGAATATGAGAAATTTGAAAGGTATTAATAATTACTAAGCCTCCCAAGGTTATTACATCATCTTCAGAAAAATGTGTCCAAAGAGTTCTTACTGCAAAAAGAATTATACGGATTCCAGTAGAAAATGATGTCAGCTTTTTAAGCATCTTTCTCATCTCTTTCTAAAAATTACATAAACTAACAAAGAGAATGGAAAAAAAAGTGTCAAACACCATTTTCAACAAATTTATATAGATTTTACCTACAAACGCCAAAGCGCTTCTAAAGGTTGCCAAAAGCAGCTGAGTTTGGGCAGAAGTCATATGGAAAAGGCCCAGGGAGAGGCAATGGGAACCAGCAGTAGAAATATCAGAAGGTGCCAGCAAAAATATGTTTTCTGGGAAATGAGAGGTGTGTCGTAAAATGCAAAGCTGTCTCTCAAAAACAGAAGCAGAAGGAAGAAGGCAAAAGAGACACATACATACAGATGACAAAAGGAGAACAGGGAGTTTCCAGAAACATGGTAGCAGCAGATCTCAGGGTCAGCAAAACTTTAGTGCTTGAAGATGGTCAAATCACAATGAAATGTAAAAGTCCTCTTCCTTCTTTTTAAGAACTGGGGAGCAGATAACTATTGGAAAAGGATCTTCTGGACCTAATTCCCTTCAGAGTCTCAAAGGAAGTGAGTATACAAAGATGCCATAACTACTAAAAGCAGTCTGTTTGTGAGGCAACAGTAAAAGTGAATCTATAATCTATTGCTGCATAACAAGCCACCCGAAACAATGGTTTAAAAAGCTACCAGTGATTTGCCTACAATTTAGTGAGATGAAAAATTGGAATGGGCTCAGCTGTGTGGGCTCAATGGCTAATCTCTGCCCCGTGTGGTATCAGCAGGTCTTACTCACAAATCTGGGCCTCTGGAAGGGATGGCTTGGACACCTAGGGCCTTTTCCCAGGAAGCTAGCTAGTCAGGCTTTTTCACATGGAGGTAGACATGTACCCAGTAGCAAGAGAAATGGCAGCCTAGTGTTCATGCTCTAGTGTTCACACCCTTTCAAGTTTCAAGCTTCTGTATGTGTCATGTTTGATAATGTCCCATTGGCTACAGCAAGTCATGTAGCTAAGTCTAGAGTCAATGTGGGAGTATTTTATGGGCATGGGTAGAGGGAGGTGTCAATTATTGGGGATCATTAAGTGGGAGCTATTTGCTTTGAGAACAGGAAAGCCACTTTGCAACCTCCACTTCAGGAACTTTCTTTAAGGACTTTGACCAGAAAAATAATTCATTCAATAGTGAGCAGTGATAAAGAAGAAACTGGCATAACACAGATACAGACATACTATTTTTAAAATTCAGCAAAT
This sequence comes from Nomascus leucogenys, assembly GCF_006542625.1. Classification (NCBI taxonomy): domain Eukaryota; kingdom Metazoa; phylum Chordata; class Mammalia; order Primates; family Hylobatidae; genus Nomascus; species Nomascus leucogenys. The sequence goes on along the minus strand of NC_044385.1, from coordinate 45,260,543 downwards.
TAGCATCAAAACTTTTTAATAGATGAGGGGGGAAAGTGTTGTCACAGAGACAATTAACATTGTGACTATAAATTTTGCAATGCAAGAAAAAAACTAATAATACTTTAGCATAGTATTTACTGTTGCCAGGCAATATTCTTACCACTTTATAGAGATATGAACACAATTGATTCTCAACACAACTCTGTAAATTAGGCATTATTAGTAGTAGTAGTAGTAGTATTACCATTATATAGATTTAAAGACCTAAGGGACAAGTTAAGTAACACTCAAGATCACACAGTTAGAGGAAGACCCAGTATTTAAACCCAGTTAATCTTGTTCTAGAGTCTTTGCTCTTATTCATAAGCAGCATAGTTTCTCTAAATTAAGCATATTTGTTGATATGTTAAGAAATAAACATCATCTATTAAGGAAAACCAAAAGGCACAAATGAAGAAACTCAAGAGAGAGATGAGGAGGATGAAATTAGTTGATTTTTTTTAACAGAAGGAAGAAGAAAAGCAAACCATGACAGAAATGAAGACAATATTGGAAGAAATACAAAAGAGGAATAAGTATTGCAGATAAGTAAGACATAGCAAATAAAATTATTTGTGTGAAACTGATAATGATAGATGAAATACAACACACATATAATTGGAGTCTCTAAAGAAGAAAACCTTATCAGTGGAACAGAGCAAATTGTTTAAAGCAAAATTTTAAAAGAACTTTCTTGAAATTGATAAAATAAAGACTTCAGTCTACATGTTCAAAATAAATACTATGTAGTAGAAAAAATGATTGATGGTTGAACAAAGAAATATGCTAACAAATTATTGAATTTTATATATATGTAAGGAACCCTTGAAGCAGAAAAGCAAAAAAATCAATTCTTGTAGAAAGAAAAATAAATCAACCTACCCACAGTCTTCTTGAAAGCAACATTCAAAGCCTAATGACAATGGGCTTTTGTTCCAGTGACAATGGAAACAAAACTTATTATATTCTCATGGAAAATACGATCTAAGGATTTTATATCTAGCTAGTTATTCATCATATATAAATGTCATATTTTTAAGCATTAGAACTCAAAGAATATTCCTCCCATAAGGGGATATACTAGAATAAAAAAGGAAAAACTGTCTCAAAATGACTGGTGGTGAACACTGAATATATTTTTACTGTAAAACTAATACTACAAAAAAAGTTTGAATGTTACAGGTTTTGAAAATATAGAAATGACACAAATCACAAATGTTAGGAAGGGAAAGAAAAAAGATGGTGGTAATTAGAATAAGTTCATTGATTGACTCACCTGTAACTGTTGAGGTTGAAAATGTCATTTAAAGCTGACATGCAAGTAGTAGAGTAAGCATGCATAAGATAAAAAGATAAACACTAAGAAATGTAATTTTTAAACAAAATATGACCGCTGATAAAATGCAGTGTGGGAAAAAGAAGAGGATACATACCAATTTATCATTGCTCATAACTAACAGTCATATCCAAAACAATAGAGAATATGAGTATATAAAGATGGAATTATAAAGGTAGCAGCTGGAGAGCAAATTTGCACCTTAGTGCACACCTTGTTAAATATCAGAGGAACCATAAACTCATGCACGTGTGTATAATCACACACGTATCTATGTATATATCAAAGAATTGAGACAAATATTTTTCAATCAATACACATTTTAAGCTATTTTTTAAAAGGATTTTCAAATTGCGTTAAAACCAAAACTCCATGCTATATATAAGATGCACATTGAAAAAAAAAGGTTCAGATGGTTGAAAATTAAAGGAAGAGCAAAGTTTTACCCAAATAATGCCCCTGCACATTCCCCCCACCCAAATACATGGAAAAGGAATAATAATAATATAGCAGTACTTAATGACTTTAATTTCAGACAAGTTGGACTCAGGACAAACAAGTATTAAATAAAACAAAGAAAAGCACTTTATGATATAAAAAGTAAAAATCACAATGAAGATGTGAAATTTATAAATATCTATGAACCAAATACATAGCAGAAACTTGTATATGCAAGTTTTATTACCAGAGATATAAAGACATATGGAAAGTAACAAACCAAAAATAGGACAGTTTTACTCATCTCCCTCAGTCAAACTCTAGATATATCAGACTTTGTGCTTCAAAAGTAGAGATTACACATTCTTTTTAAGGGCTAATATTATATTCATAAAAATTGACATTTATTAAACCATAAAGATAAAATGCAAAAATAAGAAATTATGGACAACACTATATGATCACAATTCCACAAAAACAGAAATTAATAGAAAAATCAGAAAAATAAAAATCTTTCCACCTAAAAATTCTAAACAAACAACTCTCTTAAATAACTTTATGAACAAAAATTGTAGGATTTCTTGAAAATAATGAGGTATGAAAACACTACTGAATAGTATTCCGATACAGCTTAAGCTTAATTCATGAATTATGCACCAACTCAAAAAGTTAGAAAAAAAACTATTAAATAGAAGGAAACTAAAAGAAAAATATTAAACGGTTTAGAAGAATTAATAAATGAGTTAAGAAAGGAAGGTGATTAGAGCTAATGTGCAATTTGAAAAGCCAGCCTTTTTAATATTTCAAATAATTGTTAAATTAATAAAAAAATATAAATACAAAGTAAGAAATTATAAGGGGTTAAACATAGAAATAATGTTAATATTATTCTAAAGACTACTTTAATCTGTTATAATGTTCCTCAACCATTTTTTCATTTTTGCTTCCCAAGAAAATTTTAATTTAATTTTTCCCTAATGAGAGAAATTAACCATTGTAATATCAGAGATATATTGCCGCAATTGACAGTACATGCTCTACTATATGCAAATGCATTTGAAAACCTGGGTTAAATGGGTATTTTTAGTGGGAAATATAATTAACCTAAACTGACCCTAGAGGACAGAGAAAATCCAAAGGGAAAAAGTTGAGAAAATTGTCAATTCCTTGCCCTCCTCCAATGAGTAACCAAGCTAATATGAATATTACAAGGAAATTTTACCAAACCATTGAAGAATGGATAATTCTCATTATATCTAATCTATTAAAAAGTGTAAAAAAGAAGGAAAATTTTCAATTAAATTTTATAAAGTATTTAGCATTAATACTAAAATTTAATAAGGGCCACACATAAAGGAAACCTATAGACCAGTCTTATTTTTAAATCAAGAATCCAAGAATATAAGCATAATTCAATATTAACAAATTTTTTCAGGTAAATAATCACAGGGAAAGATCTAAATAGAAAGAACCATAAAATTTTTATTCTAGAGATATTAGAAAGGCATCTGAAAAATTCAGTAGCCATTTTTAAGAGTTTTTCACTTTTTAATTTAATTTAATTTTTTATTGATACATAATAGATGAACATATTTTGGGGTACGTGTGATAATTTAATACATTTATATACATTGTAAAGATAAAATCAGTGTAATTGGGATATCCACCACATTAAATGTCTTTTCTTTATGCTAACAACATTTGATTATTCTCTTCTAGCTATTTTGAAATATACAATAGATAACTGTAAACTATAGTCACCCTACTGATCTATCAAACACAAGGTACACAAGGTTTTCTTCTTTCATCTATCAAAATGTGTATTTGTACCCATTCATCAACCTCTCTTCATTTTCCCTCTTCCCTTTCCTTTCCAGCCTCTGTTAACTACCAATCTTCTCTCTATCTCAATGAGATGCACTTTTTCAGCTCCCATGTATGTGTAAAAACATGCAATATTTTTCCTTCTGTGCTTGGCTTTTTCACTTAACATAATGACCTCCAGTTACATCCATGTTGCTGCAAATGACAGTATTTCCCCATTTTTATGGCTAAAAAATATGGCAATGTGTATATAGACCATATTTTCTTTATCTATTCATTCACTGATAGACACATAATTTGATTCCATATTTTGGCTATTCTGAATAGTGCTCCAATAGACAGAGTGCAGATATCTCTTCGACATATTGATTTTTTTTCTTTTGGACATATACAGAGTAGTGGAGTTGCTGGATCATATGGTAGTTCTATTTTCAGTTTTTTGAGGAAGCTCCATACAATTTTCCATAGTGGCTCTACTATTTTACATTCCCACCAATCATGTATGAAGCTTTCCCTTTCTCCACATCTTCAGTGGCATCCATTATTTCCTGCCTTTTTAATAAGAGCAATTTTAACTGGGATGAAATTACATTTCATTGTTTTGCATTTCTCTGATGATTAGTGGTCCTGAACATTTTTTCATATGCCTATTGGCCTTTTATATGTCTACTTTTGAGAATGTGTGTTGAGCTTTTTTGCCCATTTTTAAATTGGAGTATTTGGGTTTTTTGCTTTTGAGTTGTTTGAGCTCCTTACATATTCTGGTTATTAATCCCCTGTCAGATAGATAGTTTGCAAATATTTTCTCGTATTCTATGGATTGTCTCTTCACTTTGTTGATTGTTTCCTTTTCTGTGCAAAACTGTTTTAGCTTGCTACAATCTCATTTGTCTACTTTTGTTTTGATTCCTGTGCTTTTGAGGTCTTATCCCCAAAATTTTTGCCCAGAGCAATGTCCTGGAGCATTTACCCAATAGTTTCTTCTACTAGTTTCATAGTTTCAAATCTTCAGTTTAAGTCTCTGATCCATTTTGACTTTATGTTTTTATGTTATGAGAAATCGAAGTCTAGTTTCACTCTTCTGCATATAGTTATTCAGTTTCATGGCACCATTTATTGAAGAAGGTGTCCTTTTCCCATTGCATGTTTTTGATACCTTTGTCAAAAATGTGTTTACTGTAAATATGTGGATTTATATCTGGGTTCTCTATTCACTTCCCTTGGTCTTTGTGTCAGTTTTTATGCCAGTACCATGCTGATTTGGTTACTATTGCTTTATAGCATATTTTGAAGTCAGTGTGATGCTTCCAGCTTTGTCCTTTTTGCTCAGGATTCTTTTCACTATTTAAAGTCTTTTGTGTTTCCATATAAATTTTAAGGGTTGTTAAAATTTCTGTGAAGAATATCATTGGCATTTTGATAGAGATTGCATTGAATCTGTAATTTGTTTTGGATAATGTTATCATTTTTAATATATTAATTTTTTCAATTCATAAGCATGGAATATCTTTCCATTTTTTGTGTTCACTTCAATTTTCTTTCATCAGAATTTTATAATTTTCCTTATGTAGAACTTTTACTTCTTTGGTTAAATTGATTCCTAGGCATTTTATATTCTTTGTAGCTGTTGTAAATAGCTTCCTTGATTTATTTTGCAGATTGCTTGTTGCTGGCATATATAAATGATGATTTTTTATGTTGATATTGCATTCCTATAATTTTACCTAACTTATTTATCAATTCACACAGTTTTTGGTAGAGTCTTTAGATTTTTTTAAGTATAAGGTCATGTCATCTGCAAACAAAGCTAATTTGAACTCTTCCTTTGCAATTTAGATGACCTTTATTTCTTTCTCTTGCCTAATTGCTCTGGCCAGGACTCTCAGTATTACATTGAATAAAATGGTGAAAATGGGTATCCTTGTCTTCCTCCAGATCTTAGAGGAAAGGCTTTCAATTTTTTTCCATTCAGCACAATGTTAGCTGTGAATTTGTCATATATGGCCTTTATTGTGTTGAGGTATGCTCCTTCCATATGCAGTTTGTTAAGAATTTTTATCATAAAGGGGCGTTGAATTTTATCAAATGCTTTTTCAGCATCTATTGTAATTATCATACGGTTTTTGTTCTTGGTTCTATAGATGTGATATATCACATTTTTTTTCTCTTTTGGAGTATTTGACTTGATGTTGTTATTTTTAAAAATTTCAATAGGTTTTGGGGGAACAGGTGGTGTTTGGTTACATGGATAAGTTATTTAATGGTGATTTCTGAGATTTTCGTGCACCCATTATCCAAGCAGTGTACTCTGTACCCAATGTGTAATATTATATTCTTCACCTCCCTACCATCTTCCCCCCGAGTCACTGAAGACTATTGTATCATTGTTATGGCTTTGTGTCCTCATAGCTTCGTTCACACTTATAAGTGAGAACATTTGATGTTTGGCTTTCCATTCCTGAGTCACTTCACTTAGAATAATGGCCTCCAACTCCATGCAGGTTGCTGTGAATTATATTATTTCATTTCTTTTTATGGCTGAGTAGCATTCCATGGAATATATATACCACATTTTCTTTATCCACTTGTTGATTGATGGGCATTTGGGCTTATTCTGTATTTTTACAATTGCAAATTGTGCTGCTCTAAACTTGCATGTGCAAATGTCTTTTTCATATAATGACTTACTTTCCTCTGGGTAGATACTCAGTAGTGGGATTGCTGGATCACATGGTATATCTACTTTTAGTTCTTTAAGGAATCTCCATACCGTTTTCCATAGTGGTTGTACTAGTTTACGTTCCCATTAGCAGTGTAAAAGTGTTCCCTTTTCACCACATCCATGCCAATATCTATTTTTTTTTATTTTTTAATTATGGCCATTCTTGCAAGAGTAAGATGGTATCATATTGTGGTTTCAATTTGCATTTTCACAATAATTAGTGATGTCGTGCATTTTTTCATATTTTTTGGCCATTTGTATATTTTCTTTTGAGAACTGTCTATTCATGGTCTTAGCCTACTTTTTGATGGGATCGTTTGTTTGTTTTCTTGCTGATTTGTTTGAGTTCCTTGTAGATTCTGGATATTAGTCCTTTACCGGATGCATACTTTGCAAGGATTTTCTCCCACTTTGTGGTTGTCTGTTTACTCTGCTGATTATTTCTTTTGCTGCACACAAACTTTTTAGTTCAATTAAGTCCCATCTATTTATCTTTATTTTGTTGCATTTGCTTTTGGGTTCTTGGTCATGAAGTCTTTGCCTAAGCCAGTGTCTAGAAGGGTTTTTCCAATGTTATCTTCTAGAATTTTTATGGTTTCAGGTCTTAGATTTAAGTCTTTGATCCATCTTGAGTTGATTTTTGTGTAAGATGAGCAATGAGGATCCAGTTTCATTTTTCTATATGTGGCTTGCCAATTATCCCATCTCTTTTGTTGAATAGAATGTCCACTCCCCCACTTTATGTTTTTGTTTGCCTTGTCAAAAGTCAGTTGGCTGTAAGTATTTGGCTTTATTTCTGGGTTCTATATTCTGTTCCATTGGTCTATTTGCCTATTTTTATGCCAGTACCATGATGTTTTGGTGACTATAGCCTTATAGTACAGTTTGAAGTCGGGTAATGTGATGCCTCCTGATTTGTTATATTTGCTTGGTCTTGCTTTCACTATGTGGGCTCTTTTTTTGGTTCCATATGAATTTTAGAATTGTTTTCTCAGTGATGGTAGATGATGATGAGAGCAATGATGATATTTTGATGGGAATTGCATTGAGTTTGTAGATTGCTTTTGGCAGTATGGTCATTTTCACATTATTGATTCCACCCATCCATGAGCATGGGATATGTTTCCATTTGTTTGTGTCATCTATGATTTCTTTCAGCAGTGTTTTGTAGTGTAGTTTTCTTTGTATGGATCTTTTATGGCTTTGGTTAGGTATATTCTTAATTTTTTTGTTTTGTTTGTACCTGTTGTAAAAAAGTGTTGAGTTCTTGATTTGATTCTGAGCTTGGTCACCATTGGTGTATAGCAGAGCTACCGATCTGTGCACATTACAGTACACTGAAATTTTGCTGAATTCATTTATCAGTTCTAGGAGCTTTTTGGATGAGCCTTTAGGGTTTTCTAGATATACAATCATATCATCAGTGAACAGCAACAGTTTGACTTCCTCTTTTCTGATTTGGATGCCCTTTATTTCTTTCTCTAGTCTGATTGCTCTAGCTAGGACTTCCAGTACTACGTTGAAGAGAAGTGATGAAAGTAGGCATCCTTTTTTTGTTCCAGTTCTCATAGGGGATGCTTTCAACTTTTCCCTGTTTGGTGTAATGTTGGCTGTGGGTTTATCATAGATGGCTTTTATTACCTTAAGGTAGGTCCCTTCTGTGCTGATTTTAGCTAAGGCTTTTAATCACAAAGGGATCCTGGATTTTGTCAAATGCTGTTTCTGTGTCTATTGAGATAATCTGTAATTTTTGTTTTTAATTCTGTTTATGTGGTATATCACATTTACTGACTTGCAGATGTTAAACTGTCTCTGCATCCCTGATATGAAAGCACTTGATCATGGTGGATTATCTTTGTTATATGCTGTTGGATTCGGTTAGCTAGTATTTTGTTGAGTATTTTTGCATCTATGTTCATTAGGGATATTAGTCTGGAGTTTTCTTTTTTTGTTATGTCCTTTCCTAGTTTCAATATTAGGGCAATACTGGCTTCATAGAATGGTTTAGGGAGGATTCACTCTTTCTCTGTCTTTTGGAAGTGACAATAGGATTGGTATCAATTCTTCTTTGAATTTCTGATAGAGTTCAGATGTGAATCTATCTGGTCCCAGACTTTTTTTTGTTGGCAATTTTCTTTTAAATTACCATTTCAACTTTGCTGCTTGTTATTGGTCTGTTCAGAGTTTTTATTTTTCCTGGCTTAATCTAAGAGGGTTGAGTATTTCCAGGAATGTATCCATCTCCTCTAGGTTTTCTAGTTTGTGTGCATAAAGGTGTTCATAGTAGCCTTGAATGATCTTTTGTATTTGTATGGTATTGGTTCTGATATAACCAATTTTGTTTCTAATTGAGCTTATTTGGATCGTTTCTTTTCTTTTCTTGGTTAATCTCACCAGTGGTCTATCAATTTTGTTTATCTTTTCAACCACCTTTTTGTTTCATTTGTCTTTTGTATTGATTTCTTTATTTTATTTTGTTTCAATTTCACTTAGTTCTGCTCTGATCTTAATTATTATTTCTTTCCTTCTGCTGGGTTTCGGTTTGGTTTGTTCTTCTTTTTCTAGTTCCTTGAGGTGTGACCTTAGATTGTCTATTTGTGCCCTTTCAGACTTTTTAATGTAGGCATTTCTTGATTTGTTTGTGTTGAACCATCATCCTAGCATCCCTGAGATGAATCCCACTTAACCATGTTGAATGATCTTTTTCATGTGTTGTTGAATTCAGTTTGCTAGTATTTTGTTGAGGATATTTGCATCTATGTTAATAAGTGATATTGGCATGTATTTTTCTTTGTGGTATACTTATTTGGTTTTATTATCAGGATAATGCTGGCCTCATATAATAAGTTTGGAAGTATTCCCTCTTCTTCAATTTTTTTTGAAGTGTTTGAGTAGAATTGGCATTACATTTTCTTTAAGTGTTTTTTTACAATTCAGCAGTGAAGCTATCAGGTCCTGGGCTCTCTTTGATGAGAGATGTTTTATTACTGACTCAATCTTATTACTCATTATCAGTTTGTTGAGGTTTTCTATTTCTTCATTTTCACAACTTATCTGTTTCCTCTAGGATTTCCAATTTGTTGGCATGTAGTTGTTCATAATAACTTTTCATATGAGATTATCTATGTTTCTATGGTCTTGGTTGTTACATCTCCTGTTTCATTTCTGATTTTATTTATTGAGTGTTCTCTTTTTTCTTAATTAGTGTAGCTAAAGATTCATTGATTTTTTTCTTTTCAACCCACCTTGTCATTTTATTGATCTTCTGTATTGATTTTTTAGTCTCAAGTTCATTTCTTACTGCTCTGATCTTTATTTCTTTCCTTCTACTAATTGTAGGTTTGGTTTGTTCTTGCTTTGTAAGGTCCTGGGAAGGGTGCATTGTTAGGTTGCTTATTTGAAGTCTTTCTACTTCTTCGAAGTAGGTGTTTATTGCTATAAACTTCTTTCTTAGCACTGATTTTTCTGTATTCCATAGATTTTTGTTCGTTATATTTCCATTTTTATTTGTTTCAAAAGATTTTAAATTTTCCTTCTTAATTTCTTTTTCCACTCATTGGTCATTTAGGAGCATGTTGTTTAATTTCTCTTTGTTTATGTATCTCCCAGGTTCCTTTTGTTACTGATTTCTGGTTTGTTTTCATTGTGGTCAGAAAAGATACTTGATAGTATTTCTACTTTTTTGAATTTGTTGAGGTTTGTTTTGTGGTTTAAAATATGGTTTATTCAGGAGAATGTTCCATGTGCTGATGAATAGAAAGTGTATTCTACAGCAGTTGGATGAAATGTTCCATTAGTGTTAGTTAGGCATATTTGTTCTAGTGTGTGGTTTAACTCCTATATTTCTTTGTTGATTGTCTGCCTGGATGATCAGTCTATTACTCAAAGTGGGGTGCTGAAGTCCCCTACTATTATTGTACTACAGCCTATCTCTCCCTTTAGATCTATTAAAGTTTTCTTTACATAATTGAGAGCTCCGGTTTTGGGTGCATAAATATTTATGATTGTTATAGCCTCTTGCTGAATTGAGCCCTTTATCATTATATAGTTCCCTTCTTTGTCTCTATTTACAGTCTTTGATTTGTAGTCAATTTTATCTGATATGACTTTAGTGACTCCTGCTCTTTTTTGGTTTCTAATTGTTTGGAATATCTTTTTCTGCCTATTCACTTTTAGTTTATGTGTGTCTCTACAGGTGAAGTAAGTTTCTTGTAAACAGCATATAGTTAGTTCTTGATTCTTTATTCATTAATCTATTCTGTGCCTTTTAATTGGACAATTGAATCCATTTACTTTCGTGTTTATTGATAAATGGGGACTTACTGTTGCTACTTTCTTGCTTATCTTCTGGTTGCTCTGTAACTTATTTCTATCTTCCTTTCTTAATGTCTCCCTTTGTGGTTAAGTGATTTTCTCTGGTAGTATGTTTTAATTCATTGCTTTATATTTTTAGTGAATCTATTACAGGTTTTAGCTTTGTGGTTACCAAGAAGCTTACAAAAACATCTTACAGCTATAACAAGCTATTTTAAGGAGATGACAACTTATGTTGGATCACAAAAAAAGAATAGAAACAAACAATCACAGGAAAAAATTTAAAAACTCTACATTTTAACTCCCTCCCACATTTTTACTTTATGTTGTTGCAGTTTAAAAATTTTTATATTGCATAACTCTTAATGGGTTTCTATAGCTATTATTGTTATAGATTTGTCTTTGGGGTTTCATACCTTCTGCTTGGAATTTTTCCTCTTCTCTGTGGCCCTAGGAACTGTTTCCTCATATTTGAGTTCTGGAATATTGCTAGTGATGATCTGGATGCCTTTATATTTGTTTTTGCTTTTCTGTGGGGGAAAGCAGAGCCAGCTTGCTTCTATGTCACTAGTTGGGAACCAGAAGACTCAATTAATAACCATTTTTTATTAAAAAAAAAACTCCCAGTTATCTAGGTGCATCTAAATCCTTGCTCAACAAGGATTCTAATTGAGCTTATTTGGATATTTTCTAGATCTGAGATAGGTAAACTTATCTACCTCAACCCAAAAGCCATATTAAAGATAAAACAGTAAAGGCATTTCCACTAAAGTAAGGGAAAGTACCACGATGCAATTTTTATAACTATCTTTAACATTATACTTGGCTTATAAGTTAATGCAGAGAAGAAAAAGAAATGGCCAGGCGTGGTAGCTCACACCTGTAATCCCAGCACTTTGGGAGGCTGAGGCAGGCTGATCATCTGAAGTCGGGATTTCGAGACCAGCCTAAGCAACATGGAGAAACTCTCTCTCTACTAAAAACACAAAATTAGCCGGGTGTGGTGGCGCAAGCCTGTAATCCCAGCTACTCGGGAGGCTGAAGCAGGAGAATCACTTGAATCTGGGAGGTGGACTTTGCAGTGAGCTGAAATCGTGCCATTGCATTCCAGCCTGGGAAACATGAGCAAAACTCCATCTCAAGAAAAAAAAATGAAAGAAAAATAAATTAAAGGTCTAACCATTTGAATTCAGAAGGTTAATCATGGTTAATTTTTGTGTCATCTCAACAGAGCCACAAGATGCCCAGATATCTAGTTAAACATTATTTCTGAAATATAATTTTATTCCTCCATAAAAAAGAATGAAATTATGTCATTTGCTGCAACATAAATGGAACTGGAGGACATTATGTTAAGTGAAATAACCCAAGGACAGAAAGACAAATTCCGCATGTTCTCATTCATATGTGGGAGCTAAAAACACTTGATTACATGGAGATAGAGAATAGAATGACAGGTACCAGAAGCCGAGAAGGGTATGAATCTGGTAAATGAGTACAAACTAATGTTAAATAGAAAAAATAAGTTCTAATGTTCAATAGTGGACTAGGGTGACTATATTGTCATTCTATATATTGTATTTCTTAAGGTGGCTAGAAGAGAGGACTTAAAATGTTACCAACACATAGAAATGATAAATACTTAAGGTGATATATACCTCTAATACACTGATTTGATCATTACACAATCTATGCATAAAAAAACACATATACTCCAAAAATGTGTAAAATATTTTGTATCAATAAAACGTAAAACATTATTTGTGAGTATATCTGTTAGTGTGTTTCTAGAAGATATTAGCATTTGAACTGGTAGACTTAGAAAGCAGATTGCCGCCCTCAATGTGGGTGGGCATCATTCAGTCCATTGAGGACCTGATTAGAACATAAAAGCCAAAGAAGAGAGAATTCTCTATCTCGTATTGACTCCTTAAGCTGGATCATTGGTTATTCTCCTGCCCTTAGACTGGGACTTACACCATAGACCCCCAGGTTCTCAAGTCTACATACTTGGACTAAAATTCATACCATCAGTTCCCATCATTCCCAAGCCTTTGTACTCAATCAGCCTAGAAATATAACACTAGCTTTCTGTGCCTCCAGGTTGCAGGTGGCAGATTGTCAAACTTCTCAGTCTCCATAATCATGTGAGCCAATTCCTCATAAAATATCTATCTATATATATTTATATATATAGATATATATATATAATGTTGATTCTGTTTCTCTGGAAAACCCTGACTAATACAGAAGTAAAACCTTCACTATTTGTAGAAAATATGAGAATATCTGGAAACTCCAAGCAAATCAATTAAAAACTATTACAAACAATGTGTTGTATCAATATACAGAAAAACAGCTTTTACATATACAAACAACAACCAGTTAGACATAATGAATAAATGTCACACATTAGCAACAAAAAAGCTGAACTATCTAAAAATAAACTAAGCAGAGAATGTTTAAGATCTATAGAGTCATGATCTGCATAACAATGCTTTGATCATTGAAAAATGCATATACAACAGTGATCCCATAAGATTACAATGAAGCTGCCCTTTAGAGTTATATCATTTTTAATCTTTTATACCATATTTTTACTGTACCTTTTCTATGTTTAGATACACAAATAATTTCCTTTGTGTTACAATTGTCTATAGTATTCAGTACAGTAACATGCTGTTGTAGCCTGGGAGCAAAAAGCTATTCCATATAGCCTATCTGTGTAGTAGGATATACCATCTAGCTTTGCATAAGCATATTCTATTATGTTTGCATGACAAAATCGCCTAACCATACATTTCCCCAAACATAACGTTAAGTGATGCATGACTATCTATATGCAGAAAACTTTGGTTGACTATTGAAGGACACAAAAGAAAACACAAACAAACAGAAAAACATTCTATGTATTTCAACAGGCAGATTCAACATAATAAAGACAATAGTTCTAAATTAATTAATAAATTTAAAGCAATTACTCCAAAATATAATTTTTTAGAATCAAAAAAGCTATTTCTAAATTTCATGCAGAAGAATAAAAAAGAAAAATTCTAGAAGAAAACATGGACACAAATCTTAAATTCAAGAGCCATTAAAAGAAGATTGAAAAATTTGTGTAAGAAAAAGAAAACTTCTGTATACCAAAAAGAAAAATAAATAAAAGAGAGGTTAAGAAAACAACAATAAGTAAAGTCAAAAGGAAAAGATGAATTGGGATAAATTATTTGAAAATCTGGAAGCTCCTCTCACCTTTTGCTTGGGGGAGTACAAAATGAATCAGCTTCTTTGGCAGGCAATTTAATCATGTAGATTCCTATTGAAAATGTATGTACATTCTGACCCACAAATCTCTTTTTTATTATATTTCAATTATTATATATACTGAATATATTAAAGCAAATATACTAACAGTTACTAAAGTTGACTAACATATGAAATAATACATATACAAATGTATTTGTTGCAACATTTTTAGGAATGACAGAAGATTGAAAATAGCTCAAGTATTTTATAACAAAGGTATAGCCATACAATAGAATACTACTATGCAGCTAAAAAAAATAAAAAATAAAAAAAAATAAGAGTAATCCTTCTGTGTACCAACATGGAAATTTTTCTAAGATATGTTATTAAGTTTAAAAAGTAGATTACCTTTGGATAACAAATAGATAAATGTAAGAATATGTATTTGTCTTAGTTAAACGCAAATTATTTAAGTCTCTGAAAGGATATCCAAAAAACAAAAATGCTTAATTCTGGAGATGGAGTAGGATCTGGGACATGGGTAATAAGCTTTTCAGTGAGTTTTTACAATTTTTATCTATTTAAACATTTTAAAAGATAAATTTAAAAGTCATTAAATGTAATGTGAATTATGTGTTTCTATCTGCCATGCTGTCTTTAATGTTGGGGAAAAATTTGATGTGCCACAGAGCAATAACATTACTTTCAGTGATATCTTTCTGTGAAAAGGTCAAACTAATTTTCACATGCAGAGTATAATCATGTTATCAACCATGATTCATGTGGTTATTTCAGGAATGTAATCTTTCTTATTTATTGATTAATCATATATTCAAGTGTCAAAAGGAATGACAATTTCTAAATAAATTATATATTTATCCATATCCCCATTTGAAAGCTCTTTTATATTAGACTTTAGGCCAAGACTGGCTGACTTCAAACATAAAGTTGAGCCTAGCCATTTAATGAGCTTGTAACATCTACAAATTCAACTCTGCTGTTCTCAAACCTCAGCCCTTAAGTAGGAACAGAGCAATCCTCTGATAATGTCAACCTCAGAAGAATGTACAGCTCATCTCATAGACAGCCACCAGCAAAAATTCAAAATAAGGATCATTGTCAATCCTGGAACAACAGGGTTATGAATAGTCTGGGAAACTGTAGACTTGCTCTTGTTTCACCTCTATAACTCATTCTTTGGGAGAGCAAGCATAAGTAAACAATGATTAATTTTAAGGTGAAAGAACAGCTTCAAAGCAATTCAAATCTTCATGTTTCCCCCTACAATCTTCCTCAAAAATAACTTCAGTCCCTCCTGGTTTTCTTTTTTTTTTTCTCTTTTTTTGTTTCTTTGAGACAGAGTCTTGCTCTGTCGCCCAGGCTGGAGTGAAGTGGCGCGATCTCAGCTCACTGCAACCTCCGCCTCCCGGGTTCACGCCATTCTCATGCCTCAGCCTCCTGAGTAGCTGGGACTACAGGTGCCCGCCACCACGCCTGGCTAATTTTTTTTTTTTTTTTGTATTTTTAGTAGAGACGGGGTTTCACCATGTTAGCCAGGATAGTCTCGATCTTCTGACCTCATGATCCACCTGCCTCGGCCTCCCAGAGTGCTGGGATTATAGGCGTGAGCCATCACGCCCGGCCTCAGTCCCTCCTGGTTTTCTAAAGTGCTCATATGGATTACCACACACAATGAAAAATCCTCTAATTTCATCTACAAGAAGACCTACAACAGTAATGTTACTGAAGTTGACAGTCTTTGTTATACTGGGGTATACAGTTTCCCAATATATACAGTTTCCTGGCAGTAGCAGTTGCCAGGATTTTGTATAGCCTTGAATATATGTAATATGTGGTCATTCATAATATGCACAACAATATGTACTCCAGAGAGCCGTTGGAAGATCGAGTAAATACATATAAAACTCGTTAGATGGATTTGAGTCACTCATTTCCTTCCTGACTAGTGAATAGGATCAATTTGCTTGACCACAATGAAACCAACCAAAACCCCTTTATGCTACATATCAATAAGTTTCTATCTAAGAATTTGGAGAATTATGAACTTGATTTATTAACCAATGGCCTGATATTGTCTGAAAACTTGCATTTTCTTACAGTTTTCTGATATGTTATAGCAATGCATGTTTACCAAATGATTTTGGGTAGTAACTTCTACAAATGACAAAGTGATGTGAAAATGTGAATTTGAGTGTAGCATATTTACCTCCAAAGGGCTCACTTACATATCACATCAACTCCGTAGGTAGAGAACGGCAGAAAACATTTTCATTTCTGATAACATTCAAAAGTAAGCCTTAGAAAGATTAAAAAAAAAACCCTCATGGCCAATATAAGACTTTGTTCTGTATTCCCTCATTCAACCAACATTTATCAAACATATAACACATATCAAATACCCCCATGTGCTGTGAATGATGCTAAGTGTTTAGAATAGTGTTGAATAGGTTGAGTACCAAGCCTGCCAAAAACTATCAATGGTCAGAGTTAGCATCTGCCTAGTTCAAAACAGAATTTGCCAAGGGACTTTTGGCCAAGCATCTGGGATCTACTGACTTTTCTAAAGGAAGCACAGCTATGATTTGGGTATACCAGTTTAAGTAAGGTGCAGAGGTCCAAGAGTTAAGGTTCAGCATTAAAAGTCCAGAGTTAAGGTGCAGAAATGCAAGTTCAGCTATGAATTAAGATACGGCAAAATCTAGCCCATGTTTCTGGTCACTGGGCCCTCATTTTCTAGAACTACTTGGTGACCTAGTACAAGATTCAGTGGAATAGCTTCCACTAGCTAGGAAGTTTCAGCCCCTGACACTCCACATTTGTTAGCACACATCTCCTTCACACCGAATGCTGCCCTAAAAGTTTGGAATTCATCAATATGTAGCTGGTACATAAAGTCATAAGTCCAGATAAGTTTACCTATGTAATGAGTTTGAATTGAGAATAGCAGAGGTGTACCCTAGAACACATCAATACTTAGAGGTTATAGAGATAAGGAGAACCCAGCAATGGAGACTGAAAATCAGTGGGAGAACTAAGAGAGAAAGTGATACTCCTAAAGTAAGTGAATAGGATGTTTCAAGAAGTAAGAAACTTACCAATGATGAAAAATTGTGATTTCATTTAAATAATATGAAGACTGAGAACTGAACATAGTTTTTGTAAATGTGGAGATCAACTCCTGACTTTATAAGAGTCAAAGGAGTAAGGAAAAAAAGCTTGAATGAAGTAGACTGAAGAAAGAATAGAGGGGTCAGATAAGTGGATACAATCGTTTTAGACAGGTTTTCTGGAAACATTTCTTAAATAGAAACAAAAGAATGAGACCGCAGCTGGATGGGGCAATATTTTAAGACAGGAGATATGACAGCATGTTTGTATGCTGTGTGGTAGTAATCCAGTAGCCTGAAAAACATGATGAAATCATTTACAGGAGCAATATCATGGAGGAGAAAAGAGAAAAGATGGGTGGGATCCTGTATACCAGCAGAGGGAGGCTTAGTCTGGGAACAAGAACAGTTCATCCATTGAACTAGGAATAAAGTTGTGGTCTATGGATAAAATTGCAGGTAGCTGGGAAGATGTGATGGTGCTGTTACATTGAAATGTTACAAAGGTGCCTGTTTTCTTACTGAAAATAGAGGATCATAATCATCAGCACAGGGAGAAGAGAGGACATGAAGTGTAGGAAGTTTGAAGAAAGAGAAAGAAAGTGGCCTTTTTCTCTTTATTTTCCTTCCTTTTAGAAAGACTGGAGATTGAATTAGCTAAGGATCAATATACAATAGGTTTCTCAGACAGCAACAGGACCATCTTGAAGTTAATAGTCAAGAATAGAACAGTCAACATCATGTTTCAGTTTTCTCCAACCACATTTACCTACCCAGCTGCAGGCACAGAGGAATTAATGTTGCATTAAATTAGGGTTTGGATTTACAAGGTCCATGGAAGACGCTGAGAGTATAAGTCAAGGAGTGATTCTAATAATTGACCACGGAATCCCAGCAGGCAAAGAAGTGATGAATGACATAAAGGATATAAAGGACAACAAATCATGAAACTTATAAAACAAATTATTAGAGATAAAACTTTCTTAGAAAGGGAAGCTGAATCCTGGAAAGGAAGAATAACTTGCAAGATCCATCTGAAATAAAGATTACGTATAATATAAATCAGCTGAACAACAGGATACAATCCAACAGCAACAACAAAAGTTTCCATAAACTCATTTCAACTAATTGTATTGCAGATGTTTTTAGGTGATTTGTAAAATAACAGCTTTATTAAGATATTATTTAAATACCATAAAGCTCATCCTTTTAACATACACAATTCAGTGGTTTTTAGTTTATTCTAAAAGTTGTATACCAATCATCACTATCTAATTCCAGAATATTTTTATCACTCCCAAAAGATATCCCATATTAATTAGCAGAAATTACCCATTATTTCCTATCTTCACCCCAGCAATTACAGTACTATTTTCTGTCTCTGGGGATTTGCCAATTCTGGACATATCATATAAACAAAATCATACAATGTGTGGCCTTTGGTGTCTGGCTTCTTTGATTTAGCATAATGTTGCTGAGGTTCATTCATACTGTAGCATATATCAGAACTTCCTTTTCTTACAGCTGAATAATATTCCGTCATATGAATATACCACATTCTATTCATCCATTCATTGGTTGATGGGTATTTGAGTTGCTTTCACTTTTTGGTTATTAAAAATAATGCTCCTCAGAACATTCACATACAGGAATTTGGGTAGACATATGTTTTTAATTTTCTTGGGTATAAATCTGGGAGTGGAATTGCTGGGTTGTACGACAACACTATGTTTAACCATTTGAGGAACTGCTAAACTATTTTCTAAAGCAAATGCACAGTTTTACATTTTTATTAATAGTGCATGACAATTCATACAGGAATGTATGAGGATTCTAGTTTCTTCATACCCTCCCAAATACTTGTTAACTGTCATTTTTATTGTAGTCTCCTATAATATGTAAAGAGGTATCTCTTTGTGGTTTTAATTAGTATTTCCTGAAAGACTAATCATGTTGAGCATCTTTTCTTGTGCTTATTGGCCATTTGTTTATCTCCTTTGGAAAATGTCTATTCAAATCCTTTGTCCATTTTTAATTGAGTTTTTTTGAACTGTTGAGTTGTAACAGATTTTAATATATTCAATGTATAGTTTCCTTAGCCAATATATGACTTGAAGATATTTTCTCCCATTCTGTGAGTTGTCTTTTCACTTTCCTTATGTCCTTTGAAGCACAAAAGCTTTTCATTTTTATGAAGTCCAATTTATCTATTTTTTCATTTGTTATTTATACTTTTGGTGTCATATGTGAGAAATTATTGCTAATCCAAAGGCACAAAAGTTTACTCCAGTTTTCTTCTAACAATTTTATAGTTTTAGCTATATGTTAAGGTTTACTTATGTTTAGATTTCTAATCCATTTTGAGTTCATTTTTGTATATGGTATGAGGTAGGGGTTCAACTTTATTCTGTCCCAGTGGATATATAGTTATCCTACTGTCATTTGTTGAAGGGACTATTCTTTCTTCATTTGTCTTGTCCTCCTTATCAAAAAATAAATTGTTCATAAATGTAAGGAGTTAGTTCTGGAACCCCAAACCTATTCCATTGATAGATATTTCTATCCTGTCACCAGTGCCACACTATCTTGATTACTGTAGCTTTGTAGAAAGGTTTGAAATTGGAAAGTGTGAGTCCTCCAACTTTGTTTTATTTCAAGATTATTTTGTCTATTCTGTGTTCCTTGCATTTCCATGAATTTTAGGATCAGCTTGTCAATTTCTGCCAAAAAAAACAGGTAGAATTTTAATAGACGTTGCATTAAGTCTGTTTCTCACTTTGAGGAATATTGCTATCTTAACAATACTGAGTTTTCCAAAGCATAAATATGGGGTGTACATCCATCTATTTAGGTCTACTTTAATTTGTTTCAACAATGTTTTGTAGTCTTCAGTGTATGACTCCTGTACTTCTTTTGTTAAACTTATTTCTAGGAATTTTATTCTCTTTTTAAGAATATAGTTTCTCTTCATGCTATCTTAAATTGAATTGTTTACTGAATTTTATTTTTGGATTTTTTATTGCAAGAGTATAAAAATACAATTGATTTACTTACATTGATCTTCCGTGCTGCAACCTTGCTGAACTCATTTATTGCATCTAATAATTCTCTAGTGGGTTAGTTAGGGTTTTCTATAAACAATATAATGTCATCTGTAAATAGAATTAGTGACAGCTGTTCTTATCAAACTAACAGAAACAGAAAACCAAATACCACATATTCTCACTTATAAGTGAAAGCTAAATGATGAGAACACATGGACACATAGAGAGGAATAACACACACTGGGGCCTATGGGAGGGTGGAAGGTGGGAGGAGAAAGAGGATCAGGAAAAATAATTAATAGGTGGTAGGCCTAATACCTGGGTGATGAAATAATATGTACAACAAACCCCCATGACACAAGCTTACCTATGTAACGAACCTTCACATGTATCCCTGAACTTAAAAGTTTAAAAAAAAGATTATCCTTAGCACGACACATGGGACATGCTGAGTTGCTCTCAGAATATTAGTAGTCATCATTATGGTTATTGGAATGATGCTAAGAAATGTGCAGTACTGTCTGGGGGTGGTGAGCTTTGGCTCATTCTGAACTGCACTGTTCTTCAAGAAAAAGAAAAGATAGCTCTACTTCTTTCTTTCCAATCTGGATGCATTTTATTTCTTTCAAATAGCAAATGGAAAGGGTCTAGGTTTTCACCATTAAGTATGATGTTAGCTTTGGGTATTTCATAGATGACCTTAATGAAGTTGAGGAAATTCCTTTCTAATCCAAGTTTATTTAGTGTTTTTTAACTTGAAAGGATGTTGTGTTTTGTCAAATTCTTTTTCTGTGCCTATTGAGATGATCATGTGATTTTTTGGTCCTTTATTCTATTAACACAGTGTATTACATGGATTGATTATCATAGGTTAAATCAACCTTGCATTCCTGGGATGAATCCTACTGGTAATTGTGCATAATTTTTTTATATATTGATGTATTCAATCTGCTGGTATCTTGTTGAAGAATTTTGCATCTATTTCATAAGGGATGTTGATCTATAGTTTTCTTTTCCTGTGATGCCTTTGTCTCATTTTCATATCAGGATAATAATGCCCTCGTAGAATAATTTTGGAAGCATTCCCTCCTCTTCTTTTTTTTTTTTTTTTTTTTTTTTTTTAGTAGTTTGAAAGACTGTTGTTAATTCTGCTTAAAATAGTAGTGAATTTGTCTGTGAAGCCATTTGGACCTGTGCTTTTCTTTGTGGGAAGTTTTTGACTGCTAACAAAATATCTTCGCTTATTATTAGTATATTTAGTTGTTTGTTTTTTTGGTTTTTTGGTTTCAGTTTTGATACAGGGTCTCGCTCTGACACCTAGGCTGGAGTGGAGTGGTGTGATCACAGCTCTTTGCAGCCTTGATCTCCCAACTTCAAGTGATCCTCCTGCCTCAGCTTACAGAGTAGCTGGGACTACTGGTTCACCACACCCATCTCATTTTAAAATTATTTTTTGGTAGAAACAGGTCTCACTATATTGCTGTGGCTAGACTCAAATTTCCTGGCTCAGTTGATCCTCCCACCTCGGCCTCCCCGAGTGCTGGGACTACAGGTGTGAGCCACAGCACCTGGCCTAGATTTTTTATTTCATTTCTATTGTCAGTTTTAGGAACTCAAAGATTTTGTCTTTCTGAGAATTCTTTCTAGAAATTTGCTCATTTCATCTAGGTTATCTGATTTGTTGCCAAAGAATTTTGATGATAATTTTTGTATTTCTTTATAATCCTTTTTTATTTCTATAAGGTAGGTAGTCATATCATTTTTGCATTACTGATTTTAGTAATTTGATTTTTCTGTCTTGTTTTCTAGGGCAGCCCAGGTTTTTTCACTTTTGTTGATTATTTTCAAAGAACTGACTTTTGTTTTTCTAATTTTCTCTGTTTTTTCTATTATTTATTCCATTATTTCCACTAGTCTTTATTATTTCCTTTCATCTGCTTTATTTGGATTTATTTTGCTCTTCTTTTTCTAGTTTCTTAAGGTAACAAGTTAAAATCTATGTACTGGAGATCTTTCTCCTTTTTAATATAGATGTTCATAATCATAAATTTCCCTCAAAGTATTGCTTTACCTGTATCTCCTAAGTTTTGGTATGTTGTGTTTTTATTTTCATTTATCTCAGTTTATTTTCTAATTTACCTTTGTGAGTTCTCCTTGTGAGTTCTTCTGTTAGTTATTTAGAAGCGTATTAATTTCAACTTATTTGTAAATATCCTAAGTTTACTTTTGTTCTTGATTTCTAATTTCATTCCATTATGGACAGTAAACATAATTATGATCAGTGAACATATGTTGTATGATTTCAATCTTTTTAAATTTATTGAGATTTATTTTATGCCTATTAATAAATTGTCTATGCTGGATAGTGTTTAATGTGCAGTTGTGAAAAATGTATATTCTACTGTTGGTGGAGTGTCCTATAGATGTTAGCTCTTAATATGGTTTGGCTGTGCCCCTACCCAAATCTCATCTTGAATTGTAGTTCCCATAATCCCCATGTGTCATGGGAGGGGCCTGGTGGGAGGCAATTGAATAATAGGGGTGGTTACCCCCATGCTGTTCTCGTGATGGTGAGTGAGTTCTCATGAGATCTGATGGTTTTATAAAGGGCTTTCTCCCTTTCGTCCGCACTTCTCCTTCCTGCTGCCATGTGAAGAATGATGTGTTTGCTTCCCCTTTTGCCATGATTGTAAGTTTCCTGAGGCCTCCACAACCCTGGGGAACTGTGAGTCAATTAAACTTATTTCCTTTACCAGTCTTGGACAGTTCTTTATAGCAGCATGACAATGGACTAATACAGTTCAAGTTTGTTGCTAAGTCTGCTATTTCTTTATTAATCTGCCTAATTGTACTATCCACTATTGAAAGAGCAGTATTGAGGTCTCCATTATTGTTGAATTATCTATTTCTCCCTTCAATTCTGTCAGTTCCTGCTTCACATATTTGGGGACTCTGTTATTAGGTGCACATATGTTTATAATTGTTTATCTCCCTGATGGATTGACCCTTTTATCATCATAAACCCCTTAGGGTTTTTTGGTAACAACTTTTGTCTTAAAGCCTACTTTCCCTGATAGTAGCATAGGAAAACCAGCTCTCTTTTGATACTGTTCAAATGTACAATGAACTGAATTTTGTCCCTCAGAATTCATATATTGAACCCTAACCTCCGATGTTACTGTTATCTGTAGATGGAAACATTGGGAGATAATTAAGGTTAAATGAGACAGATTCTAAGAATGGAGCTTTTCAGTGAACTTCCAGATGGGGAAAATAGTACAATTCTCTGGATATGAGACTTGGAGGAACTCAAAATCCAATCTAGACCCTTCAATAGCTACTATCAGGCCCCTGGTTTTACAATAACTGCAGTCACAGAGTTCTTGATTCTCAAGGGAAGGCTACCGTGGAGATGGGGAAAGAGAGATTTCATTAGGGCAAGTTAGAAACCTCAATTCTTATCAGTATTTAGCACTAGATTTCAAAGATTTGGCATTAAAACATATTTAGCAATATGACATATTATAATACCAAATGTCTATCTTATAACCTCTATTATTATTACCAGCATTAAAATATAATTTTTAAAAGGTTGGAAAAATTTGTATTCTCATACAAATATAAAGTGAGCATGTGTTAAATATGTAATTTAATTTAAATATTAAATTAATAAGGAAACTGGACAGAAATCTATAAATTAGTCTCTGGCACCAAAAAGTTGTAAAATACACTAGTCAAGAGAAAGTCAAGCCCAACATTACACTGAAAGTATACCCAGTGATCTCTTTTGTCTATTTCCAAACTTTGAATAATTTTTCTGTTAATCTCTCTCTTTGACATTATCTCCAAATATTAATAATCACAAAATGGTTGGCCTTACTAAGGTTTAGACCAATAAGAATTTTAATAGTTACACAGACCTCTTTGAGTTTACTCTGCAAATCTAGAGCCACTCAGCATCAAGCAACTACAAATGCAAGATAACTGATTTTTGTCTGGAGATTTTCATAAAGAATCTTGGATTTAATTGTTGTCTCTATTATTTGCCCTTCTATCCTGAGCCTAGCAAGCCAGAATACATTCTTCACCAGATTCTACCGACAGGACCTATAAATTTGAATGAATGTTTCTCTTTTTGAGTCTCCCAAGATTTGCTCAGGAGTGGCCTGCCAAGGAGTGCCTTATCACCTGAGATAAGAATCTTCTATGCCAGGCACCATGCCAGTTTTCTTAGGAGGGCTATGTACCCATAGGCTCCTCTTATAAAATCAATCCTTGCTCTTTATCAGTGGGCAAGTGATTAAACGAGATTTATTGTTAAGTGTGGCACTCCAGGTACAGCTTTGTTTACATAATTGATTTGGCAATTATGTATTGGTAGAAAAGAAAACAGGTTTCATGGTTTGGCTCTGTGTCCCCACCCAAATCTCATCTCAAACTGTAATCCCCACATGTTGAGGGAGAAACCTGGTGGGAGCCAATTGGATCATGGGGCAGTTTCCCTGACATGTTCTTGTAATAGTGAGTGAGTTCTCACAGAATCTGATGGTTGCATTAGGGGATCTTCCCCATTTCACCCTCTCTCTCTCTCTCTCCTGCCATCATGTAAGAAGGTGCCTGCTTCCCCTTCACTTTCCAACATAACTGTAAGTTTTTTGAGGGCTCCCCAGCCATGCAAAACTGTGAGTCAATTAAACTTCCTTTCTTTATAAATTACCCAGCCTCAGATATTTCTTTATGGCATAAAAAATTGACTAATACAAGGTATGTATATAAACTATAGGCTGAGCACAGTGGCTCATGCCTCTAATCCCAGCACTTTGTGAGGCCAAGGTGGGTGGGTCACTTGAGGCCAGGAGTTCAGGGAGCAGCCTGGCCAACATGGCAAAATCCTGTCTCTACTAAAAACACAAAAATTAGTTAGGCGAAGTGACTCATGCCTGTAATCCCCAGCTACTCAGGAGGCTGAGGCCAAAGAATCACTAGAGCCCAGGAGGTGGAGGTTGCAGTGAGCCAATATTGTGCCACTGCACTCCAGCCTGGGTGACAGAATGAGACTTCGTCAAAAAAAAAGAATATATATAAACTCTATTGCCATGAAAAGTAAAAAGATTCTGTAAAATGGGGGTCAGTGAAACTCAAATACCGTTTCTTAACATTTCATTTCAATTTTTAAAAGCATAATCTACCAAATGGATTAGACAGAAATGGCTTAAGATGAAGGAAAATGGACTTCCTCACATATCCATGAGAAATAGAACATTTCAGGTAATATCAAAAATAACCCCCCCCCCACCGCCAAAAAAATCAATTCTATTTCTCTCATTATTGATGTGGTTCTTGCTTCAGAAGTCAGATTTTAGAAGTACATTGACTTCCAGTCTGGAAAAAGTCCTGAAAATGCTGACTCAGGTACAATCTGAAAATTGTCTAAGCAGGGTCAGTTGAAGCCCTGTACCAGTGTTACCAGGAAGTGCAGGAATATTCGGTTCTTAATCTTACCTGGAGAAAGAATTCTGCCAAGCAACTGATTTAGCCTAAAAAGAGAATGTATTGAAGGAAAATAGAAAGCAGAGAGTTTATTTAGAGACAGTATACTCTGAAAAGGTTAGACAGAGTGGACTGCTGAAGGGAGTGGGCCTGCAGAAGCCTGAGAGTCCTGCTGGTGGGTTTTGATGCTGTAGGATTTTTTCTTGAGGTTCCTGCCTCTGTTTCAAGTCTCTACCTGTTTTCTGTCTTGAGTTTTCCCATTCCTGCCTTAAGCCCCTCCTTCTCCCCCGCCTAGTTCCCACCCCAGCTTTGTGGAATCCTTCTTTCCTATTAGTTGGTGCACATGCGTGGGCCCGGCGTTGGATACAAATTGCGCCTTGTATCTCTTAGGAATTTCTTCTTTGCCCTCTCCCCCTTATCAGCATGCATCTAGCTACATTCTGACAGGTTAACTGCAAAGTGAATGATTACTGAGCATCTTACGGGGCGTTCCTTTCTGCATTGGCATTTTCCTTTTCTCAGTGGCTCCCCTCTCGGCTCATGTTTGGCTATCTGCGTACTCTAACACCAAGAGTTTATTTTTTGAGGCACTGTATTAATTCAGAGTATCTGGTAGAGTTTTTTCTGCAAGGGTCTGAGTCAGTCCATCTATGTTGAAAATACAAACTATAGCCCGAAGCTATAGCCTGTTCTTCAAGCGAGTATTAAAGAGAAGCAGAAACTTATTTGAGAGTGAGACTGAGTAGCTGTGGTTATTTTAATCCAGTGACCAATAACATGAGTGTGGAGCACATTACTATTTCCTAAGAAGCTGGTAACTGTTTCCCTTGAGGGTAAAACCCTATTATGGATTACTAAAGCATTGAGAAATCTCCATTGGCTTCCCATAAATTGTGCAATTTGTGAAACATCTCTATGAGCAGCACATTTCCTATACAAACGTAACCTAGGATAGACTGGGCATCTTTTCTGATTTGACTATTCTTCCTATACAGCTTTTATAATAATGTTAATCTAATTAAGAAATATGGAGCACACCAAACAAATCTAATTATTTTAGCATACTTTTATATAAGGCACAAAATAAATTATTGCAAATTTCCAGGGGCTTTGTATGAAATTTCAAAAATAACCTCAAGTGTGAAAAAAATCCTGAAATTTTACTTTATTTTTTCTTAATTTGAAATCCAGCGTTGATAAAGGCAAACCGTGTTTAAAAATATGGTAGTTTGATTAATATTGGATTATGGATCTCTGAGAAATAACATTTGGTTATCTATTTAGTCAAGGTGACAATAAAATATTTTCAAATGGATATAAAAGCACATTATGGAAATTTAGCTCCTTGTAAGTGAGGAGATATTCTTCCTTTAAAAGAGTACATTACAAAGCCAACCAAAAACAGAGCTTTGCTGATGAGTTATGGAATATCTTGGGTAGATTACATGGAAGGTTAAGCTCTGACACCAATTTTTTTATCTTACCAAAGAGATAGCCATATTCTAGTTTTACATTAATATATTTGGCAGTAAAAGTTTTGTAAGTTCCTTTTTTCTCCTTAAATCAGCTTGTACATCAAAATTGTATGAACTTTGCCAAACTTAACAAATTTTACAGGTCCTTTACAGACTTAAAAGTATTATAGTGGGGCTCAGCGGAGCAGGCCTGTAGTCCCAGCTCCTGGAGAGGCTGAGACAAGAGGGTTGCATGATCCCAGGAGTTCTAGGCTGCAGTGTGCTATTCCAATCTGGTGTCCACACTAAGTTCTAGGCTGCAGTGTGCTATTCCAATCTGGTGTCCACACTAAGTTCAGCATCAATATGGTGAACTTCTGGGAGCAGAGGACCAGTGAATTGCCTAAGGAGGGGTGAATTGGCCCAGGGTAGAAACAGAGCAGGTCAAAACTCCCGTGCTTGAAGTGGGATTACTCCTATGAATGGCTACTGCATTCCAGCCTGGACAATATAGCAAGACCTCATCTCTTCAAAAAAAAAAAAAAGTGTTATAAACCAAAGCAGATAAGTTTACCCCTTTCAATCCTCTCGACATTTGTCTTCTCCCTCTACCCTGATCTTTCACTATGCTCTTTCATGTTCTAGAACAGAGTGGCCCTTTAAAACAAAGGCACTCTCTTTTTCTATGAAAAATATAATCATATACCCAGTTATAGTTCTCCTAACATAGCCTCAACCATCCAAATTAATTATAACTTTTAATTAAAGTAACAATTCTGTTTTACAGAAAGAACCAAAAGGTAATCTGTCATTAACTTTAACAGACAAGCAAATCTCATGCATACTAATAATTTAATACTTCACAACCACACACCTCTTTTTTATCCCTTATGAAGCAAAATAATGAAGCAAAAACAAACATGTTCATCAACATACCCCAAAGACACATCTACTCTATATAGTAAAATCAGAAGCAAAAGTTAATAAACTTACAATTATGCTTAATGATCAAGGGTTCAGTAGTCTATCTTAATTGTAAAGTATCCAGCTATTCAAAGATTATTCAAAAAGTAACTCAATTTAACATTAGTACAAGTAGCTGAATTACCTAAGGATTTTGGAAATCAAATTTAAGTTGACACACTCTAAAACATGACTACCATTATAAAAGTGTTTGTTGGAATTATTATTGAATTCAGTTTAACGCAAATTTGCATTATTCATAATCTTAATCAGTACGTAGGAGTAATGTTAACTATTTTGTCAGGAAGCCAATATAACAAGAAGGCTTGGAAGTTCATCTGAACATGTCTTTTCATGAGAAAACAAACAGAACCCTTTTCTTATTTTTTGAGTATGCTTATTTCACATTCCATCATGAATAACTCAAGAAAAAAACAAAAA
The DNA here is from genome assembly GCF_006542625.1 of Nomascus leucogenys. Taxonomy (NCBI): domain Eukaryota; kingdom Metazoa; phylum Chordata; class Mammalia; order Primates; family Hylobatidae; genus Nomascus; species Nomascus leucogenys. Next base: position 45,232,122 of record NC_044385.1, on the reverse strand, counting down.
GCTATGATTGATTTTTAAGCCAGAATTATTAATTCAGTCTGATTTGTCCAAATACCAATCATAATTATAGAAACTTAGACTTTATTTAAAAAATGATTTTGAGCTAGTGGCTTATGTAAGGATGTTCTTTCCTTAAAAGTCTAGCACATTTAAAATAATTAGAAGTCTAGTCTCTTTATTTTTGCAAATTTAGTAAATATTGTATTTTTATAACCACTTATTTATCTATTAAACCAATCAAAAAAATTTCCAGTAATTTCAGAAACATAATCTAATGTATTAACACTTTCCAGAGTTAGAAAAACATTTCACACACAATGAGAGGTAAAGGCTTTTCTGATCACAGGCACACAGTTTTTAGTTTGTTTTACAAATCAGTCACAGATATGAAGTGAACACATGAGCAGAAAAACGCAAACTACTTTTATTCTGTTCTTACACCACAACAACAACCAATCAACAAACAATCTTCTATGACTAAATGGTGGGGAGGGGGGCGTCCCCCACATATCTATCAGCAGACACCAGCTGGGTGTCCTCTAACTCAATTCTGATGCTTTCTACCTGGGGATGGCCTCAGATTTCACAGGTTGAGAGCTCAGTCCCCCAAGGCTTCAACCCCCTTCAGACACCAGTTGTAAGTTCCAGCCTCTGGAACTTCTGACTGGCCCACTTCCAGTTGGGGTTCTCACAACTCCCTCTTTGGGTGCAATTAATTTGCTAGGGTGGCTCACAGAACTTAGGGAACCTTACTTATACTTATCAGTTTATTATAAAGGATATTACAAAGGATACAGACAAAAAGATGCCTAGGGCCAGGTATGGGGGAAGGGGCAAGGGGTGTGGAGCTTCCATGTTCTCCTTGGGCATGCCACTCTCCGGCAACCTCCATGTGTTCAACTACCTGAAAGCTCTCAAATTTCTGTTTTTTGGGGGTGTATATGGAGGATTCATTATGTAGGCATGACTGATTAAACCATTGGCCATTAGTGTCAACAAACGTTCAGCCCCTCTCTCCTTCCTGGAGGCTGGGATGTGGGCTGAAAGTCCCAACCTTGTAATCCTGCCTTAGTCTTTTTGGTGACCAGTCTCCATACCGAAGCTACTTACAGGCTGCCAGTCATCAGTCAAAAACTTAGCATACAAAAAGTCATCATTTTGGAGTTTCTACAGCTTTTACGAGCTATATGCCAGGAAATGGGGTCAAAGACCAAATATATTTTACAAAATATCACAGCATAATAATACAACAACTCATGAGTCTAGAGCTCGAACCACTTTTTTTTCCTTAGTGGGCATAAAATTTTTAACTGATTTGCACTCATGAATACAGGCAAATAAAATGAACGAACAAGTTGGATTCTGTTTTCTCTCACCCACCAAAGAATTGATTTCCATCTTCCTTCCGCAGTGTCAACTGAAGAATCATGACTTTCATAGACTTGGAGAGGAGAGCTTTATTTCTTATAAAGGGTTGCAGTCTGCAGAGTGGCCACCCTGACAGACTGGGAAGCATACCCTCCAGCAGAGACTGAGAGCAGGCACTTTGAAGGAGGGAAGGTGAAACAGGAATTTATGCTAAACAGATTGGCTAAGTATAAATACTCAACAGGTTATACGAGAAGCTATGAATATTCATGAATAGGGGGACATGCAATTGTGTAGTAAGCAAATATACATGTTACATATGTCCCTTGTTTACTTTAGGGTGGGCTGAATAGCACCGTACCCCCTGGCACAGTCCCTCATGGTTTCCCTTTGCTAGGGTAGGGAGTTCCCCAACCCCTTGCACTTTCTGGGTAAGTCGATGCCCCACCCTGCTTCTTCTTGCCTCTGTGGGCTGCACCCACAGCCTCAATGAGATGAACCTGATACCTTAGTTGGAAATGCAGAAATCATCTGCCTTCTGCCTTGGTCTCACTGGGAGCTGCAGACTGGACCTCTTCCTATTTGGCCATCTTGCCCTAATCCCCCAAACTTATATTTAAAAGGGAAGCAGAGCATAAACACTTGGAAAATTTGCAGCCTCACCATGCAGTAGAAAAAAAAACCCATTTTCTGAGGAGAAATGTAATGTGGCTGCAGAAATTTACATAAGTAGTGAGGAGCCAAATGTTAATAGCCAAGACAATGGGAAAGATGTCTTCAGGGCATTTCAGAGATCTTCACGGCAGCCTCTACCATCAAAGGCCTGGAGGCCTAGGAGGAAAAAATGGTTTCATGGGCTGGGCCCAGGACCTGGTTGCTCTGTGCAGCCTCAGGACTTGGTGCCCTGTGTCCCAGCAGCTCCAGCTTCGGCAGCAGCTAAATGGGGTTAAGACACAGCTTGGGCCATTGCTTCAGAGGGTGCATGTTAGGTCTTCAGGTGTGCAGAGGAAAAGGATTGCGGTTTGAGAGCCTCTGCCTAGATTTTAGAGCACGTATGGAAGTGCCTGGAAGTCCAGGCAGAAGTCTGCTGCAAGGATGGAGCCCTCATAGAGACCATCTACTAGGGCAATGCAAAGGGGAACTGGGGGGTTGGAGCCCCCACACAGAGTCCCCACTGGGGCACTGCCTAGTGGAGCTGTGAGAAAAGGCCCACCATCCTCCATACCCCAGAATGATAGATCCACTGGCAGCTTGCACTGTGCACTTGGAAAAGACTTGGGTGCTCAATGCCAGCTTGTGAAGGTAGCTGTGGGGGCTGTACCCTGTAAAGCCACAGGGACAGAACTGGTTAAGGCCTTGCAAGCCCAGTTTTCCCTGCATGCCCTCTCTCTCTGCTGCCCTTGTGTAAGACATGCCTTGCTTTCCCTTCATCTTCAACCATGACTGTAAGTTTCTGAGGCCTTCCCAGCCATGTGGAACTGTGAGTCAATGAAACTCCTTTTATTTATAAATTACACAGTCTTAGGCAATTTTTATAGCAGTGTGCAAATGGATTAATACATTTGTGATTGAATTTATTAATGCAATATAAACCTTAAAAGCATACCATTGAGTTTTAGGATTGAAGAAAATAATACTAAAATCCATCTGAAAAAATAAACCTCTAAGAATATGCTGTAAAAAGTGATTAATGATGGTCTTGTCTTACTGTTTATCAAAATATCAAAACAAATTACAATGCTATAATAATAAAACCATATTACACCAAATAAGAAATAGAGATTTAATGGGATAGAGTTCAGATACAGACTCAAATATATAGGAGATTTTATTATAAGTAAGTTATTTCCAAATAAGTTGGAATAAAAGGTCTTATTCAATTGATGTTGGAAAAACTGTTTAATAATATTTATTTGTAAGACCTATTTACACCCAACCCAAAAGGAAAAATCAACACCAAAATAACTGAGATGAATCATAACATTTATATGTTTAAAATGAAATGATAAAAGTTTTTTTGATAAATCATAGATGTTTTTAAAAATCTTAAAGTTGGGGAGGACTTTCTAAAAGGGCTATAAAATGATATTAAAAATCATAAAATATAAGACTGACAATAAGATTGACAATGAGGGCCACTGTTGCTGCTGCCACAGTGGGCAATTGCATGGTTATCTGGAGACCTATGGATCTACCACCCCATCTGCCATCACTAGTGCCCATGTACACCTTCTGGATGCCTGAGGATAGGCCTGCTGTACCCCACTACTGCCACCACTCATGCTGTCCAGAGGTCTGGAGATAAGGCCTGCCTTGCCCACTGCCACTAGTGGGTACACAGACCATCCAAGGGCATAAGGATGGGCTCACCCTATCTGCTGCCAGTGCCTGTGTGCACCTCCTGGGGGACTGAACACCAGCCTGCACAGTTTGCTGCCATCACCACCGATGCTCACCTGTTATGCCACTGGGAGCCTGATGACCTACCCATTCATTCCATTGCTGCAACTTGTACCTGCATGCACAGCTTGGGGGCCCAATGATTGGCCCACTGCTGCTACTGTCACTGCCAATGCCACACGTCACCCAGAGGCCCAAGGACTGGCATACCTATTCTACCACCATTGGTTCCCAAGGACTGGCTCACCTGGGATCCCCATCCTAAGTAAAGCCTTCCCACAGCTTTTATTAACAATCACAGCTTAAGCTACTGAGGCAGTTACAGACATCACTCCTACTGGTAACAGCTGACTAAACCATACAGAGACTACACTACTGTGTACATCCAGAATTGAAGACAAAGCAAAGGACCCTATCTGATAAACACTATGAATATATTTACAGGCGAATGTTGTTCCCTATGAAAACCAATCCACAAAATTAGAAGCCACTGTCACATCAGATATCAACATAAGGGCATGAGAAACATGACAGATTTCTTGAAACAAATAAAAATGAAAACACAACATACCCAAACCTATGAGATGTTGCAAAACCAGTGCTAAGTGGGATGTTTATAGTAATAGATGCCTACATCAAAAAGTAGAAAGATTTCAAATAACTTAATGGTGCACCCCAAATAGCTAGAAAAGCATGAATAAACCAAACCCAAAATTAGTAGAAGAAAAAAATCAGAGCAGAGATAAATAGAATAGAGACCAAACAAATACAAAGGATCAATGAAATGAAAAGTTGTTTTTTTGAAAAGATAAACACATCAATAAACTGCTTGCTAAACTAAGAAAAAAAGAGAGGAAACCTAAATTAATAATATCAGAAATGAAAAAGAAAATGTTACAACTGATACCACAGAAATACAAAGGATCATTAGACACTATTATAAACAACCACATGCTAACAAATTGGAAAACCTAGATAAATGGATAAATTCCTGGATACATAGAAACCACCAAGATTGAACCAGGAAGAAACAGAAAACCAAAACAGATCAATAATGAGTAAAAAGACTGACTCACTAATAAAACATCTCTCAATAAGGAAAATTCCAGGACTGGATGACTTTACTCTTGAATTCTACCAAACTTGTAGAGAGAACTAACACCAATTTTTCTAAAACTATTTTTAAAAATTGAAGATGAGGAAATTCTTCCTAACTTATTTTATAAAGCTAGCATTACCAGAATACCAAAACCAGCCAAGGACACAACCACAAAAGAAAACTATAGGCCAATATTTCTAATGAACATAGATACAAAAATTCTCAACAAAATATTATCAAACCAAATTAAATAACACATCAAAATGTTAATACACCATAGTCAAGTGGGATTTTTCTTAGGGATGCAAGGATGGTTCACATATGCAAATTAATAAATGTGATACATCACATCAACAAAACCATATTATTATCTCAATAGATGCAGAAAAAGCATTTGATAAAATTCACCATTTAATCATGACAGAAATGTTCAAGAAATTAGGCATAGAAGGAACATATCTGAATGACAAAGACATAGCTAACATCCTACTAAATGGGGCAAAGCTGAAGGTTTTTCCTCTAAGAACTGGAATAAGACGAGGATGACCACTTTCATCACTTTTATTCAACATAGTAATGGAAGTCCTGGCTGGAGCAGTGAAGAAATAAGAGGAATCTAAATTGGAAAAGAGACAGTCCAATTGTCCCTCTTTGCAGGTGACATAATCTTTCATACAGAAAAATTTAAAGATTCCATGAAGAAACTCTTAAAACTGATAAACAAATTAAGAAAAGTTGCAGGATACAAAATCAACATACAGAAATCAGTAGTCTTTCTATATACCAATAACAAACTAGAGGAAAAGAAATTAAAAAATAATCCCATTTACAACAGCTAAAAAAAAAATACCTAGGGATAAATTTAACCAAGGAGGTGAAAGACCTCTGCGATAAAAACTACAAAACACTGATGAAAAAATTTGAAGAGGACACACACCCCAAATAGAAATATGTCTCATGTTCATGGATCAGACAAATTAATATTGCTAATCATACTGCCTAAAGCAATCTACAAATTCAATGCAATCTCTATCAAAATGCCAGTGATATTCTTTACAGAAATAAAAAAGCAATCCTAAAATGCATATGGAACTACAAAAGACCCTGAATAGCTACAGCAATTCTGAGCAAAATGAACAAAGCTAAAGGCATCACACCACTTGATTTCAAAATATATTACAAGGCCATAGTAACCCCAATAGCATTGCACTGGTATGAAAAAACAGACACGATAGACCAATAAAGCAGAAAAGTGAACTCAGAAATAAATCCATGTATTTACAGCCAAATGACTTTCTACAAAGGTGCTGAGCACCTACACTGCGGAAAGGACATCCCCTTCAGTAAATGGTGCTGGAAAAAAACTTGCTATCTATATGCAGACGAATGAAACTAGACCCCAATCTCTTATCATACAAAAAATTAACACAGAATGTATTAAATACTTAAATGTAAACCCAAAACCATGAAACTATTAAAAGAAAACATAGGGGAAATGCTTTACAACATTGGTCTAGGCAAAGATTTTAAGGCTAAATCCTCAAAAGCACAGGAAACAAAAACAAAAATAGGCCAATGGGACATTGTGAAATTAAAAAGCTTCTGCACAGCAAAGGAGACAATTGACAGAATGAAGAGATAACCTATAGAATGGGAGAAAATATTTGCAAAGTACTCATCCAATAAGGGACAAATATCCAGAATACACAAGGAATTCAAACAACTTATGGGCAAATAAACAAATAATTCCCATTAAAAAGTGGGCAAAGAATCTAAGTGGACATTTATCAAAACAGGGCATATAAATGGCCAAGAAGTATATAAAAAAATGCTCAATAGCACCAATCTTCAGGGAAATTCAAATCAAAATGTCAATGAGATATCTCACCCCAGTTAGAATGGCTACCACTAAAAAAACAAAAATAACAAATGCTGGTGAAGATGCAGACAAATTCTTATACACTATTGGTACTTAATGCATGCAGGGCTTAAAACCTAGATGACGGGTTGATAGGTGCAGCAAACCACCATGGCACATGTATATGTATGTAACAAACCTGCACCTTCTGCACATGTATCCCAGAACTTAAAATTTAAAAATTGCAATTATAGACATTATTGAAAACAATATGAAGGTTTCTCAAAAAATTAAAAATCAAATTCTCATACAGTCCAGAAATCTCATGACTGAATTTATCCAAAGGAAAGGAAATCATCACATTAAAGGGATATCTGCTCACCTATGTTTATTGCAGTTCTATTTGCAACAGCCAAAATATTGAATCAACTGAAGTGTCCAACAGCAGATGAATGCATGTAGAAAATGTAGTGTTTATACACAATTAAATACTACTCAGCCATAAAAAAGGAATGAAATGGTGTCATTTGCAGCAACTTGGATGAGCATGGGAGACATTATGTTAAGTAAATGAGTCCCAGAAAGACAAATATCACATGAACTCACTCATATCTGGGAGCTAGAAAAGTAGGTCTCACAGAAGTAGAAAGTAGAATGGTGGTTACTAGAGGCTTGGAAGGGTGGAAGAAGGAATTAATGGAAGTGGTTAATGGGTATAAACATTTCATTAGAGAAAAGGCATAAGCCTAGTGTTCAATAGCACAGTATGGTGACTAGTTAACTATAACATACTGCCTGTTTCAAGATAGCTAGATGAAAAGATTTGAAATGGTCCTAACATAAAGACACAACTCATGTTTGAGGTGATGGATATCCTAGATACCCTCATTTCATCATTACACACTGTATGCATGTATCAAAATAGCACATGTATCCCATAAATATATACAATTATTATGCATCAATTTAAAAAAAGACAGAAAAAGATCAACAATGGGCTTCTTCTTTGATGTATACAAAGCATATAGTAATAATAAATAAATAAATACTTCAGTAGAAAAAATTTAGGGGATAGCATAAAGATAATGCTTACAGAAAAATATGAATTTCCAATGCACACATTGAAAAAGGCTCAATCTTACTCATAAGAAATCCACGTCACAGTCAAAATGACAATGAGATCATTTTAAATTACCTTTCATATTGGGATTAATTACAGATTTTGATGATACTCACTGTGATAGTTCGAAGCAAAAGGTACTGGGATATACTTTTGGTGACAGTAATTGCTTTGCAGTTTCTCAAAATGGCAATTTGATAGTTTAACTAAAAATGTATACAAATATACCTTCTGAGCCAGGAACCTGACACTAAACCTGGCACTAAGGATTTACCCAATGATACAAGTACAAAATTAACTAAGATGTATAATGATATTTTTTAAAAGGCAAAAGATTTATACAACCTGAAGAGAAACCAGAGTATTATAATGATATTTTAAAAAGTGGTATTGGTAATAACAAAACAAAATATTTGACTATAAATGTTCACCTGCAGAAAATTGGTTAAACGAAATGAACTTTTGAGTAATGAAAGATCGTGTTACCAGAAAAAAGAATGAGATGTCTCTGTATATGTTAGCATGACAAAAATTTGCAAAAAACAAACATATAAGGTACAGGTGTTGTATGTAAACATACAACAAATTAAATACAAGTAGTTTAAATATTTGTATATGAAAAAACATATGCTCATATATGCATGAACATTTTCTGAATGAAAATATGAAGAATTATTCCAGTGGTTGTTCTTGGAAAGTGCAGCTGGTGGGAAGAAGGACTTAAATTTTTATTTTTCATCCTTTGGATTGTTTGAATATTAAAATCATTTTCATGTACTATTATAATTTTCTTAGAGATATCATTATGTGCTATCTGCATGGTAGAACTATGTTTTTTGTTTACTTTTGTTTCTTTATATATTTCAGAATTTTAAAAAATAATAAATTCTTTTTTTCTTTTAAACCCCAGTAGTTTTGAGTCTGGATAATCCTACATCCCCTGTGCCCTTCCGGATAATCCTGAACATGATGTGTTTCTATGTTAAATGAGTAGGGCGATATGTTCTATAGAACTTTAGAAGACAGATAACAACAAAGAATTTCATTTTTAGTTTGAGAATTGTTAATCTGTAGCTTTTCTCTCATGAAGCAAGCAAATCATAGGGGTAGCTGATGGAAAAGGCACTCTTAGATAATGATATAAAACCATTTTCTCTGTGATAAAGCAACATGACTCTTACTTTTCTTTATAGTAAAAGAACATGCAATCATACTACCCAAAAGGGAACTGAGTTCATTTCAGAACATTTAAAAAGATATAAAATTTCATATTTGAATGTTTTCACTGCCAATTTTTAAATCCTTTTATTGAAAATACGGGCTAAAGAAGAAAAGGCTTCACAGATCTCATGTCCAAAGCTAAAGAAAGCATATTCACTTTATATGTGATAATGGCTTCATCTTTACTTGCATAAAGATCTTTCACCTACATTAATTCATTTAAATTGTCAGAACAATCCTTTGAAATTGGTATTATTATCACATCCCTTTATGAATGACAGTCTGGGGCTTGAAAGAAGTGAGTCACTGGAGGAGAGTTTTCGCACCAATGAGAGTGCCTGGGAAACACAGCCAGTGGTAATATTTACTGAATGAATGCCTTCCTAATATCATACTGACAATAAACACAAGGACAGAGAAGGGAAGTCATTCATGTCCTCAAAGCATTGGATGGGCAGCAGTGGCATCATCAGGAGCCCCAGACAGTCCAGATCACCCCTCCCTGCACCTTGTCCTCAGCCCCAAGTGCACATACACCAAGGGCCCCACTGAGCTGGCTATCCAGCAAGCTAGCCACCTAGCCTTTACCCTACGCAGCAGCCTAAAGCAACACACAGAAGTACATTAGGTTCCGGAAGAAGGAGGTCTTTACAGCTTCCAGTTTCAGGAGCATCCATAGTTACACCTTACTCTTTCTGCATGCCTGCCCATTAGCCTTGGCTTGACTGTATTTCTGGAGGTTTGCTCTCCATGGCCTTCTGATGCAGACATTATGAGCTTCAGGCTTCACATTCACAGTAGTGCCTGTTTTCCTCTGTGCATACACTCCCTCTACATATCTGCCTCCAACTTTTCACCTGCACCCCTCTGGGTTGTTTCTATTTACCTAGAGCCTATGAAGCTGGCAACCTAGGGAAATTCTTCACCATCCATCATTTTCTTCAATGAGGTATTCTTCTTTGGGTATTCTCCATCAGTTTTAAGATGCCCTTTAGAGCTTTCCTTTGAACCCTGTAGTTACTCTCACATGAGAATGTAATACATCTTTATATTAAGACTTCCCTGTTTAAATTACTGTGTGATTTCTGTCTTCTGACTGAACCATACTGATAGAGAGTAAGAAAGGACAGTAAGAATCTGGGGAAATAAAAGGGAAATTCTACCCCCTCTGAACCATTAATTTGGAACTCAGGTATTTATATCTGACTTGTCAGTTATTGAGCTTTAATAACTCTATATCGTTCAGTCAACTAAGAAACATATTGGTTATTAAAATTTACTTATTCCTTGCAAGATAATACACATAAAAATGTTTAGAAAAACAATAAGTAAGGCCTATTTATCTCATTATATACAAATTATGATTATATTCTTTAAGGAATTTTAGGGTTGTTTAGTGTATATACCTAAGTGTGAAGACAAAAATGACTCCATCTTGGATGCTAATCTGTCATGCTGACTTCTGATTATCTCCAGTACCATTAAAGCTGTATGATTCCTATTTTATTTACTATCCTTAGTGTAAAAACACACACTTAGTATAAAATCTTCCTTTAGCTCAAAGCGACCTTGATGTTATTGCACAAATTATAGACTCTGTGCATAGTCTTATGATGCACGCCTGTTCTGGAGAGTTGCCTTTTTCTCTATAGAGCACGTTTCCAATGGCGTATAAGTCCTGAATTTGGGAAGTAATGGTACAGAGATCTACCTGTCCTGCCTCCCAAGACCATGGTTCTGTCCAAAAGTCACCCAATAAATCATGCTTTACCAATACACGGAATTTTCCTGCCTCGTTCTTTGGTTTCTTGGCCCTTTATGTGTTTGCAGGTTGCTTTGCATATATGGCCCTTTCATGGAACACTATGACTCAGACATAATAAATGGATAAGATTCTCAATTGTAGAAAGTTCCTTTCCGTGTAAAGAATGAGATAAAAACTTGCAAATGGAATCCCAATTGATAATCTCATTTGACTTCTGTATTAACAGAATTTAATGATGTTTCTCTTTAGTCTGCTAAACTGCAAGGTTGCTGAACTGCAGCCAATTTTAAGGGATTTCTAACGGTTTAGGCTGGGTTAATTTTTTGCTTGTTTGTTTTGAGACGGAGTTTCACTCTGCTTCCCAGGCTGGAGTGCAGAGGTGCAGTCTTGGCTCACTGCAGCCTCTGTCTCCTGGGTTTAAGCGATTCTCCTTAGGCTGGGTTAATTTTGATTAATCTAGCATAAAGAACAAAGAATAAGAAAGCTAAAGAGCTGATTTCTTGACTTGTTAAATATCTCCAGTTAGAATGTTTTATTTACTGTAGTTATACTCCACAACCCCTCTTTATGCCAATGTGTTCTGCTGACATGTGCTGTCATCCACCGGAAGAAACCTCAAGACAGCTGGAAAGAAATACAGATGAGCAGGGCAATGTGTGTGCTCCATATATAGGAAATTTTATGCAATGAAGATCATGAAAACATAGTCTAATATACAGTTAACATTTATGGAGCAGGTTCTATGTGCCAAGCATGTCTTATTGCTTATAAGAAAATGCCCATCTGGTTTCATTGACCATTTTGAAACACCGCAACAAATATATTATACCCAGGAGATAACCTGCTGCTCTTTAGCTGTTCGGTCTCTCTACATGGGCTGGCCAGAAAGACACTTGACTCTGAGGTGATCCAACGCCCTAAAGCAGAAGAACCACACAAAGAAACCAACACAGATATTTAATTGAGCATAGTTTCCAAATAGATAACCAACAGATGAGATTACTAATGTGCTAAAAGAACGTCTCCTGATAATCTAGGAAGCTAATAGGTCACTTTTCCAAAGTTTTGGAAGCAATTCAGGAGACATAGTTGAAAAATAATGATTGAACTCTTTAAGTGATTTGTTTGAACAGGTTACCTTTTGGTGCCCTTATATTTACAATTCCTTATATTTACATAGCAAATTGGAAACTCGTGCTTTATAGTTTACTTGATGTTATCACATAGGTTTTCTCTCCTATGATGTGAAGTAGATAAGAAACTATTTTATTCCTCAGATAGAAGAGGAAAGTAAGCTAAAGAGAAGTTACATGATTGCCATGTAACAAAAAGACACACTGGAAATGTACCCTTGTCTTCACATTTGCACCCCTGATCTCCCTTGACTACATCACACTCTCTCTCAAACGTCACCACCTGGGCTTCAGTATGTTTTGGGTGTTTTTTTGTTTGTTTGTTTTTGTTTTTTTCTTTGTGGTGTAGGAAACTACCTCTGAATGCCAGAATCAAGTCATCCTACAGGAAAGGACTTACTATTGTAGAGGAAAACATATTCTACAACCTCAGAAAATATAAAGAAAGCCCTATGGGTTAAGGAAGTATTTTCTTCTTTATTTGCTTATTATTTGTACTCAGAGGCTGTGATCTGCTGGTGTGAGCCACATTCTGTGTGGCTATCTTGTTAATTTTGCACTCAGCCACCTTCTTTTTTATTGCATACAATAACAGCACTGCACACTCAGAATTATTTTGCCATCCTGCTGTGAAAGCTTGCCTCCATCCTTTTTTTAAATGGAGACATTAATTTATTACTATTTAGAGACTGAAAAAGATTGGGTAGTATACATGTAAATAATCTAGGCATTCATCAGGAATTAGTTGCTTTCAAATACCAAAAATGCTCAATAAACAGTTGATGAAAAACTAAAAGGTATCTTAGTGGAGATGAATTGTCAGAAGAGTGGGATCTTACTGTGTGATTTGGTCTGTTATTAAAAGCATTAGTAGGTAGGGCACAGTGGTGGCTTACACATGTAATCCCTGCATTCTGGGAGGCCGAGGCGGGTGGATCACGAGGTCAGGAGATGGAGACAATCCTGGCTAACACGGTGAAACCCCGTCTCCACTAAAAAATACAAAAATTAGCCGGGCATGGTGGCACTTGCCTGTAGTCCCAGCTACTCGGGAGGCTAAGGCAGGAGAATCACTTGAACCCGGGAGGCAGAGGTTGCAGTGAGCCAAGATCGCGCCACTGCACTCCAGCCTGGGTGACAGAGCGAAACTTGTCTCAGAAAAAAAAAAAAAAAGCGTTAGTGAACAGTTTACTTCCTTATAGGACTTGAATACAAGAGAATCAGAAACATTGACCTTTTTATGTATCTGTGAAAACAGAAAATTTTACAAATAAATCCTGAAAGGAATCACATTATTTTCTTGTTTATCCCACTGAAAAACCCAATACACTGTAAAGAAAAAAAAAAAAAAAACAAGAAAATTCCACAAACTTACCAATGCTCCTCTTGGGAGTCGAGGAAATAGTATAAGCCTTGATTTCTATCCCTCTGAGTCATAATTTTAACTTTTTAGGTATTATCTACTTAAGTTTCTAGAGTTGCTTTTTTAAAAATCAGTTTTTACAGATTTACTCCTTAAGTTTTACACTTAATTTATCTGTTCTATAGTCATTTCAAACAATTTCAAGTAGCTGTTCTCTATAGGAAACCATATCACAATATCAAAAGCACCTAGGAAACATTTTAAAACACACCTCTGTTTTCTTTTTCTGTTCCCTACTGAGTTATGCCCCCATTTGTGAAGTCATTCCTTATAAAAGTCCTTGGAACAAATTCATGGAAGCTGGTAAGATCATTCTTCCCTAAGCCTTTTTGGCAGCATAATCAACAAGACAGTAAAGAATTTTACTGATGATGAACAAGAGTCCCAAATCACCCAAGCTTAGCAAAACACACAAAATAAACTAGGGCAATAAAATATGAGAAGTAAATTACATTTTTAATATTCTTTCCATGTTAATATTCTCTAGACTGTTACTGACAATAGTTGCAAGGAATTTAAAAATGCATTACCTATGTACAGTCATGCTCCCAGTGGTTTATTATAATAAGATTTTGATCTGACAGAGTTGTTCCAATTCATTCCTCCAAGATATTATTACTTTGCAGAATAACTAAAAGGTGGGCAAGTGCTTATCTGACATACTCTAGGGCATTTATCATTAGCTCTGGATACCTATACCCGAAGAATCCAACATAATCAACCATGATACTTAAAAATTAACTGTGTTAAAAAAATAAACATAAGCACTTTAGGGACAGCTTAAGTATTTCCCAGAAGAAAGACCTAGAATTGGGTGTGGGCCAAGGAAAAAGTTAAAAAGACAGATTCTGGACACACAAGAATAAAGAGAAAGCAGAGAGAACGAGTGTCCAATGTTAGACATCCTTGACTTTGTTCCTGGTCTCTCATTTTTCTAAGCCTTGAAATCGTAAATATTTGAAAATCCCTGCCCTCTCTGAGGTCCTCCTTAATCCTCCTATGCGGGACTAACTCTCTTCCTGATGCACTATCATCACTATAGGGACCTGCCCCACTTTCAGCTCTTTACTTAAGTAATAGTCTCCACTTCCTGCCATTGCTGTACTCCAGCTATAGTTAATTAGATGATGAGAATAGAACAGATCTAAAAGATCTCATCCATAGGTTGGCCAAAACTTTTGACCCAAAGTGAAAATTTGAGCCAAATTTTCCTCTTGGGATTCTGGAATTGAAATGCAGTTCCTGGGAAGAGAGCTAAGGCAAAAAATTACAAAAACTCAAAGGCTGAGTCTAGATCAGGAAAAGACTTTGTATACTTACTGATCTTATGCAAGGTTAAAAGGGATAATTATTATAACAGAAAGTGGATAATCAGAAAAATTATCCAAAACTTGGAAATAGATAAAAGAGACTACTAGATATTCCTTCAGGGCAGTACTGGGCTCAGTTTTCTATTGATAGGGTATTTTATAACTCATTGGGAACAGAAGATAAGTTATAGATTTTTGTCTGGTAGACAAGCAAACAATTTCTGTCCATTGGAACAGATACAGCAAAAGTTACAATTTATGGTGCAGGAAGACATTAACCACCTTTGCATCTAAGCCAGCTATCTAACCTTAATATTCTTTTATTAAATTCCGTACATATATCTTGCTCCTTAAATGTTCTTTGGGCCTGCTTCAATATATTTAATATCTTTCCCATTAACTAGTAAATTAAATAAAAGCTTTGGGAAATATTTGTTTTATATTCATATAAAATAATTTTTTTTAGTATTTTGGGAATTCTTCTTCTTCTTTTTTTTTTTTTTTTTTTTTTTTGAGACAGGTTCTTGCTCTGTTGCCCAGGCTGAAGTACAGTGGCATGATCTCTTTGCCTCCTGGGTTCAAGTGATTCTTATGCCTCAGCCTCCCAAGTAACTGGGATTACAGGTGCTTGGCACCACACCTGATTAATTTTTGTATTTTTAGTAGAGATGGGGTTTTGCCATGTCACCCAGGCTGATCTCAAACTCCTGGGCTCAGGTGATTTGCCTGCTTCAGCCTCCAAAGTGCTGGGATTACAGGTGTAAGCCATCGTGCCTGGCCTTGGGGATTATTCTTTAACAGTTTTGGCAGTCATCCACTGATGTGCTAAATAAAACTCACCTAACAGAGATAAGTAAATTGTGTTGCCTGTTGTATACCTCATGGGCTACTAAGCCCAGGTACATGTTTTCCTGGCTCCAGTGTGAATTTCAAGTGATAGGAGAACTTCAAACTTTTCTGACTCTCTTTTTCCCTCTAGTCTCATTCCCTGCTTACTTGCCTGATTTTCTCATGGCCAGCATGTTATTCCCTATGAGCGGCAGTTAAAACTGTGAATTTGGCTTTATGATCTGACCATTTGGTGATTGCTGTTGTTAAAATAGAGATCATTAGACTGACGGAATGGACTCTGTGGCAATAAGATACCAAATTATAAACAAGAGCTAAGCCCATGCCAGGCAAGGGTTAAGTTATACACCTTTATACATGAAGAATAAACTGTATTCTAAGTATCGCAATGTTCTTTTTCTTCAGCAGCTAAATAAGCACTGGCTTTGAGATAAGCAATACGGGAACAATTGTGGCTCACCTACTGCCTCTTTGTTCAACAAGCTGACCTCTTTTTTCAACAGGCTATAACTACAGTTTTGATTGGGCAAGAGACTGATTTCAGTAACTTTGTCCTGATAAGAGATCACCAGCCATGGACTGGTTCTTGTCTGTTTACAGAGGCTGAGCACTGAGTGTCTTTGTGTCCTCTGCTTCACCTCTTAATGCACAGGGCCTCCCAGCAGGGGTCGACAGACACCTCATACAGAAGAGCTCTGGCTGGCATCTGGCAGTTACTTCTCTGGGACAAAACTTCCAGAGGAAGGAACAGGCATGAATCTTTGCTGTTCTGCAGCCTACACTGGTAATACCCAGGCAAACAGAGTCTGGAATGGACCTCCAGCAAACTCCAGCAGACCTGCAGAAGAGGTGCCTGACTCTTAGAGGAAAACTAACAGAAGCAATTGCATCAACATCATCAAAAAAGACATCCACACAAAACCCCATCCAAAGGTCACCAACATCAAAGACCAAAGGTAGATAAATACACAAAGATGAAGAAGAAACAGCTCAAAAAGGCTGAAAAGTCCAAAAACCAGAATCCCTCTTCTCCTCGAAAGGATCACAACACCTCACCAACAAGGGAACAAAACTGGATGGAGAATGAGTTTGCCAAATTTACTGAAGTAGGCTTCACAAAGTGGGTAGTAGCAAACTCCTCCGAGCTAAAGGAGCATGTTCTAACCCAATGCAAGGAAGCCAAGAACCTTGATAAAAGGTCACAGGAACAGCTAACTAGAATAACAAGTTTAGACAAGAACATAAATGACCTGATGGAGCTGAAAAACACTGCATGAGAACTTCGTGAATCATACCCAAGTATCAGGAGCCAAATCGATCAAATGGAAGAGAGGATATCAGAGATGGAAGATCAACTTAATGAAATAAAGCATGAAGACAAGATTAGAGAAAAAAGAATGAAAAGGAAAGAACAAAGCCTCCAAGAAATATGGGACTATGTGAAAAGACCAAATCTACGGTTGATTGGTGTACCTGAAAGTGATGGGGAGAATGGAATCAAGTTAGAAAACACACTTCAGGATATTATCCAGGAGAACTTCCTCACCCTAGCAAGACAGGCCAACATTCAAATTCAGGAAATACAGAGAACACCATAAACATACTCCTCGAAAAAAGCAACCCCAAGACACATAATCATCGATTTACCAAGACTGAAATGAAGGAAAAAATGTTAAGAGCAAGCAGAGAGAAAGGTTGGGTTACCCACAAAGGGAAGCCCATAAGAGTAACAGTGAAACTCTGCAGAAACCCTACAAACAGAAGAGAGAGGGGGCCAATATTCAACATTCTTAAAGAAAAGAATTTTCAATGCAGAATTTCATATCCAGACAAACTAAGCTTCATAAGCAAAGGAGAAATAAAATCCTTTACAGAGAGATTTTGCCACCACCAGGCCAGCCTTAAAAGAGCTCCTGAAGGAAGCACTAAACATGGAAAGGAAAAACATGTACAAGCCACTGCAAAAACGTACCAGATTGTAAAGACCATTGACACTATGAAAAAATTGCATCAACTAATGGGCAAAATAACCAGCTAGCATCATGATGACACAACAAAATTCACACATAACAATATTAACCTTAAATGTAAATGGGCTAAATTCACCAATAAAAAGACATAGACTGCCAAATTGGATAGAGTCAAGAGCCATCAGTGTGCTGTATTCAGGAGGCTCATCTCACATGCAACGACAAACATAGGCTCAAAATAAAGGAATGGAGGAATATTCATCAAGTAAATGGAAAGCAAAAAAAGCAGGGGTTGCTATCCTAGTCTCTCATAAAACAGAATTAAACCAACAAAGATCAAAATAGGCAAAGAAGGGCATTACATAATGGTAAAGGGATCAATGCAACAAGAAGAGCTAACTATCCTAAATATATATGCACCCAATACAAGAGCACCCAAATTCATAAAGCAAGTTCTTCAACACCTATAAAGAGACTTAGTCTCCTACAAAATAATAGTAGGAGACTTTAACACCCCACTGTCAATATTAGACAGAACAACGAGTCAGAAAGTTAACAAGGATATTCAGGACTTGAACTCAGCTCTGGACCAAGCAGACCACAGAACTCTCCACCCCTAATCAACAAAATATACATTCTTCTCAGCACCACATAACACTTATTCTAAAATCAACCACATAATTGGAAGTAAAACACTCCTCAGCAAATGCAAAAGAATGGAAATCTTAACAAACAGTATCTCAGACCACAGTGCAATCAAATTAGAACTGAGGATTAAGAAACTCACTCAAAACCTCACAACTACATGGAAACTGAATAACCTGCTCCTGAATGACTACTGGGTAAATAACAAAATTAAGGCAGAAATAAATAAGCTATTTGAAATGAATGAGAACAAAGACACTACATACCAGAATCACTGTGACACAGCTAAAACAGTGTTTAAAGGGAAAATTATAGCACTGAATGCCCACATCAGAAAGTGGAAAACATCTAAAATCAACACCCTAATATCATAATTAAAAGTACTAGAGAAGTGAGAGCAAATAAAGTCAAAAGCCAGCAGAAGACAAGAAATAACTAAGAGCAGAGCAGAACTGAAGGAGATAGAGACACGAAAAATCCTTCAAAAAATCAATGAATTCAGGAGCTGGTTTTTTGAAAAGATTAACAAAATAGAATGCTAGCCAGACAAATATTGAAGAAAAGTTAGAAGAATCAAATAGACACAATAAAAAATAATAAAGGGGAGATCACCACTGATCCCACAGAAATACAAACTACCATTGGAGAATACAATAAACACCTCTACACAAATAAACTAGAAAATCTAGAAGAAATGGATGAATTCCTGGACATATACACCCAAAAGATTAAACCAGGAAGAAGTCAAATCCCTGAATAGACCAATAACAAGTTCTGAAATGGCAACAGTAATTAATAGCCTACCAACCACAAAAAGCCCAGGACCAGACAGATTCACAGCCGAATTCTACTGGAGGTACAAAGAGGAGCTGGTACGATTCCTTCTGAAACTATTCCAAAAAATAAAAAAGCCTCCTTTTCTCATTTTATGAGGCCTAACTCATTTTATGAGGCCAGCATCATCCTGATACCCAAACCTGGCAGAGACACAACAAAAAAAGAAAATTTCAGGCCAATATCACTGAAAAACATTGATGAGAAAATCCTCAATAAAATACTGGCAAACCGAATCCAGCAGCACATCAAAAAGGTTATCCACCATGATCAAGTTAGCTTCATCCCTGGGATACAAAGCTTGTTCAACATATGCAAATTAATAAACATAATCCATCCATAAACAGAACCAATGATAAAAACCACATGATTATCTCAATAGATGCCGAAAAGGCCTTCAGTAAAATTCAACACCACTTCATTTGAAAAACTCTCAATAAACTAGGTATTGATGGGATATATCTCAAAATAATAAGAGCTATTTATGACAAACCCATAGCCAATATCATACAGAATGGGCAAAAGCTGGAAGCATTCCCTTTCAAAACCAGCACAAGACAAGGATGCCCTCTCTCACCACTCCTATTCAACATAGTATTGGAAGCTCTGGTCAGGGCAACCAACGAAGAGAAAGGAATAAAGAGTATTCAGCTGGGCACAGTGGCTCATGCCTGTAATCCCAGCACTTTGGGAGGCAGAGGCAGGTGAATCACAAGGTCAGGAGATGGAGACCATCCTGGCTAACACGATGAAACCCCATCTCTACTAACAAATACAAAAAAAATTAGCTGGGCACGGTGGCGAGTGCCTGAAGTCCCAGCCACTCAGGAGGCTGAGACAGGAGAATGGCATGAACCTGGGAAGCGGAACTTGTAGTGAGCCAAGAGAGTGCCACTGCACTCCAGCCTGGGCGACAGAGTGAGACTCCAA
Source organism: Nomascus leucogenys (assembly GCF_006542625.1). NCBI lineage: Eukaryota > Metazoa > Chordata > Mammalia > Primates > Hylobatidae > Nomascus > Nomascus leucogenys. The sequence continues at coordinate 45,212,197 of NC_044385.1, read as the reverse complement.
CTCAAAAAAAAAAAAAAAAAAAAAAAAAAAAAAAAAAAAAAAAACACACAAGAAAGAAAGAAATAAAGGGGATTCAAATAGGAATACAGGAATAGAGGAAGTCAAATGGTCTCTGATTGCAGGTGACATGATTGCATATTTAGAAAATCCCATCTTCTCAGCCCCAAAACTCCTTAAGCTGATAAGCAACTTCAGCAAAGTCTCAGGTACAAAATCAATGTGCAAAAATCACAAGCATTTTTACACACCAATAGTAGACAACAGAGAGCCAAACCATGAATGAACTCCCATTCACAATTGCTACAAAGAGAATAAAATACCTAGGAATACAACTTAAAAGGGATGTGAAGGACCTCTTCAAGGAGAACTACAAACCACTGCTCAAGGAAATCAGGGAGAACAGAAACAAATGGAAAAACATTCCACGCTCATGGATAGGAAGAATCAATATCATGAAAATGGCCATACTACCCAAAGTAATTTATAGATTCAATGATATTCCCATCAAGCTGCCATTGACTTTCTTCACAGAATTATAAAAAAAAAATACTTTAAATTTCATATGGAACCAAAAAAGAGCCCATATAACCAAGACAATGCTAAGCAAAAAGAATAAAGCTGGATGCATCTCACTACCTGACTTCAAACTATACCAAAGGCTACAGTAACCAAAACAGCATGGTGCTGGTACCAAAACAGATATATAGACCAATGGAACAGAACAGAGGTCTCACAAATAACACCACACATCTACAACCATCTGTTCTTTGACAAACCTGACAAAAACAAGCAATGGGGAAAGAATTTTCTATTTAATAAATGGTGTTGGCTAGCCATATGCAGAAAACTGAAACTAGACTCCTTCTTTACACCTTACACAAAAATTAACTCAAAATGGATTATAGACTTAAATGTAAGACCTAAAAGCATAAAAACCCTAGAAGAAAACCTAGGCAATACCATTCGGGACACAGGCATGGGCCAAGACTTCATGACTAAAACACCAAAAGCAATGGCAACAAAAGCCAAAATTGACAAATGGGATCTAATTAAACTGAAGAGCTTCCGCACAGCAAAAGAAACCATCATCAGAGTGAGCAGGCAACCAACAGAATGGGAGAAAATCTTTGCAATCTATCCAACTGACAAAGGGCTAACATCCAGAATCTACAAGAGACTTAAACAAATTTACAAGAAAAAAAACAAATAACCCCAACAAAAAGTGGGCAAAGGATAGGAACAGACACTTCTCAAAAGAAGACATTTATGTGGCCAACAAACACATGAAAAAAGGCGCAGCATCACTGGTCATTACAGAAATGCAAATCAAAACCACAATGAGATACCATCTCACACCAGTTAGAATGGCGATCATTAAAAAGTCAGGAAACAACAGATGCTGGAGAAGATGTGGAGGAATTCTTTTACACGGTTGGTGGGAATGTAAATTAGTCCAACCGTTGTGGAAGACAGTATGGCAATTCTTTAAGGATCTAGAACCAGAAATGGTATTTGACCCAGCAATCCCATTACGGGGTATATATCCAAAGGATTATAAATCATGCTACTATAAAGACACATGCACACGTATGTTTATTGCAGCAATATTCACAATAGCAAAGACTTGGAACCAACCCAAATGCCCATCAATGATAAACTGGATAAAGAAAATGTGGCACATATACACCATGGAAAACTCTGCAGCCATAAAAAAGAATGAGTTCATGTCTTTTGCAGGGACATGGATGAAGCTCAAAACCATCATTCTTAGCAAACTAACAGGAACAGAAAACCAAACACTGCATTTTCTCACTCATAAGTGGAAGCTTAACCATGAGAACACATGGACACAGGGAGGGAAACATCACACACTGGGGACTGTCAGGGGGTGGGGGGTAACTGGAGGAATAGCATTAGGAAAAATACCTAATGTAGATGATGGGTCAATTAGTGCAGCAAACCACCATGGCGCATGTATACCTTTGTAACAAACCAGCATGTTCTGCACATGTAGCCCCGAACTTAAAGTATAATAAAAAATTTTTAAAAACAGTGATAATAAGTAGATGTAAGTTCCAAATTCAGATAATTTCTTTGTGAACGCATATGACTATACACTTTTAGAAACCACCAGGTCACTTCTTCAATGCTTTTTTGCTTAGAAATTTCTTCTACCAGATACTCTAAATCATCTCTCTCAAATTCAAAGTTCCACAGATCTCTAGGGCAGGGACAAAACGCCACCAGTCTCTTTGCTAAAGCATAGCAAGAGTGACCTTTGCTCTAGTTTCCAATAAGTTCCTAATCTCCCTCTGAGACTGCCTCAGCCTGGACTTCATTGCCCATATCACTATCAGCATTTTGGTCACAACCATTCAACAAGTCTCTAGGAAGTTTCAAACTCCGTCATCTGCCTGTCTTCCTCTGAGCCCTCCAAACTGTTCCAACCTCTACCCATTACCCCATTCCAGAGTCGTTTCCACATTTTTATGTATCTTTATAGAAGTACCTCACTCTGCCGGTACCAATATCTTGTATTCGTTCATTTTCATGCTGCTATAAAAAACTTCCCTGAGACTGGGTAATTTATAAAGGAAAGAGGTTTAATTGACTCATAGTTCTGCATGACTGGGGAGGCCTCAGGAACTTACAATCATGACAGAAGATGAAAGGAAAGCAGGGACCTTCTTCACATGGCGGCAGGTGAGACAGAGAGAGAGTGAAGAGGGAAGTACCCATTTTAAACCATCAGATCTCATGAGAACTCACTCACTATCAGGAGAACAGCATGCAGAAAACTGCCCCCATGATCCAATCAACTCCCACTAGGTCTCTCCCTCGACACACGGGGATTACTCTTCAAGATGACTTTTGGGTGGGGACATAGAGCTAAACCATATCAACAAATAATAGCATGTTGTTTGTTCTTTGTTTACTTACATGTTCTTTTATATCTCTCAGAGAATTTAAACATTTTCTTCATAGAGGTTCTACACATTCCTTACAAGGTTTGTTTCTAGATACTCTTTCTTTCGGTTCATACCTATTCTTTCATATTATTTTATATTGATCATCTTTTGTACATTGAGAAGCTATTTATTTTTGCTAATTGTTCAACCCATCATCTTACTGAATTTTTTTGCTTCTACTGGGCTTTTAGTTGGTTTGCTTAGGTTTTCTAGTTTTGCATAGTTATAAAATTTGCAAATAATGATAATTTTGCTTTGTATTTTGTTTTTGCTACTTTATCTTTTCTAATTGAATTGGCTAATTCATTGAGAGAAATACTAAATAGGAGACATTATTTATTATTATTTTGTCTTATTTCTTTCCAATCTTTCATTCTTATGTTTTTGCAAATAATAGAAAACACAAAATTTATATTATTTCCCAAATTATGCACATATGCAAGTTTTAACTATGAATGTATTTACAATCTTATTTTCCTTCATTTTGCAGGTAGTTCAAGGATTTTCTTTTCATCAAATATTCTCTTAATGCTAATTTTGGTGGATATGTTTGTTTCATCATATAGAAACATAATTCATTTGCCATGACTTATTCAGACATTATTATATTATTGGATATTTAAGAATGTCCCTAATTTTTCATCTTATAGATAAGCATTTCATTTATTTATTTGACAACACTATATGAGTGCCAGTATACAATAGGCAGTATTTTAGGTGATAGAGACAAAATTCCTGCCCTCAAGCTTACATTCTAATAAGACACATAATCAACAAGCAAATATGTTATATAAGGCTAATGAAGGATAGAAGACAGAGAACAGAAATGAGAATTGCCAGGAAAGGAAGTTACAATTTAAATAGAATGGTAATATAAAGTCGCATTTTGATGTGCTATTTTAGCAGATAACTAAAAGAGTTAAGGCGTGATCTATATGCATATCTGGAAGAAAAGCATTCCAAGTGGTATCAGTGCAAATGTCCCAAGGTAGAATTTTGCTTAAGTGTTCAAAGAACAACAAGGAAGCAGAGTGGCTAGAGTGGACTGAGCAAGTGTGTGAATGGTAGATGTGGTCATAGAGTTAATGGATTGCCAGATTATCGTAGGCATTGATGAAAATTTTGATTTTCAATCTGAGGGAGATGGGAGCCCTGGAGAGTTTTATGTAGAGAAGTGAAATTATCAGACTTACATTTTCCAAGGATCACTCTGATGCTGTATTGAGAGGGTTAAAATAAGATAAGGGTGGTAGCAGGGAGACCAGCCAGGATGTCTTGCAGCAATCTAGGGAGATGAAAGTATCTTGAGCTAGAGAGACAGTAGGGAAAGTAGTGAGAAGCAGTCAGACTCTGGACGTTGAAGATAGTGCCAACAGAATTTGCTAATAGATAATATGAGTGAAAGAGAAGAGTTAGTGGTAACTTTAAGATTTAAACCTTGAACCTTGACTGCTGAAAGTTTGAAGTTGTCAATTAATGAGATAAGGAGGATTATAGGACAAGCAAGATGGAGAGATCGGATGATCAGGACTTGATTTATTAAGTTTGACATGCAAAGTAAACATCTGAGAGATCAAGTAGGAATTGAATATATGAGCCTGGAGTTCAGAGGAGTGGTCTGACATGAAGAAACAATTCAGAAGTCATCAGCATTTGCATGGTATTTAAGGCCACATAAATAGACAAAATCATCTAGGGAGGCAGTACAGATAGAAAGGAGAAAAGATCTATGGGTGGAGTCCCAGGGCATTCCAATATTTAAGTCAGGGCCATGAGTAACCAGCAAAAGAGGCTAAACATGCATGATCAGTAGGTAGGAAGAAAACCACAAGAGATGGAGTGATTGACATTCTCAAAATCAAGTGAAGAAAGTGAGACAGGAAGGAGTGGTTACCTATGTCAAATGCTGCTGATAATTCAAATAGGCTGAGGACTAATAATTGATCATTAGATCTGGAAACAAAAAGATCGCTGATGATTTTGACAAAAGCTGTTTCTGTAGAGTGGTAGAAATGAATACCTAATTAGAAGGGAATCAAGAGAAAATATGCAAAGCAAAATAGAATCAAATATAGACAACTCTTCTGAGGAATCTCCTCTAAAGGGTAGCAGAAAAAGGAGGCTGGTAGCTGATGGCGGAAGTGGAGACAGTTTGGGTTTTTGTTTTTTTCAAAATAAAAAAAAATAGCACAATGTCCCATATGGGTGGGAATGATCCAGTATAAAACAAAATTGATGACACATGAGAGAGAGAAGAGATTTGCTGGAACAATGTCCTTGAGTAAGCAGAAAAGGATGAGATATAGTGTACAAGCTTGTTTTAAATGAGCAGAGGAGGCACAGGTGTCTGTAGGCTGCTAAACATGCTTGGGGAGAGATTGTAGAAAGTACATTCCAACTGCTTATATTTTTCTCTGTGAAGTAGAAATCAAGAGCATCAGATGTGAGAGAAGAGGAGAGAAGATGTTAGAGATTTAGAGAGCTGATGAAAAAGGAAAAAGTCTAACGTAAAATAGCAGGGTCACCAGGAAATAATAAGGGTTTCTCTTACAATTGCAGATCATTAATTTAAACACAGCAGTCACCATGATTTTTATTTTCCACCAGCCAATTCAGCAGCTTAGATGCAGACATAAATGGAGAAGTTGCTTTAACCAGAATGTTATTTGGACCATGTGAGTGCAATGAGGATAGAAAGGGACAGGAGAATGACTATAATGAAGTCACATAGAATCTAATGGTGTGAGGAAGAAAATTAGCACAATGAGAAGGACAGGGTGGATTGTTAAGTCCTTGATATAGTCTGGATGCTTGTCCCCTCCAAATCTCATGTTGAAATGTGATCCCCACTATTAGAGTAGGGTTGCCTAGTGTGAGGTGTTTCGGTCATAGAGACAGGTCCCTCATGAATGGCTTGGTGCCCTCCCTATAATAATGAGTGAGTCCTGACTCTGTTAGTCTACATGAGAGCTGGTTGTGTAACAGAACCTGGCACCTCTTCCCCTCTCTTGCTCCCTCTTTCACCATGTGACATTCCTGCTGCCCCTCCACCTTCCACCATGATTGGAAGCTTCCTGAGGCTTCACCAGAAGCAGATGCCGTTGCCATGCTTCTTGTACAGACTGCAGAACCACGAACCAAATAAACCTCTTCTCTTTATAAGTTACCCAGCCTCAGGTATTCCTTTATTGCAATGCAAAATGGACTAACAAAGTCCTGGTTGGCTGAAAGAATTGTTAGAATTAGGGTACTTTAACAGTCTTTATAAGGATATTATAAAAGGAATGAACTTTAAAGACAGAGGGTGTTGCTTAGAGAGTTGGAATTCTGAAAACTAAGATTACAGTAGTGAACAGCATGACAAAGTCTAGAGGAAAATCATGGAAGGAGATATCTCAAAGGATGGGGGTGAAAACCATTGGAGAAAAGAGGCTTAGTAATTGAGAGGCCAGGGTTTTGGAAGTATCATGTACTCAGATATTGAAATCACTAAGAATTAATTCAAGAGCTGTATTGGAGACATCGGTGATGAGCCAGGAGGTGACACCTTGAGGAGTAAGAGGAGGTGAGCCACAATTTTTAAATAATTGTGCAAGGAGAAATAACAGCCGATATATTTTACTTGCATGAGGTTTACAGCTGGTGATGAAGGTAGTTAGAAAGAAGAAAACAGGGAGAAAGTTATAAAAGAGACATTTGCAGCTATAGCCTTGAGTATAACTGCCTGATTATTTCCTTAAGTTCCTAAATAAAATTCAAAGGCTATGAACATTTTACATTTTGAGCTCTAGTCCCAATTGTGAAATTTTCCTCTAGAAATATGGCATCAATTTACAATTTTATCAGTGGTGTGTAAGAATTACCTTTTTAATGATCCTAGATAGCACTGAAAATGATCAGTTTAAAAAATCCTTACAAATTTAGAATGTAAAAATTATATCTGAGTGTTTTAAAATGCCTCATTTTATTCATTAAAATAATATCTATTGAGTGCTCACTGTGTGTCAGGCATTATGCTGGACTCTAGATACGTTCCTGCCTTGTGGAGGTTACAATCTTACCAGAGGAAAAAACTTTAAACAAATAATGAATTTCCATGTGGCAAGTGTGGGAGAGGAGAAACACTGGCACTGTATGAGAAGGAGGACCTAGACAGTCTTGAGGGTCAGATAGAAACTTAACAGAGAAGTGACATTTAAGCTGAGTCTTGATGATTAGAGGAAAATACCTTGTTAGATATTTTTTTAATTGTTTTCAGCTATTTCATGTCTCCCTGTTTAGATTTTCTGATAGCGTGCTTTGCACTCTTTTAATTAAAATTGTATCTTCTTTTAAATAGACAATGGATAATTTTAGATGGTGTTTCTCATAGCATGTTTTGTAATAGCACACTAATGACACGCTGTCTTTGCAATAGCTATTGTTTACCTAACATTATACTCCTCATCTCCTCTCGCTAGCTCATATAACTGTAACAGACCCCACCTTCCTGGCCATAGGAGTGGACATATGACCACAAGTGGGCTAATAGTTGTAACCCACCACCTGACCCAAAGTTGAGCTTATCCTCAGGCCAAGTAGGATCCTTGCAATTAACTGAAGCTGGAAGCTGGATGGGGGAAGCTTGCTTTCTTTTCCAGAAACAAATCGGTAGGGATACAAGTCCAGAGCTCCCTGTGGCTGCAGTTGTATGCTTGTAAGAATAAGTAGCTTGGGAGAACAAAGTTAATATGCAGAGAGAAACAGAGAGGAGATATAAAGATGGAAAGAGAGAAAGGAGGAGCAAAAGGGAGAACAGGGAACAGAAAAAGGAGAGAGAGAATACCAGTCAAGTTCCCGCATGCAGCCCCCTGAGGTCAGGCCAGCGTGGCCTTCAGTTGCTAAGGTGAGCCAAGAAAACGCTGACCAGTCTTATATATTTGAATTTTCGGAGTGCAGAGTGCTTTGTTGATTGTATTTAAAATATTTTCTTGTTTAACTTAGTACCTGACACAAAGTAGGAGCTTATTAAATAGTTGTTGTACAAATGAATCAAGCCTCAACAATTTTTTTTCTTTTTCTTTTTTCTTTTTTTTTTTTTTTTGAGACGGAGTCTCGCTCTTTTGCCCAGGCCGGACTGCAGTGGCCCTATCTCGGCTCACTGCAACCTCTGCCTCCCAGGTTCACACCATTCTCCTGCCTCAGCCTCCTGGGTAGCTGGGATTATAGGCGCCCACCATCACGCCCGGCTAATTTTTTTGTATTTTTAGTAGAGATGGGGTTTCACCGTGTTAGCAAGGATGGTCTCCATCTCCTGACCTCATGATCCGCCCACCTTGGCCTCCCAAAGTGCAGGGATTACAGGCGTGAGCCACCATGCCCCACCAACAATTTTTAAATAGTACACAGAAAACATAGGGTTTTGTTGTTGTTGACGTTTGGTTTTGTTTTGCTTTTTGCAGTACTGGAAAGATGCTAACCTGATCCTGTCTGGATAGCTTCAGGAAAGCTAGACAGGACCTGGTTCAGAAATAGCAAGCATATCAAGGCTGTGTGTTTTAACTTGATTTCCAGGGATAAGATATGTTTGAGCTCATATTTATTGAATAAATGTCCTATCATAATGTTTCTTCTGGAAGCCCTCTTCCTGGTGGCTTATTTGTTTTTTTTTCCATTTCATGTACTGATATATTAGTAAACTCCATCTGCCATTCTTCCTGCTGGATGAACCAGCTACTATATGGAGCATCATTTGTGGGAGAAAAAAATGAACAGAAAGAGCCATCATTTCCCCCGTGCTTTTGAGTATATTTTTGCTGCTCTCTGCAATGATCAGATATTTTAAGTGAAAACCACTCTATATAAACATAGAGGAGGAGAGGGACAAATAACAATGCATCTTCTGTTACATGGTTAAAAGCAGGCGTTTAAGGGGTAGGTGGTGCCAACAGAAATGAGCCTAGCAGAAGTAAAATTATTTTCCAGTTTTAAATGGTGAGGGGGGGTGTCATTTTTCATTGGTATTTCTTTTTTTTATTATTTTACTTTAAGTTCTGGGATACATATGCAGAACGTGCAGGTTTGTTACATTTCTTACTAGCACAAAGCCCAAAGAGTTTTATTGGAACATAAAACATTCTAAAGCAGGTAGAAAAATATGCCCTTTTGCATTGCAATAGACGCTCACACTTGGCATTGCTTGAATATTCAATTATTTCAGGTTGACACTCTTAGTGTTATTTACTTGGCCTGGAGGAGGTATGTCCTCCTCGGTGCGGGTCTCTTTGGCCTTGTATTGTTACCGCTATTTCATATGGAGCTTTGGCACTTAGGCTTCATCAGACTCAGTCAATGCTGGTTGATAAGGTTGCCCACTTGCCTCTCTCTTCACAAAACTACTTCTACTCCAACCAGGACTAAAGAGAATAAATTAGAAAACCACTTCCTAAGTCCTTTTCTTTCCAAATGAAGGGTAAAAAGAGAATTATCAGAATTTGGTTGACACATTTTCTTTCCCTAGAACTAATTTTGTGAAGTTGGAGCCAGCAAAGCTGAAGTTTCCTTTCTTTCCAGAGCTACATACATATTTTTAAATTTTATACCATAAATCATTGCTCCCTTTTTCCTGTTAGGTTCTTGGTCATTATTTTTTGCTAGCATTTGTTCATTTGTTTTATTGAATGAACACTTCTTTTCTCATTCAACTAAGGACTAGAAAGAAATTATATGCTTTTTCATCACTCCATTTTTACCCAGACATAATTAGAAAATCTAATTATCCTGCCCTCATCATGTTTTTGTATTTTATTAATTCAACATGCAATATATATTTATTAAACACCTACTCTGTGCCAAGAATTGCACATATAAACTCTTATAGACTAGAGGAGAAAAATATGTCCATGATGCAAAAATGCCATGATCTCTTTCTCCATCCTCTCCAAGGTGTGTCATCAGTACTTTAGATTTTATCACTTTGGCAACTCACAAACTTTCCAAGCATCCTAATTAATTATACCCACCCCTAACCTTGTCTGCATAAGCAACCACAGCTGATACTCTCTCTTATCTCCTCCATAAGATTTGAAAAAAGCAGAAAGTTCTCTATACCAGGAAGGAAGGCTGTTAGTATTCAAAGAACTGCAGAACTAAAATCACAAATAACAATAAAAGTAAGTGGTATAGGCGTTGGAGACACAGATTCATATCCAGGTGTGGATTCAAAAAAAAAACAAGATAAACAAAGAGATTCTACGTCATTAACTAAGCATATATCTGTGAATCATTGTTATCCTCCGGATCTTCAGCTTTCAGAAGAACCCCTTGAGCCTCTGCAAACACAGGTGCAGGAACCAGGAATGGTTGAGAACATGGACCTCATTATCCCCTGCTGCATTGTCTGTCCTGAGTACTTGAGGGGGGAAGGATGACAGGACCATTAGTGTTGTTTCCTGCATGTGCAAAGGGGATGACTGTCAAGACCACATGTGATTGGCAATCTCTTCAATTCCCATTGAGCGGATCTGGGGATGTTGTCAAGCAACATAGCACTTTCTAAATTGAATGCTGCCATGCATGTAGCAGAGTACGTGCCTGGTATGCAAAACTGGAATGCCCATGGAGCAGGTGAACATATGGTATTTGTTCTCTAATCAGAAATACAATCTCTGCATAACAATACCCCATTATTAGTAAAGTATTTCTTTGCAGTTAAGTATGACCTTTTATACTGTTATATGCTAATACCTAATCACATGATGCAAAGAGCTTCACATTCCTCTTCAGAAGATTGTTTTATATGTTAAACTTCACATCTTTAGCCTCCTTTTTTGGTACTTTTGATGGTGTTTTGCATTTTATGGAATTATTCCAACTAAGCAACTGTAAGGAATTGCTGTATTTTTGCATCTTGTAATAAGGTGCAGCGGAGACTTTCTTAGATGCTATAATTTAGGAATAAGTTAATAATGATCTATTCCAAACAATGTAAAATAATTTTTTATTTTAAGTCATTTTTACTGCCTTTATTAGATACATAATTAAAATAACCAAGAAGAAAGATGAGGTTCTCAAGATGTATAAAAAATCTGGACTCCACGTTCTGAAATTTTATTCTGATATTCAAAAATCTAATTTCAGGGTGTTGTATTTTGTTTTCTAATTTGGTCTTGAGGTCTCTTTTGCAAAAGTGGCTATAAAGTGTAGCCCTGCCTAATGGGGCTCCAGGAATTTGGCCATGAATGCTTACAATGAGCCTTTCACAGGATTCTTCTTTATCGTGGCAGACCAGCCCAATGCCTAAGCATCTGACCCATAAGCAATGTGCCTCTCACAGAAAACCTGTTTTTAGTGATGACACCCTTGTGACTCTTGTCTGATCTGTGTCCAGGTTATTCCTACCAGATAGCCACTCTTTAGGACAGCCCTGATGAAGAAAAATGTTAAGTTCAAATGTGTTGGCTAGTTGAGACCCAGAGGAGGCAACTCAACAAAACGAATAAAATAACAGAAGCAGTTTATTACTTGCAGATCAGAGAGAAGAGGGCAGCATGCCTCACAGGGCCAAGGGAAAGTGGGGAGCTGTCTAGGACACACACACTCAACCAGTAGGTGGGGAGCAAGAGAGAGAAAGAGGGACCTGTGGACTGAAGTCTTTATTGTGGTTCAGGGCATTACCCATGCAGGTTTTCCATGAGGAGTTCTAACTGCTGGATTTTGAGTAAGCCAGCACAAATTCCACGAGGTCATGCTTTGAGGGAAAGATGGTTGCTGCAGCATGTCTGTGCAGTCCATGTGGGTTGTGGGGGTCAGTGGGGCAGGTCCGGTAGGTTGCATCTAGCTGTGCTATGTGGAGGTGGTCACCAGGAGGGGATTGTGCAAGACAGATATTTGGATTGACCACATTAAGGAACTGGGAAAAGGCAGAGAACTGAAAATTATGTCAAGGATGACCAAGTTTACTTCTGCTATCAGAAAATTAAACCTATTAAAATGGATGCCGAGTCAACATAACCTTATAGAAAATTACTACACAGGGTTGAAATGTAAATACTTTGGGCTGATAACCCATTAAATTCCTGAAACTTCTATGTGAATGATTATAGTAGACATCTATCAATCTTGATGCCCAATATCTATACTTTCTTCTCCTGGTAAGGAATCTTGATTTTCTAAAGGAAAATCAGCCTCTCCCTTGATTTCTGCTGAGGCTCATGAGTGGAACATGTGGCTCAATCTTCTAAACACATTCAAAATACATTCAGCATAACACATCAAATGGCCACATTCAGTGCTTAGCTCTTGAAGAGCAAAGAGATGTTCCTGAATGGATTTATGCTAGTTGCCTGATCCTTCTTTGAGGAGATTTGGAGCTAACACCAGCATGTCCAGGCATGCTGCAGAAAATTTCCTTTAGAGCAATCCATAGGAGCTGGAATTGGAAGAATATTTTGAGTGAAAAATGGGACCAAGATGTCAAGTCCACATACAGAGCCAAAAGAGTTTACAAATAATGCAACCTCAACCAGGCCACAACTGTTGGGACATATATGTGAGAGTCAAAGAGTCAAAATTTGATTGGATAAGTAAATACCAAAAGAGGGCTGTTGTCTAAGGCTAGCTTTTCCCTCCTTTTTATAGCAGTATGCTTACATAAGTCAGCTTCATTTAAATGCCAACACCAGGTGTCCACATTTTATAAAATAGCACCTAGATCATAAAATATCTGTAAAGCTCAAATATCCATTCATAGATCACCATATATTCATTCATAATGGTGCCAGGTACTATAAACTTAAGCATTATATGCAACATAACAGGAATCGGGGAGACAAAGATTTGAGGTTTGAAAGGGTTCCTGGAGAGCATCTGTACAAGGATATTCCTAGAAAGCATTCCAGAGAACCACAGCAGTGACTGGTTTGTGATTCAGTAACTAAGACATTCTGGGCAAGGTTTGCGAGAAACTGTAGTGCTATTCATTTTCATTTAGAGCCCCTACCCCTTTGAGAGACCACACTCAAATTCTGCAGCTTCGAAGTCAGCCAGGAGAAAACAGAGAAGTGGTAAACTTCTTTTTTTCTTTTTTTTTGGTAAACTTCTCTTACTAGGCAGTAAGTGCAAGGCGATAGTCTCAGAACTACTGCTCTGCTGAATTCTCTCATCATTAAATTGTATTTTTAATAACCAGAGACACAAAGGGTGTCGGCTACTTAAGAACCACTTCTCTTCAGAACCCAGCTGACAGAGACTGTAATTCCCAGCAGCACCTGAACAGGTATCCCAGCAACAGCACTTTGCACTGACTAACTAGAGGCCAGCAGGTCTCCTCATCCTTTTCTTTTCTTTCCTTTCTTTTTCTCATCTGACATTTTATTCCTGCTCTCTTGTCAGACACTCCTCCAGCTGGTCTCCTGGATCTCTTTAACTGTGGAATTCTTTGTGTCCTGCCTCTTCTTCAGAGGACCTTCTCATAAAAACCTTTACCAGGGTACATACCTATGGTACAAGCACCTTTGTTGTGTCCATTGTACAACAGATTCCCTTCCGTGCTCCATCTTTTGAAACAGTCCATCTTCTCTCTCATTCTTTTCTAAATTTGCCTCTTCTCCCCTGGCATTTGGGTGTTCCATCATTCCTCAGTGTATCACCCAACCTTAACAAAAGTAACTTTCTCATAATTTTTCCCCCAGGAAAATAGTTAACTATTTAATGGAGAGGTCGAAGCTGGCATCATTCCTTGCCTACCCAACCTCCATTACCCTCATTGTCCTCCTTTCTAGCATAACTGATATTGTTTAGGTGACCACACTTCTTCACATTGCCTTGTGCTTCAGGGGAAGTCAAGTTCACTCCTAGCTGCAGTGGTGCATCCTAGTTAGTGTAGCCAACCACAGTCATCTTATTTCTTTTCCTGAGGATAGGCTTAGAGAAGGGGATTGGTTCTAGTGAACGAAACATGAGTGAAAGTCTGCCGGGTGACTTAAAGAAAAAGAATTTCCATCATCTTAGGAAAACCAGAGGTGAATGTGACCCCTTTCTTCAAAATGCCATCATCATGCTTGGCCTGAGGCCTTGACCCAGGGCAGCCATCTTGTCTCCAATCTGAAGTATCAGAATGAGGAAGAGCTAAAGGAGTCAGAAGAGAGCTGGAGCCCTGCCACCGTGCTCATGGCATCTCCAGACTTCCCATTATGGGGAGTAATAAATGTCTTTGTTGTGTAAGACAATATGAGGCATGATATTCTGTTACTTTCTGTCAGAAGTATCCCAATATAAATACCATCCACTTTGGAGAGAGTCAAATTATAGGTCCACTCCTATCTAGGCAAAGTGATGACTTGGTCTAAGTTTCATCATCTTCATCAATATAACCAAAAGACCCACATGAATTCAAATCAAGATATGTTAATATGGTAATCTTGAGAAATTTAACCCCTCCTTTTTGATGTTACAATGACAATTCCAGGTCCCCAGTTCTCTACACGATCCTAAGGGAGCTTACATGTATTAATGAATCAACCTTAATTTAGAACCCAAAGCTTCAGGACTGACAATTACTTGTGGTTTCTGTCCCAAGTGGGACCTTCGTCCTCATTCTTTTTCTGCTGCTCAGATGTTAGTGGAGATAGAGACCTACATACCTGGATTGTAGTGGACCTGAAATGCCATCCCCGCCCCCCTATGCCAGGGATCTCTGTTGTCATTCTTGAAAAATACGAAAGAGATTTCCTTTGGGTGTTTCACTGAGGAAGTTCCCACAAGATTATCTGAGTCTCCTTCTGTTTATTGTAGTCATCCCACAGCAAAACTGCTTGTGCTCTAAAGAGCTTCAGCACCCAGAGACATAACTTTCAATTCAAACATGTAAGCTATAGCAGATATTGCACACTGGTTCCCTGCACTCTGGAGGGTAAAACATGAAAAATAACATTTCTCGGACCCCTTTCACAGCTCTCGTTCTGTATGTGACCTAGCTTCTCCAAGAAGAGACACCCACCCAAGATGTAGAAGACAAGAGTGATGTGAGGGCAGCTGATCTCCTGCTTTTGTCATTTTTGCTGGCAATCATGATCATGGAAGCATAAGGATTTTCTGCAGTGGTGATGACAGGGGTCCCTGGCTTTGTGGTGTCAAGAGGCAGGGCATGGGGCATTCATTCTGCTAGCATGGATCATGGCTGAGATGGAGTAGAGCTGGAGCCATCAGTGGTAGTGGCATCTTCTGGCTCTTTGGCTTGTGGATGAGGTGGGGTATTCTGCTTCCAGCAACTTACTGATTCCTCCACATTGTGGTGATGGTGTGAGAATGACACCCTTAACTGGCCGGATCTACAGTATTGTTCAGGGACTGTTCAGTACTGTTCCCAGAAGCTCAGGCTAATTCCAGGTACCCCAGTCCTTCCACCACCTTTGTAAGCATCTGTGTTAAATCACTTTCTGCTTAAGTAGTTTCTGTGATCTAGAACTGAAACCCTGACTAATACACAGCCAGTTTCTCCACAGGGTACAAACATACCAACAGAGTGGCTGAGTGAGAGAAGATTCCAATATCAGCACCAGACTGATCCCCAGAAGAACCCAGCATGCCCCACTGAAGAACAAGCCACATGGTTAGGTGTAGCTTGTAATGCCAGATTCTTCCTTCACCATAGCAATGTCACTCTCAGAGGCTCCATGTTGTGCCATCTGTCAGGGTCACGTGAGTCTGTCAAACACATTCATATGTACTTGAAATCCAGTGACTTGAAGGTATAAGCCCTCCACCTAGAAGGCTTCTCAGCCCCTGTGTGGATCAGTGGGTGTAAATGGACACAGTAGGGGAGAGATAGCGGCTAATTCCATATGCAAGGATCTTCTATGTTCTGGATCCTGCCTGGACATTATAGGACTATTCCTAATTGTATTTTATAGGAGTGTTTGCCTAGCCAAGACACCCTATTACATCTGTAAAACAGACGTGATTTAGTTGTTATGAGGATCCAGTAAGGTAAAACACATGACAGGTGAAAATGGTAAGCACAGTACATGGGCCATACTGGTGCTAATGGGCATTCTTTCTTTACTAGTTCAGTATGCGGCCAGTAGGTAATCTGAGCAAATTTTATGAAACAATTTGTGGGTTTTTTTTTTTTTTTTGATACAGAGTTTCACTCTTTCTGCCAAGGCTGGAGTGCAGTGGTGCAATCTCAGCTCACTGCAACCTCTGCCTCTGGGTTCAAGTGATTCTCTTGCCTTAGCCTCCCAAGTAGCTGGGATTACAGGTGCCCACCACCATGCCCAGCTTAATTTTTTGTATTTTTAGTAGAGATGGGGTTTCACCATGTTGGCCAGGCTAGTCTCGAGCTCCTGACCTCAGGTGATCTACCCGCCTTGGCCTCCCAAAGTGCTAGGATTACAGGCGTGAGCCCCACGCCTTGCCAATTTATGGTTATTTTAAATATTGCTATGTAAGCTTTTGCTAGGCCTTATTTAGCATTATGTATAGTTTTCTTTTTTGTGTATTTTCAAATTCAAGTGCTAGAAAGATTGCTTCTTGTCATTCAAAATATTCTTGCTTCTTAATAGTATTTCTCATTATTTCCTAAGTGGAGCTCATCATTTATCCATTACTTCAACAAATATGTATTTAGTGCCTTGTGTCAGGCCCTATTTTAGACATTGGAAATACAATAGTGGAAAAGCAACAAGATTTTGTACTTAAATAATTTTCGTTCTAAAGAAGGTTACAGATAATTATCAAATAATGATATAACCAAAATATTCTTAAACTCATGCTATTGCCAAAATCAATTGACTTTTATTTCACTTAAAAAAAAAATCTTGCTACAATCTCCTTCCCTCCCCTCTTCCTTACTTCTTTTCTCCTTTTCTTCTTTCCTTCCCTTCTCTTCTCCCTTCCTGCACTTTTTCTTTTCAATTAATTGTATCCAATAACTGTCAATTGCCAAACACTGTTCTTGGAAAAGTGGATACAACAGAGAACAAAAAAGATAAACATTCTACAGTTTGGGAGCTTATAGTCTAGCAGGAGGAGATAGACAACAAATAAGCTAGAAATAAACAAATAATAAAAATTAGTACTTAGTGAAATCAGGGAAATAAGCTGGTATGTTAGAAAGTGAATGGAAGAGAAAGGGGCCCACTTTAGATGGGATGGCCAAGGGCACTGGCTACTGAAGGGTGAGAAGAGGCCAGCCATCTGAAGAGCCATGAGGAAGAGAGAACAAGCAGACTAGCGGGTACAAAGGCCACGAGGCAAAGCAAGGATGTGCCGCTCTTGAAGAGAGAGGAAGGAGGCCGGTGCAGCCGGAGCTCAATGAGCAGATGGGACAGTGGGAAGAGACAAGGCTAAAAAGTGTGGGCAGGTGGAAAGCCATATGGGGCCTCTTGGGGCAAGGTAAGAAATTTTTTTTTTCATAAGTGTGTTGAAAGATCAGAAGGACCTTGTTCACTTATGCATGTCTTCTCCATCCTCAGATCCCACATGGCTCCCAGGCTTTGGGATGCCACGGTGTTAAACATGCATTTAGAGTTAGGATGAGGCAGAGGAAGGCCCACATAATAAGACCAGCCTTTTTTTTTCTGTAGAGGAGGAGAATTAGAAAATAAACAATTACTACCCTTTCCTATCATTATCATCTCACTAAAAAAAGTATTCTAAATACCAGTAAAACAAAAAGGTAAGAAGGACATCATCTATCATCTTGGAATTTACTTGTTTTTAAAAATAGCATTATTAAAAAGTCACTGCACCATCCCTTTTCTTTCCTATTTCACCTTACACCAGTAAATGACACTTGTCCTTGGGCCAGAGTTATGCTTCTATTTAATAATTTCCTGTGGTGGTTTTCTGTTTCTAAACTTTGAAACATCTGCATATTTTCTTTAAATTTGTTCTTTCAGTATAGTTATCAAAGGATAGTCTCCTACTTACATTCTTGGGTTAAGAAAATGATTTTTAAAGTGGAGGAACTCCATACGCCTAGATTTTAGGATGGATCTTTCCAATTTGAGTGACCCTCTTGGGAATGAACTGTAATTTCTTATACATTACTTTCTTTAAATCACACACTTTCTTTAAATATATATGCTATAGTATGAAAAATGAGTATCTCCTAGCTCACCTTTTATGGCAAGACCACTGGCTTTCATGGACAGGAAATAAGCTTTAATTAATTTGTCAGTTAGCAGTGATGAGATGCAATGGGTTTTCCATGCTCCTGTAGGGGCCTCCCATGGGATGTAGGACACAAAACTTGGAGGCTCTCCTGGGTAGAAGATGCAATCTACTAGTCATTAAGTACCCGAAAGCATTTCCTAAAACTTGTTTTATAATATGGTATTTATAAGAGTAGTAGTATAAAATTATATTAATAAAATGGTATTATTTTATAGAATGGTGTTTGGTAAACTACCTTTTTACCACACAGATTTTTAGACTCAAAACTTACTCTCAAAATTATCTCCTCCAAAAACAATAGCTTAAATCCAAAATTAGCAGTAGGTAAATAATCCCATTCTAGCAATGAGAGAAAAACTGTAAAGTTAGAGTATCTTAAGAAAGAATATTTTGGAAAGAAGTACGTCAGCTTTAATTTCTAATTTACTAAAAGGATTAGTATTCAGTTAAGTTTAAAAACACCACATTCGGGGGTTGAGCCAAGATGGCCGAATAGGAACAGCTCCGGTCTACAGCTCCCAGCGTGAGCGACACAGAAGACCAGTGATTTCTGCATTTCCATCTGAGGTACCGGGTTCATCTCACTAGGGAGTGCCAAACAGTGGGTGCAGGACAGTCAGTGCAGCACACCATGCGCGAGCCGAAGCAGGGCGAGGCATTACCTCGCTCGGGAAGCGCAAGGGGTCAGGGAGTTCCCTTTCCTAGTCAAAGAAAGGGGTAACAGATGGCACCTGGAAAATCGGGTCACTCCTACCCTAATACTGCGCTTTTCCAATGGGCTTGGAAAACGGCACACCAGGAGATTGTGTCCCGCACCTGGCTCAGAGGGTCCTATGCCCATGGAGTCTCGCTGATTGCTAGCACAGCAGTCTGAGATCAAACTGCAAGGTGGCAGCGAGGCTGGGGGAGGGGTGCCTGCCATTGCCCAGGCTTGCTTAGGTAAACAAAGCAGCCAGGAAGCTCAAACTGGGTGGAACCCACCACAGCTCAAGGAGGCCTGCCTGCCTCTGTAGGCTCCACCTCTGGGGGTGGGGCACAGACAAACAAAAAGACAGCAGGAACCTCTGCAGTCTTAAATGTCCCTGTCTGACAGCTTTGAAGAGAGTAGTTGTTCTCCCAGCATGCAGCTGGAGATCTGAGAATGGGCAGACTGCCTCCTAAAGTGGGTCCCTGACCCCCCGAGCAGCCTAACTGGGAGGCACCCCCCAGTAGGGACAGACTGACACCTCACTCGGCCAGGTACTCCTCTGAGACAAAACTTCCAGAGGAACTATCAGACAGCTGAATTTGCGGTCCACGAAAATCCACTGTTCTGCAGCCACCGCTGCTGACACCTAGCAAAACAGGGTCTGGATTGGACCTCTAGCACACTCCAACAGACCTGCAGCTGAGGGTCCTGTCTGGTATAAGGAAACTAACAAACAGAAAGGACACCCACACCAAAAACCCATCTGTACCTCACCATCATCAAAGACCAAAAGTAGATAAAACCACAAAGATGGGGAAAAAACAGAGCAGAAAACCTGGAAACTCTAAAAAGCAGAGCACCTCTCCTCCTCCAAAGGAACGCAGTTCCTCACAAGCAACGGAACAAACCTGGATGGAGAATGACTTTGACGAGCTGAGGGAAGAAGGCTTCAGACGATCAAGCTACTCCAAGCTACAGGAGGAAATTCAAACCAATGGCAAAGAAGTTAAAAACTTTGAAAAAAAAATAGATGAATGTATAACTAACATAACCAATGCAGAGAAGGGCTTAAAGGAGCTGATGGAGCTGAAAGCCAAGTTTCAAGAACTATGTGAAGATTGCAGAAGCCTTGGTAGCTGATGCGATCAACTGGAAGAAAGGGTATCAGTGATGGAAGATGAAATGAATGAAATGAAGCAAGAAGAGAAGTTTAGAGAAAAAAGAATAAAAAGAAATGAACAAAGCCTCCAAGAAATATGGGACTATGTGAAAAGACAAAACCTACGTCTGATTGGTGTACCTGAAAGTGACGGGGAGAATGGAACCAAGTTGGAAAACACTCTGCAAGATATTATCCAGGAGAACTTCCCCAATCTAGCAAGGCAGGCCAACGTTCAGATTCAGGAAATACAGAGAACGCCACAAAGATACTCCTCGAGAAGAGCAACTCCAAGACACATAATTGTCAGATTCACCAAAGTTGAAATGAAGGCAAAAATGTTAAGGGCAGCCAGAGAGAAAGGTCGGGTTACCCACAAAGGGAAGCCCATCAGACTAACAGCTGATCTCTCGGCAGAAACTCTACAAGCCAGAAGAGAGTGGGGGCCGATATTCAACATTCTTAAAGAAAAGAATTTTCAACACAGAATCTCATATCCAGCCAAACTAAGCTTCATAAGTGAAGGAGAAATAAAATACTTTACAGACAAGCAAATGCTGAGTGATTTTGTCACCACCAGGCCTGCCCTAAAAGAACTCCTGAAGGAAGAACTAAACATGGAAAGGAACAACCAGTACCAGCCCCTGCAAAAACATTCCAAATTGTAAAGACCATCGAGGCTAGGAAGAAACTGCATCAACTAATGAGCAGCATAACCAACTAACATCATAATGACAGGATCAAATTCACACATAACAATATTAACTTTAAATGTAAATGGGCTAAATGCTCCAATTAAAAGACACAGACTGGCAAATTGGATAAGGAGTCAGGACCCATCAGTGTGCTGTATTCAGGAAACCCATCTCATGTACAGAGGCACACATAGACTCAAAATAAAGGGATGGAGGAAGATCTACAAACAAACGGAAAACAAAAAAAGGCAGGGGTTGCAATCCTAGTCTTTGATAAAATAGACTTTAAACCAACAAAGATCAAAAGAGACAAAGAAGGCCATTACATAATGGTAAAGGGATCAATTCAACAAGAAGAGCTAACTATCCTAAATATATATGCATCCAACACAGGAGCATCCAGATTCATAAAGCAAGTCCTGAGTGACCTACAAAGAGACTTAAACTCCCACACAATAATAATGGGAGATTTTAACACCCCACTGTCAACATTAGACAGATCAACAAGACAGAAAGTTAAAAAGGATACCCAGGAATTGAACTCAGCTCTGCACCAAGCAGACCTAATAGACATCTACAGAACTCTCCACCCCAAATCAACAGAATATACATTTTTTTCAGCACCACACCACACCTATTCCAAAATTGACCACATAGTTGGAAGTAAAGCTCTCCTGATCAAATGTAAAAGAACAGAAATTATAACAAA
Organism: Nomascus leucogenys; assembly: GCF_006542625.1. Classification (NCBI taxonomy): domain Eukaryota; kingdom Metazoa; phylum Chordata; class Mammalia; order Primates; family Hylobatidae; genus Nomascus; species Nomascus leucogenys. The sequence goes on along the minus strand of NC_044385.1, from coordinate 45,190,818 downwards.
CTGTCTCTCAGACCACAGTGCAATCAAACTAGAACTCAGGATCAAGAAACTCACTCAAAACTGCTCAACTACATGGAAACTGAACAAACTGCTCCTGAATGACTACTGGGTACATAACAAAATGAAGGCAGAAATAAAGATGTTCTTTGAAACCAACAAGAACAAAGACACAACATACCAGAATCTCTGGGACACATTCAAAGCAGTGTGTAGAGGGAAATTTATAGCACTAAATGCCCACAAGAGAAAGCAGGAAAGATCCAAAATTGACACCCTAACATCACACTTAAAAGAACTAGAAAAGCAAGAGCAAACACATTCAAAATCTAGCAGAAGGCAAGAAATAACTAAAATCAGAGCAGAACTGAAGGAAATAGAGACACAAAAAACCCTTCAAAAAATTAATGAATCCAGGAGCTGGTTTTTTGAAAAGATCAACAAAATTGATAGACTGCTAGCAAGACTAATAAAGAAGAAAAGAGAGAAGAATCAAATAGATGCAATAAAAAATGAAAAAGGGGATATCACCACCGATCCCACAGAAATACAATCTACCATCAGAGAATACTACAAACATCTCTACACAAATAAACTAGAAAATCTAGAAGAAATGGATAAATTCCTTGACAAATACAACCTCCCAAGACTAAACCAGGAAGAAGTTGAATCTCTGAATAGACCAATAACAGGCACTGAAATTGTGGCAACGATCAATAGCTTACCAACCAAAAAGAGTCCAGGACCTGATGGATTCACAGCCGAATTCTACCAGAGGTACAAGGAGGAACTGGTACCATTCCTTCTGAAACTATTCCAATCGATAGAAAAAGAGGGAATCCTCCCTAACACATTTTATGAGGCCAGCATCATCCTGATACCAATGCCCGGCAGAGATACAACCAAAAAAGAGAATTTCAGACCAATATCCTTGATGAACATTGATGCAAAAATCCTCAATAAAATACTGGCAAACCAAATCCAGCAGCACATCAAAAAGCTTATACACCATGATCAAGTGGGCTTCATCCCTGGGATGCAAGGCTGGTTCAACATATGCAAATCAATAAATGTAATCCAGCATATAAACAGAACCAAAGACAAAAACCACATGATTATCTCAATAGATGCAGAAAAGGCCTTTGACAAAATTCAACAACACTTCATGCTAAAAACTCTCAATAAATTAGGTATTGATGGGACGTATCTCAAAATAATAAGAGCTATCTATGACAAACCCACAGCCAATATCATACTGAATGGGCAAAAACTGGAAGCATTCCCTTTGAAAACTGGCACAAGACAGGGATGCCCTCTCTCACCACTCCTATTCAACATAGTGCTGGAAGTTCTGGCCAGAGCAATCAGGCAGGAGAAGGAAATAAAGGGTATTCAATTAGGAAAGAGGAAGTCAAATTGTCCCTGTTTGCAGATGACATGATTGTATATCTAGAAAACCCCATTGTCTCAGCCCAAAATCTCCTTAAGCTGATAGGCAACTTCAGCAAAGTCTCAGGATACAAAATCAATGTACAAAAATCACAAGCATTCTTGTACACCAATCACAGACAAACAGAGAGCCAAATCATGAGTGAACTCCCATTCACAATTGCTTCAAAGAGACTAAAATACCTAGGAATCCAACTTACAAGGGATGTGAAGGACCTCTTCAAGGAGAACTACAAACCACTGCTCAAGGAAATAAAAGAGGATACAAACAAATGGAAGAACATTCCATGCTCATGGGTTGGAAGAATCAATATCGTGAAAATGGCCATACTGCCCAAGGTAATTTATAGATTCAATGCCATCCCCATCAAGCTACCAATGACTTTCTTCACAGAATTGGAAAAAACTACTTTAAAGTTCATATGGAACCAAAAAAGAGCCCGTATCACCAAGTCAATCCTAAGCCAAAAGAACAAAGCTGGAAGCATCACGTTACCTGACTTCAAACTATACTACAAGGCTACAGTAACCAAAACAGCATGGTACTGGTACCACAACAGAGACATAGATCAATGGATCAGAACAGAGCCCTCAGAAATAATGCCGCATATCTACAACTATCTGATCTTTGACAAACCTGACAAAAACAAGAAATGGGGAAAGGATTCCCTATTTAATAAATGGTGCTGGGAAAACTGGCTAGCCATATGTAGAAAGCTGAAACTGGATCCCTTCCTTACACCTTATACAAAAATTAATTCAAGATGGATTAAAGACTTACATGTTAGACCTAAAACCATAAAAACCCTAGAAGAAATCCTAGGCAATGCCATTCAGGACATAGGCATGGGCAAGGACTTCATGTCTAAAACACCAAAAGCAATGGCAACAAAAGCCAAAATTGACAAATGGGATCTAATTAAACTAAAGAGCTTCTGCACAGCAAAAGAAACTACCATCAGAGTGAACAGGCAACCTACAAAATGGGAGAAAATTTTCGCAACCTACTCATCTGACAAAGGGCTAATATCCAGAATCTACAATGAACTCAAACAAATTTACAAGAAAAAAACAAACAACCCCATCAAAAAGTGGGCAAAGGACATCAACAGACACTTCTCTAAAGAAGACATTTATGCAGCCAAAAAACACATGAAGAAATGCTCATCATCACTGGCCATCAGAGAAATGCAAATCAAAACCACAATGAGATACCATCTCACACCAGTTAGAATGGCCATCATTAAAAAGTCAGGAAACAACAGGTGCTGGAGAGGATGTGGAGAAATAGGAACACTTTTACACTGTTGGTGGGACTGTAAACTAGTTCAACCATTGTGGAAGTCAGTGTGGCGATTCCTCAGGGATCTAAAACTAGAAATACCATTTGACCCAGCCATCCCATTACTGGGTATATACCCAAAGGACTATAAATCATGCTGCTATAAAGACATGTGCACACGTATGTTTATTGCGGCATTATTCACAATAGCAAAGAGTTGGAACCAACCCAAATGTCCAACAATGATAGACTGGATTAAGAAAATGTGGCACATATACACCATGCAATACTATGCAGCCATAGAAAATGATGAGTTCATGTCCTTTGTAGGGACATGGATGAAACTGGAAACCATCATTCTCAGTAAACTATCACAAGGACAAAAAACCACACACTGCATGTTCTCACTCATAGGTGGGAATTGAACAATGAGAACTCATGGACACAGGAAGGGGAATATCACACTCCAGGGACTGTTGTGGGGTGGGGGGAGCAGGGAGGGACAGCATTAGGAGATATACCTAATGCTAAATAACGAGTTAATGGGTGCAGCACACCAACATGGCACATGGATACTTATGTAACAAACCTGCACATTGTGCACATGTACCCTAAAACCTAAAGTATAATAATAATTAAAATAAATAAATAAATAAATAAATAAAAACACCACATTACTTCTTTAATGTTTCAGATCCCAAAATGAAATACTGAATATCTTATATAAAAAAAAAAGTCATGGCCATTGAAATTGTTGTGGTGCTATTGATTGCAAGTCATTATGTGTATTCCGTCATGCTCTAGAAATATTGATTTAAAAACCAAATAGCAATAGAATGTTTAGCTTGATGATTCATAGAAAACATGGGCAGTAAGAAAAAAATCTATACACTTTACATACTCCCTTATTAAAACACTTGAAAATTCTAATTTTAGGAAGTTTTCAAAAACCAATATTTAAGAAAGATTTTAAGTGTTTATTTACAATGGTGCCAGATTTTATTGATGTAGGTAATAACTGTTATCTGGTACACATCTTTAGAACCAGAAGACTGAGTTTATGTCCTGGTTCTGCCACTTCATTTTGGGACCTTAAGAAAGCCACTTAAACTCTCTTAATCTTAACTTCCTCTTTTTTAAAAAAATACTAATTCCAAACTTCTTCATGTTGATGTTATAAATACCCAATAAGTTTAATTATAATCATGCACTTTGCAAACATAGCCAAATGTTACTTGTTCTAATTATCACATGTGTAAATCATTTTATTTCTTTTGTTAATACTAACTTACATTTTTTTTTTTTTTTGCTCCTCTGCAGGATTTAATATTGGGCAAAGCCATTTCATTCCCTTAGACTGGTCTTCAAACTGGAATGTGTATCTCCTTGAGAGTACCTGAACACTCCAAATGGTATATCATAATTTATAATTGCAAAGGAATCAATTTCCAGCTCCTAAACTTCTATATGTGCCCTTTCTTAGCATCATGTAGGTTCTTCTTTCCCATTTCCCTTTTCACAGTAGACTTAATCTTATTTCAAAAAGAAAAAAATTTAAGCGTATGTCCCTAATACATCCAGAATCTTACCACAATACACCGGACAAGAATGTAAAAACTCAGGAGAACCAAATAAAGGAATATTTGAAAGTATTTTGTTTAGGGGAGCCTTATTTAATGCATAATCAAGGCACTAGAGTTTGATGAGGTGACATATGAATATTGTCTAACACTATATTTGGCCATAAGCAGAGCTCATTCCATGTAATATTTACTTTCTTACTTCATATTTCAAAATTCCCCTAACTTAATGGATACTTACTGTTGGATAAATGCTTTAGAGGAGGCGGGGGATTCAGTGTGTGACCATACTTAACAACCCTTTGGAAATATGTACTTTATATATTACTTATAATAGAAGCTATTTGTTAAGAGCATATTTTGTCTCATGCTCACTGATTTATAAATGATCCTTCATCCTCCATGGTTCTGCAATGTATGTATTTTAATATCTTGAGATTAGAAGATACACATTCATACAGATAACAAAGTCAGGATATTCACCCAGTTCTTTTTGATTAATGGTGTATTGATGAGCAAGATGGTGGGGTAGAAGGCTCCACCAATCAACCCCCCAGCCCCTTGCCATGAGGACACCCATCTACACACAAGAAGCACCTTCATAAGAACCAAAAATCAGGCGAACACTCTTAGTACCTGGTTTTAACTTCATATCGCTGAACGAGTCACTGAAGAGGTGAGAAAAACCTTCTTGAATCACCAACACTGCCCCTGTCCTATCCCCTGGCAGCAGCAGCCTGGTGCAGACAGTGTTCTTAGTGCTGGGGAAGGGGATATTTATTGCAGCATCTGTGAGGAAATGAACTCAGTGCTGCCCTATTAAAACAGAAAACAAAACAAAACAAAAGTCAGCGGATGCCCGCCCATGGAGAGAGCGATTAAATCAGCCATAGCAAGAGGGGAATCACCAATCCCAGTGGTGCAAACCTCAGTTCCCATAAGCCTAGCCATCACAGGCTAACATGCTTTGGGGCCCTACATAAACTTGAAAGGCAGTCTAGGCCACAAGGACTGGAACTTCCAGGCAAGTCCTAGTGCTAAACTGGGCCCAAAGACAGTGGACTGATGGGGCATGCAACCTACTGAGACACCAGCCAGGGGCAGCTAAGGGAGTGTGGGTATCACCTCTCCCCTAACCCCAGGCTGCTCAGCTCCAAAAGAGACCCCTTCCTTCTGCTTGAGGAGAGGAGAGGTAAGAGTGAGGAGGACTTTTTCTTGCATCTTCTACCAGCTCAGCCACAGCAGGATAGGGCATGGGTCAGAGTCATGAGGCTCCTATTCGAGGTCCCAGCTCCTGGATGACAGTCCTCGACATACCCTGGGCCAGAAGAAAACCTGTTGCCTTGAAGAGAAGCATCCAGTTCTGGCAGTATTCCTCCTCTGCTAACTGAAGAGCGCTTGAGCCCTGAATAACCAGCAGTGATACCCAGGTACTATGTTAAAGGCCATGGGTGAGCCTATAAGACTTGCTGGCTTCAGGTGAGACTCAGCATATTGCCAGCTGTGGTGGCTATGGGGAAAAACTTCTTCCACTTGAGAAAAGCAGAAGAAAAAGCAAAGGATATTGCTTTTTCTCCTTATTCAAATATCCTTTGTCTTGCACCTTAGGTACTGACACTGCCACAGGGGTGTAGAAGATCAAGCAGGCTCTTGGGGTCCCAGATTCCAGGACTTGACTCTCGGATGATATTTCTGGACTTGGCCTGAGTCAGATGGGAGCCCACTGCCCTGAAGGGTGAGTCCAAGACGAGGTAGCATTCACCACAAGCTGACTAAAGAGCTCTTGGGCCTTAAGGGAACAACATTAGTAGTCTGGCAGTACTCCCTGTGGGCTAGACATGGTGGTGACCATGGGGTGAGGCTCCTCTGTCTTTGGAAATGGGAGGGAAGAGTAGGAAGGACTGTATCTTGTGGTCTGAGTTCCAGCTTAGCTGCAGTATAAGAAAACACCAGGCAGACTTCTAAGGTTTTTGACTCTAGTTGCTGGCTTCCAGATAGCACTCCTGGTCCTGCCCAGGGCCAACAGAATTCACTACCCTGAAGGGAAGGACACAAGCTTTGCTGGCTTTGCCACCTGCTGACTGTAGAGCCCCATGGCCTTTACGAATTAATTATAGACTGTAGCCAGGAAGTTACAGCAGGCCTCAGGTGAGACCCAGTGCTGTGCTGGCTTCAGGTGTGACCTAGTACGGCCCTAGTCATCATGGCCACAGGGGTGCTTGTGTCACACCACCCACAGCTCCAAGTGGCTCAGAACAGAGAAAAAGATTCCATTCACTTGGGAGAGAGTAAGGGAAGAGAACAAGAGTCTCTGCCTGGTAACCCAGAGAATTCTTCTGGATCTTGCCCAAGACCATCAAGGTGGTACCTTTATGAGTCTGCAAGAACCCCAGCATTACTGGGCTTGGGATGCCCCCTAGAGTAGATACAGCTTAGATCATAACATGCAAATTCTTCCAAATATCTGGAAAGCCTACCCAATAAGGACAGCTAAAACAAGCCCAGACTGAGAAGACTACAATAAATACCTAACTTTTCAATGCCTAGACAGCAAAGAACATCTATAAACATCAACACCATCCAGGAAAACATTACCTTACCAAATGAACTAAATAAGGCACCAAGGACCAAACCTGGAGAAACAGAGATATGTGACCTTTGAGACAGAGAATTCAAAACATCTGTGTTGAGAAACTCAAAGAAATTCAAGATAACACACAGAAGGAATTCAGAATTTTATCAGGTAATTTAACAAAGAGATTGAAATAACTAAAAAGAATTAAGCAGGAATTCTGAAGCTGAAAAATGCAATTGGCATACTGAAGAATGCAAAAGAGCCTTTTAATATCAGAATTGATCAATCAGAAGACAGAATTGGTGAGTATGAAGACAGGTTATTTGAAAATACACAGCCAGAGTAGACAAAAGAAAAAAATAATGAAAAACAATGAGACATCCCTACAGGATCTAAAAAATAACCTCAAAAAGGAAAATCTAAGAGTTATTGGCCTTAAAGAGGACACAGAGTAAGAGATAGAGGTAGAAAGTTTAGTCAAAGGGATAATAATGATAGCTTCCCAAACTTAGAGAAAGATATCAATATCTGAGTACAAGAAGGTTATAGAACACCAAGCCAATTTAATCCAAAGAGTACTACCTCAAGGTATTTAATAATCAAACTCCCACAAGTCAAGGATAAATAAAAAATTCTAAAAGCAACAAGACAGAAATAAATAATATACAATGGAGCTTCAATACATCTGGCAGCAGACTTTTCAGTGGGAACCTTACAGGCCAGGAGAGTGGCATGACATATTTAAAGTGCCGAAGGAAAAAAATCTTTTCCCCTAGAATAGTATATCCAGCAAAAATATCCTTCAAACATGAAGGAGAAATAAAGACTTTCCCAGACAAACAAAAGCTGAGGGATTTCATCAACACTAGACCTGTCTTAAAAGAAATGCTAAAGAGAGTACTTCAATCAGAAAGAAAGAGATGTTAATGAGTGATATGAGATCATCAGAAGCTACAAAACTCACTGGTAATAGTAATTACACAGAAAAAAAAAAAACAGAATAGCATAACACTGTAACTGTGGTGTACAAACTACTCTTATTTTAAGTAGAAAGACTAAATGATAGACCAATCAAAATAATAGCTGCCAAACTTTTCAAAACATAGACAGTACAATAAGATATAAATAGAAGCAACAAAGAGTTAAAAAGAAGGGGTACACAGTTAAGGCATAGAGTTTTTTATTAGTTTTCTTTTTGCTTGTTTGTCAGTTTGTTCATGCAAACAGTGTTGTTATCAGCTTAAATTAATGGGTTATAAGATAGTATTTGTAGGCCAGGCGCGGTGGCTCACGCCTGTAATCCCAGCACTTTGGGAGGCCGAGTTGGCTGGATCATGAGGTTAGGAGATCGAGACCATCCTGGCTAACTCGGTGAAACGCCATCTCTACTAAAAATACAACAACTTAGCCAGGTGTGGTGGTGGGCCCCTGTAGTCCCAGCTACTCGGGAGGCTGAGGCAGGAGAATGGCATGAACCCGGAAGGCAGAGCTTACAGTGAGCCAAGATCGCACCACTGCACTCCAGCCTGGGTGACAGAGTGAGACTCCGTCTCAAAAAAAAAAAAAAGATAGTATATGCAATCCTCATGGTAACTTCAAATTAAAAAAACATACAATTGATACACAAAAAATAAAAAGCAAGAAATTAAATCATACCACCAGAGAAAACCACCTTCACTAAAAGGAAGAAGGAAAAAAAGAAAGAAGGAAGTAGAGACCACAAAAAACCAAAAAACAAACAACAAAGTTGCAGTTTTTGCATATCAATGATAACATTGAATGTAAATGGACTAAATTCTCCAATCAAAAGAGAGGAGAGTGGCTGAATGGATGAAAAAAGAAGACCCAATGATCCGCCTACAAGAAACACACTTCATATATAATGACACACATAGACTGAAAATTAAATAAGGCAAACACTGGCTTACCCAGATATATAAAGCAAATATTATTAGAGCTAAAGAGGGAGATAGGCCCCAATACAATAAGAGCTGGAGACTTCAACACCCTACTTTTAGCACTGGACAGATCTTCCAGGCAGAAAAATCAACAAAGAAACTTCAGACTTAATCTGCACTATATATCAAATGGGCCTAATAGATATTTACAGAACATTTCATTTAAAAGCTGCAGAATACACTTTTTTTTCCCTCAGCACATGGATAATTCTCAAAGAAAGACTATATGTTAGGTCACAAAATAAGTCTTAAAATATTCAAAATATTCAAATATACTTGATATGAAATATCAAGCATATTCTCTGACCACAATGGAATAAAACTAGAAATCAATAATAAGAGGAATTTTGGAAACCATACGAATACATGGAAATTAAACAATATGCTCCTGAATGAACAGTGGGTCAATGAGGGACATTAAGAATGAAATTGAAAAATTTCTTGAAACAAGTGATAATGGAAACATACCAAATCTATGGGATACAGCAAAATGGAATTGCAGTGAGCCAAGATTGAGCCACTGCACTCCAGCCTGTGTAACAGAGAAAGACTCCATTAAAAAAAAGTACTAAGAGAGAAGTATATAGCTATAAATGCATACATGAAAAAAGAAAAACTTCAAGTAAACAATCTATGCATTTTAAAGAACTAGAAAAGCAAGAGTAAACCAAACCCAAAGTTAATAGAAGAAAAGAAATAATGAAGATCAGAGCAGGAATAAATGGCATTGTAATGAAGAAAACCATACAAAAGATCAATGAAACAAAAAGTTGGTTTTTTGAAAAGTTAAACAAAACTGACAAACCTTTAGCCTAACTAAGAAAAAAAGAGAGGAGGCCGGGCACGGTGGCTCACGCCTGTAATCCCAGCACTTTGGGAGGCCAAGGCAGGTGGATCACAAGGTCAGGAGATTGAGGCCATCCTGGCAAACATGGTAAAATCCCCTCTCTACTAAAAATACAAAAATTAGCCGGGCATGGTGACATGTGCCTGTAGTCCCAGCAACTCAGGAGGCTGAGGCAGGATAATTGCTTGAACCCGGCAGAGTTTGCAGTGAGCCAAGATTGAGCCACTGCACTCCAGCCTGGGTAACAGAGTAAGACTCCATTTAAAAAAAAAAAAAAAAAAGAGGAGATCTAAATGAGTAAAATCAGAGGTGAAAAAGGAGACAGTACAACTGACACCATAGGAATTCAAAGGATAATTAATGGCTACTATGAGCAACTATATGGCAATGAATTGGAAACTCTAGAAGAAATGGAAAATTCCTGGACACATACACCCTACCAAGATTGAACCATGAAGAAATCCAAAATGTGAACAGATCAATAACAAGTAATGAGACTGAAGCCATGGTAAAAAATCTCCCAGTAAATTCATGGACTCCATGGCTTCACTACTGAATTCTACCAAACATTTAAAGAAAACCTAATACCAATGTACTCAAACTATCCTGAAAAATAGAGGAGGAAGGAATACTTCCAAACTCACTCTACAAGGCCAGTATTCCCCTGACATCAAAATTAGACAAAGATACGTCAAAAAAAGAAAACTACAGGCCAATATCTCTGATGAATATTGATGCAAAAATCCTCAACAAAATACTAGCAAACCAAATTCAACAATACATTAAAAAGATCATTCATCATGACCAAGTGGGGTTTATCCCTGGGATGCAAGGATGGTTCAACATATGCAAATCAATTGATGTGATACATCATATCAACAGAATGAAAAATAGATACCATATGATCATTTCAAATGATGCTGAAAAAGCATTTCATAAAATTCAACATCCCTTCATGATAAAAATCCTTTAAAAACTGGGGATAGAAGGAACATGCCTCAACATAATAAAAGCCATATACAATAGACCCACAGACCTACATCATGCTGAAAGGGAAACTGAAAGCCTTTCTTCTAAGATCTGGAAAATGATAAGGATGCCCACTTTCACAATTTTATTCAGCAAATACTAGAAGCCCTAACTAGAGAAATCAGATGAGAGAAAGAAATAAGAAATAAAGGGCATCCAAATTGGAAAGGAAGAAGTCAAATTATCCTTGTTTTCAGATTATATGATCTTATATTTGGAAAAACCTAAAGACTCCAGCAAAAAAACTTTAGAACTCATAGACAAATTCAGTAAAGTTACAGGATACAAATTCAGTAAAGTTACAGGATACAAAATCAACATACAAAAACCAGTACCATTTTTATATGCCAACAGTGAAGAATCTGAAAAAGAAATCAAAAAGTAATCCTATTTACAATAGCCACAGATAAAATTAAATACCTAGGAAAGAACTTAACCAAAGAAGTGAAAGATCTCTATAATGAAAACATAAAACACTGATGAAAGAAATTGAAGGTGACACCAAAAAATGAAAAGATATTTCATTTGTATGGATTGGAAAAATCAATATTGTTAAAATGTCCATACTACTCAAAGCAATCTACAGATTCAATGCAATCCCTATCAAAATACCAATGACATTCTTCACAGAAATAGCAAAAAAAACTCTAAAATTTATATGGAACCAGAAAAGACCGAGAATAGCCAAAGCTATCCTATACAAAACAACAAAACTGGAGGAATCACATCACCTGCCTTCAAATTGTAGTACAGAGTTATAGTCACCAAAGCAGCATGGTACTGGCATAAAAACAGACACATAGACAAATGGAACAGAATAGAGAACCCAGAAACAAATCCACACACCCACAGTGAACTCATTTTTGACAAAAGTGCCAAGAACATACACTGGGTAGAAGACAGTCTCTTCAATAAATGATGCTGGGAAAACTGGATATCCATATGCAGAAGAATGAAACTAGACCCTTGGCCGGGCGCGGTGGCTCACGCTTGTAATCCCAGCACTTTGGGAGGCCTAGGCGGGTGGATCACGAGGTCAGGAGATCGAGACCACGGTGAAACCCCGTCTCTACTAAAAAAAAATACAAAAAATTAGCCGGGCGTGGTGGTGAGCGCCTGTAGTCCCAGCTACTCGGGAGGCTGAGGCAGGAGAATGGCGTGAACCTGGGAGGCGGAGCTTGCAGTGAGCCGAGATCGCGCCACTGCACTCCAGTCCGGGAGACAGAGCAAGACTCTGTCTCAAAAAAAAAAACAAAACAAAACAAAAAAAAACTAGACCCTTATCCTTCTCTGTATACAAGAATCAAATCAAAATAGATTAAAGACTTAACTCTAAGACTGAAACTCTATGAAACTACTACAAGAAAACATTGAGGAAACTCTCCAGGACATTGGTCTGGGCAAAACTTTCTTGAGTAATACCCAGGCAAGCACAGGCAACCAAAGCAAAAATGGACTAGTGGGATCACAACAAGTTAAAACGCTTCTGCACAGCAAGGGAAACAATCAACAGTGAAGAGACAACCCACAGAACAGGAGAAAATATTTGAAAACTACCCATATGACAAGAAATTAATAACCATGTTATATAAGGAGCTTAGACAGCCTTAGAGGAAAAAAATCTAATAATCTGATTAAACAATAGGCAAAAGATTTGAATATAAATTTCTCAAAAAACATACAAATGACCAACAGGCATAAGAAAAGGTGCTCAACATCATTGATCATCTGAGAAATGCAAATCAGAACTACGATGAGATATCATCTTACCCCAGTTAAAATGGCTTAGATCTAAAAGACAGGCAATAACCAATGCTGGCAACAGTGTAGAAAAAGGGAACCTTTGTACACTGTTGGTGGGAATGTAAATTGGTACAAACACTATGGAGAACACTTTGGAAGTTCCTTAAAAAAACTAATATTGAGCTACCATATGATCCAGCAGTGAGTTTACCCAGTGGGTACATAGGTGTATATATTTATAGGGTACCTGAGATATTTTGATACAGGCATGCAATGTGTAATAGTCATATCATGGAGAATGGGGTACCCATCCCCTCCAGCATTTATCCTTTGTATTACAAACAATTCAATTACACTCTTTTAGTAATGTATAATTAAGTTATTACTGACTACAGTCACCCTGCTGTGCTAGCAAATACTAGGTCTTATTCATTCTTTCTAACTACTTCTAACCATCCCCACCTCCCCCACAATCCCCTACTACCCTTCGCAGACTCTGGCCACCATCGTTGGATGCGCTATGCCCATGAGTTCAATTGTTTTGATTTTTAGATCCCACAGATCTGCCACTGTAGAACCAAAGGCACTATAGACAATATGTAGACAAATACATGTGGCTGTGTTATAGTAAAACTTTCTATTACTTGCTTATACAGCACATATATCAGAGACCATACTCTCTTTTCTTTAGTCTGCTGTCAGAACACACTACATTGTATAGAATCCATTCTTTTTTTAAAAAAAAGTTTAAAAATTAAAATACTAAACAATTTTTCAACAAATGTAATGCATAATCATATTTTGTTCTAATTTATGTCCAATTCAGAAAATCGTAAGTGGGAAAAATGGAATATGGGGAAAAGAGAAAAAGGGAGAAAGAGATATACAAAATCATAAAGGTAAAAAAAAAAAATGGGGGGAAGAAATGCAAGAACAGGAACAAATGCAAACTTTAGGATGTAAAATCCCCAGGAACAGGGACATTTTCTGTCTTGTTCGGAGCTGCATTGCAGACACTACAATACAGCCTGATTCATGGTTTTAGCTTCTAAGGTAGTCTAGGGAGACAAATCTTTCCTAGCAGGAATAACAAGCCTTCATTCTAAGGATTAATTTAGATCATCAGACTATCTTCATTTTAAGTATTGTGGAAAACATTAGGAAGCAAAGTCCCTAATTATGTCTATAATTATGAAAAAAAATCATATTTTAAAAAGTCTTTGGTAGCAAGAAAGACTAATATACTCAAATACGGGAATGTTTTTCCACTTGTTTCTTTACTTATATCACTTGTTTTCTGTTTCTTTTAAGAAAGTAAACACTGCGTTTTTTAGTTTATTTGGTATATGTAGTTTTGCAAAATATGCATTTTTGTGCCTCTCTGTCTTTTTATTTCCTATTATTCCATTACTGTCTTTGCATTTGTATAGAGTCCATTCTAAGGAAAAGGTTCTTTTCTCTTCCTGCTTTACAGGTGTGTGGGTAGCTGATTTTATGTTTGAGCTCTTTTACATACAGAATTTAGGTATTCATTACTGCACTCTCTTACAGGCCAAGGTTTCATATCACTTGGAAACAGAAAATGAAGAGAGTGAGATGGTTGAGGGAGGAGGGTAATAAGTTTCATAACCATATTCTGAGAAGCCAGTTTGGCCTTAATGCATTAGCTCTCTCCCTTGCCCTCTTAACAGAAGACCACTAATGATTTTCCATTTATTCCCACAAACACTTTCTCCTTTTCATTCTTTATAGCTAAGAGATAATGTGAGCACATTTCTCTCTTGGGCATGCATAGCAGAGTTAGGGCATCTCTTTTTATTACTGGCCTCCATCCTGAACAGAGACAACCAATGCTAGTTTCACTGGACTTAAAAAAATCACATTCGTTATTTATGGACATGCCAATTTCTCCTTTGGATATAAGATGGTATGTTTGGAGCTTTTCCATTTCCACAAAATTTCCTTAGAAACATTTGCCCTGCAGAATAATATACTTGTATTGCAGATAAGAGTCTGGTATAAGGGTCATTCTGAAGGGTTTAACTAAATGCAAATAAACTGAAACTACCGTGTGCCACGTGTTAATTACATATAACTGGTATTTTCTATTGTAGAAAGGAAATAAGAAAAAAAAAATTTTACTCAATTCAGTGAGAAAAGCAATAACATGTAATGCAAAATCTATTGATATTAGTAGATCAATAATCGAATTATTTATTCAGAATCTAGTATATGTAGTTAAACTCTGCTCAATGTATATTTTTATTGTGTCCATATAAAAAAGCTACTTTTACCTAATCCTGAGCCTTATGTATCTTAGAGAATCTAAGCTGCACAGAACCATACAACTGACCATTAACACATAAGCAATAACATTTCTTGCAAAAAGGATTCCAGTTTTGGTTTTCTTTTCCATTTGCACTAAGCTATATTTTCTCTTATATCCCTCTGTATTTAATGTTGGATGCATCCATCTTTCCTTCTTTTTGATATATTTTTTGCTCCTGGATCACATGAAACCTCTTCTAATTACTTTCTTCATTTTAAATGCTCATTATTCATATCTGTTATGGAAAAATTAGAAAACACAGGTAGGAAAAGGGAGTATATCATTCAAAATTTCACTACTCAGTGATAACCACCGTTAAAATGTTGGTTCTTCCTGATCTATATATACTTTATACTTAAATATATAATTTTAAAGCATGGAATATGATTCCACATATTCTCCTGTAGTTCTGGTCTCACTCTGTCACCCAGGCTGGAGTGCAGTGGCACGATCATAGCTCACTGCAGCCTCGAACTTCTGGGCTCAAGGGATCTTCGTGCCTCAGCCTCCCAAGTGGCTGGGATTACTGTCATGAGCCACCACACTCAGGTTGTTTTTCTTTAAACACTTTTTTTATTGATAAATATAGACTCATATCCTAATTTTAAAGATTCCATAAAATTCCAACAGATGTATAAATGATAATTCAGTAAAACCTTTATCGTTGAACTTTTAGATTGCTTCATTGACAAAAATATCTCTGAAAAAAATCTTTGCAATATTTTTCATTCTATAGGATAGATTTCTAAAAGATAATTACTGAATTGAAAATATGTAATTTTTAAGGCTGTTGATGCATTTTGTCAAATTATTCTTCCAAATGGCTGCAACAATTACACTTCCACCTGGATTATGTAAAAGCACCTGCTTTCCCACTCCTCAGTGATACCCAGTATTTACACACTTATGCTAATTTCCTTCTAAGTAGCATCTTTTTATTACTAAGTGGTTGATATGGGTTTAAAAAGGACAAAGGGCTGGGCACAGTGGCTCACGCCTATAATCCAAACACTTTGGGGGCCCAGGAGGGAGGATCATTTGAGCGCAGGAGTTGGAGACCAACCTGGGCAAGAGAAAGATCCCATCTCTACAATCATTTTTTAAATCAGTTGGGTGTGATGGTGCACACCTGTGGTCCCAGCTACTTGGGAGCCTGAGATGGGAGGATCACATGAACCTGGGTGTTCAGTGAGCTGTGATCATGCCCTTGTACTCCAGCCTGGGTGACAGAGCAAGACCCTGTCCCTTTAAAAAAAAAAAAAAAAAGAAAAAAAAAGGCGAGGGGAGAGCTGGCAAGATGGCCAGATAAGAACAGCTCTGGTCTGCAGCTCCCAATGAGACCAAGGCAGAAGGCGGGTGATTTCTGTATTTCCAACTGAGGTACCCGGTTCATCTCAATGGTACTGGTTAGACAATGGGTGCAGCCCATGGAGGGCAAGCAGAAGCAGGATGGGGCGTTGCCTCACCGGGGAAGTGCGAGGGGCTGGAGAACTTTCTCCCCTAGCCAAGGGAAGCCCTGAGAGACGGTGCTATCTGGCCCAGATACTATGCTTTTCCCACGGTTTTTGCAACCCACAAACCAGGAGATTCCCTCCTGTGCCTACACCACCAGGGCCCTGGGTTTCAAGCACAAAACTGGGCGACTGTTCTGGCAGACACCCAGCTAGCTGCAGGAGTTTTTTTTGTACCCCAGTGGTGCCTGGAACCCCAGTGAGACAGAACCATTCACTCCCCCCGGAAAGGGGCCTGAAGCCAGGGAGCCAAGTGGTCTTGCTCAGTGGGTTGCACTCCCATGGAGCCCAGCTAGCTACGAACCACTGGCTTGAAATTCTCACTCCCAGCACAGCAGTCTGAAGTCAACCTGGGACAATCGCGCTTGGTTGGGGAGGGGTGTTCGCCGTTACTGAGGCTTGAGTAAGCAGTTTTCCCCTCACAGTATTAAGGAAACTACTGGGAAGTTCAGACTGTGCAGAACTCACTGCAGCATGGCAAAGCACCTGGGGCCAGACTGCCTCTCTAGATTCCTTCTCACTGGGCTGAACATCTCTGAAAGAAAGGCAGCAGCCCCATTCAGGGGCTTATAGATAAAACTCCCATCTCCCTGGGACAGAGCACCTGGGGGATGGGGCAGCTGTGGGCACAGCTTCAGCAGACGTAAATGTTCCTTCCTGCCGGCTCTGAAGACAGCAGTGGATCTCCCAGCACAGCGCTCAAGCTCTGCTAAGGGACAGACTGACTCCTCAAGTGGGTCCCTGACCCCCATGCCTCCTGAGTGGGAAACACCTCCCAGCAGGGATTGACAGACATCTCATACAGGAGAGCTCCAGCTGGCATCTGGCAGGTGCCCCTCTGGGACAAAGTTGCCATAGTAAGGAGCAGGCAGCAATCTTTGCTGTTCTGCAGCCTCTGCTGGTAATACCCAGGCAAACGGGGTCTGGAGTGGACCTCCAGCAAACTCCAGCAGACCTGCAGAAGAGAGGCCTGACTGTTAGCAGGAAAACTAAGGAACAGAAAGCAATACCATCAACATCAACAAAAAGGACACCCACAGAAAAACCCCATCCAAAGGCCATCAGCATCAAAGATAAAAGGTAGATAAATCCATGAAGATGAGGAAAAAACAGCACAAAAATGCTGAAAATTCCAAAGACCAGAATGCCTCTTCTCCTCCAAATGATCGCAAATCTTCTCTAGCAAGAGCACAAAACTGGGCAGAGAATGAGTTTGACGAATTGACGGAAGTAGGCTTCAGAATGTGGGTAAATAACAAACTCCTCTGAGCTAAAGGAGCATGTTCTAACCCAATGCAAGGAAGCTAAGAACCTTCATAAAAGGTTACAGGAACTGCTAACTAGAATAACCAGTTTAAAGAACATAAATGACCTGATGGAGCTGAAAAACACAGCACAAGAACTTTGTGAAGCATATATAAGTATCAATAGCTGTATCAATCCAGCGGAAGAAAGGATATCAGAGATTGAAGATCAACTTAATGAAATAAAGTGTGACGACAAGATTAGAGAAAAAAGAACGAAAAGGAACAAACAAAGCCTCCAAGAAATATGGGACTATGTGAAAAGACCAAACCTACAATTGATTGGTGTACCTGAAAGTGATGAGGGGTTGGGGGGCACAGGAGGGAGAGCATTAGGACAAATACCTAACGCATGCAGAGCTTAAAACCTAGATGACGGGTTGATGGGTGCTGCAAACCACCATGGCACATGCAGGTGACAAATCTGCACGTTCTGCACATGTATCCCAGAATTTAAAGTATAATTTAAAAAAAAAAAGGAAGAAAGACTAAGACTAGTATTATTTAGTAACTCCCTTAAGGATTATTGGTTGTTCCCCATTTACATCATGGAGCCCCACATCAAATCTCTAGCTCCTGTTAATATAAATCCATATATTTTATTATTCTTTTAGTTAAATTAAATGTATTAAGAATTGCTTGTTTTCAGCAAAGCCACTATTAAACCTCAAAATGTTATTCATTTCAAGATCCTGCAGCTACTAATCTAAAAAGCTTTTAACTAAGTCCCTAAGGCTGAATATTGGCATCCTTTCTCAGTGGTTAAATAAAATAAGCAACAAAGTAAATAGGCTTAAATTGAGCTGCCAGTTTAAGACTTGGGATTTCTATCATCTTCTGACAGATTTGACCCAGCTATTTTTTGACTTCTAATTACTTCTATACAGGTGATCCTTCTCCAGTGTTCAAAATAGAGATTGCCAGAAAATTTTCTTCAGCTGAATCCTCAGCACCTTGATAATGTAAGAAAAAAGGGAGAAAATTCTGTGGACTTTCCTGGTCCCAGTTGTGGTTTAAAAAAATAATAACAGAATGTTAAAAAGAGAACTATTCTATCTCAGTTTTGATGAATGTGGTACATAGCAGATATCAAACTTGACGTAAAGCCTAAAATGGGGTTGAGAGAGTGGATATAGAGAGAGAGGATTTGGAAAGAGATTTCTTTGGAGAAAGCATGACTTTGCTGTAAGACTCCATCCTATCCCATCCAAAATGAGGGGAAAGTTTATCTTGGTTACCTTAAGCTTACTGATGGGGCATTCACTGGCCTTGATGAGAGCTTTACATTATGCTTTAAAGCTGGAAGACACTTGCCCTGACCCTCATGCAAGAAAGATAAAGCAGCCTTCAGGTGGAGAATAAAAACTGCCACATTGCAATGGGCCAGCACTCCCAGAGTTTGTCAGGGCAAGGGACGAGTGCCTGTTCCCTATGGTCTTGCTATGAGCCACACAAAAGGGAAGGGCAGATTGGACTCATGTTAAGTCCGATCAAGAGAAGTATTTGAGAGGGTGAAGAATCGGCCGTAGAGATAACTGGAAAGCCAGGGGCTGGGGATAGCGAGGTGGGATGGGGCTGGGTTGTGAGTCAAAGGCGGGGTGGTGAGTCCATTCCCAACATCAAGAAAGCTGCATTGAAATACCACAAAAGTAGCCATAAAAGCAAGTCCTCTTGAAACACCCAGATCATGATGCTATCTGGTAAAGGTCAGAAATGGCAGCTAGCTTGTCGGGAAGGAGAATGAACAGAGCAGAAATGCATGTCCTTCCCTGGAGGATGCAGGTTCACCACCTAGAGGTAGTCCTACCTTTTAATATGTATTAGGTTGGTGCAAAAGCAATTTTAATGGCAAAAGCCGCAATTGCCTTTGCACCAACCTAATATATAAGGGAAAATTGATATCTTGGACTGGACATCTTTAACATGTGAATCCAGACTGATTTTGGAACTTAAAGATACAGACCTGTCTATTGAGGCCTGGCAGACACAGTTTTATCCAGGAAAAGGAAAATATTTTCTCCCTGGAAAACAAAAAAGTATTCCAGGGGACAACGGCAGACTTACTGATAGCTAGCTTCCTAAGTACCAAGCAGTCTTCTAAATGCTTTGTCAGTGCTAACTCTTTTAATCCTCACCACACTCCGGGGAGGCAGATATTATTTTTAACCCCATTTTGAGGACCTATGAGGATGCTGAGGTACAAAGAGTTTAACTAATTTGACAAAGGTCACAGAGCTAGTAAATACCCAAGTTAGGATTAGATATTTAGCAATCTGATTCCATCGAGCTCCAAAGTTGGATGCATTCATTGAAAATTATGTAGTGAAATAACTGAAACTCCTCATGGCCATTTTAGAGGAAAAAGTGCTTCGGGGCATTAGGAATCATGAACAATCTATCCTCACTCCTTGGCACATAGTATAAGCAATCTCATTAATTGCCTGGGGGTCCTTACCTTCCAGTGATCACTAACCTAGGGAGCAAAGATCATGTTTCCAAAATTAAGCTGTAAGCTTCTTGCAATTAATGAGAGACAATTTCATCCTTTTTTTGCATAAATGTTGCATATGTAGGACCATAATAATCATCTGTGGTGATAACATGTGAATTTAAGGAGATTTCATGGGAAAAGACAATTATTTTTCTGCTAGTGATTTAAACGATTCAAGATAGGTTTTGAGTGAATTGTGAACATAGGCTTGATCTAAAGCCGGTGAAATATGCCCTGCATTTTCCATATTTTCTATTGCTACCTGGGATCTAATATTTACTGGGGTAGAGAGAAAGCCAACAATTACCAAGCATCTTTTATATACCAGATGATTTCTTTGTAGGTTATTACCTTATAGAATTCTCACAAGAAAGATAATTGAAGTAATTGCCAGTATCTCCATTTGGCCGATTTTAACAATAACTAACATTAGTTGAGCACTTCCCCTGTGCCAGGCACTATTTTAATTTTTAAGTTAATTCATTGATCCCTGCAATAATGTTATGAATTATTATTTATCTCATTTTACAGATGGGGAAACTGGAGCATTCACAGGTTAAAAACTTCCCCAATATTTTGCCATTTAGGACACGGCAACGTGGGTATTTGAAACCAGGAAGTCGCCGGGCGAGGTGGCTCAGCCAGGCGTGGTGACTCACACCTGTAATCCTACCAGTTTGGGAGGCCAAGGTGGGTGGATCACTTAAGGCCAGAAGTTCAAGGCCAGCCTAGCCATCATGGCAAAACCCCATTTCTACTAAAAATACAAAAATTAGCTGAGTGTGGTGGCAAGCGCCTGTAATCTCAGCTACTTGGCAGGCTGAAGCACAAGAATCGCTTGAACCCAGGAGGCAGAGGTTGCAGTGAGCCAAGATTATGCCACTGCACTCCAGCCTGGGTGACAGAGTGAGACTCTGTCCAAAAAGAAAAAAAAAAAAGCTCATGAACCCAGGAATTCTGCAGCAAAGCCCATATGTTCACCTATACTTCCTCACAGATGAAGTAAACTGGAATTCTGGATATTCAGGATATGTTCATATCTAAGGGTCCTAGTAAAAGATGAAGGCTGGATTTGAAATCTAGTCCCTTGGACTTGTGTGCTTTTCTGTACACTCTCTCTTCCTGATCTAATGGAGTCACCCCACCCACACTTCCCCCAAAAGAACATACAGCTTTACTCCTAGGTCTCCTATTTGGGATTTCTATTTCAGTATCTTGAACATTGCAAAGACTATTCTGGTCATCTTCTCCTTGTACATTTATGAGTCAGAGATGCTAGCAGAACTTAATAAAAACTTCCCTTGTTCTTGGTTTTATATACAATAGAAAATTGTTAGTGTTCTGGGTCTCAGGAGCAGAACTTCACTTCCACTTTTAATCAACACCTACATAGACTTAGAGTTCAAACTCTTAGCTGGTGTCCTAAATCAGACATAATCCACTGTTTAATAATCAAGGCCTGTCTTAACTAGATTGAGGGGAAAGAACTTGTCTTGTTCTTCTTCATATCTGCTATAGCCATGTGCCTCTGTTGTGAGACTGGTTGAGAAGACATGGAATCTAGAACCAAGTGGAGTGGCATCATGAACTTAACTACAGAGCAGATTCCAAGAGATGGCCAAGAATCTGCCTCGCAATGTCCTAAGGGAACAACTGATATTCAGAATATTTAACAACCAGAAGGAACTCCCAACCAATCAGAATGGGCACCAGCAGCTAAAATGTATCATTGTGTGATGACTGAATATTCTTCCTGCCTAAAAGTGATACTAGTTATGGCATACTACTTAGGAATACTAGCTCTGGAATTAGGTGACCTGACTTGAATCATTCTGCTATTTAACCTTAGGGCAATTTTCTTTGCCTGTCTGTACTCAATCCGCTTATCTTTAAAAAGCATGTCAAAATAGTACTTTATAGGGCTGTTATAGGGCAGTCATGAAAATTAAGTAAGCTAGAATAGACTAAGCACTTCGAATTATGCCAAACACACAAATGCTCAGTAAATATTGGTTATTGTTAATTTCTCTCAACTACAGGATCCAATCCGTGCAAGTAGCCCACCAGACAGAGGTGAAACCTGCAGTCAGATTATCCAGAGATGTCCAGTGTCTGACCATTGTGAAGCAAAACCCCTGCAGGTCAGTCAAATAGGGACATATTCTTAGCCATAGGAATAGGCTGGCTAGGTCTAGGAACAAAGGCATCTTACTCAAAAGGTTTCCTCCAGGTTCAGCAGATGCTGGGCTTAAAGCAACAAGATTTACTCCAGAATCCCCCCACTGATGAGGGTGAGGCATGTGGCAAGGTCTTCTAACACAAACTTGAGGACTGGGTGGGGTGCTGATCTTTCAGCTGATCATTATTGACGTCTATAGCTAAGAAGAGCTGGAGAGACAAGGACCTCCCTAAATTTCCCTACAAATTTAGATACCCAAGAGGACAGTGTTGATGATGTTGAAAGAATCATTTAGTTATTCATCCCATTAAAACATTTTCTTGAGGGCTTATTATGACCTAGGCACTGTGCTATTCAGAAAAGAATAAGGCTAACAATGCTCCAAAATGAATTGTATGCCATATTCCAAATGTATCATCTTTTAAAGCTTGTATTGACAGCCTAGAAAGGTAAACAGCTTTACTTTGTTAGGGAGCTTCTAGTTTCTACAAATTTGTTTGTCTAGTATCCGAGATATCAGGGTAAGAAATATTTAGATTGTAAATTTCACACTCTGACCCCAAAGTTCTCAACACAAAGCAGTACCTAACCTTCTAACACTTCGAAATTTCAATCAAAGAGCTGGGGTTTGAAAAAAAGCTTTAAAAAAGCTCCTCCTCCTTGAGAGTGCTAGTAATGTAGGGCAGATGTGATGAGTGAAGCAGGAAGAAAAATGTCCATCTTAGCACAGTTCATTTCTTCCCTCAGAAAGATAATGACATACTGATTTTTTATTTCTCTAAGGTGAGAGCTAAAAGGTCTTAGAAAATAAACATGTAGTGCCTCTGTGGAGAAAACCTTTGTTCATCTCTTTGGCTTCTCTCTCCTTTTTTTGGTGAGAAAGTATTTTTTTAATCATGTGGTCTAGGAGGGAGTGTGTACTCTGCCTCTGTAGGTTCTAGTTTCATAATGGAGCCAGAGAGGTCGGAGACAAAGCAGATGCAGGATTCAGAGCTTCAGGCCAGAGGTATCTGCAAGAGCCAGCACAGCACCCACCAGTTCAGTTTCATGAAATTGAATTTTCCCACAGTGATAGATGCTTTAGAAATACAGGACCCCAGGTCAGCACTACTCAACACACACACACACACACACACACACACACTTTGTGCCTTTGTTCTTAATCCTTGAAATAGAGAGTAAAAGGTACATACCTAATTGAAAAAAAATTTCTCTTCCTTTAGGCTCTTAATAAGCTGATTATCTCTTACTTGAAGGAGCAAATGCCGTCATTTTCATAGTGTCATGCAGCAAATGGCCTCCCAGCAGGCGTGTAGTAGCTCAGCTTGAAACACAGCTGGTATTAGGTTCAAGAAGATGAAATTGAGAACAGGAGTTCCATCTCCACCTTTAATCAGTGGCTCTCTGCAGCACCCACCTCAGCAGGTGGTCTGCGTTCTGTACTCACTTTTTCTCCCACTTGAGGGAAAGTGGAAGGTGGTAATGAGAAGAGAAAGAAGACAACCACAGGTGGCCAGTGGCCCAGCCATCCTGGGACTATCACTTCCCTTTATTGTCTGCCCAACATACACATACTTTGCTTTTCTAATTCTAACTCTATGAACTTCCCTGGAGTTGGGCCCTGGCAACAGATGTGCTAAAAGTTTTTAAATCCATTCTAAACATCACAGTGCCCTGAGCAAAATAGTTACCCCAAAAAATCATAAAGATAGAGAACAGAAACATGAGGAAATCCAAGCTCACAATATCCAAATCCTATTCACACGTTCAAACAAGTATTTGAGTATTAAATATCTATTGAGTGACCACTACAGGACAGACATGGATGGCCTTCACAAAAGTGAGGAAAATAGTGATAGCTCATGCCCCAATTAGCTTGCATAGGAGAGACAGAACATAGGTCAAATGAGTGCATATTGCAACAATGTTTAGTGCTAACAAGGAGAAGTTCAAAGTGCCATAAAGGAAATTTTAGAAGAATTTTATCTGGACTGAGGGGAGATGTACAGGATGAAGAGGAGTTACTAGAGGTGGAGGATGGAGGGAAGAGGAGCGTGCATTTCCAACAGACAATGCAGCACAGGCAAATGTCCTGTGGTGGGAAGCAGCACCTGAGAACTGTAGGCAGGATAGAGTGGCCGGACCACTGAGGGCTGTGGGGAAATGGTATGAGATAAGGCTAAAGGGTTTTGTATCCTATGTTAAGGACCTGCGACTCAATCCTAGAAGTAGTGGAAAACCATTGAAGATTGTTTTTTGAGGGGAAAGGGGAAATGTTTTGCATTCTAGCAAGCTCTCTCTGGTTGCTTTAGTG
Organism: Nomascus leucogenys; assembly: GCF_006542625.1. Taxonomy (NCBI): domain Eukaryota; kingdom Metazoa; phylum Chordata; class Mammalia; order Primates; family Hylobatidae; genus Nomascus; species Nomascus leucogenys. The sequence continues at coordinate 45,166,230 of NC_044385.1, read as the reverse complement.
AAAATAAACTAGAGGCAGCCAAGGATACAGAGAATAGTTAGGTGGTTTCTGAAGAATTCCAGGCAAAATGGATGGTGGCTCTGGCTAGTGCTGACAGTAGAGATGGAGAGAGGTAAACAGAGCTTAGATGACTTTAAGAAGTAATTGGTATATTATTTTGGTATTCACAACTCCAATAACCATTTTTTACTCATTCATTCATTTAAAAAATCATTTCTGAAATGCCTGCTATGAGCTAGACTGTGAAAGAATAATTAAAATGAATAAAGATACAGTTCTAATTGGAAGACACTGCAAGAGTCCACTTAGCAGAGCAGTCAAGGACATGGTTTTGGAGTCAGATAAATACTGGCTTCAATTCTGATCATGCTTTTAACCAGCTGTGTATCGGGGGGCAGGTCAAAGACCCTGAGCCACTTTCATAAATGGAAATAAATGGTACCTACCTCATAGGGTTGTTGTAGGATAAAATGAGCTAATGCACATCAAATTAATGACAAGATGATTGCATTTAGAACATCTGGAAATATTTTTTGGGGATAGGATTTTTCTATTTTGCTCAGGCTGGTCTCAAAATCCTATGCTGAAGTGATCCTCCCGCCTCAGCCTCCAGAGCAGCTGAGACCACATGCGTGCACCACCACACCCAGTATAGAACATTTTTAATACAGAAAAGGTAGCTATTTTTCTAGGCTGTTAACAATTAAAGAATCAAAGATACACAGACGTTGGTGCATTTGCAAATGTAATGATTTATTGGAAGGATACATGGATGTAAAATGGATACTTGGAGAGCCCATTCTAGTTGGGTAACATGAAGACCCTGTAAGCCAGCCACCTATCCTAGAAGTTGTGCTATACTTCACACATCCTCTGTCCCAGATGTGTAAACTGGTAGAGAAGACACCAGCAACACAACCTGTGTTATATAAATATCTCCTTCCATATCCTCTGTAAACATTAGTCACAACATCCACTCACGTCTGTTATGGCTGCAAACAATATTATTACTTCCATCACTCAAAGGTAGCTATGGACTAACACATAGGCTAAAACCTATGCTAGCATACTGATTTGACCTGCAAAACTTTGCTATTGTTATCTTTCTTATAAATAAAACACTGTAGCAATGAATAACATTTTATATATAACTGCTAACAACTTTGAGCAATTCTGTCTTGGATGCTGATGCATCGATGAGTAGATTGACATTGTTGACTGGCTGGTTGAAGTCAGACCCCCTCTATGTTTTGAGCAAGGAATCATTGAAGAAAACAAAGTTACCTTAGAAAAACTCCCTCCACCAACTTCTACTCCATTCAAAAGCTTTTAGAGGAATTCATGTATATCAAAGTAACCACAGAACATTTCAGAATAAATAAAACTAATTTTGAAAGCAGTTTGAAAATCCTTGGAGCAATGGTACTGCCTATACTTGGTGTAGAAATGTTTATCAGGAAAAGAAGCCATCTGAAGTCCAAAGTTAAATAAACACTTGAACCAATAAAATCCATGCAGAAAAAAAATCTGCCAAAAGGAACATTTGTATATAAGGAAATTATATAAGCATTTCATAATTTATAGTTTCATTTTCTTTAACTTTATTTTAGTGATTAACTTTGGATTTAGTATGTTTTCAATGGAGTCTCAGAAACAGATCACAGATTTTAACCTTGATCCTGTAGGAGATAAGGGTTCTACTCACAAAGGCACACTTGTGACCACCACCGAGAGAAAATTTTAAGGCAGTGGTTTTCAAGCTGTTCTCAGTATCCTAACAAATTCTTCAGAGATGTCTCAAGGCTGCCATGGGGGTGGGCAGGCTAGGAATTCCCCAGGTGAGTACAGCAAACTCTGGTCCCAATACCAGTGTCATCTGTTTTATTTGCTGGTCTTCAGCACTCAATTTCACTTGGAAAAAGTTTGCTATTCTTTTTATTTTTTATTTTTTGAGACAGGATCTCACTGTGTCGCCCACGCTGGAGGGCAGTGGTGTGATCACAGCTCACTGCAGCCTTGAGTTCCTGGGCTCAAGCCATCCTCTCACCTCAGCCTCCTGAGTGGCTGGAAATACAGGTGCATGCTGCCATACCAAGCTAATTTATTTGTTTTACATTATTTTGTAGAGGGGCAGGTGTTGCTTTGTTGCCAAGACTCATCTCGAACCCCTAAGCTTGACCAATCCTCCCTCCTCGGCCTCCCAAAGTGCTGGGCATATGGATGTGAGCCACTACACCCAACCAACTGCTTTAAAAAAAATTTTTTTTGAAAAATCATAGAACTAAGATTTCTGAAAAATACAGGTAAGGAGGCTGTCAGCTGCATGTCCCCAAAGCCTCAGATCTTTTTTTCCTCCATAACCATTCTCTTTTCTTTCTGTTATTCTTCTTGTCTTTCTTTCATCCTTTAGTTTTTTTCTTTCTCTTTCTTCTCCTCCTTTTCCTACCACTTCTCTATGATAATAAAACACTTATTCAGTATTTAATAGCAGTGGAAAGCCTTGCTAATGATTTTTTTTGTATTCCACAAATATCGATCTCCGAAGATGTTTGCTGCTGGAAATTTAGCCTTGTTGTATTCAAGAAGATGCAGGTGCAAAAGATGTTAATGTGCACAGAAGCAAAGCAGCTATTAAAATAGGTTAGTAGAGGTTGGGCATGGTGGCCTAAGCCTGTAATCCCAGCACTTTGGGAGGCCAAGGCAGGCAGACCACAAGGTCAAGGGATTGAGACCATCCTGGCCAACGTGATGAAACCCCATCTCTGCTAAAAATACAAAAATTAGCTGGGCGTGGTGGTGTGTGCCTGTAGTCCCAGCTACTCGGGAGGCTGAGGCAGGAGAATCGCTTGAACCCAGGAGGCAGAGGTTGCAGTGAGCCAAGATCAGACCACTGCACTGCAGCCTGGCGACAGAGCAAGATTCCGTCTCAAAAAAAAAACAGGTTAATAGAATGGGGGTTACCAGAGAAATTTACAGCAAGGTTCTAGAGTCAGGCTACCTGGGTTAGCAATATTCTCACCCAGCCATTTACTAGCTGTGTGATCTTGGGAAGGTTTCTTGATCCGTGAGCCTCAGTTACATTATCTATAAAATGAAGATGATATTATTCTCTACGTCATCTGTCTATTGTGAAAAATAAATGAGTAAAAACACACAAAAAAGCTGAGGACAGTACTTAGCCTGTGGTAACTATTCAATGAGTGTGTGTTTGTGTGTTTTAAATGTAAGATGTTTTAAACACAAGAAAGCCTGGTCATAGTAAAGAATTCTGGGAATCAGTGATATATAAGCTGAGTTTTGAAGAATGACCAGATAATTATCTTCAACAGACAAAGAGGGGGAAATGATGTTTCAGGAAGTGGGACCAACATCCCAAAGACCCTAGAGAGAAAGAACGCGTCATTCACTGGCTGCTAATACGAACAATAACAGTAACCAGAACACTGCTAAAACATGAAAAGCACAAAGGTATAGAACGAATATTCTCCTTTAATTCCTTTATTTTAGAGTAATAGCTGAATAATTTGATGGTTTCTTTGTAGACTCTTTGTAAAGCCTAGATTTTAGAGCGGTGAGTTCATTTTTAAAATGCCTCATAACCTACTTGTTTTTCTGGCTATAAATTAATTATGAACATTTGTCCATGTCATTATTCTTCCACAACACAATTTTAATAGCTACGTAGCATTCTATAATATCTATAAAACTTAAGGGTATTTCAGTTTATAAATAGCATACTACTTCATACATTTTTAACACATATTAAATATTTTCTTTGAATAATATCTTAGAATTGGAATTGCTGGGTTAAGGAGTATGACCATTTTAGGGTTTTGATATATATGTCCCGTCAAGATACCCTTCGGAAAGATCATTTATAAATAGAGAATGTTTTGATTGTCCTTTTTGGTAACGCAAGCACTTGCTAAAGGATATGCATCTCTCCAAGAGTAAGAAATTTTAGGCCAAGCGCAGTGGCTCCTGCCTGTAATCCCAGCGCTCTGGGAGGCCGAGGCAGGTGGATCACGAGGTCAAGAGATTGAGACCATCCTCACGAACATGGATGAAAACCCGTCTCTACTAAAAATACAAAAATTAGCTGGGCATGGTGGCACGTGCCTGTAGTCCTCACTACTTGGGAGGCTAAGGCAGGAGAATCACTTGAACCCTGGATGCCGAAGTTGCAGTGAGCAAAGATCGCACCACTGCACTCCAGCCTGGCAACAGAGTGAGACTCCGTCTCAAAAAAAAAAAAAAAAAAAATTATGGGTGAAAACTGAGTGCATATATAACAGAGTGCATATATAATATGCAATTAATTAATTGTAGGACATAGCAATTAATCTCATGTCCAGAGAAAAAGATAAGACAAAAGCATGAGTTCTGGAAGATTAAGATTATCATGGGTTTTTGCTTGGCACTCTGCCAGCAGGCAAAAGGAGAACGAAGTGGCTCTGCTTTCAGATATTTACTGTTTTGTTGTATTTCTGGTAATATATTTCTTTCATAAGAAAGTATTCCTTCTATTTGGTAAACTGATTTACATCACCCCGAGTCCATTCCCATTAGTGACTACAGTACTGTCTGCCTTATTCCTGCTCACTTCTCACTTTCATTGGAACTGTGTATGAAAATGGATTTCCACCTTTGCTATTAGGTAGGTCTTAGAACTAAATCAATTTTTTTTTTTTTTTTTTTTTTTTTTTTTAGTAAAAAGCACTTTTGCAGCACAAGGTGGAAATTCAGTGAAGACCATACTGGAGGTTGGTGGGATGAGGAGGTTCTAATATGTGTTAGGCTTTTACTATAGACCATCCATTCGCATACATACAGCATTTAATCCCCCAATAACTCTCTAGGTAATTATTATTATAACTATCACCATGTTACCAAAGGTGTAATTGAAACTCAAAGACATTAAGTGATTTAGTGATCACGCTGCAAATAACTATCAGAGCGGGCATTCTGACCTCACTCTGCTGGTTGCCAAAGCCCAGCCTGCTTCCACTGCCTCCAAGAAATAGAAACACCCCAGACGAGAATTCCTCACAAGCTCAACTGGGCACGGTGGCTCACGCCTATAATCCCAGCACTTTGGGAGGTGGAGGCCGGAGGATTACTTGAGGCCAGGAGTTCGAGACCAGACTGACCAACATGGCAAAACCCCATCTTTACTAATAATCCAAAAATTAGCCAGGCATGGTGGCATGTGGCTGTAGTCCCAGCTACTTGGGAGGCTGAGGCATGAGAAACACTTGAACCTGGGAGACGGAGGTTGCAGTGAGCAGAGATCGTGCCACTGCACTCCAGCCTGGGCGACAGAGCTAACCTCCATCTCAGAAAAACAGAAAAAAAAAAAAGAACTCCACACAAAAAAAGAACTCCTAATTCTAGGAGATATTTCAGGGGATTTTCAATTTTCCCATTGTTCCTTGGGATAATCAAGAAGCCTAGATTGACATATTAAAACAAATACTTGGTCTAAAAAACAAAGACCCAAGAAAGAAGAGATTTGGTGCTTTGAGAAAGGCCAAGTGACAAAAGCAACAGGGAACCTGGCACAGAGTAGGTGTTCAGGTGTTCAGTTACTACCTGTTTGTTAAATGAGACATTGCAAAGTACAGATTGTTTTCAGATCGCTGCTTTACTCTTTTCTTTCTCCATGATACCACCAGCCGGCCTCTCATTGGGATGATAAATGAAATTAGAATATGATTGGGCAGTTGGTTTCAGATCCTAGCTTCAAGGCTTCTGGCTAGAGTCCTGTGTAGAACTTCAGATCAATCTTGGCCAAGACAAATCATTTGCATTTGAAACCCAGAGCTCAATGGACTGTCTATGAGTGTGTGTGGTGTTATTTAGGGGAGGGGGGCAGTAATGTTCAGATTAGGATGTGTGAGGAGGACACTTGCTTCCTGATGCTACTCTTTACAGTATAGGGAGACTTCTTCTCTGGGTTGCCTCCCCAGGCTGAAGGACTGTGTTGAGCTTTGACCTTAAACTATCCTTCTTGTTCCCAGGACCTCGACTTCCCTCTGAACCTAGGCTACATCCTTAAGAAGGAAATGGAAGTCCGAAACAGACTTCCAAGAGGCGGGGTTTCACCATGTTGGCCAGGCTGGTCTCGAACTCCCGACCTCAGGTCATCTGCCCACCTCAGCCTCCCAAAGTTCTGGGTTTACAGGCGTGAGCCACTGCACCCCGCCCTTTTGACATGTTTTGTGCCCTAAAAAACCACTAGATGGGGATCAAAGGCAAGTAATTCATCATCACGGGTGTTGAAAGCTTAGGAGCCAATAAAATTTACTAAAGTGATGGAGGAAGGGCACTACAGATGAAGACCCTCCCTAATCTAAAAATAAAATATTGCAACAGGGGACAGAACTTTAGAGCGCATGCAAAGCGGGCAGTGGCAGATACTTTGTATATATCAATGCTAGTGTCACAGAGGTTGTAAACTCAAATGCCTTTGTACCAGGCCCTCAGTTAATGTAGGAAGTTGTAAAACACCTGTCTCTGACACTTGTAAACCGTTGTTTTACAACTGAGTACAAGGTATGTGTGTCACGGAGTGTATATGCCTGATGTTCAAATGGAAGAAAAAAATGAATGAGCATTTTCTTTCCCTAAATTTTTCACTGGAAGAATTAGGAAATGGGGATAGTCTTCTCATGTACTCTTATACATATTCAACAGACATATTTTAGCTCAATGAAAAGATTCGAGAAGCCGAAGTGGCAGATCGCTGGAGCCAGGAGTTCAAGAGCAACCTGTGCAACATGGTGAAACCCTATCTACTACTAAAAATACAAAAAATTAGCCATATCTGTAGTCCGAGCTACTCAGGAGACTGAGGTGGGAGAATCACGCGAGTCCAGGAAGTCAAGGCTATGGGGAGTCACAATTGTGCCACTGCACTCCAGCCTGACAGAGCAAGATCCTGTCTCAAAAAAATTCAGTGGCTCACACCTGTAATTCCAGCACTTTGGGAGGCCGAGGTGGGCGGATCACGAGGTCAGGAGTTTGAGACCAGCCTGTCCAAAATAGTGAAACCCCATCTCTACTAAAAATACAAAAAATTAGCAGGGCGTGGTGGCAGGCGCCTGTAATCCCAGCTACTTGAGAGGCTGAGGCAGGAGAATTGCTTGAACCCAGGATCTGGAGGTTGCGGTGAGCCGAGATCATGCCGTTGCACTCCAGCCCGGGCGACAGTGTGAGACTCCGTCTTAAAATAATAAATAAATAAATAAATAGAAATAAATAAATAAAAGACTAAAGAATTCCTCATGCAAAATCAACTTAAGCAAATTATTTATTTTCATAGGCTTAGATTAGACACTGAACCACAGCAGGGACAATTGAGAAAGTTGTGTAATTATGGAATTAAGCATCCTACATGTTTTTCATTTGGTGAGTACCTAAGTCATAAGTGAACAAAGTGGCAGAAAATGGCATGCCAATATCTTCAACATTTTTGTTTAATTAAAATTGTTTTTGCTATTGTTTAATCTCTGTATTATGGAATTTGTCAAATACAAAAGCAGAGAAAATAATATAATGAAATCTCAGGTGCACAACAACCAATTTCAACTAATGTCAACATTTTGCCATTATTTTTATTTCATCAGTACTTACCTCCCCCCATCAACATACACACAAAAAATTGTCTTTTATTTTGCTAGACTATATTAAAGCAAATCTCAGAAATAGAATTAGTTCACTATAAGTACCCCACTATGTATGGCTGACAGACAGGGCCTTTGACTTTATCATAACCTAACGCTGTTATTACACCCAACAAAATTTTTTTTCAATTTCCTAACATCATGTAAATCCCAGCCTATGACTGATTTTTGCTGGTAATCTTTTTATAATCAAAGGTCCACATATTGAATTTTATCAACATGATTCTTAAGTCTCTCTTAATATATAGAAGTTCTCCCCCTTTCTTTGTTTTCTTATCATTTATCTGCTGAAGAAAGCAAATCATTTGTCTTGTAGAATTTCTCACATTCTGGATTTGGCTGATTGCATCATCATGGTGGCATTTAACGTCTTCTTCTATGCTTTGTAATTCTTGGTATTTAAGGTGAAATCCAGAGCAGAGGTCAGCAAACTGTAGGCAGGGGGTACCAGCTGCCTGTTTTTGCACATAACATTTCTTTGGAACACAGCCACACTCATTTCTTTATGTGTTGTCTATGGCTGCTTTCAGGCTACTACAGCAGTTAAATAGTTGTGACAGAAACCATATGGCCTCTAATGCTGACAATATTTACTATATGGCCCTTCAAGAACAAGTTTGCCAGCTCCTGATCTAGAGGTTTGAATAAACTCCATGGCTTCTCTGAGTTCCAAACAAATTCCTTCATCCCCCCCATTGTGTAGCAGCAATACCAGCATCTCATAGGAATTAGGGTTCAATATACCAACAAGCTCAGCCACTTTATGTGCTTGATGGGTTATGCACATGGGGAGCCCCAAGGGGCCAGGTGGCAGTCATGGCTTCCAACTTATAACACTGCGTACAGGCGTGTCCTAGAGGAGGCATTCTCACTCCTGTGAGAAACAGGACCTGAAAGTAAAGAGTCACTGAAAGTAAAGAGGTGACACTTGCTTCCATCTCTTGTTTCCTGGATCCATATATTCTAGCTATTGAGGGTACACCATCATGTATTAGCCACTGATCTGTTTCACACGTGCTGGACATGCCTGGATGATGCTATCCCAGTGCTATTGCTTTAGTCTAGCCTTCCCAAGCTCATGCCAGTGCTACTTGGGCATCCACTTCTGAGTACTAAAGTAATTAGTATAATCAATGAATCCTGTGGTCATGTGCTCATTGTTGCACTCCCTTTTCAGCAGTGTGTTATCTTAGTCTAAAAAAATGTTGTATTAGATACCATACAGCAGGTTATGACTTCCACAAGCTGTCAGAACACGTTGCTGGCACAGATACTGCAGACAGCAAAGTCACACCATTCTTGCAGTAGGTATGAACTCCTGTGAAGACAAATTACTCATCACTCCACATTAAAAAGTGTCCAAAAAATGTCCAAAGTGAACACTCCACCCGCTGGCTAACTGGTCCAGGTTGGTAAATTCTGTAAACACAATTTGAAGGACTGGCTATATAGTTTGAGAGGCCCTGTGCAAAATGAAAAGGGGTGTGTGTGTGTGTGTGTGTGTTTGTGTGTGTGTGTGTGTACAACCCCACCACACACACATGCCTTTTCATTTTGCACAGGGCCTCTCAAACTATATAGCAATGAAAAGGTGTGGGGAGGATTGTTACACACGCACCCCTTTTCATTTTGCACAGGGCCTCTCAAACTATATAGCCAGTCCTGTTGCTGGTCTCCCTCAGAATTGGAAATAGGTCAACCCTGGAGAGAAAAAATCTATGCAGTTGGCCCCAAGAATATCTATTCCTGCTATGGCCCAGATGTTCATGGGCCCATTGCTCAAGCACTGACATGGCTAAGGATTGAAGCTGACTTGACATCTACGGGATGAGTCTTTTCATCCACCTGCTAACTGAGAGCCCCCTCAGGTACATATTAATACTGTGGATGGGAACTGAGTTATACCTTTGTGTCAATATAAGCTCTCTACATGCAAACTCACCTTTCTTTCCTGGGGAACTTTGCTGCCAGGGAATATATCAGCTAAGACTGTCAATTCATCGAAGAGATTCTAATGACCACAAAACTCAAAAAGGAAGAGGTCAAATATGTTCCCTTTGTTCCCAAGAAACTCAAAGACTTCTATTGACTTCTTCGCTGGAGATAAGTCACGAGCTTTCCAAGAGGCAGCCATGGCCAAGTTTCAAAAAAACCCTATTATGCCTTCCTTCAAGGCAATAGGTACAATCTTGACTGACATTTACATAAGTAAGAGAGAGAAGCGACCCCTCCCAGAGCTATATCTGTTCCTAACGGTGCCTTCCATCTATACCCCTGGAGATATTAGAACTGGAAACCTTTAAATGGCACCTTTTCTTGCATAAAATAAAGAGCCCTCAGCTAGAAGCATCCCGCTACAAGATCACCAAGGCATGATAAGCCATGCTATAGAGTGTATTTCATTCCAAGAGGAGAATCAGAACTGAACAGTTTTAAGTAGAGGAGGGACTTTGATTAGATCTTTATTTGGGGGAAAATACTCTAACTGCTGTGTGGAAGTTGATGTTTAGAACAGCATCATTGGAAGGTAAGATGCCTTTGAGGAAGCTGTTGGAAGTTATAGTGGGCCAGACTAGAGTTGTGACAGTAATGATAGAAATAAGTAAATTGAGTGAAGAGATTTAATCTAGTGGACTTATTTGTAATGGGACATGAGGGAGAAGCAGGGGTCAAAACGGACACCCAGCTTTTCAAGTTGGACAAGAATGAATGCTAGAGTTAGCCACTTAACGCTAGGAACACAGAGGGAGAGAAGGGTTGGTGGGAAACACAGATGATTATCAACTTTTTGGGATGCCTTAGGTATGATGCATATCTGGATTGAAACCGAGTATCCCTCCATCACAGTCCAGGCCCCCTAATGCAACATAGGGAGCACTCCCATGGAGATGTCCAGAGGACAGCTGGGTGAATGAGGAGAACTGTCTTGCTGAGACATGCGTCTGTGCATCATCAGAAAATGGATAATACCTAAAGCTATGGAAATGGAAGAGCTCTTCCAGGGAAATTGTGTAGACTGGAGAAATAAAAGGGCATGTATCTGGCCCCAGGAAATACCAGAATAAAGGCGGATGAGTCTCCATAGGAGGCTAAGAAAGAGTAGCCAGAGAGGTACAGAGACCATGAGAGTCTTACTTTAGAGAAACCAACATGACATAAGATTCAAAGGAAGAAAGCGTTGTCAGCAGAGTCAAATGCTGCCAGATGAAGAAATAAGAACTGTAGCAAGGAGCCACTTTTCAGTTTAAATGCCTTCAAAGACTCGCGTTTCTTTATTGAGCAATATTCATGAGCATGATATCAGGGTCAGAGTCCACTCAGGGAGACAGAACACATTATGTTTGTTAAAGAGAAGTCATTTGGTGCAAGGAATGGGTCACACGAGTGCTGGAAGGCTGGAAGAAGAAGAGGGCCCACTGCAATGGCCCAGAGAACAAGAACTGCAGGAAGCAACTGCAACTCCTAGGAGTGAGGAATCCAAAGGGGAGAGATGGTGTTTCCAGAATAAAGAGCTGGGGAGAAGTTCCAGGGGCCTGGAGCTCAGACTTCTTGGAGGAAGCTCTGGAAAGCTGGTGCCCAGACCACTGAGGAAGAAGAATCCAGCCAGGGCTTGGATTACGAAGGGATTTTAAGGCCCATCTGGTGAAGGACAATAGCATGGCCTGTTCACTGACTGCCAAAGAAGGGCGACCCAGCTGCTGCTGGCAACTTAGGGACATGGAGAGGCTGGAGCCAACTGTCTGTGGCTCTAGAGAAACAAGGACAGGAATAGAAAAACAGGAAGTCCATTTCGCCCTTCTCTCACTTCTCAGCCACTTTCTAGCGCCTCCCATTGGCAAAACCTAAGGAAAGCAGCTGGCGAAGGAGTTCAGGAAATGCGATTTGCAAAGTCCCAGGCCCAGTTGCCGAGAGATAACAGATTTTTAAGTGCCAGCATGTAAGACCCCATCCAATCTGCCCCATAAAACAAAGTAGCTTGAGCCATGAAATTCAGCATTACTATCCATCAGACATAAAAACATGAGCAAGTTACATGCATCTAAGCTGCTATTTCCTCTCCTATAAAACAAGAATTCAATAGTACATGTCTTCTATTGCACAACATACTCAATCCTGAAAAATCTCACGTTCTACAAAATCACATTAAAAATAGAGGACTAAAGGGAAAAAATGAAATGAGGCATATCTCCCAAAAGCTGTGAAACTTTGCAACCAGAAAGAAAAAACAATAGCTGGACTCTCTGGAGATAACTTGGACGATCCAGGCAGGCTGCTCAGCACAGTTGAAGGCTGCTTCGGGGGCTATCAAAAAATCTCAGAGTTATAGAGAGGAGAGGGCATCATGTAGGCACTAAGAAAATGCAGATAGAAGTGGAGCTCTGAACCAGAGGGGCTGCAGTGAATGTAGACAGAGGAGCACGTGGACCTGCCGAGAGTGAGGAGTTTGCGTAAAGCTGGCTTCTCTAGAGAGGGAGCCCCATGGCAGACTCTCATGTTAAATTTTCTTAAAATAGAGCAGTAAGGGCCCCCCGTCTAAGCCACAGTTGAGCTGAGGGCTTTCTTATTTCCTGCTGTACGTTCTGATTTTACTCCTGCTTTTCTAATTCCCCTAGCCTTGAGGGGTGGGGCAGGGAGACTGTATCTGAACCAACCCAGCTTCATTACACTTAAATCATTCCCTTATTTTCCAGTCAAGTATGAGCTAACTGTTGTTACAGAAACATACATTGTAGCAGAACAAACCATACCCATATTACAGTGTTTCCCGAGAAGTAAACAGGAAAACCCATGAAAAGTGCTGAGCAGAATACAAGGAAGAAATTAATGTTTGTGCTGTTGTTCTTATGCCCCCTGCATCTTCTTCCACTGCTTCCTCACATGCAGCCTAAACCATGTGAAGTAGCACCTGCCATGTATTCTTGCAATTTCATGCATCTGCTTGGTTGCCTCTGCCTAAAATGTCTACCAGTCTCCTAGCCTCGATTTCTACCCTCAAGGTGTCTGGTTAATTCCTATTCCTTCTCTGCCTTAGCCTAAAAAAGCCTCTGACACTCTCTGTCCCAGACTCCTAGAAAGCCCTGGTCATTCCTCTAGAGCACTTACACCACTGCTGACTGTGTCTCCAACAGGAGGTGGGCTACTGGAGCGCAAGCACTGCATCCCATTCTCATGTCTATAGCCTCATGTCGATTACAGTGCCCGGAACCATCAAGTTTGGCTGTTGACAATGTTATCCCACAGGGAATAGTCAATGATAACCTGGGATTAGACTGCAGAGGGGTTTATACACCTACTTTTAGAATTCAAGTATTATTTGGTCAATACCAGAGAACTTGCAAATGTTTTTAGAAAGGCGGTCAAAACCGGCCCTCAGATGAATGAATGCAGCATCTCTAGGTCAGATGGACTGGATGAAGGCAGACTGGGGGTGTGAAACCTCAGAAGGCTCATGCTATGAGCAGAGCAGAGGTGATGGGGGTAAAACAGGGAGCCCATAGAGGGAAGGAGGGGAGAAGGGAGGGCTTGAGATGGAAGCTTCAGAACTTGGCAATTGCTAAGATGGGGAGAAGACTCCGCAGCAACTCTCATATTTTATGCTTAGGATTCTGGAAGAATATTGACCCTCTTTCAAAAAGGGGAAGAGGGGAAGAAAAAGCTCATTGGGAGTCAGATCTTGAGCGTGATTTTGCTCATCTGGTATTTCACTTGCTAAGGTAGAGACCTGAGTTTTAGTCCCTCTCAGCCCAAGTTAAGCTGTTGGTTTGTAAGTCTTTTTTTGTTTGTTTTGTTTTTTGTGACAGAGTCTCGCTCTGTCACCCAGGCTGGAGTACAGTGGTGCGAGCTCGGCTCACTGCAAACTTCGCCTCCTGAGTTGAAGCAATTCTCCTGCCTCAGCCTCCTAAGTAGCTGGGATTATAGGTGTGTGCCACCATGCCTGGCTAATTTTTATATTTTTACTACAGAAGAGGTTTCACCATTTTAGCCAGGCTGGTCTTGAACTCCTGGCCTCAAGTGATCTGCCCACCTCAGCGTCCCAAAGCGCTAGGATTACAAGAGTGAGCCTCCACTCCCAGCTGGTTAATAAGTTTTAAATGTCAATGTGCACAAATCTTTCCAGTGGCAAAAAAAAAAAAAATCAACAACAACAACAAAACCACAACTCTGTGTTCCTCCTCCTTCTCTCCTTTGACTTAATACTGAACAATGTTGGTTTTTAGCCACTTGCTTGTCAAAATTTTGTGTGGTGGTAGAAAGACAGATTGGAATGAGGAGAAGACAATTACCATGATAGGGGAGGACTAGGACAGAAGTAGCGACCAGAGATGAAGGGTGAAGCAGGATTAAGGATGAATAAGGACAAAAGCCAGTGCCAGATCTCTGGACTCCACAGCACCAGCCACACGTCATCCCAGCCAAGTGAGTGATGACATCAGAGAAGCCAAATAGCCCTGTCCTCTATCTTCAAACTGCTGGGGTGAGCAAGCTGCAAGAATAAAACAGAGCTGATCTTTCTTTTCTGTTTCCCATCTCCTGACTTGGAGATTCTGGTCCATTCTACTTACAACCAAAAGTCCCAGATGTACACAACCAGAGTCTCTGATTAAGAGACACTCTTTCTTTTCTTAAGTTAAAAGATACCAAGTAATAAATATTCACCACTTAAAAAAAACTATAAAATGCAGATAAGGAAAAGCACTAATCACCTTCAGATAACTACTGTTGGTATTTAGTTTTTCATCACAAATTTTATATTCTTTACATTCTTTGTATATGTGTGACTATGTGCACACATACATTATTTCTAATGTTTTCTCCAAGATTTATGGGGGAAAAATAATGGTAGACTTCTAAAGTCATTAACGGATAGTTTCCAATCCTACTGCACAATTTGGTGTTTGGGTGCTCTGCTGAACTTAGCAAGTTATTTAAAGCCCCAGCATAATGAGGCCAGCCGCCGCCTGCCTGCTGTGTCTGCAGACTTTATAATTGTGTACCTACTCCCATATTAGGGGGCTCTCTCTTGCTTAAGTCCATGCGCAGAATTTTTTTAGCCAGAGGAGTCCTGAATTGCAAGTGAGAAGACCCAATCCTTGGTACTATTGTAGCTTCTAAATGTGCTCCAACTTCAGGGACCGCAAGAGCCAAGGATCTCCTGAGGGGCCTCTGGTGAAGGGAGGGGGAGAGAGAAGAGCTCTCATTTGGAAAATGCCTACTATTTCCCGGTCAGGGACTGCTGGGCCCTCCCTATGAGCCATCCATCTACTTTATTACCGAAGCAAGGGGAGGCCTGTGCCCACATCCTGTTTGAAGGCTGGAACTTCAGACCTTAGGGCACAGGTCGTTTACTCAAAACTTCTCACACAATGAAAGAATACAGATAAGCCAAGAATGTCAACACAAGCTCCTTGAGGACAATTACAGATGTCACTGTAGTCACTTTGCAGGGCTGCGTTGGCAAAGATCTCAGAGCACTGACCCTGTGCCCAAAACTTCCTTCTGCCTTCTCTGGGATGACCAGCAGGTGGCAGCAGAGCACAAGGCAAAGCAGAAGGACGGTTGTCGGGAGCTCTAGAAAGACAAGAGCTTGCAGCCACTATACTTTTAAAACTTTGATATGTTTTCTTCACTTCACAAGTAACTTAATGGGTTCTACTCCGATTGGCCACCCCATGATTGTTTCCTGACCCCTTGGAGATTTGGAACGTAGAAGTCTTCTGTCCTCACCCACTGTCCATGCCAGTTTTCACAGCATGGAAAGTTCTCATCTCCAAGTTAAGAAGTAATCTTTCTATGAGAAGCACACTGTTTGACAAGCTGGTTTTGATATTTACATGCCTTCAGGCCTAGACTCCTAGTCTGCCTCTTTTACGTACTCGTTCTGAATTATTTGAAAAGTTACTAAGTCCCCCATTTTCTCAGTGGAGATTTTAAGCATCATCAGGATTTAAATGAGGATGTGTGTTTAAATGACCAGCACGACACTTGCCACATGGAAATTCCTTAGCACATTTCAGTTATCTCACCCCTACGAAGAGAAGTGAGGCAAATAAAGAGAATCTATTATGGGGAATGCTGTCATTTCAAATAGTTATAAAGAGGTAGACAAAATGATTCTCAAACCAGAGTTTTCCTCGTTAACTCATTCTTAACTATCTTGTGAAATACAAGCAATGTCAACACATCATTTTCCTAAACATTTCACTCAAATCGACTATGTTCAATTACATGCAATAGAAATTTACCAAAGATCTATTATGTACCAGGCATTACCACAGATACTGGAGGTCCAAATATAAGTAAGACAGTGGTTGGTGCAGCTCTCTGGAAATGGACAGTACAGTTATAGCAGAAAAGCAACAGAAGTAGTAAAATAAATATAACGTGCCCAGAGAGCCCCACTCTCAAGACCCAGGTACTGGGTCTAAATGGCTAAGACTGAGGCTGATTCAAGACAGCAGAGAATGTCCACCATGAACTCAGCATCCAGTCACAAACAAGAGCAGCCTACCACTGAAAGAGAAGCAAATAAGTGGAGAGTCACTGTGTGTGGCTCAGCCCTGCAGGGATGGCTCAAAGTCCAGGGAGGAGCCAAAACACAGAAAACCCTGGCAAGGCAAGGGCATCGCAGGATTCCATCTAACCCTCCTGACTTTCATTTTCGTAACTTCATTCTTCCACTCTGAGAAACCCAGCTTTGATCATTTACAGTTTATTTATTTATTTATTCATTTATTTTGTTCAACCTTAACATCCAAATTAATTAGTTTCAAAACTTCCAACCCATAATCCCATGAGAAACAAATTTATCAAGTAGATACTACCCAGCCATAAAAAAGAATGAAACTCTGTCATCTGCAATAACATGGATGGAAAGGGAAGTCATTATGTTAAGTGAAATAAGCCAGGCACAGAAAGATGTTCTCACATGTTCTCACTTATTTGGGGGAGCTAATAATTAAAGCAATTGAACTCATGGAGATAGAGCGGAGAATAATGGTTACCTGAGGCTGGGAAGGCAGTGGGGGACGGGAAGTGGGGATAGTTAATGGGTACAAAAAAATGCTTAGAAAGAGTGAATAAGAGGAGGTTCCAAGATGGCCGAACAGGAACAGCTCCAGTCTGCAGCTCCCAGCGTGGGCAACGCAGAAGACGGTGATTTCTGCATTTCCAACTGAGGTACCGGGTTCATCTCACTGGGGCTTGTCAGACAGTCTGTGCAGCCCATGAGCAGGGTGGGGCATCACCACACCTGGGAAGCACAAGGGGTCGGGGAATTCCCTTTCCTAGCAAAGGGAAGCTGTGACAGATGGTTCCTGGAAAATCGGGACACTCCCACCCTAATACTGCACTTTTCCAACTGCCTTAGCAAATGGCACACCAGGAGATTATATCCCATGCCTGGCTTGGAGGGTCCCATGCCCATGGAGCCTTGCTCATTGCTAGCACAGCAGTCTGAGATAGAACTGCAAGGTGGCAGCGAGGCTGGGGGATGGGCATCCACCATTGCTGAGGCCTGAGTAGGTAAACAAAGTGGCTGGGAAACTCAAACTGGGTGGAGCCCACTACAGCTCACGGAGGCCTGGGCATAGCTGAACAAAAGGCAGCAGAAACTTCTGCAGACTTAAACGTCCCTGTCTGACAGCTTTCTAGAGAGTAGTGCTTCTCCCAGCACAGAGTTTGAGATCTGAGAACAGACAGACTGCCTCCTCAAGTGGGTCCCTGACCCCCAAGTAGCCTAATTGGGAGACACCTCCCAGTAGGGGCCAACTGACACCTCATACAGACAGGTGCCCCTCTGAGATGAAGCTTCCAGAAGAAGGATCAGACAGCAACATTTACCATTCTGCAATATTTGCTGTTCTTCAGCCTCCGCCAGTGATACCCAAGCAAACAGGGCCTGGAGTGGACCTCCAGCAAACTCCAACAGACCTGCAGCTGAGGGTCCTGACTGTTAGAAAGAAAACTAATGAACAGAAAGAACATCCACACCAAAACCCCATCTGTACATCACCATCATCAAAATCCACAAAGATGGGGAGAGACCAGAGCAGACAAGCTGAAAATTCTAAAAATCAGAGAGCCTCTTCTCCTCCAAAGGAACACAGCTCCTCGCCAGCAATGGAACAAAGCTGGACAGAGAATGACTTTGATGAGTTGAGAGAAGAAGGCTTCAGACGATCAGTAATAACAAACTTCTCTGAGCCAAAGAAGGATGTTCGAACCCATCATAAAGAAGCTAAAAACCTTGAAAAAAGATTAGACGAATGACTAACTAGAATAAACAGTGTAGAGAAGACCTTAAATGACCTGATGGAGCTGAAAACCATGGCACGAGAACTACGTGACACATGCACAAGCTTCATTAGCCGATTTGATCAAGTGGAAGAAAGGGTATCAGTGATTGAAAATCAAATGAATGAAATGAAGTGACAAGAGAAGTTTCGAGAAAAAAGAGTAAAAAGAAATGAACAAAGCCTCCAAGAAATATGGGACTCTGTGAAAAGACCAAATCTACGTCTGATTGGTGTACCTGAAAGTGACAGGGAGAATGGAACCAAGTTGGAAAACACTCTTCAGGATATTATCCAGGAAAACTTCCCCAACCTAGCAAGGCAGGCCAACATTCAAATTCAGGAAATACAGAGAACACCACAAAGATACTCCTTGAGAATAGCAACTCCAAGACTCATAATTGTCCGATTCACCAAAGTTGAAATGAAGGAAAAATGTTAAGGGCAGCCAGAGAGAAAGGTCGGGTTACCCACAAAGGGAAGCCCATCAGACTAACAGCTGATCTCTCAGCAGAAACTCTACAAGCCAGAAGAGATTGGGGGCCAATATTCTACATTCTTAAAGAAAAGAATTTTCAACCCAGAATTTCATATCCGCCAAACTAAGCTTCATAAGTGAAGGAGAAATAAAATCCTTTACAGAGAAGCAAATGTTGAGAGATTTTGTCACCACCAGGCCTGCCTTAAAAGAGCTCCTGAAGGAAGCGCGAAACATGGAAAGGAACAACCAGCACCAGCCACTGCAAAACATGCCAAATTATAAAGACCATCAATGCTAGGAAGAAACCGAATCAACTAACAAGCAAAATAACCAGCTAACATCATAATGACAGGATCAAATTCACATATAACAATATTAACTTTAAATGTAAATGGGCTAAATGCTCCATTTAAAAGACACAGACTGGCAAATTGGATAAAGAGTTAAGATCCAACAGTGTGCTGTATTCAGGAAACCCATCTCACGTGCAGAGGCACACATAGACTCAAAATAAAGGGATGGAGGAAGATCCACCAAGCAAATGGAAAGCAAAAAAAAAGCAGGGGTTGCAATCCTAGTCTCTGATAAAACAGACTTTAAACCAACAAAGATCAAAAGAGACAAAGAAGGTCATTACATAATTGTAAAGGGATCAATTCAACAAGAAGAGCTAACTATCCTAAATATATATGCACCCAATACAGGAGCACCCAGATTCATAAAGCAAGTCCTTAGAGACTTACAAAGAGACTTAGACTTCCACACAATAATAATGGGAGACTTTAACACCCCACTGTCAACATTAGACAGATCAACGAGACAGAAAGTTAACAAGGATATCCAGAAATTGAACTCAGCTCTGCACCAATCGGACCTAATAGACACCTACGGAACTCTCCACCCCAAATCAACAGAATATACATTCTTCTCAGCACCACACCACAATAATTAATAGACTACCAACCAAAAAACGTCCAGGACCAGACGGACTCACAGCCGAATTCTACAAGAGCTACAAAGAGGAGCTGGTACCATTCCTTCTGGAACTATTCCAATCAATAGAAAAAGAAGGAATCCTCCCTAATTCATTTTATGAGGCCAACATCATCCTGATACCAAAGCCTGGCAGAGACACAACAAAAAAAGAGAATTTTAGACCAATATCCCTGATGAACACTGATGCAAAAATCCTCAATAAAATACTGGCAAACTGAATCCAACAGCACATCAAAAAGCTTATCTACGATGATCAAGTTGGCTTCATCCCTGGGATGCAAGGCTGGTTCAACATATGCAAATCAATAAAGATAATCCATCATATAAACAGAACCAAAGACAAAAACCACATGATTATCTCAACAGATGCAGAAAAAAACCTTTGACAAAATTCAACAGCCCTTCGTGCAAAAAACTCTCAATAAACTAGGTATTGATGGGACATATCTCAAAATCATAAGAGCTATTTATGACAAACCCACAGCCAATATCATACTGAATGGGCAAAAACTGGAAGCATTCCCTTTGAAAACTGGCACAAGACAGGGATGCCCTCTCTCACCACTCCTATTCAACTAGTGTTGGAAGTTCTGGTTAGGGCAATCAGGCAAGAGAAAGAAATAAAGCGTTTTCAATTAGGAAAAGAGAAAGTCAAATTGTCCCTGTTTGCAGATGACATCATTGTATTTTTAGAAAACCCCATCATCTCAGCCCAAAATCTCCTCAAACTGATAAGCAACTTCAGCAAAGTCTCCGGATACAAAATCAATGTGCGCAAATCACAAGCATTCTTATACAACAATAACAGACAAACAGAGAGCCAAATCATGAGTGAACTCCCATTCACAATTGCTTCAAAGAGAATAAAATACCTAGGAATCCAACTTACAAGGGATGTGAAGGACCTCTTCAAGGAGAACTACAAACCACTGCTCAACGAAATAAAAGAGGACACAAACAAATGGAAGAACATTCCATGCTCATGGATAGGAATAATCAATATTGTGAAAAAAGCCATACTGCCCAAGGTAATTTATAGATTCAATGCCATCCCCATCAAGCTACCAATGACTTTCTTCACAGAATTGGAAAAAAATACTTTAAAGTTCATATGGAACCAAAAAAGAGCCCGCATTGCCAAGAAAATCCTAAGCCAAAAGAGCAAAGCTGGAGGCATCACGCTACCTGACTTCAAACTATACTATAAGGCTACAGTAACCAAAACAGCATGGTACTGGTACCAAAACAGAAATATAGACCAATGAAACAGAATAGAGCCCCCGGAAATAATACCACACATCTACAACCATCTGATCTTTGACAAACCTGACAAAAACAAGAAATGAGGGAAGGATTCCCTATTTAATAAATGGTGCTGGGAAACCTGGCTAGCCATATGTAGAAAGCTGAAACTGGATCCCTTCCTTACACCGTATACAAAAATTAATTCAAGATGGATTAAAGACTTAAATATTAGACCTAAAACCATAAAAACCCTGGAAGAAAACCTAAGCAATACCATTCAGGACATAGGCATGGGCAAGGACTTCATGACTAAAACACCAAAAGCAATGGCAACAAAAGCCAAAATTGACAAATGGGATCTAATTAAACTAAGGAGCTTCCACACAACAAAAGAAACTACCATGCTACCTACAGAATGGGAGAAAAATTTTGCAATTTACCCATCTGACAAAGGGCTCATATCCAGAATCTACAAAGAACTCAAACAAATTTACAAGAAAAAAATCAAACAACCCCATCAAAAAGTGGGCAAAGAAGATGAACAGACACTTCTCAAAAGAAGACATTTATGCAGCCAACAGACACATGAAAAAATGCTCATCATTACTGGCCATCAGAGAAATGCAGATCAAAACCACAATGAGATACCATCTCACACCAGTTAGAATGGCGATCATTAAAAAGTCAGGAAACAACAGGTGCTGGAGAGGATGTGGAGAAATAGGAACGCTTTTACACTGTTGGTGGGACTGTAAGCTAGTTCAACCATTGTGGAAGACAGTGTGGCGATTCCTCAAGGATCTAGAACTAGAAATACCATTTGAACCAGCCATCCCATTACTGAGCATATATCCAAAGGATTATAAATCATGCTTCTATAAAGACACATGCACATGTATGTTTATCGTGGCACTATTCACAACAGCAAAGACTTGGAACCAACCCAGATGTCCACCAATGATACACTGGATTAAGAAAATGTGGCACATATACACCATGGAATACTATGCAGTCATAAAAAAGGATGAGTTCATGTCCTTTGTAAGGACATGGATGAAGCTGGAAACCATCATTCTGAGCAAACTATCGCAAGGACAGAAAACCAAACATCGCATGTTCTCACTCATAGGTTGGAATTGAACAATGAGAACACTTGGACACAGGAAGGGGAACATCACACACCGGGGCCTGTCGTGGTGTTAGGGGAGGGAGGAGGGATAGCATTAGGAGATATACCTAATGTAAATGACGAGTTAATGGGTGCAGCACACCAACATGGCACATGTATACATACATAACAAACCTGCACGTTGTGCACATGTACCCTAGAACTTAAAATATAATAAAAAGAAATAAAATAACCAACCAGAAATGCATATGTCAACATAGGTCAGTCTCAGAATTACAGTGTGAAGCAAAATTTCCACAAGAATATGAACAGAAGTTTTTCAATGTGTGAAACAATATCTTATGTTACATAATATATATTATTTAAGGATAAATATATACATCCAGGGTAAGAATGTAAACATATGCATATGAATGATAAACTTCAAAATCAGGGTGGTGGTTACCCTTGGAGAGGAAGATAGGCAATTATGGAGAGTTATGTAGGAGGTTCCATCTGCATCCATATGTTTTTATTTTTTAACCTTGATATTGAATATATGAGAGTTTATTATATGTATTCTCTATACTTTTATGTGCTTGCAATATTTCAAGATGCAAATTTTAAAATGCTGCTATATACATACTATTATGTTCTTTGCTTCTCATGGAACCTTGTGAAATAGAAAAGAAGGAAACATTAGTTTCTTGGCTGGGCTTTTTAAACTCATTGTGTGGATTATTTAAGAATCATCACAGCAGCACCATGGGGCAGTTGTGATGATTGTCACTATTTCACAGACGCAGCCACTGAGGCTCACAGAGGGAGCAGCTTGCCCAACTCATGCAGTTACGGCAATTTGGGGCAACAGGGTTTGAACTCATGACCCACAGCCTCTTTGGTCAGGAGGCATAGAGTGTAGGAGTTAAAAGGGTCACCTGTACCACATTCCTAGGCTAAACTCCCAGCTCTACCTCTTCCTACCTGTATGACCTCAGGCAAGCTCATCTCTGTGCCTCAGTTTCTTTACCTGTAAAATGGAGCTAATTGTAGTAACTTCCTCATGAGGTTGTGTCATGAGGATTAAAAACATTCAGAAGAACTTATAACACTGCCTGGCACATAGTAAATGCTACAAAAGTGAAAAAAAAAAGAAAGAGTAAATAAGACCTACTATTTGATAGCACAAAGGTGACTACAGGCAACAATAATTTATTGTACATTTTAAAATAAATAAAGGGATATACGTGAATTGTTGACAACAAAAAAGATGCTTAAGGTAATGGATACCCCATTTACCCTGATGTGATTATTACACATTGTATGCATGTAGCAAAATATCCCAAATACCCCATGAATATATACACCTACTATGTAGCCAGAAAAATTAAAAATTAAAAAAAAATTTCTCAAGTACAGTGTTTATATACAGTTCTTTTTTCTTGAGTCTTACAGCATCCATCCAGTTTAAACCCTGACTTCCCCACCTCCCTCCGTATTGGTTATGTGATTCATTCACAGTATATTCTGAGCCACTTTGTCACAGCCGGCTTTCCATATCGTTCCCATATCCTGGCTGAGATGTTTAACTTACATGCAGTAAAATTCACTTCTATGGTGTACAGTTTTATGGGTTTTGACACATGCATAGCGTCACGGTTCTATAGAGAACATTTCCATCACACATCCACCTCCTCTTGAATTCCCCATGCTTCCTTTTTATACAAAATCCCTTCCCCTCACCCCCAACTCCTGTTCCTGCTGGTGTGTTTTTCTCCCTATAGGTCTGCCCGTGGAATCAAACAACACGTAGTCTTTGGGTTTTAAGATTCATCCATGTTGTTGGGGAATCAGTAGCTTGTCGCTTGATATTGCTGAGTTATCTCCTATTATACAGATGTATCATAGTTTGTTTATTCATTCACCAGCTGAAAGATATTTGGATTGTTTCCATGTCCTGACAATTACAATTTGACAATGACAGTTACAATTATAAAGTGGCTATGAAGATTTGTGTACATATTTTTATGTGACCATAAATTTTTATCTCCCTTAAATGGGTACCTATGAGTGAAACTGTTGGACCACTTGATGGTCCACCATATGTGTTCAACTTTGTAAGAAACTGCCAAACTGTTTCCTAAAGTAGCCAAATCCTTTTTTACTGTGATGAGCAATGTTGGAGAGTTCCAGTGGTTCCACAACCTCTCCAGCACATGATATTCACAGATTTTTTTTAAACCGTAAACAGTCTTATAGATGCATACTGGTATCTTGTTTTATTTCCCCTAATTTTTAGTGATTCTGAGCCCATTTTCATATACTTATTTTTCATCCAAAATTCCTTCTTTGGTGAAGGTTCAGACGTTCTGTCCATTTTGTAAAATTAGGTTGTTGTCTTATTGCTGAGTTTTAAATATTCTCTATATTCTGAATGCAGCCTTTAGTCAGAAATGTGATTAGCAAATATTTTCTCCCAGTCTATGCCTTCTATTTTTCAAATCTTTAATAGTGTCTTTCTCAGAGCAAAATGTTACGTTTTAATATAAAGTCCAGTTTATCGAATTTTTTTCTTTTACATAAGCTTTTGGTGTCATATCTACAAATTCTTTGCCTAACCCATATCGTGAAAGTTTTCTCTTAAGGAATTTTCTATTATAGAACTGTTATGGTTTTAGATTTTGCATTTAGTCTATGAATCATTTTTGATTCATGTTTTTATGCAGTGTAAGGTGCAGACTAAGACTCTTTTTTGTTTTCACATGTATGCCCAACTGTTCCAGCACCACTTACTGGGATTACAGGCGTGAGCCACCGCACCCAGCCCATTGCTTGATTTATGATGTTGAACCAGTCATATATTCCTGCAATAAACCCCACTTGGTTGGGATATATTATCCTTTTTATGTTTTGCTGGATTTGATTTGTTAATGTTTTCTTGAAGATTTTTATCTTCAAGTGTTTATATCTGTAGTTTTCTTTCTTATAATATGTTTGTCTAGTCTTGGTATTGAGACATCCAATACTAATAAAATGAATTGAAAAGTGTATTCTCTGTTTTTACTCTGGAAGAGATTATGCAGAGCAATCAGGCAAGAGAAAGAAATAAGGGGCATCCAAATTGGAAAAGAAGAAGTCAAAGGATCTCTGTTTGCCAATGATTTGATTGTACACCTAGAAAACTCCTCCAAAAAACTCCTAGATTTGATCAATGAATTCAGTAAAGTCTCAGATTATAAAGTCAATGCACACAAATCAGTAGCACTGCTATACACTAAGAACGTCCAAGCTGAGACTCACATCAAGAACTCAATTTCTTTTACAATAGCTGCAAAAAAATAAAATATCTAGGAATATACTTAACCAAAGAGATTAAAAATCTCTACAAGGAGAACTACAAAATACTGCTGAAAGAAATCATAGATAACACAAACAAACAGAAAAACATCCCATGCTCATGGATTGGAAGAATCAATGTCGTGAAAATGACCATACTGCTCAAAGCAATCTACAGATTCAGTGCAATTCCTATCAAAAAGACACCTGCATATGTATGTTTATCACAGGGTAATTCCCAATTGCATAGATATAGAACCAGCATAAGTTCTCATAAACTGATGAGTGGATAAAGAAACTGTGGTATAAATACGCCATGGAATACTACTCGACCATTAAAAAAGAATAAAATAGTGCTTTTAGCAGCAACTTGGATGGAGCTGGAGGCCATTATTCTACGTGAAGTAACTCAGGAATGGAAAACCAAATACTGTATATTCTCACTTATGAATGGGAGCTAAGCTATGGGTGCACAAGTGCATGCAGAGTGGTATAATGAACTTTGGAGACTCAGAATAGGAGAGGATGGGAAGAAGATGAGAGATAGAGAAAACTACATATTGGGTACAATGTACCAACTTGGGTGATGAGTGCACTAAAATCTCAGACTTCACCCTTACACAATTTATCCATGTCACCAAAAAACACTTGTACCCCCAAAAGTATTGAAATTTTAAAAAAGAAAAAAAAAGAAGCTGTGAATTTCTTCCACGGGTCCTCATATTAGATGCCTGTCTACTCAGTAAACTAAAAATATTTCTTCCTATGTATGTCAAGCCGCACCTATCTACTTAATTTTTAGAGACTCTGTGATCAATTAGCCGTAACCACAGATACCTATGTTTCAATAATCTGGCAATCTTGTTTTCCCTATCATGTAATCAGATATGATATTATAAAAGATGAAAGAATGTTTCTTGGTTGAAAGTCTGAGATTGAGCCCAGTCATGGGCTGGGACATGGGAACAATCTGAGGATTATTAGAGATACCCACCATCTGTGTTTGTTCAAGGGAAAGGTTGTATAATTGTGGTAAGGCTTAAGGTTTATATTATAGTGCCCATTTCAATAAAACAGTGCAAGGTTATTGGTATGGTTTGAATGTGTCCCCCAAAAATCATGTGTTGGAAACTCAACCCCCAAAACCACAGTGTTAAGAGGTGAGATCTTTAAGAAGTGTTAGGCCATGAGGGCTCTGCCGTCATTAAGAGATTCATACCATTATCCCAGGAGTAAGTTCCTTATAAGAAGATGAGTTTGGCCCTCACTTGCTATCTCTCTTTCTCCTGTGTGATGCCCTCCACCATGTTATGATGCAGCAAGAAGGCCCTCACCAGATGCCAGGCCCTCAATCTTGGACTCTCAGCCTCTGGAACCATGAGCCAGTTTGTAATATAAATCACCCAGTCTGAGATATTCTGTTACAGCAGCACAAAATGGACTCAGACAGTTATACTTTAATAAACAGAGAAATGTCTTCTTGTGAATTTGTCAACATTTTTATTATTGTTTAATATGCTCAGGTTACCCAGCTGCTGACTAATTTATTTGCTTAAGAATACACCCTGTACCTCACTCTGTCCTTCTAGTATCCATTTCTTTCTTGACTAAATCATTTGTTGGTTCTTTCAACAAGGTTCTGTCAGTGGTGGATTCAGGTGCATTGTTAGTTTATCTCACTATTTTACAGATATTGTTCTATTGCCTTTCTAGTTTCTATTCTTGCTTTTGAGAAGCCTACTCAGAGTTTATTTTTTCTTCCTTTGTAAGTTGTCTTTTTTCTCTGGTTTTGAAAAATATCTTTTCTTTATGCTTGTAGTTTTGAAGTTTCATCATCTGTCTAGGTGTGGATTTAGTTTTATTCACAACCTGGGTTTATGATTGCTGGGTCTTTAGGTTAATATTTTTCATCAATTCTGAAACATTGTCTCTCAGAAGACTCTTTGCCTACTCTCTTTCCCTCATCTTCATTATCTCTCTTTAGAGTTCCAATTAGACACATAGTATACCTTCTCTCTCCACTTCCATGTCTTTTATACATTCCTTTTATCTTTTTTTTCTATACACATTCTAAATGTAACCTTTTTTTATCTTTGCGGGAAGCATTCTCATCAACATTTTATTATAAAAAAAAGTTCAAATATCCAGAAAGTTAAAATAAGGATGCAGTGAACACCTACAAATCTGCCACCTTTGTTTAATAATTGTTAGCATTTTTCTATAATTTAAAATAATATATATACATAAGGATAAGTATACATAGGTTGAGCCATTTGTAGATAAGTTGTAGACATTTCAACACTTCATCTGTAAAACTTCAGCATACAGTAGTCCCTCCTTATCCATGGGAGGTACATTCATGACCCCCAAGTGGATGCCCAAAACTGCAGATAGTAACAAAATCTATATACATTGGTTTTTTTCATATACATACATATTAAGATAAAGTTTAATTTATTAGTCACAATAAAAGATTAACAACAATAAATAATAATAAAATAGAACAAGTATAACAATATACTGCTCACAGGTTCAGAGACAGAAAATTCAGTCTCACCATAGACCTTTGCAACTTCAGAATATGATTTTTTTTTCTTTCCTTGAGTCAAACACCTTCACCTTTTCACTTAAAGGAAGCATTTTATGGCTTCTCTTTGTCATATCTGAATTGCCAACATCACTACTCTTGTTCTTTGGGGCCATTATGAACTAAAATAAGGTGACTTGAACACAAGCATGGTAATACACAATGGTCGATCTGATAATCCAGACAGCTGACAAATAGGGAGTGCAGACAGGGTGGATATGCTGGACAAAGGGGTGATTCACATCCTGAGCTGGACGGAGCAGGACAGCATGAGATTTCATTACACCACCCAGAACAGTGTGCAATTTAAAACTTAGGAGTTCATTATTTCTGGAATTTTCCACTTAATATTTTTGGACCGTGGTTGACCATTGGTAACAAACTGTGGAAAGCAAAACTGCAGACAAAGAGATAAAGAGGGAGTACTGTACATCACCTAAGAATGAGCACGTTTTCCTACATAGACATACTATTATCGCACAGAATGTTGACAGTACTTCCCAAATATCATCTAATGCCCAGTCTCTTTGCAAATGTTCAGAAGTGTGTTTTATAGTTTTCCCCTTCCCGCCCAATAGAGTTTTAAACAAAGAGAATACTCTATTGTTACTGGATGTCTTTATTATGGTAAAACTGTGAAAGAAAGGGATGGCTACTTCATTATTTGAATAATCAAAAAGTCCTTGAAACAAAAAGATATGATAACCTACATAGATGTTCTGTGGTGCATTTCTCAATGTTCTGGAAATTTGGGAATTGCAAGATTCACTTTATCAACCTTAATTTTTCAGCTCTAATATAAAGTTTCCAAAATCAAGAAACTTTTATATGCTCTTAGAATCTTCTCTGCTTACTATTTTAGTTAGTTCTGACTACATGTAAGTGCCTTAATCTTTGCAGAATTGATGTTATTAAATAAACGAATAGTCAGACTTTCCATTTAGGCTTTCAAAAATTAACATTAGGTATAAAAAATACATTTGATAGTCACCTTAGGACTGAGGGCCTGGGCTCTAAGTCTGCCCCTCTTCATTTCCCAGCAATGATCCATGAGCACCCACCTATCTAGCCATCTCCTAAGTCAGCCACACTCTGGTACCATTGAGTTGCTCTAGAATGCTGATGGATGGCCGAGCTACAATAAAACAAACAGCAGAAGTACACACTGCCACCATCTTGGCCTGGATTATCTTTTCTTTCCAAATTCAAATCAAGCCACTCAGAGCTAATTTTTAAATCCAGCTAACATTTCACCAATACAACAATGCCAATAGCTACATTTTTGATTTGTGGATTCTCCAGCATGTGCTTCCCAATGGTTAAGATGCTTCTCCATAACTGGGTAAGATGTTAAAACAATGATCATAATCTGCTAGGTTTAAAAATAGGATTAGCATTATGTGTCAATAAGGGGTTTTTGTTTTAGAAAACTAATTTCCTCATATGTAGTGTGTTAGAACCCTATTTTTTCTGGCTTTAGGTATGTATATTTCTGATGAAGTTAAGTTCTAGTGACTGACCTGCATCTCTTATAGCTCTAGGTACTCTTCCTTCCAGGTTTAATTTGTTTTCACTGACAATTTTCTCTTTTTTCTACTATGTTATGCTCCCCACAGCCATAACACCTCTATTGACTCCCTTACTCTCCAGCAACCTTGGCTTACACATCTGGCTGAGCTGTTGAATCCAACTATAAATCCCAGTTGGAAGCAGTTTTTCTGCCTAGTCTTCTAGACTAGAGTATGCATGGCCGATAGCCTTGTTCCTGATAGTGCTGGGCACATATTGCTGTAGTTGCTAGAAGTGGAATTTAGGGAATTCATTGTCACTGAATAACATTCTATTAGATGCAGATACAAATTTTTATCCATTCCCCTGTTCATGATCTTTGGGTTGTTTCTAGTTTTTTACTATTACAGACAAAGAACATTGGTGTACCAATCTTTGTACAGACATGTGCTTTCATATCTCTGAGTGAAATAGCTGGATCATGTGTAAGGTGTTATGTATATAACATTTTGAGGATGTTAAAGTAATCTTCCATGTTTGGAATAAACTCTGCTTCGTTATGATATATAATCCTTTTATATGTTGGGATAATTTGCTAAAATTTATTAGGAATTTTAGGGTTTCTGTTCAGGAGTGATACTTTTCTGCAGTTTTCTTTACTTGTGATTTTTTTATTTTTCTGCTTTTGGCATCGGGGGAAGGTTGGCCTCATGGAATGACTTGGAAAATAGTCCCTCCAATTCGGTTTTAATGGAAGAATTTCTGTGGAATTGGTATTATTATTATTTCCTTAAATGTTTAGTAGAATTCACTATTGAAGCCAACTGTGCTGAAGTTTTCTTTTTGTGCAGATTTTTAACTACAAATTCAATTTTGTAAATAGATATTGCAATGTTTAGGTTAGCTATTTCTACTTCACTCATATTTGGTAGCTTAGATCTTTCAAGGAATTTGCCTGTATCATCTACATGTAAAATTTACAGAAGTAAGATTGTTTGAAGTATTCCCTTATTTTGCTTTTGATATCTGTTGAAACTGTTGGGATTTCACATCTCATGTTCCTGATCTTAGTAACTGTGCTTTCATTTTTTTTCCCTGCTCAGTCTGGCTAGATTTTATCAATTTTATTGATCTTCTCAAAGAAGTAGGTTGAGGTTTCATTGATATTCTCTCTTGTTCTTAGGCTTTCTATGTCATTGTTTCAGGTTACATATTTATTATTTCTTGTTTTCAGCATACTTCATATTTCATGTGCTCTTCTAGTTTCTTTCAGATTGAAGATGAGGTCATTTATTTGACAGCTTCTTCCTTTTCTAATTTAAAGATGTAATGCCATCAATTTCCTGCTAAGTAGTACTTTAACTACATCTCACAAGTTTTGATATGCTATGTTTTTACTTTAATTCAGTTAAAATATTTTACATTTTTTCTATTGATTTCATCTTTGTCCATGAGTTATTTATAACTGTACTATGTTGTTTTTATATATTTGGGAAATTTCCATTTTTTTTTTTTGGTGATTGGAATGTAGTTTAATCCCATTGAATAAAAAGAAACTGCTTTGTATGATTTGGATTCTTTTAAATGTACTGAAATTTGTTTTATGGCTCAGAATACAGCCCATACTGGTGAATGTTTTATGTGCATCCTTTAAAATGTATATTCTGCTGTTTGGGTGGAGTCTTTTATAAATGTAATTATGAAAAGTTGCTTGATGATGTTAAATATTTTATATACCTACTGATCTTCTCTTTATGTGTTTTATCAATTATTGGAAATGATTATTAGTGCTTCATATATAATTGTGGATTTGTCTATTTCTCCATGCAATTCTATCCTTTTTCTTCAAGTATTTTGAAGCTGTTTTTAGGCATATGCATATTCAGAATTGTTATATCCTCTTAAGGAATTTATGTCCTTATTATTATGGCATTTCTCTCTTTATCCCTGGTAATATTCTTTGCCCTACAATCTTTGTCTTATATTATTATAGACAATTTAACTTTCTTTTAGTTAGTGTTCACATAATATAACATTTTCCACTATTTTACTTTTAACTTATTTGTGTCTTTATGTTTATAATGGGTTTCTGCCATCAAATATAGTTCTTACATGTTTCATCTTGGTAAGAGAAACTACAAAAGAAAAAATTCCACAGAAAATATTATAATTAATAGAGAATTACTGAAAAATTTCCCCTGTGATTGGTAATAAGATAAATATGGCTGCCCTTACCATTTTTATTCAACATTAGAATGGAAGACCTAGCCAGTACAATAAAGCCAGAAAAAGAAATAAATTAAGAATTGCATGATAGCAAAAAATAAAAACTCTCATTCAAAATTATATCATTTTATATGTAGTATTTCCAAAAAGTTCTACAGATCTTTTATTAATTAGAATTAATATATTTAGAAATAATGTAAGATATATATAAAAACCAGTTTTACTTCTAAATATCAACAGTAAACTAAAAAAAAAATTTTAAATCACGACATCATAGCATTTTTAAAACCATCAAATATCTAGGAATAAATAAAAGAAAATTGCATATGAACCTCTATACTGAAATTTATAAAACGTTATTGAACAAATTTTAAAATATAAATTAAAAAGCTATATCATGTTTATAGATTGGAAAATCTGATATTAAAATTTAAATTTTTTGAAAATTTATTAATAAAGGCAAAAAAATTTCTCCCCTCCTCCAAATCTTGGCAGGCTGGGAAATTAACCAATTGATTCTAGGATTTGTATGGAAATGTAGAGAGCCAAGAATTGTCAATGTAATACTGAGGAAGAACAAAGCTTAGAGACTTATAAGATATCAAGACATTTGGTAAAGCTACAGTCATTAAACAATATGGGCATTGGCACAAAGGCAGAAAAGGAGACCAACAGAACAGATTATTGTGCAGATACAAACCCACATATATATGATTATGACAAAGTGACCCTATAGTTCGGTAGGGAAAATGATATTCTCTTCTCTTCAATAAATAGGCCTGAGTCAATTTTATACATGGAGAAAAAAGGGATTATGGTAGGCAGAATATTAAGATGGTCCCCAGTGATTCCTGCCCCTGGAATCCATGCCTTTACAAATTCCTCTCCCCCTGAGTGTTGGAAAGATCTGTAACTTGCTTGTAACCAGTAGAATATGGCAAAGGCAAGGGATTTTTTTTCAATGTAATTAAAGTTTCTAATCAGTTTATTTTAAGAAAGGCAATAGAATCTCTCTTTAATAAAATTATCCTGGGCAGGTCTCACCTAATCAAGAGAGTCCCTTACAATAGTTTCTAGAGTGAACAACCTTAAGCAGTAGAATATTTCTCTTTCCCTTGGTAGATTTGAAGAAACAAGCTGCCATGAATTCTGCAGCCAAAAGAAAATGAATTCTGCTAACAACTATGTGAGCATGGAAAACAACTCAAGCCTCAGATAAGACCTCCCAGTCTAGTTAACAGCTTGATTTCAGCTTTGTGAGACCCTGAGTGAAGGACACAGCTAAGCCACGGCCAGACTCCTGACCAATGGAAACTCTGAGGTCATAAAATATGTGTTGTTTCAAGCCGTTAAATTTATGGTGATTGGTTATACAGCAACATAAAACTAACATAGAGACCCTTAGCTCATACTATACCAAGAAAAGAAAACTAGCTCCAGATGGACTATAAAAGTTAATAAAAGGATGTATCTACAACCCTAGGATAGGTTAATATTTCTTAATAGGACAAAGTAATGCTAACCATAGAAAAATAATAATAAATCATAATATATTATAATTATGGATTTCTACTCATCAAAATATTTCATTAGGAAAGTTGAAAGATAAGTCACAGAGTGGTAAAATGTATTTTCAATTCATATACCTGACAAACGATTCACATATAAAATGCCTGAAGAATTTTTACAAATAAATTGAAAAGAAAAGCAAGCAATAAAGTAGGAAAAAATAGTCAATACTTAATCAGATAATGATGGAAACCAGATGGCAGACTAAGAAGTACCAGCCCTCATCCTCCTGCCCCACAAACAATAATTAAATAACTATCCAAAGATGAATAGGAGAAAAGAAAAGCAGGAGGATGTAAGCACCCTTTAGCATCTAGGACCACAATTGCTCTTGCCTCCACCGTGGACCTCTGCAGCCTTTGCTGTTGAGGACACCCACAGTCTTCACAATGCAGAACACAACTGCTGGAGGCACCCAGAGCCAATGACATTGCACATCCCTGGAACCAGAGCCACCCGGGCCCTGCTCTGCCAATGCCACCAAATGTCCCCAAGATCCAATACCACTTTCATCTCTCCTCCAGCCAGTGCCACCATGCATGCCCTTTCAAGACTAGGTGCCACTGTATCCCCACTGGAGCTGTCATCCTCACACACCCAGATTCAGCGGTGCCAAAGAGCAAACACCACTATGGCCCTCAAACCAGTACTTCTGTGTCCTACTCAATCTAGTGCCCACACATGGCCTCCTAGTGTCCCTGAACTTAGGCACCACCACACACCCCACCTAGCCAATGTCTTTACACCCACCCACTGGTGAAGGTCTTTTTCTACTGATGCCAGCCTGTAAAGTCAGGAAGAATGACTGCTTCTTCAAATTTGTAGATATGAACACAAGCCTACAAGGAACACACACACAAAAAAAAATCAGGGAAATATGACATAACAAAAGAATCACAATGAATTTTCACTAGCAAATCCCAAGGCAATGGAGATCTGTAAATTGCCTGAAAAGAATTATAAACAATTATTTAAAAGCTCAGCAAGTTACAGACAACAGATATACAACTAAACCAAATCAGGAAACCAATACATGAAGAAAATCAGAAGTTCAACAAATAGCAATCACACACACAAAAAGAAACTCCCCCAAAATCTGGAGCTGAAATAATACAATGACTGAAATGAAAAAGGCAATAAAAGGCTACAACAGCAAACTTGATCAAGGAGAAGAAAGAATCAGTGAACATGTAAATAGGTCATTTGGAATTATTAAAAGGAAAGAAATGAAAAAGAGTGGAGAAAGTCTGTGGGGACTTATGGGACATCATCAAACAAACTAATATATGCATTATATAAGTTCCAGAAGGAGACAGGAGAGAGAAAGGAGCAGAAAGGCTTATTTAAATAAATAATGTCTGAAACTTCCAAAATCTAAAGGAAATAGACCTCAGAGCTAAAAAGCCTAAAGGATATCAAATAGATTGAACATAAAGATGTCTACAATGAGACATATTATAATTAAATAGTCAAAATCAAAGATACAGAGAAAATTTTGAAAGCAGCTAGAGAAAAATGACATCACATAGAAAGGAACTCCTATACAATTATCTGTGAATTTCTCAGCTGAAATTTTGGGTCCCAGGAAAGAATGTGATAATGTATTCAAAGTACTGGGGGAAAAAACTCTGCTATCCAAGAATACTATACCCAGCAAAACTATTATTTAAAATGAAAATACAATAAAGCCTTTCCCACACAAACAAAGATTGAGGGAGTTCGTCATCACTATACCTGCCTAACAAGCAATTCTTAAGGGAATTCGTCAAATTGAAAGGAAACCATGCTAAAGAGCAAAGTGAAAACATATGAAAGCATAAATCTCACTTGTAAAGGTAAACATACAAATACAGAATAATGTTACACCATAGTAGCAGTGTATAAATCACTTTTAACACTAATATAAAAGTTAAAAGACAAAAATGTTAAGAATGACTACAATACAAAAAATTGTTAATGAATAAACAACATAAAAAGACAGAAACTGACTTCAAGAACACAAAGTGGGGTGGAGGGGATAAAAGTGTAGAGATTTTGTATGCAATTTGAAGCTAAGTTGTTAACAACTTAAAGTAGATGGTTATA
This sequence comes from Nomascus leucogenys, assembly GCF_006542625.1. Classification (NCBI taxonomy): domain Eukaryota; kingdom Metazoa; phylum Chordata; class Mammalia; order Primates; family Hylobatidae; genus Nomascus; species Nomascus leucogenys. Next base: position 45,131,111 of record NC_044385.1, on the reverse strand, counting down.
GCTACAAAATATTTTATGCAAGCCTTGTGGTAACCACAGAAAAAAAATCCAATAATATATATGCAAAAGAGCAAAGAATCAAAACAAATTACTACTAAAAAATCTTCAAATAATGAAGACAGCAAGAGAGGAAGAGAGGAACAAAAGAACTGGAGACCAGAAAACAATTAACAAAGTGGCATCATTAAGTCCTAATCTATCAGAAATTACTCTAAATATAAATGAGTTAAACTCCCCCAATCAAAAGGCATAGAGTAGCTTGATTTTTAAAAATCAAGATCTAGCAATATACGGTTTATAAGAAACTCATTTTAGATTTAAGGACAAACAGGCTGAAAGTGAAGAGATGGAAAAGATATTCTATGCAAATGGTAACCAAAATAAAGAAGGGGTGGCTACACATACACACACACACATATATACATATACACACACATATACACACACATATATATACAAGTATATATGTGTATATATACAAGTATACATGTGTATGTGTGTAAAAAATATGTATATATGTGTAAAAATCAAGATCTAGCAATACACACTATAAGAAACTAATTTTAGATTTAAGGACACACAGGCTGAAAGTGAAGGGATGGAAAAGATATTCTATGCAAATGGTAACCAAAATAAAGAAGGGGTGGCTACACACACACACACACACACATATACACACACGTATAAACATATACACACACATATACACACACATATATATACAAGTACATACGTGCGTATATATACACACACACATATACAAGTACATATGCGTATATATACACACACATATACAAGTACATATGCGTATATATACACACACACATATACACAAGTATATATGCGTATATATACACACACATATATACACGTATATATACGTGTATATATACACACACATGTATACACGTATATATGTGTATATATACAAATATATATGGGTATATACACACACACACATATACAAGTATATGTGTGTATATACACACACATATCTACAAGTATATGTGTGTATATATGTATATGTATGTGTGTGTGTGTGTGTGTAGCCACCCCTTCTTTATTTTGGTTACCATTTGCATAGAATATCTTTTCCATCTCTTCACTTTCAGCCTGTGTGTCCTTAAATCTAAAATGAGTTTCTTATAAACCGTGTATTGCTAGATCTTGATTTTTATACAAGCGTATATGTGCATATGTGTGTGTATATGTATATACGTGTGTGTGTATATGTGTGTGTAATATATATGTTTTACATATATATACATATATACTACACTTTAAGTCAAAAGCTGTCTCTAGAGACAAAGAAACTCATTACATAATGATGAAAGGATCAATCCATCAATTGTAAATACATAATGCACCCAACATCAGACCACCTAACATTGACAAGTATGAAGGGAGAAGTAGATAAATAGTACAATAATAGTAGGAGACTTCAGTAGCACATTTTCAATAATAGATATAGCATCCAGACATAAAAATCAGTAAAGAAACAGGTGACTTGAGCAACACTATAAACCAAATGAAGCTAATAGTCATATACAGGACTTTCTACCCAATAGCAGAAGAATACATATTCTTCTCATGCACACACGGAACATTCTCCAAGGTAGATCACATATTAGGTCACAAAATCGATCTTAACAAATTTAATGCCAATAAATTTAATGCCTTAACAAATAATCATATCAAGTACCTTTTCTAATCACAAGAGAATAAAACTAGAAATCAATAACAATAAGAAAATGGGAAAATTCACACGTGCGTGGAAACGAAACAATACATGCTTGAACAACCACTGGGTGAAAAAGAGAATCCAAAGGGAATTTTTAAAATATCATAAGACAGGCAAGGCACAGTGGCACATGCCTGTGATCCCAGCATTGTGGGAGGCTGAGGCAGGAGGATCACTTGATCCCAGGAGTTTGAGACCAGCCTGGGCAACATAGTGAGACCTCGTCTCTATAAAAAAATTTAAAAATCATCTGGGCATAGTGGCATGCACCTGTGGTCCCAGCTACTCAGGAGGCTTAGGCAGGAGAATCACTTCAGCCTGGGAGATCAGGGTTGCAGTAAGCCATGATCATACCCCTACACTCCAGCCTGAGTGACAAAGTGAGACTCTGTCTAAAAATAAGTATATATATATATATCTGACAAATATATATAGTCATATATATACACATATATGACATGCACACACACACACACACACATATATATATATGACAAATGAAAACAAAAACACAATATACCAAAATTTAGGGGATGCAGCAAAAGCAGTACTAAGAGATAAGTTTATGGTAATACATGCTTTAATTTAAAAAGAAGGAAGATTTTAAATAAACAACCTAACTTTATACCTCAAGGAACTAGAAAAAAAAGAACAAACTATGCTCAAAGTTAGCAGAAGAAAGGAAAAAATAAAGATTAGACCAGAAATAAATGAAATAGGGAATAGAAAAGCAGTAGAAATGATTAATGAAACCAAGAGTTGGTTTTTTGAAAAGATAAACAAATTTGACAAACCCTTGGCTAAACTAAGAAAAAAAGAGAGAAGACTCAAATAAATAAAATCAGACATGAAACATTACAATGGATGAGACATTACAATGGATGCCCCAGAAATAAGGATCTTAAGCAACTATCGTGAACAAGTATATGCCAATAATTTGGACAACCTAGGAATAAATTCCTAGAAATTATAGCTTATTAAGAATGAATCAAGAAGAGATGGAAATCCTGAACATACCAAAACCAAGTAAGGAGATTGAATGAAAATATAAAACCTTTCAACAAAGTAAAGCTAAAGACCTGTGAAGCTCAGCCTTCATGAGTGAATTCTAATTAATGTTCAAAGAAAAACTAATACTAATCATTCTTGAACTCTTCCCAAAAGCAGCAAAGAGAATACTTCCAAACTCATGTCGTGAGGCCAGAATCACCTTGATACCAAAGCCAGACAAAGGCACCACAAGAAAACTGTAGACCAATATCCCTGATGAATATAGATGCAAAACTCCTCAATAAAATTCTAGCAAACCAAATTCAATGACACATCAAAATGATCATACACCATACCAACTGGGATTTATTCCTAGTAACCCAAGCAAGGATGGTTCAACATATGCAAATCGGTAAATGATATACAACAGTAAAAGATGAAAACCACATGATTATCTCAATAGATCAGAAAAAGCATTTAACAAAATTTTATATCCATAAAAGCTCTAAAACATCAGTATAGAAGAAACTTAACACAATACAAGCCATATACGAAAAGCCCACATGTAACATCATAATCAATAGGGAAAAACTGAAAGCTTTTCCTCTGAGATCCAGTACAAGGTAAAGATGCTCTCTCTCACCATTTCTATTCAAGATAGTACTAGAAGACCTAGCTAGCAAAATTAGACAAGAAAAGAAAGTAAAGGCATCCAAACCAGAAAGAAAAAGATAAAAATATCTCTTCTTGCAGATGAAATGATCGTATAAGTAGAAAACTCTAAAGACTCAGAAACAGTGTGTCATAACTAATAAACAAATTCAGTAAAGTTTCAGGATAACATAATCAATATATGAAAATTGGTGGTGCTTGTATACAGTAACAATGAACTATCTGCAAAGGAAATTATGAAAAAATCCCATTTATAATAGCAACAAAATGAACAAAAAACATAAGAATAACTTAACCAAAGAGGTAAAAGACTTGTACATTGAAAATTATAAAACATTTGATGAAGGAAATTAAAGACCACCCAGATAAATGGAAAGACATCCAATGTTTGTGTATCGGAAGAATTAATATTACTAAAATGTCTATACTAATCAAAGGATCTATAGATCTAATGCAATTCCTGTGAAAATATCAATGGCATTCTTTATAGAAATAAAAAGTGCTAAAATTCATACGGAATCAAAAAAGACATTGAAAAGCCAAATTAATTTTGAGAAAGAAGAACAAAGCTGGGGACATCACATTTTTTAATTTCAAAATATATTGCACATCTACAGTAATTGAAGCAGTGTGGTACTGGCATAAAAACAGACATATACATCAATAGAACAGAATAAAGAGCCCAAAATAAATTCACACAGTTACAGTCAACTTATCTATGACAAAAGTGCCAAGAACACAGATGGAAAAAGAATACTCTCTTCAATAAAAGGTATTGGGAAAACTGGATATCCACATGCAAAAAAAGAAAGTAAGCAAGCAAGAAAGAAATTGGACCCTATGTCACACCATTTACAGTAAAATCGTCTCAAAACAGATTAAATACTTAAATGTAAGACCTAAAACTATAAAAATACTAGAAGAAAACATAGAGAAAAGCTTTTTGCCATTGATCTGGGCAATGGTTTCTTTGCATATGATACTAAAATCACAGGCAATGAAAGCAAAAATAGATGAGTGGGATTATCTCAAATTAAAAAGCCTGTGCACAGCAAAGGTAACAATCAACAGAGTGAAAAGGCAGCCTACAGAATGGGAGGAAATACTTGCAAACCATATATTCAATAAGGAGTTGATATTCAAAATATAGAGAGAACTCATATAATTAAATGGCAGGAAACAAAGCAAAAACAAACAAAAAATGCAGTTTAAAAATGAGCAAAAGACCTGAATAGACATTTCTCAAAAGAAAGCATACAAATGGCCAACAGGTATATGAAAAGATTCTCAGTGTCACCAATGATAAGGGAAATACAAATCAAAACCACAATATGATATCACCTCACATCTGTTAGGATGGCAATTATCAAAAGGACAAAGATAATTACTGTTGACAAGGATGTGGAGAAAAGACAACTCTTGTATGTTGTTGGTGGGAATGTAAATTGGTACAGCCATTATGGAAAGTAGTAGGGAGGTTCTTCAAAAAGTTGAATATATATATCCAAAGGAAGTGAAATCAGGATCTTGAAGAGATATCTGCAATCCCATATTCATTGCAGCCTTATTCACAACAGTCAAGACATGGAAACAACCTAAGTGTTTGTCAACGGATGAATGGATTAAGAAATGTGTTGCATATATACAATAGATTATTATTCAGCCTTAAAAAAGAAGGAAACCCTGTGATATGGTTTGGTTATGTCCCCACCCAAAACTCACCTTGACTGTAGTAATCCCCATGTGTCAAGGGCGGGGCCAGGCAGAGAGAATTGAATCATGGCAGTAGTTTCCCCCATATTGTTCTCATGGTAGTGAATAAGTCTCACAAGATCTGATAGTTCTATAAAGGAGTTCTCCTGCACACGCTCTCTTGCCTGCCACCACGTAAGATGTGCCTTTCCTTCTCCTTTGCCTTCTGCCATGATTGTGAGGCCTCCCCAGCCATGTGGAACTGTGAGTCCATTAAACCTCTTTCCTTTATAAATTACCCTGTCTTGCGTATGTCTTTATTAGCACTGTGAGAACAGACTAATACATTCTGACAACATGGATGAACCTGGGGAACGCTATGTTAAGTAAAATAAGCCAGACACAGAAAGACAAAAATTGCATGATCTCACTTAAATGGGAAATCTCAGTCAAATTCATAGAAGCAGAGAGTAGAATGGGGATTGCTAGGGACTGAAGCTGGAAGGGAAATAAGGTAATGCTAGACAAAGGTACAAAGTTTCAGTTGTGCAAGATGAATGTTTTGGAAACCTAATGTACAGCTTGGCGATTATAGTTAATAATACTCTATTGTACACTTGAAATTTGCTAAAAGGGTACATTTAAGTGATCTTACCACAAAAAAAAAGAGAGAAGAAAATGGTGTAACTACATGAGGTGATACTTATGTTAATTAGCTTGTTTGTGGTGGTCATTTCACAATGTATCATATGTCAAAACGTCAAGTAATAGACCTTAAATATATAATTTGTATTTGTCAATTATACTTCAATAAAGTTGCTTTTTAAAAAAAGCATACACTCACTATACAACCTAGCATTTCCATTCAACAATCCAGAGAAATTAGAATTATGTTCTCATAAAAACCCGTACACAAATGTTCATGGCAGTTTTATTTGTAATAGCCAAAAACTTGTCACAACTACAATGTCCTACAGTCAGTGAATTGTTAAAGTAATATGCCCTATCATAGAATATTACACAGAAAAGAAAAAGAAGCAAACCATTTAGAAAGACTTAATCAGTTACTTTTAAAAAGTGGATCTCTGAATGAACAAATCATATCTAAAAAGAGCCTCAATTTCATTCCTCATGAGAGAAATGCCAAACAATGCTATATCATACCATTGCACACTCACGCAAATGCCTGAAATAAACAGACAATTGCCATTATCTAGTGAGATATCATAGAAACCTGGACTAGAATGGTGATGAAGGGGATTGAAAATTGTGGATAGGTTTTGAAGATGCTCAAGAGATAAAAGTAATAGAATTTGGGGATATAAATAAGTTGAGTCTAATTCCCTGGCCAAGTGTAATACTTTTAATGCAAAGAGTTCAAAGGCCCTGCAGCCGAAAACTGGGCATCGTGCCCTCTTGAGGATCTAAAAGTCTAGTGCAGTTTTACTACAAAGTATTTATCCATTACAGAGTCAAAAATTTTCCCTGACAGCCTTCCCATGGAATTACAGTGCCTGGAAACACAGGCTTTGAAGCTGTAGGCAAAATATGTACTAAAGGGAATTTCATAAAGATAGGTTATCACACATAGATATATGTTTTGCTTTAAAATATATGTATTTGTGTCCATCGCATATCCCAGTGCATTGTCAATATAAGCTATGTGAAATTGCTTGTAAATAGTTCAACCACCACCCATGTCAAGCTATTCACAGTTCCTATCAGTTTTATCCACATGAAACTCCTTTCTTGGAAATTTAACTATTGTGGCTACAGCACATTCGTTTCACATGGGTCTTACTTCAAAGCCTGTGAAGTATAGCTGCAGAAGAGCCCCTGAAATTAAAATCAGCATATCAAAAAAACCCATAGTGATAAGTGAAAAAGAAAAATACATCCAGGAGTGAAAAATGTCACCTAGGTCAGCACTTATTTTGTCCTTACTGTTGAGACTGGTAATCTCGGTTAAGAGGAATATTGGTAAAGAAACATGATCTTAGAAATCTGGCGTCGAAAAACGCCTCAAAAATTCAGTAAAGCATGCTTCTCACTCGACAGTTTAGGAAATTGAGGCCCAGTGAGGGGAAAGATCAAAAATGGCACAAAATGAGGTAGGGACAAAAGCAGATTGCAAATCTAGAATTATTCTAGGAGTCCTCAACACAGACCACCTTGTCACTATACCAAAATAAAGACTTTCAGGAAAGTTTTACTGGGCACTTCAGCATACAATGTCCAACAGCATTCAACGCAATTATCCTTTTGTACTGAGTACTTTTTTTGAGAAGAAATTGGAATATTCTTCCTGTATCAAATGTCCTGAAATTTTCAGAGAGAATCTGCATTCAAACAGGCTGTCTAGAACCTCTTCTGTTTTTTATTTTCATTATGTGTATTTTGTCTCAGAGTCAATAGCTGCTCATTTGTCTTCACTTCACTGCTGGATGCATGTTGTGCTGTCAGAAATTTCTAACTATGTGAATTATTTTCATTTCTAAAAGACGAAGAAACACTAAATATTTTTCAGTTTTGCCTGGATCAGGATTTTTGTTATTTTTTTTTCTTTTGAGACAAGTTCTCACTGTTGCCGAAGCTGGCATGATCTCAGCTCACTACAGCCTTGACCTCTTGGGCTCAAGTTATCCCCCCACCTCACCCTCCAAGTAGCTGGGACTAGAGGTGCCCGCCACCACATCCAGCTAGTTTTGGTATTTTTTTGTAGAGACGAGTTTTTGCCATGTTGCTCAGGCTGGTCTTGAACTCCTAGAGCTCAAGCAATCTGCCTACCTCAGCCTCCCAAAGTGCTACAATTACAGGGGTTGAGTCACTGTACCCAGCTAATTTTTGTTAATTTTTAAGACTGTGAGTTTCCCTGAAGAGAATTAGTCATTCCCCCCACCACCTCCTCCCGTTTCCATTTAGTAGGCCTGGTTCTCCAATACCAAAAGCAGAATAACCATCTATCTTCCTTCTGGGAATCAATCATACTGTGTTGCTATCTTGTGATCACAGTCACCCCACTCTCAATTCAATTTCTTTTTTTTTTTTTTTTTTTGCTTATTCATTTTTGCTTTTTTTTGAAATTATACTCTAAGCTCTGGGATACATGTGGAGAACGTGCAGGTTTGTTACATAGGTATACACATGTCATGGTAGTTTGCTGCATCTGCATTAGGTATTTCTCCTAAAGCTATCCCTCCCCTAGCCCCCCACCCCCTGACAGGCCCCAGTGTGTTATGTTCCCCTCCCTGTGTCCATGTGTTCTCATTGTTCAACTCCCACTTATGAGTGAGAACATGCAGTGTTTGATTTGCTGAGAATGATTTCCCAGCTTTATCCATATCCCTGCAAAGGACAAGAACTCATCCTTTTTATGGCTGCATAGTATTCCATGGTGTATATGTGCCACATTTTCTTTATCCATCTATCATTGATGGGCATTTGGGTTGGTTCCTAGTCTTTGCTACTGTGAACAGTGCTGCAATAAACATATGTGTGCATGCGTCTTTATAGTAGAATGATTTATAATCATTTGGGTATATACCCAGTAATGGATTGCTGGGTCAAATGGCATTTCTGATTCTGGATCCTTGAGGCATTGCCACAATGTCTTCTACAATGGTTGAACTAATTTATACTCCCACCAACTGTGTAAAAGTGTTCCTATTTCTTCACATCCTCACCAGCATCTGTTGTTTCCTGACTTTTTAATGATCACCATTCTAAGTGGTGTGAGATGGTATCTCATTGTGGTTTTGATTTGCATTTCTCTGATGGCCAGTGATGATGAGCATTTTTTCATGTGTCTGTTGGCTGCATAAATGTCTTCTTTTGAGAAGTGTCTATTCATCACCTTTGCCCACTTTTTGATGGGGTTGCTTGATTTTTTTCTTGTAAATTTGTTTAAGTTCTTTGTAGATTCTGGATATTAGCCCTTCGTCAGATGGAAAGATTGCAAAAATTTTCTCCCATTCTGTAGGTTGCCTGTTCACTCTGATGATAGTTTCTTTTGCTATGCAGAAGCTCTTTAGTTTAATTATGTCCCATTTGTCAATTTTCCCTTTTGTTGCCATTGCTTTTGGTATTTTAGTCATGAAGCCTTTGCCCATGCCTATGTCCTGAATGGTATTACCTATGTTTTCTTCTAGGGTTTTTATGGTTTTAGGTCTTATGTTGAAATCTTTCATCCATCTTGAGTTAATTTTTGTATAAGGTATAAGAAAGGTGTCTAGTTTCAGTTTTCTGCATATGGGTAGCCAGTTTTCACAACACCATTTATTAAATAGGGAATCCTTTCCCCATTGCTTGTTTTTGTCAGGTTTTGTCAAAGATCAGATCGTTGTAGATGTGTGGTGTTATTTCTGAGGCCTCTGTTCTGTTCCATTGTTCTATGTGTCTGTTTTGGTACCAGTTCCATGCTGTTTTGGTTACTGTAGCCTTGTAGTATAGTTTGAAGTCAGATAGCATGATGCCTCCAGCTTTGTTCTTCTTACTTAGGATTGTCTTGGCTATATGGGCTCTTTTTTGGTTCCATATGAAATTTAAAGTAGTTTTTTCTAATTCTGTGAAGAAAGCCAATGGTAGCTTGATGGGAATATCATTGAATCTATAATTTACTTTGGGTAGTATGGCCATTTTCACTATGTTGATTCTTCCTATTCATGAGCATGAAATGTTCTTCCATTTGTTTGTGTCCTCTCTTATTTCCTTGAGCAGTGGTTTGTAGTTTTCTTTGAAGAGGTCCCTCACGTCCCTTGTAAGATGTATTCCTGGGTATTTTATTTTCTTTGTGGCAACTGTGAATGGGAGTTCACTCATGATCTGGATCTAGATCTATTATTGGTGTATAGGAATGTTTGTGATTTTTGCACATTGATTTTGTATCCTGAGACTCTGCTGAAGTTGCTTATCAGCTTAAGGAGTTTTTGGGCTAAGACAATGGGGTTTTCTAAATATATAATCATGTCATCTGCAAATGGAGACAATTTGACTTCCTGTCTTCCTATTTGAATACGCTTTATTTCTTTCTCTTGCCTTATTTCCCTGGCCACAACTTCCAATACTATGTTGAACAGGAGTGATGAGAGAGGGCATCCTTGTCTTGTGCCAGTTTTTAAAGCGAATGCTTCCAGCTTTTGCCCACTCAGTATGATATTGGCTGTGGGTTTGTCATAAATAGCTCTTATTATTTTGAGATACCTTCCATCAATACCTAGTTTATTGAGCGTTTTTAGCATGAAGTGCTGTTGAATTTTATCAAAGGCCGTTTCTGCATCTATTGGGATAATCATGCTGTTTTTATTATTGTTTCTGTTTATGTGATGGATTACTTTTATTGATTTGCATTTGCTGAACCAGTCTTGCATCCCAGGGATGAAGCTGTCTTGATCGTGGTGAATAAGCTTTTTGATGAGCTGCTGGATTCGGTTTGCCAGTATTGTACTAAGGATTTTCGCATCGATGTTCATCAGGGATATTGGCCTGAAATTTTCTTTTTGTGTGTGTCTGTGCCAGGTTTTGGTATCAGAATGATGCTAGCCTCATAAGATGAGTTAGGGAGGATTCCCTCTTTTTCTATTGTTTGGAATAGTTTTAGAAGGAATGGTACCAGCTCCTCTTTGTACCTCTAGTAGAATTCGCCTGTGAATCTGTCTTATCCTGGGGTTTTTTGTTGGTAGGCTATTAATTACTGCCTCCATTTCAGAACTTGTTATTGGTCTATTCAGGGATTCGACTTCTTCCTATAGTCTTGGGAGGGTGTATGTGTCCAGGAATTTATCCATTTCTTCTAGATTTTCTAGTTTATTTGTGTTGAGGTGTTTATGGTATTCTCTGATGATAGTTTGTATTTCTGTGGCATCAGTGGTGATATCACCTTTTTCACTTTTTATTGTGTCTATTTGATTCTTCTTTTTTTTATTTTTTATTATTATACTTTAGGTTTTAGGGTACATGCACACAACGTGCAGGTTTGTTGCATATGTATCCATGTGCCATGTTGTTTTGCTGCTTTTCTTCTTTATTAGTCTGGCTAGTGGTCTATTTTAATCTTTTCAAAAAACCAGATCCTGGATTCACTGATTTTTTTGAAGGGTTTTTCATGTCTCCATCTCCTTCAGTTCTGCTCTGATCTTAGTTATTTCTTGTTTTCTGCTAGCTTTTGAATTGGTTTGCTCTTGCTTCTCTAGTTCTTTTAATTGTGATGTTAGGGTGTTGATTTTAGTTCTTTCCTGCTTTCTCCTGTGAGTGTTTAGTGCTATAAATTTCCCTCTAAGCACTGTTTTAGCTGTGTCACAGTGATTCTGATACATTGTGTCTTTGTTCTCATTCGTTTCAAAGAACTTATTTATTTCTGCCTTAATTTTGTTATTTACCCAGTAGTCATTCAGAATCAAGTTGTTCAGTTTCCATGCAGTTGTGTGGTTTTGAGTGAGTTTCTTAATCCTCAGTTCTAAGTTGATTGCTCTGTGGTCTAAGAGACTGTTTGTTATGATTTCCGTTCTTTTGCATTTGCTGAGGAGTGTTTTACTTTTAATTATGTGGTCAAGTTTAGAATAAGTGCTATGTGGTGCTGAGAAGAATGTATATTCTGTTGATTTGGGGTGGAGTGTTCTGTAGATGTCTATTAGGTCTGCTTGGTCCAGAGCTAAGTTCAAGTCCTGAATATCCTTGTTAATTTTCTGTCTCATTGATCAGTCTAATATTGACAGTGGGGTGTTAAAGTCTCCCACTATTATTGTGTGGAGTCTAAGTCTCTTTGTAGGTCTCTAAGAACTTGCTTTCTGAATCTGGGTGCTCCTGTACTGAGTGCATATATATTTAGCATAGTTAACTCTTCTTGTTGCATTGATCCCTTTACCATTACGTAATGCCCTTCTTTGTCTCTTTTGATCTTTGTTGGTTTAAAGTCTGTTTTATCAAAGACTAGGATCGCAACCCCTACTCCTTTTTGCTTTCCATTTGCTTTGTGAATATTCCTCCATCCCTTTATTTTGAGCCTATGTGTGTCTCTGCATGTGAGATGAATACAGCACACTGATGGGTCTTGACTCTTTATCCAATTTGCCAGTCTGTGTCTTTTAATTGGAGCATTTAGCCTATTTACATTTAAGGTTAATATTGTTATGTGTGAATTTGATCCTGTCATTATGACGTTAGCTGGTTACTTTGCCCGTTAGTTGATGCAGTTTCTTCATAGTGTCAATGGTCTTCACAATTTGGTATGCTTTTGCTGTGGCTGGGACCGGTTTTTCCTTTCCACGTTTAGTGCTTCCTTCAAGAGCTCTTGTAAGGCAGGCCTGGTGGTGACAAAATCTCTCAGCATTTGCTTCTCTGTAAAGGATTTTATTTCTCCTTCATCTAAGAAGCTTAGTTTGGCTGGATATGAAATTCTGGATTTAAAAGTCTTTTCTATAAGAATGTCGAGTATTGGCCTCCACTCTCTTCTGGCTTGTAGGGTTTCTGTAGACAGATCCGCAGTTAGTTTGATGGGCTTCCTTTTGTGGGCGACCCAACTTTTCTCTCTGGCTGCCCTTAACTTTTTTTCTTTCATTTCAGTCTTGATGAATCTGATGATTATGTGTTTTGGGGTTGCTCTTCTTGAGGAGTATCTTTGTGGTGTTCTCTGTATTTCTTGAATTTGAATGTTGGCCTGTCTTGCTAGATTGGGGAAATTCTTCTGGATAATATCCTGAAGAGTGTTTTCCAACTTGGTTCCATTCTCCCCATCACTTTCAGATATATTAATCAAATGTAGGTTTGGTCTTTTCACATAGTCCCATATTTCTTGGAGGCTTTGTTTATTCATTTTCATTCTTTTTTCTCTAATATTTTATTCACGCTATATTTCATTAAGTTTATCTTCAATCTCTGATATCCTTTCTTCCACTTGATTGATTTGGCTGTTGATAGTTGTGTATGCTTCATAAAGTTCTTGTGCTGTGTTTTTCAGCTCCATCAGGTCATTTATGTTCTTCTCTAAACTGTTTATTCTAGTTGGCAACTCCTCTAACCTTTTTCCAAGGCTCTTAGCTTCCTTGCAGTGGGTTAGAACATGCTCCTTTAGCTTGGAGGAGTTTGTTTTTACACACCTTCTGAAGCCTACTTCAAAAGTCATTCTCCATCCAGTTTTGTTCCCTTGCTGGCGAGGAGCTGTGATCCTTTGGAGGAGAAGAGGAGTTCTATTTTTGCATTTTCAGCCTTTTTGCACTGGCTTTTCTTCATCTTCACGGATTTATCTAACTTTGGTCTTTGATGTTGGTGACCTTTGCATGGGTTTTCTGTGTGGACATCCTTTTTGTTGATGCTGATACTATTCCTTTCTGTTTGTTAGTTTTCCTTCTAATAGTCAGGCCCCTCTGCTGCAGGTCTGCTGGAGTTTTCTGGAGGTCCACTCCAGACCCTGTTTGCCTGAGTATCACCAGTGGAGTCTGCAGAACAGCAAAGATTTCTGCCTGTTCCTTCCTCTGGAAGCTTCATCCCAAAGGGGCACCCACCAGATGCCAGCCTGAGCTCTCTTGTATGAGGTGTCTCTCAACCCCTGCTGAGAGGTGTCTCTCAGTCAGGAGGCACGAGGGTCAGGGACCCACTTGAGGAGGCAGTCTGTACCTTAGTAGAGCTTGAGCATTGTGCTGGGAGATCTGCTGCTCTCTTCAGAGCCAGCAGGCAGGAAGGTTTAAGCCTGCTGCAGCTGTACCCACAGCTGCCTCTTCCCCAAGGTGTTGTGTCCCAGGGAGATGGGAGTTTTATCGATAAGCCCCTGACTGGGACTGCTGCCTTTCTTTCAGAGATGCCCTGCCAAGGGTGGAGGGATCTAGAGAGGCAATCTGGCTATAGCAGCTTTGCTTTGCTGCAGTGGGCTCTGCAGAAAAGAACTTCCTGGTCGCTTTGTTTACGCTGTGAGAGGAAAATTACCTACTGAAGCCTCAATAATGGCAGACACCCCTCCCTCCACCAAGCTCGAGTGTCCCAGGTCAACTTCAGACTACTGTGATGGCAGTGAGAATTTCAAGCCAGTGGATCTTAATTGCTGGCCTCCATGGGAATGGGATCTGCTGAGCTAGACCACTTGGCCCCCTGGTTTCAGCCCATTTCCAGGGAAGTGAACAGTACTCTCTCGCTGGTGATCGACGTGCCAATGGGGTATGAAAAAAAAACTCCTGCACCTAGCTCAGTGTCTGTCCAAACAGCTGCCCAGTTTTGTCCTTGAAACCCAGGGCCCTGGTGGTTTAGGCATCTGAGGGAATCTCCTGGTGTGTGGGTTGTGAAGACCATGGGAAAAGCATAGTATCTGGGCTGGAGTGCACCATTCCTCACGGCACAGTTCCTCACGGCTTCCCTTGGCTATGGGAGGGAGCTTCCCAACCCCTTGTGCTTCCTGGTTGAGGCAACTCCCCACCCTGCTTCTGCTCATCCTCCATGGGCTGCACCCACGGTCTAACCAGTCCCAGTGAGATGAGCCAGGTACCTCAGTTGGAAATGCAGAAATCACCCACCGTCTGCATTGTTCTCGATGGGAGCTGAAGATCAGAGCTATTCCTATTCAGCCATCTTGCCAGCCCTCACCTCAATTGAATTCCTTTTTCTCCCTCTGTTGAGATATTGCTAGCTATCAGTATAAAATCCAATCAAACTGGTTTAAACCACAGGAAAAAAGGAGAATCTCCTCTGTTAGGAGTTTTGGAGTGGGAAGTTACAGGACTGCTGAAGTTCAGTACTGTCTTCTTGGACCAAATCTTTTCCCCTTTTCTCCTCTGCCTTCCTTAGCAATTTGACCTGGTTTTCCATTCTCTGTGGTTCTGATACTGTCATCCGTTGTTCCTGCTGACTCACAGTCAAGGGATCATGTCCCTGTGTAAGTAATGTTGTTAATGACCTTATATTCCTTGGAACTTTGAAGTCTCCCAGGGTCGTGGTTGAGTATGGATTTTCCCAGAAATTTGCTTCTACTATGTACCTTAGATGCTCAAGCAATACAGGACTCTTAAAACTAAATATTTTGCTTGTTGTTTTTCTAGGCCACACAGGTAGTATGAATTCTGGCCCAAAATTAATGAGTATGAAAATCTGAGGATAGAAATTTGAGTGTTCACAAATCTGAGGGTAGTAATTCTCAGGACAGTTGTTCTTTTTCTTTCATTTTTTTAACGCAGTCCAGAGCAATGACTGAACTAAGCAAAAAGTCCTATGTATTAGTACATCCTTGCACTGCTAAAAAGACATACCTGAGACTGGGTAATTTATAAAGAAAAGAGGTTTAATTGGCTCATGGTTTCACAAGCATGACAGCCTCTGGGGAGGCCTCAGGAAACTTGCAAATCATGGTGGAAGGGGAAGGAGAAGCAGGCACGTCTTACATGGCTAGAGCAGGAAGAAGACTTTGTTAAACTAAGTATTATCTTTCTGGTCACTTCTCTACTCAATTAACTACCCTGGCCCAACCCCCTTTGCCTTATCACATTTCCCAACTTACAATTCTTTGTCTAATTTGGCACATAAGTAACTGATTCTATTTCTTTGGGTCTTCATTTTACTCTTGTTAACCCATCTTATGTCAATTTAATTCTCAGGCCCAGCTGGGACCCTGAAGATGGTGGTGTTTTGCCTCCCCTCCAGAGTGAAAGGGGTCATTATACATACACAAATAAAGACTTGGTCAGACACAGTGGGATGGATAACCACCCTATTTATAGCCCCACATTTAAATCATAAAGCTTAGAGCACTGCAATGAACTGAATGCTTGTGTCCCTCCAAAATTCATATGCTGAAATCTTAACCACCTTGTAATGACATCAGGAGGTGGGGCCTTTGGGAAGTAATTAGATCATGAGGATAGAGTCCTCATGAATGGAATTAGAGTCCTTATAAAAGAGACCCCAGAGAACTTGGTAGTGCTCTTTCTGCCATGTGAAGATACAACGATAAAATGGCAGTCTGCAACCTGGAAGGGGGTCTTCACCAGAGCATCCAGAGCCATAAAAAATAAATGTCTATTATTTATAACCCACCCAGTCTGTGGCACTTTTTTTTTTTTTTTTTTTGAGATGGAGTCTTGCTCTGTCACCCAGGCTGGAGTGCAGTGGCATGATCTCGGCTCATTGCAAGCTCTGCCTCCCAGGTTCACGCCATTCTCCTGCCTGAGCCTCTCCGAGTAGCTGGGACTACAGGTGCCCGCCACCGCGCCCGGCTAATTTTTTGTATTTTTAGTAGAGACAGGGTTTCACCATGGTCTCGATCTCATGACCTCATGATCCGCCCACCTCGGCCTCCCAAAGTGCTGGGATTACAAGCGTGAGCCACCGCACCCGGCTGGCACTTTTTTACAGCAGCCTGAACTGACTAAGACAAGCACTTACCAAATTTCTAATGTTTCATATCAAAGAAAGAATGATTCTGGGAAGAATTCAGTATTACAGATATTATATGAATTATTTGTCTTTATTATTATTTAAAAAGATAGAAGTAATATTTTCTTGACAAATTTGTTTTATAATTGACATATAATCTTGGGCTACTAAATATTGTAGTGATGATATTTTCAACCCTTTTAACTCCAATTAAAATATCAACAGAATTTTTTTATTGTAAGAACTTAATTCAGCTAAAATTATTCTGGAAAGAATATCAATTCAGTATAATAAGAAAGGTGGAGAATCTGGCTCTCCAGGTATTCAATTTATTGAGTAGCTGTGGTAATTATAAATTTAGTACTAGAGAAAAAAATAGATTGAACAGTCAATGAAAAAGAATAAAAAGTCCAGAAATAAACACAAATGTACTTGTGAATTAGTAAGTGATAAATGTGACATTTTATGTGAGTGGAATAAAAGATTGTCTTCCCAGAATCAAATTCTGCTGGAAGGAGGGTAAATTAGTTCAACCATTGTTGAAGACAGTGTGGCAATGCCTCAAAGACCTAGAACCAGAAATACCATTAGACCCAGCAATTCCATTACTGGGTATATACCCAAAGGAATATAAATCATTCTATTTTAAAGACAGATGCACATATATGTTCATTGCAACACTGTTCACAAAAGCAAAGACATGGAATCAACATAAAAGTCCACCAATGATAGACTGTATAAAGAAAATGTGGTACATATACACCATGGAATACTATGCAACCATAAAAAAGAATGAAGTCCAGTCCTTTGCAGAGACATGGATAAAGCTGAAGGCCATTATCCTTAGCAAACTAAAACGGGGACAGAAAATCAAACACCACATGTTCTCAACTGTAAGTAGGAGCTAAATGATGAACACATGGACACATAGAAAGGAACAACACACACTGGGGACTACTGGAGGGCAGAGGGTGGGAGGAGAAAGAGTATCAGGAAAAATAACTAATGGATAGTGAGTGTATTAGTCCATTCTCACACTGCTATAAAGAAATGCTTGAGACTGGGAAATTTATAAAAGAGGTTTAATTGACTCACAGTTCCGCCTAGGTTGGGAGGCCTCAGGAAACTTACAATGGAAGGTGAAGAGGAAGCAAGCTTGGACCTTCTCACGTGGTGGCAGGAGAGAAAAGAGTGAGGAGCGAAGGGGAAAGATATCCTTATAAAACTACCAGATCTCAGGAGAACTCATTCACTATCACAGGAACAGCATGAGGCAAACCGCCCCCAAGATCCAATCGCCTCCCACCAGGTCTCTCTCTGGACATGTGGGGATTATGGAGATTACAATTCAAGATGAGATTTGGGACACAAGGCCTAACCGTATCACTAGGCCTAATACCTGGCTGGTGAAATAATCTGTACAACAAACCCCCATCACACACATTTACTTATGTAACAAACCTGCACATCCTGCACATGCACCCCTGAACTTAAAATAAAAGTTAAAAGAAAAAGAAAAAAAAATCAAAATGAAGTATTGAGACAAAAAACAGTAGGAAAAAAAGACATGTGGACCTAGGCCAAAATACCTACCATGTACGCAACTGATAGTTCCAGAAGGAGAGGATAAATAAAATGAGACAAAATTGATGAAGAAATAATGGCTGAGAATTTTCCAAATCTAATGAAAATTCTCAATCCACAGATAGAAGAATCTCAATGAATATGAATCATGATAAGTAAAAGGAAAACCACACCTAGGCATGTAACAGTCAAACTGCTGAAAAGCAAAGATAAAGAGAAAAGTCTTAAATGCCAACAAAAATACACAATAAAAGACATATTACCTTAAGGGAAACAATTAAAACAATGGCTAACTTTCCAACAGTAATAATAGAAGCCAGAAGGCAATAAAATGGCAACTTACAATGAAGAAAAATAACTGTCAACTTTGAATTCTATAGTCAGCAAATACATCTGTAAGAAAACGAAGGTGAAATTATGATCCCAAAGTCTGATGGAATTTGTCACTGTTGATTTACAGTACAAGAAATACTGAAAGAAGTTCTTTAGGATGAAGAAATATTATCCAAGCAGGAAAAACAGAGATGCAAGAAGAAACAAACAGCACGGCAAAGGTCAAATTTGAAAGACTGTTGATTATATAAAGCTACAGTAAAATAATGCTTCTGATGTCTATAAAATATACAGAAATAAGATATATGACAAAAGTAGCCAAAAATGGCAGAGAGGAATTAATTAAATATTACTCAAAATTTTTACATATTAGAGAAATGCAAGTTAAAAGCACAAGTAAGCATTATGCAACCATCAGAATGGCTAAAATTTTAAAGGTTGACAATATCAATGTTGATTATGATATGATATATGGAGCAACTGGAACTGTCCTATGTTGCTCATGGCAGCGTAAATTCATTCAACCATTACTTGGATGTATCCATTAAAGCAAAACAAAATCCTAACCTATGACCCAGCAATATTACTCCTAGGTATATACTCAGGAGGAAATGTGTAAAAATTCATTAAACTGTATACCAAAGGCTTGTGCGTTTTACAGTACATATCTCAAGAAAAACTTAAGAACACAAATGTAAAATGAATGATAAGAAATCAAAAATTCTAATAGAAAAATAGGCAAAAGAAAATAGACATGGAATATAAAATGCAGAGGAAAACAGATGCTTATAAACATATGAAAATATGCCCCATTTCATTCATCAAGTTAAAATTAAAATACCAAAATGATACTGAAGCCAATTTGAGTTGGTTTATCGCATTTGCAACCAAGATTCCTGACAAGTAGTTTTAAAAAAGCATGACAAGACATAATTATGTATGAGAATGATCACTTCAGTGTTGCTCATAATAGTAAAAAAGATTGGAGAGTTTCTAAATATTCACCAATTGTGAACTGTTAAATTATTGTATTTTGACAAAATGGAATACTATGCAACTATTAAAATTAATGAGGTAGATATGTTTGAATTTATATAGAAATATCACTAAGATACAGGAGAAGGGTAATTTCATAATATTAAGCAGAATAATATCCTGTGTACATGCTTTTAAAATGGTAAAATAATAACAGGGTTATTTTAGGGAATAGGAACTGAAGATTGAGAGTGGAAAGAGACCATCACTTTTTATTTTATATTTCTCAGTACTATTTGAAAGTTTTTCTGTGTGCATTTGTTTTACACTTTAAGATTAAAAAGCAAGAAAAAGAGATATACGTCTGAATACTAGCTCAAGTAGTGACAAAACTCAAATTGCTAGAAAGCCTAAGTGATAAAACATACGTTCACAAATCACTATAAATCAAGATTTCTTAGAGAACTAAAGACTCAAACTATAAGACCTAAAGAAAGACTCAAACTAAAGAGCTCTTAAAGATTGAAATGCATATATTTCTTGATGATTAAAATGAGTAATCTTTCATCACAAGTGGCTATAATGCCAGCAAGTATCTGGTGTGGGATGATCTACTGAGACATTACCAGAGAGAGTAACAGTAAAGGGAGGTCCTGGGAACTAAAATATTTTCAAACCCCTTACAAATGCTAAGTATATGTCTTTCGGAATTTTGAAGACACAGCGACAGGCTAACAATGGATAAACATTTTGTATTAACTGTTTGTATAAACCACAAGGATTACTTCTTTATATTTTCAAATGTTAGCTGAAATAATATCATTATTTTATTTACCATACAACAGATATGATCCTAAAGTAACTTAAACTCATAATAATTCTTTTTAGACTTTTATTTCTCAAAATTAACACTGCTTATAATTCATAATGATAAAAAGATGAATATACAGTCATAAAGTACACTGCTTTCTCTGTGACTTTGGGAACATAAAGGAGAAGTAGGATAATTAAATTTCATAGAACAGTCAGTGACGCATATCTTGGCACTTAATGTTTATAACATTTATTAACATACCAATTGTGACTAAAGAGAAAGTGTTAACCACACGCCAAACACTTAATGACAGGTTTTAAAAGTACAGTATCTACAATATAGATATCTCGCTACAAAATTAAGTATCTTCTAAATTCATTCTCAGTTCCAGGTTTTTTTAGTAAACATGTCAGAAAGCCTCATAAAATTGAATTTAATGCCACACATCTTAAGCATAATTAATTTTGAAAAATAGACATTTTCAGCAGCTTTCCAAAATAAATATTGGTAAACTTTATAGAAAAATAATTCATTCACTATAAAACCTCATGAAGGGCCAGGCGCGGCAGCTCATACCTGTAATCCCAGAACTTTGGGAGGCCAATGAGGGCGGATCACTTGAGGTCAGGAGTTCAAGACCAGCCTGGCCAACATGGCAAAACCCTATCTCTACTAAAAATCCAAAATAAATAAATAAATAAATAAATAAAAGCTGAGCATGGTGGTACACCCATAATTCCAGCTACTGGGGAGGCTGATGCAGGAGAATCACTTGAACCTGGGAAGCAGGGGTTGCAGTTAGCCGAGATCACATCACTCCAGCTGGGCAACAGAGCAAGACTCCTTAAAAAAACAAACAAACAAACAAACAAAAACCATGGAAATCATCTCCTAATGCTTATACAAATACATGTAACAACAATATCCCAGTTCTCTTACAGGCTGAATATGTAACAATATCCCAGTTCTCATACAGGCTGATCATGTTTTAAGTTGTTCTCCTAACATTGTGATTAGATGCAGGTGTGCTTTGCTGTTTTAAACTGGTTAAGAAAGAGTAAAATTACCTACTTATCTAGCTTCCTTTTAGAAATACTTCTTCACATTTCTTGGTAACTATGTTTAAATTTTTTCTTGAATGCTGCTGCTTTCAGTCGTAGTAGAGAGGACAATTATAATTTTGTGACTTAAAATTTAAGAATGGGCTTTCTCAGTAATAAATAGCTGAGAAAGGTTTGTTAAGATAACTATCAAGATGACCCTTGAAAGATGAAAAGTGAAAGAAATTTCTTTTAAGATCACAGAAAATAATTTAGAAAGAGATGTTTTTTCATCCACACCTAAGTGAGATGGAACTTTGTGGTTGCAGTATGTCTTAATCCATCAGCATATTGTCCAACTCTGCCTGTGAGCCCTGTATGCATAATTCTCAACTCTTACAGCCTAAAGTTTATTTTCTTTCAGCTTTGGAGGAGGTAATATGAATATTCCTGAAGAAATGTGACCATATATATGATATTTTATGGAAGAGAGAGTAAGTTTTATTGGGGAAACATGAGAAGTAGAAGAATGACATGCCTAAGGTTATAAAAGCTTATTCTAAATCCAGAAACTCAGGCATTGGAATTTCATCCAAGTCCTTTTACCATTTGGTGACTAAGTTTAAAAAGAAAAAAAAACTGCTCCTACTTTTCTTGTCAGCTTGTAGCTCATCTCTAAATGGGACACAGAGATCCAACAGACGGTGCCTATTCATAGTGACGTGTACTTCAACTTTTTCATTGTTCTTGGGGGTTTAAGTTAGGAAACCTGTAATCCTGCAAACCCTGACATATAATTTCTCTTCAAACAATCTATTTAAACTTGAAGCCACAGCACAAATTATTAATTTCTGAGTTGCTTTCAATGAAGGTCAGATTTAGAAAGACTGATTAGTAGCTTGTGTTTGTTTAAGGCCTTAAAATGAAATATTAAAAATTCCAGATTTATAAGTTTAAAAGACTATAGCCCCTATTTCAGCTCCTCCTTCCTTTAAATTTTTTTATAGACGCTGTGGGAAGAAATGGGAAGTTCCTGACCATTCTGAGGCATAAAACATTCTAAATTTTCTCTAAATTGTGTGAAAATCCAGTATTTCATGGCAGGTAGTTTTCACAAGTTCCCAATAAAACGTAATGATACATAGTGAAATAAACTTTCAAAAGTGGAAATCAGAATTCAAGCCCATTGACAATAAATATGATCTAAGTCTATACATGCCAATAGGCCAAACTATACTTGTTCGGCACTTTCCATGAAAAAGTGCCTTGGAATTTCAATATTTCTGAAGTGCATTTTTGTTCATTTGTTCACTTATCTGGGGAACTGAGGCTGAACCGAGATGGTATCAATGATCTCAGGTTAATGTGCTGTCACTAAATTTCTTTAACACAGACCTACATCACTATGGTGGTCCTGGGACCGTTGAATTCACTCAAGTAAGATACATACATCCTTGGGCTGATGAAAACATCTATCAGTTTCTCTTTCCTGTTATTCTGGGTCCCAGATCACAGGAGAATACTGTCTCAGCAGACATGCTCAGAGGTCAGTCTTCAATTACAGAGTGGGGCAAAATTTATTTTTCTATCTCTTCTGTACTGTACCTTCAATTAAATACCAATAATCTATAAGCATGTATTTAAAATGTCAATTTTACCAAAATTTTTATACATGTAATAATTCATCTGTTTCTGTGTCTCTAAAGCCATGTAAAATTATCCATGAAAAAAACGCTTCTCCGTTTATCTTTGCATAGAACTAAGGCTTTCGTACCACATCAAGTAACGAGTTGCTATCAGCCCTCTACCTATTTCTTGTAAGGGTGTCATCAGTTGAGTATGTGAGATCCTGAGACATCTTAAAAGTACTTATGACATGGAATAGCTTTATTGATTCCTGAGTGGAAATTGATTACAAAGTGTGAAAAGTATCTATCAAGTGGGGTCTGGAATCTTTGTCATTGTTTAGAACTGCTCACTTCATAGCCACAACTGGAATAGAGATGGAATGTGGAGATTTATTTAGGGTAACAGTAAAATCAGGAGTCTCTTGTCTCAGTCTAAATATGAAATTCTGATAATTTTAAAAAACCCGTAGGCATATTTTTGAACACTAAAGTACTTATTTTGATGATACTGATATTCTTGAAGGTCTTCTTGCCACTGAACATCTAAACGTGCAGGTTTCTTAATTTAGTTTGTTGCCCAATATGCTGTCTTTGAATTTTTTTACCATACCAAAATTTGAGTAAATAAACTTATGTATTAATCTTAAGTTTTTAAAGGCAAACATGAGATCTGTGCAATTCTCAATTTCTCATCCAGCATTATACTTCTACTTAATACATTTTATAATCTTTATTTTTTCTGTCACACTCAGCTAATTTTTGTGTTTTTTGTAGAGACGAGGCCTCACTATGTTACCCAGACTAGTTTCAAGACTTCTGAGCTCAAGCGATCCACCTGCCTCAGCCTCCCAAAGTGCTGGGATTACAGGCATGCACCACTGTGTCCGGCCTCTACTTAATAAATTTTGATTACAAGTCAGTTTTTTTAAATTGATGGCTATGTAGGGTATAGGTTAGAAACATAATCATTAGCATTAAAAAATCTGGATTTAAATCTGAATTCTGATTCCATCACCCACTGACTGTAACCTTGGGCAAATTATTTACTATCTTTATCTTTAAGGAGTATCATAGTAACAGATGTCTCATACAATTATTGCAATAATTAACTGGGTTAAGGTATGTAAAGTACTACACAGTGGTTGGTTTACGTAGACAGAACACTCAGTGAGGGGAAAAAATAGCATATGTCCAGGTGAGGATGGGGGAAGACAATTATTCCGGAGAGATATACAGTGACATTTGGCAATCTAACTTCATCAGAAAGTGACCACTTCAACATCTTTCAGAGAGAAGAATTAAAACTGACATTATGTTTTCAAAAGTGCTTGTGTTTTCATCAAAATACTGATTGTGGGCATCACCATTCTTGCAGGTTATTTCATTCTATGGTACATATCTTAGATTTGGTACATAACAATTGGCTCATTAGCCTTCACAAGTATAACCCCTTAGGCCAGGGCTGAATTCTGTTTATCTTAAACATTTAGGGAAGTCCTACTTCAAATCCTACAGTCTGATAGCACAAAATATAAATACAAAACATACTCTCAAAACACACAAGGACACGTGTTAAGAATGTGTGTGTGTGTGTGTGTGTGTTGGTACAAAACAAAAACTTGAGGTAAAACAACACGCCCTCTGAAAAACAATTACATCTCACAAAAGATGGTGTCTGTTGGGCTTATTTCTAGCTGGAAACAAGGCACCTTCCCACTAGAGCTTGGGAATAAAATAGAAGAGCGTGTCTACATTGGTAGGCTTATGAAGGCTTTCTCAAGTTTTTTGTCTATATTACTAAGAGAGGACAAACAGACAACATTCATTTGGGACAATTATTTTCAAATTTGACTCTGGTTTCTTTTCTCTCTCCCATCCAAACTATAAAGTAATCTATTACACTTTATATGACCCATTATAACACAAATCTGAAGGTTTCTTCAGTGAAATTACACAGTTAGGTCACACATCTTGTTTTCCATGATCTTATGAGTCTGAGTAGAACAAGTTTGGAATTGAGGCATGTAAGATGCAAAAGTCTTCTTACTAGAAGTTCCTAAGTTGAAATTATTTTCTACAAAGTGTGAGCAACTGTCCTGGAGAACTCTGATGTCCGTGAATAAACAGGGGGCTGGGAATGGGCACAATACCCTTGACTTGTCAGTCAAAAGCACACCACTCTCTCTCTTTTTGATTGAGGTGACCCCTAAATAATAGATAGACTTTTCATCATTATTTTCTTCAGGGAAATTTCCCTCCAATTTCAAAAGTTCATCCAATCCTTCTGAGAATGTGAGGTGTGGTGAAATTATGTTGGGACGCTGATCTGATAATATAAAAACTGCCTCGGCCTCTATCTCCCATGAGCTATTAGAGAAAGAATCCTTCAATGGAGAATTTTTGCTAGAGAAGCACTTGGTGACTGAACTATTTATAAGCCCTTGTTCTTCACCAGTTTCACTTGGTTTAGAGTTGCTGATCAGCGTGGCATATTTAACAAAGGGTTGTCTCTGGCTTTCATCCTCATAGGTTACCTCGGTACCCTCAGCCTCAGAGAAGTTAACACTGTTGAACTGGTCACTAATACAAACAGAACCCTTTTCAAGATCTGTTGTTGAAAGTAGAGAGACCACAGTTGTTGGCACCATCTCATCTTTATTTTTCCATGATGTATCAACACTGATATCTTCTGAAATTGTTTCAGGCTCCAAAAGAAGAGGACCACATGTCACTGATGCTGTATGCTTGATAAAAAGATGCTCAAACGTTTCTGGCTAAAAGAAAAGACACATTTTAAGGCTCAATTATGTTAAAAAAATTTTGCTTCATTATGTCATACTGGCAGAAATGGAAGTGTGTTAATAATAAAGAACATAAGTCAACCACAAATTAACTAGTTTTTGACTAAAATACACATATCAAAAAGCATAAGGAAGAGCCCATTTAAGATAGCATTTGAAAGTGGGACAAGACAGACTTAGACTTGAGTTCTTCCAATTCCACAACCATGAACAAGTACACTAACCTCTCTGCCTTTCAATTTCATCATCTCCAAAAATGTGCTTCATGGTATTGTGGCTAGAAATAAATTAGTGTCTGCAAGTGCTTAGCTCTCAGGAAAGACTGGTTACTGTCATTGGAAAATGCTATCTTCTGAAGATATTTTCTTCCTAATATGTTGTAGCAAATGACATTCCGACAAACTAAAAATTTTAGCCCAAAATAGAAAAAAATGGATTGAAATAAAATAAAATGACCAAAATAACTCGTCTAAAAACAGTTAAAATAACTATGTTGTGAAATAAGATATGGTATGAAAGTAAAATAATTGTGTTGACTATTAAAAATTTATCTGCTGTGTACTGAGAATCTGCTTGAGACTATCTGAAAATAAGAGCTAATAATATCGTATGTTGAGAACAATGATGATGAAAGAGATGATCATGAACTGGTAAATTACTATTCCTTATAAATAACTTCACGTAAAAATATTTACTATGGACATGTGAAATGAAGACAAATACACAAGACAAATGTACATCATATTTTTTATATAAGTGATCATATCACAAAGAAAAATCCTGCCAAGCAACTACAAATCAAGAATCTGTGGGCAAAAAGCTCAATTCATACAATGTAAACATACTGAAAAAACAAATGCAAAATAAAAAAAACTGTTGATACATCACCTTGAAAAATTAACACAACTAAATTAAGGGCTATAGAAAATGTGTTCAGCTTATATATCATACATGTCATTTAACTTGAATTTTACAATTTTTAAACTAATAGAATTCAGATTTATTGCTTAAAATAATGGTATACCCAGCTGTTCTTCATAATGGCAAGCATATTCCATATACAATACAATTTATTTAGCATAGTTTTATACTCAAGTAAAATATGTTAGTGATTAAAAGCATAAAGGAATAAATATACCAAGCGCAAAATATAATAATGGAATAGACTTATGTAGTATTAAAATACTGCATAATGACAAATACTGAATTAATACAACTTTCCTATTATTCACAATCATAATATATGAAGAGAAAACTGTTCCTATGCCTGTTTTTTTTCCTGAAAGAAATCTATAGTTTTATAAATTTCTTCAAATATTTGCTTGCTCATTTTCTTTTTTCTTAAGGCTTCTACTATATATGCACTGAACTGTCTTAAAATTTAAATGAATCTACATATTGTCAAAAGAATTAGATGCTATCAATATGAAAACAAGGAATACATACAAAAAAAACCCATAACCATAGTCAAGATTACATATGTCCTTCAAATGATGTGTTTGATATATTTCATGCTAAAATGTCATAATCAGTAACTGTTGAAATCAAATACTGTAAATGCCTTCAAATGCATTCAGACAGAATATTTCACTTATAATTGATAAGAAGTCTCATACTCATACACTATTAAAATATGTTTTGTCAGTGAGTTATAAAACTTTATTAAAAGTATATCCATTTAAAAAATTTCACTATATGCATCCTTTTTTAAGATTTTAGAATAATCTGGGCACATATTAAATATGTGTTCAGTGGGCAGCAATTAAAGAATATCCTTTCATAATTCCACACTTAGATTTTACATTTCAATGACACCTATTAGAAGTCAAGAAGGGAAGAAAGACACATTCTTCCGGTTTTTGTAGAGTTATTTTCTACTTTCAAATAAAACTACGAGTAAAATCTAAATATAAGGGATCCATATATACATATAGATACGTATACATAATAAATTTGAATACTGAGTTCATTAAACATAGTCTTTGGTTTGGTTTGAATGTGAGCAACACAACATAATTCATGTGCTGAATTCATAAAACTAGCAAGCAGTCTGTTTGAAAGTAGAAAAGTTCTGTCCTCACCATGACCTATTCATAAAAGCTCCAAAGAGTCTCCCTTTCTTGCATCACTGCCCATTTCCCTGCCTGCCGGAGGTCTTGGATGGTTCAGTGGAAGTAAATTAGATTTAAGTCATAATTAAACAAGAAAGCTGGATTAGAAGTCGATCCGAAGTCCCTTCTGATCCAGTCAATCTGACCTGGGTATGTAGGGTCATCCTGATATGAACTGTAACTCCCACTGTCCTGTGGCCAGCACAAACACAACTTTGGGCTTTCTTTTAACTGAAACGGAAGTTATCACTTAAGCCATTTTCAAGGATATTGAAAACTGAAATTCCCAGATTGAACCAAAGTTAGATACAAAAACGCCAGGAGATAATCAAAAGAACACCCGAACAGGCTGATTTTTAGGCTGATGTGTCTATAAAAGAATCTAAAATGGAAAAGTCTGGACATAAAAACACAAACTAAATATTTTCCCTGATTCCATACTTATAATCATTGTATTTTTAAAGCTATTTGTCAGATGTTGCAGTTTTAGAGTTCACCTAATTACAGCATTGTCTACTACATATTTGATGGCATTTAATAGATATGTAATGACAGCAATAGCCATAATTTTCTTAATGTTTTATGACCAGGAATATGACAAATCAAAAGCCAGAAATCATGAATACTACTTTTAAACTTTAGATGATTTGAAAATTAATCACACATCCAAACTGAACTGGACTCAAATCTATATTTTGAACCCAAATTTACACATCTATTTTAAGTACTCAATCAACATAATCCACCATATGTTAACTCTCAGAAGTTCAACTGAATTTTTTTTAGATTTGCTCCCCTTCTTCAAAATGTAAAAATCTTCTAATACTCTATAGACTGTTGGGAAGTTGGCACATTGGGTTCATCTGTAGTGATCATGATTAGACTTCAAAGAATGTCCGTTCTCTGTTTAGATAAAATAAAACAAAATAAGAAAGCAAAATAAAAAATCACTCACAAAGAAAAAGATAAAAGATTTCAAAAAACATTGTCAAGCACGGATTCTGGACTATAAATTTTTGTGTTAGGTTACAATAATGCATCCTTTTGGGAAAGGGCAAAATTTTGAACTAAGGTGGCTTCTCCCCTTTTCTTAATGAATGTTTTAATATCACACTCTAAGGGCAGCTTTAATTACCCCAGGAAGGGAAAAACTATGGGGAAATAACAGAATAGGTGAAAGGAGAGAAGAACAATGAGCTGGAAAAATTAAAAGAGGGAGAACCAACAGCAATATAGGATAGTTTGAAACAAGAAAGAATAAAAGAGGAGAGCAGTGAAAAGAAAAATAATAAAAAAAAGAGAGAAAGAAGTGCTAAAAATGGTAAAGAATAGAATCACAGAACCATTCATTACCATGGGTTTTTAAAATCTAGAAATAAGATCTGAGAAATCATATGGTCCAAGTGTCTCCCGTTTTTCTGACAAAGCGATTGAGGCTGCCAAGATTATTTGCTAAAGGTTACATGGCTAATTAGAGTAGAGGGAGGACCCTGACTTAGTTCTTTTTTTTCTAGTCCAACAATCTTTCTATAACACAACGGAAGATGAAGAAGGTTGTCCCAAACACAAATAGGCAGAAGAACATGTTCTTTGTTTCCCTTTTACTACTGGCTGTGATAAAGTTCAGCTAATTAATTTATACTCTCTCCTGGTTCCTCATAACCTGAGGGCTATAAGGAACAAGAAAATAAACAAAACTGAGGTTACATTTTTAGGGGAGTGAAATACACACTTCTAAGCCCAGTAATGTGCATTTCCGGGCATAGGGGAGATGGCTACTTCTAAACAGAACTTCTAACTTGAAAATGCACCAGCTCTTCCACACATTTGGAAGGCCATCTAGCAATTTTAGGGATGCTTCTGATTC
Organism: Nomascus leucogenys; assembly: GCF_006542625.1. NCBI lineage: Eukaryota > Metazoa > Chordata > Mammalia > Primates > Hylobatidae > Nomascus > Nomascus leucogenys. The sequence goes on along the minus strand of NC_044385.1, from coordinate 45,101,517 downwards.
AGATCTGTGAGGATGGTGTTCTGGGAGGCCACGGGTTGTTGAGCTGCTTTATTTGGAGGCCTAGGGCTGACTGGGGAATCTAAGAGAGTTTTTAGATCCCAAGGAAAAATCTATTTGTTTCTAGCTTTAGCCCCCCAAAAGGAAGTTGTTAAATGGAGTAAACTCTTGTGAAAGTTGGCATAAATGTAGACACAGGAGCATGGCTGGATAAAAGCAAACAAACAAAAAACAGAGAATGAGAAAAATATTGTAAAATAATTAAAGAATAAAAAGGAGTGGAACAAATTGAAAATGAATTAAAGGAGCTTAAAATATCTTTAAGGGAAAAACCCAGGTGATTTGGATTTAGAAGACATTTAACAAATTAGGCAGAAATGCTAAGGTAAAAAGGTGCAAAACAAAGTAAGAAAGGTAATAGTTCTTTTACACTCTAAAATTTGAATTGGAAGAAAAGCAAGGCTAATGAGTTATCATAATACATTTTCTTACAACAAAAATTCAATCTATGTTTAAGATTCTGATTTTTAAGGTATAAACAGAAATGGTATTCTGATTCAAGATGGCTGACTGAACAGGTTTCTCTCTTGTCTCTATAGAGATTCTGTTGGAATGGCAGTATGTAAATAAGTCAAATACAGACCCACCACAAAGAAGATGATCTGAGAGGGCTAATGAGAAATGAGTAATTTTCATTCATTGCTAAAAGATAGAAAACAATTGGAAGAGTGTAGATCAAAGAAGGTGGGCAAAGAAAGCTGAAGACCAGAATATATCCAGCTGCAGCTGAGGAGAAAGAAAGTTAGCCCTGCAGTATACAGTGGAGACAGTGTGTGAAGAAATGGCACGCAAATGAAGACAAGAGAACTGTGGCTGGAAACTGGGGCCTAATGGAAGTTCTGTATATGGAATGGGGCTCTTCTACTCCTCTGCTGAACATGGAAGAGCCTTCATGTAAGAACTGCCCTTCACAACCAGACTGAGGGTTTGTTCTCAAAAGCAGCTAAGGAACTGTCTGGGGAGGAAGACAGCAGCCATGGAATATTGCTAGCTGAGAGCACATCTTTCCTCATCTGGCCAGAACCCTGCCTACTCACCCAGGGCAACAATCCCTGCGTATATACACTGGGCTCCCAGTCAGCCTGTCTACTGTTTCATTCCTAAACATGAAAGGAAAACAAAGGATTACCAGATATTAGGAGGAAAGTCTGAGATAATAAAAGAAAGACCAAGATAAACAACAGGAACACATGACCTAGAAGGAACACAGAGAATTCAGGGAATAGAAGAAAAAAGAATTTTTAAAATAAAAGAACAAAAATCCTTGAATTGGTATTTCTAGCAACATTTAAGAAAATATGCATAAAACCAGAACAGAATACTCTGAGAAAGAATACTTGGAAATTTACAAAAATAACAGTATATAAAAATCCAACAGAAGCACTGGAAGAAGAGGGTATGGCAAGGCCTCAGAATGTAACACACACACACACACACACACACACACACACACACACACACACAAAACAAAGAAACAGAAAATATGAGATAAAAGGTAAGAAATGTGGAAGATCTATGCGGAGGGTCCATCATCCAACATACAGATTCTAGAAAGAGAAACAAAGAAACAAGAGGAAAGGAAATTATCAAAGAAATAATATAATTTCTTAGAATTGACAGGAGACATGGAATTGAAAATCTTTTCAAAAAATAACCACATTAAATAAAAAAAGAACCACTCCAGATTCATCATTGAAAATTCAAAACAACAAAAATGAGGAGAATATTTTTTAAAAAGGAAATTAAAAGTAAACAGTGAGGAGTAAAAATCACAATAGTATCTGACTGCTCAGAAGCAGCACTGGATAATTTATGTTAAGGCAGGAATTATTTCAATGTTCTCTTGGAAAGGCTTTTTCTAAGAATTGATACTCCACCAAACTAATAATCAAGGAGGGCAGAATAAAAGGAAGTTCAGGCATGGAGAGATGGAGACTTATCACATACTTCTTAGGAGGTTACTTAAGGGTGTAGTTAAGAAAAATGAAGGAAAGGAATCCAGGAAACAGTACTAACCAGAAACCAGTTAAGGGAAAGTTTAGAGTGGTGGCTTACAGTAATTTTAGAGAAAGCCTAGTCCTGACTGAAGTAGGAGGATAGAAGAGTTCCTAAAGAGTGCACTAGAACAACGCCTCCAGTAAAGATGGGGTAGTGGCTAAAATAGGTAACATAACAGCATAGATTATATAAAGGGAAGGGAGGGAAGAGGAGGGGAAGGAGAAAGAAAGACAGCATGAAAAGAAAGAAAGAGCATGAAAAGAAGGAAGGAAGGAAGGAAGGAAGGAAGGAAGGAAGGAAGGAAGGAAGGAAGGAAGGAAAAAAGAAAGGAAGGAAAGAAAGGAGAGAAAGAAAGCATGAAAAGAAAGAAAGGAGGGAGAGAGGGATGAATGGATGAAAGAATGGAGGGAGAAAGAGGAAGGAAGGGACAATTAGAAACTTAAGGAAAAGAAAAAAGATAAAAACTAAAAATGAAGCTAACTAAAATTCGGCACAATTTTGATCAACAGGTGGAATATATCTATTTTTTAAAAAATTCCCCTTTGACATCGGAACCACTGAGAAGTGTAATCACCTATTATTAAACACTTGGTTCAGTAAGTCACAATATTTACATAATCATAACAATGCAAATTCAGTTTATTAGTTTTTCTATTTTTAAAAATAAATCACAGACAAATTACAGCACAGAACATCATATCAACCCTGACTTAACGAAAAACATAAAGTTAGATTTAGAGATTGGAAAGTAGAGGGAGAAATGGAGGGAAGCGTAATAGTGCTAATGTTTTTATTTTTCAAAAAAAAAAAAAAGTAGGGGAGCTCCAAGAAATAGTCTTCTGTTTAAAAGAACAAGAAATGGAAGTTTAAGTAGATTTTTCTGAGGTTGGAGAAATGATTACTTAAGGAATTGAAAAAAGTGACAAGACAATATGGGTAGAAGCACAAGGAGGGAAGAATATGTGGGAGTAAATCCTCGTTATAGCCAGAAATCAATAGATACCGTCTACATTTCATAGTGGCATAAGCATATGGTTTTTAGAAATAAAAAGGTGACATACCAGAAAAACCAAAAGTCAGACAGTTAACTAAAGAGGCATTTGGAGAGCAAGACTAAGAGTAGGGAGGGGTGGAAAAGGGGACTGTCCTTTTCAAGAAGTGGTCTTCCAAACTCAAATGTTTAACTGTAACATTTCATTATTAAATCATTCACATATATTTTTTCAAAAAATTTTAAATATTGAGAAATATCATATACACGAGAGAACAAAGAGACATATACAACCATGCTTCCTGCAGCACTTTTTGTAATAAATATAAAAAAGTGTTCAAACACCTTAAACATCCACCAGTAGAGGAATAAATGAATTGTGCTATGTTTGTATAATGGAATACTACAGACCAGTCCAAATGTGTGAACTAAATTAACTACGTCAACTTGGAGAGACCTCAAAACACAATGTTCAGAGATATTTTTGGAATAATATGAAAGGTATATTAACATTTTTAGTACTTCAAAGGATTACTGTTCATTGGTCATGGATACACACATGAATGTAGGAAAGTATAAATGCACAAGCTAGACAAACACAGGCTACATTCTTGAAATCATGGATTCATCCAGGAAGAGAAGGAGGGACCGGAAATAGTGGAACAAGCAGGACAAACTTTACCTGTAGTTTTTATTTATTTTAAAAATGAAGAAAATGCAGAAAGTTTTAAAATATTGTGTTAATGTAGAGCTGTTTTCATATTGTCCTATATTTTTATATTTATATTATCTGGAAAAACTAATTTTAAAAGAGAAAAGGAAGTGGAACATAACAAAAGAAAGAAGATCTGGCAGGAAATTATATTGGCAAAATTATTTTTAATCACATATGGTATTATCCTATTGTTAGCAATGCCTGGCATATAGTGGTTTTAAATAAATGTTTTCTTTTTATTTTTCTTTTAGAAATAGATTCAAACTATTGAATTTTTAAAAACACATTTGATTAACATATTTATGGGTTCAGGATTTAGATTTAATATAAACCAAGGGGAAGGAGAATGACAGCTTCAAAAGTGGAATAGATTAATTTTAGGGAAGATTTTGAAAATCATGTTAGATGTCTAGAAATTACAGGTTAAGAGCACTTTCATAACAATCAATATTCAAAATATCTGAATTTGGAGAACAAATTAAAGGAAATACTTGATATAGAAATTATTACTTCCCTTAAAAAATACTGTATTTGTATTTGAATTATTTTTAAAAACAATAGGCTCCTCTGATCTGCTTTCTTTGCAATATAGTGTGAGTTTTTTGTTTGTTTGCTTATTTATTCATGATTTGGGTTACTTTCACATTTTGGCTATTATGAATAATACTGCTATGAGTATTCATATAAAAGTTCCCATGTGGATTTGCTATTTCATTTCTATTTAGTATATACCTAGGAATGGAATTACTGGGTCATATAATAATTCTATGTTTAACCTTTTGAAGAATTGTCAGACTATTTACCAAAAGAGTTGCTACTCCATTCCCACTGTCAGTATATGATAATTCTAATTTCTCTGCATTCTCACCAACACTTATTATCTGTCTCTTATTATAGCCATCCTACTGGGCATCTTGTGGTTTTTATTTGTGTTTCCCTATTATCTAATGACACTGAGCATATTTTCATTTGTGCTTCTTGGCTATTTCTATATCTTCTTTGGAGAAATGCCTATTCACATCATTTGCCCATTTTTATGGTGCTGAAATATACATAACAATATTTGCCATTTGAACTATTTTTAAGTGCATAATTTAGTGGCATTAAGCATATTAAGAAATACATTGTTAATATGGAACTGATGGCACGGGCATCAATTTGAGTCAAATAGATCTGGATTTGAACCACAGATGTTACATGGACAGGCTGGGTGATCAAGACAAGCTACTGAACCACTCTGGGCCTCAGTTTTATCATCAGAAAATATAAGGCTATTAGCCCTATGAAATAATTAAATAAATAACATGAATATGAAACATAGGGTGGATGGTAACCTGTTTAGTAATATAAAGTGAGTTACACTATATTATTTTTCCTTTAAAAAGCATATTTTAGGCAGGGTGTGGTGGCTCACACCTGTAAGTCCAGCACTTTGGGAGGCCGAGGTGGGTGGATCACTTGAGCCTGGGAGTTCAAGACCAGCCTGGGCAACATGACAAAACCCCGTATCTACAAAAAAATACAAAAATTAGCCGGGCGTGGTGGCACGCGCCTGTGGTCCCAGCTACTACAGGGGATGAGGTGGGAGGATCAATTGAGCCCAAGGACGTCAAGGCTGCAGTGAGCTGAGATCGCACCGCTGCACTCCAGCCTGGGTGACAGAGCAAGACCCTGTCTCAAACAGAAAAAGGTACATTTTAATTATTTAGGAGATTAAAACGACAGGCTAAAGAGAAAAGTTAATGAATTTTAGAAAATTTTTATCATTAATAAAATCTTGAAGTTATATTCTCCTTCACTCTTTAAATGTTCTATTATATTCCAAAACCTGATTTATTCCTAATAGTGTTATTTATGCACCTGGTCAGCCCTAGTAATAAACTAAGCATCCTGTGGGTTAGCTGTGCTTAAAAAATGATTTATAAGATTAGAAAGTCAAATATTTCCAGAGATTTTTAAAAAATCAATCCTACAAATAAGAACATTCACACCCGCGGTATTTTAAAAATTCTTCACATTTCTTTAATTTACCACAACTTGAAAAAATGTGGCAATATTTCAGATGACCTGTGGCAGCAATGTGCACACCTCAGGGAGAGAAGGGGTGGCAGCGGGGTAGGATGTAGTCTACAAGCATTTCCTAATTCAACCTACCTCCACCCAGCAGTTCCTTTGTGCCAGGCAATTTCTGGAAAAGGGAAAAATAATTTGGTGCAGGTTTAAACTGCATTTTGCTGATGTGGGCCTGATCATTTCATGGCCCTCCTGAACACTGAGAAACCACTTCATGGTGGTCCATAGGTAAGATTTCAGAGCTTAAATGCTGAAGAGCGAGTGTTTCAGCCTCTTTTTAAGTGGCATTAAAAAGTAAGATGATCATTCTCTGAATTAATATATACCTATATAGTGAAACTGTAGCAATTTTATTTAGATAAGTATATAGGTTTTTTGATATAAAACCCTCATATTTAAGAACAAGTCTTATAGTCTTCCTATTTCCAGTTGGTGAATATGCTAGGTACTGCCGTCCACATGACTTAGTGTTTGCAGGTGCTTAGCTGGACACCACATCTCTGCCTCAAAACCTAGTTAATGATTGTTCATCTACCAGATCTTGGCCCAGATGTAATTTGCTTAACTTTATCCACTCACCCCCATGGATACACTAAGCCAGGTTCCCACATTATAAGCGCTCAGCACAATGGGACCCCTTCTTTCACAACATGTAGTTTACAACTATAAGGTTGTGATTGGATCATTATGTGTTATATACATGTAACAAAATTTCTCATGTGCCCCATAAATTTGTACAAAAAATGGTAATGCTATTTCCATGATAAATATATTAATGATTATCTTCCCCACTAAACTGTATACTCAGGAGCATATAGTGTTTTTCTTATCCTTATAATGCCAGGGCATACTATAGTGACTGGTATAGGATAAGTATTCAATCATATTGAATATATGGATGAAATGAATAGAAAAGAACTATTTTAGAGAGGCAAAAGGAGACAAGCTCTTCCTGTTCTACTTTCAACCCAGCCACTCTTCTCTGACCTCACTGTCTTATTTCTCTATGGTAAGAAAAATCTGTTCTCCTAGACCCTAGCAACAGCCAAGCCTTACATATAAATACTCACCATGTGCTTGTTGAATAAATGAATGAATGATATATATACATACGACTGAGATATCATCACAACTACACAAAATGTTACTGTATAAATTCATAGTAAAAGATAAATGAGAGGAAAAAGATTTACTTGAAAAACTCGGCAACACTGTTTTAATGAAAGGAGACTCTGGCTTAGTGGGCAACAGCACAGGTGAGGAGTGTACAGGAGTGTGGCTGATTAGACTCGGGCAAAGTGAAGTTTCTATAAAAAGAATTGTTCATATGTAAAACAACACTACTGCTGCTTCTGAAGACAGGGCATTCTTTCTCCTGCTGAAAAATTACAATTCAATCTTTTTCTTTCTTCATCACGTCTACAATATTAGTTGTTTACTTATTCATTGATAAGCTGTAGAACAGTGTTTTTCTAACTGCAAATCATAGCCATTCGAATGTTGTGAAATCGATTTAGTGTCTTGCAACCAGCATTTTTAACAAATAAAATAGAATTTTAAAACATTCTATTTCAAGCAAGAAATCTTTCATTTCGGTCTTGCATATCTGTATCTATGGTGTACTAGGTTGGAAGGTAAAATGTATTTATACATTAAAAAAGCCAAAACTGCAATTACTTTTGCACCAACCTAAGTTTTTTTCACTGTGGGTCATGGCGAAGAAGAAAGAAAGAAAAAGAAGCCACTGCTATAGAGAACAGCTGCTGTTGGAACAGGCTCCAAAGCCAGACAAACTGGTAAGCTAATCTTGCCTCTAAAACGAGTTACCGAACCACTATGAGCTTCAGCTTTCTCTTCCCTTCTGCAGAATAGAGAGAATAACACTTGTCCCACAGGGTAACTGAAAGAATAATAATAGTAATATAAAATACATAAATACGTAAAATAATAACTAATATTTGTTGAGACCTTACTATGTCACAAGTACCATCTTCTTTAGTCCCCCAAACAACCTAATAAGGTAAGCAGCCTGTTTCACAGAAGAGGAAACTGAAACATTGAGAATGTAAGTAAAAATCTTAATAAATGTAAGAGTATGTATCTCAGTGCTTTGCACATGAAGAACAGCAGGATGAGTACCACAAATATTTGTGATGGATAAAATACAGTCTTTGAATTCAGAGAACTATCCACAATAAATAAAACAATACAATGCTTTAGGAACTTAAAGGGGGTAGAAATTCTTTTGAATTACACTGGTTAAAGGAAGGCTTCAGGAAAGAAGGGTCTAGAGCAGATCTTCACGTACAAGGAAGGCTCTGTGTAGGTGGATGGGAACAGTAAAGGTATCATCAAGGCCCAGGGACAGAAAAAGTCATATAGGTAGGTTGATAACAGATCATAGAAAGAGGTCGTCGAGTACTATTAATAGCTTCAGGGGGCTTTAGTTTATCTCTTATATTCAAAAGGAAACCATTGAAAACTTTTAACAAGTGACTAATGATAAAGATGCAATCACCGAACCTGGATAATAACCTCCAAATAAGTATTGTTTAAAAATCTGTGTATTTTGACTTGACTGAATTCTGTTTTTCCAGTTTTATGAGTGGGAAGCTAGCCTTGCTTCAAGGGACATTATGAAAATTAATAAAACATTCACTAAACTTTAGAGCTTTCTGAAAAATCCTACTATAGAAGCAAATGCAAATTATTTTATTATAATTGACTAACTCTCATAAAGTACTTGTACTTGAATGGAACTTCTGCATAAATATAAGTTTTATTATGATCATTGCATTTTTCAGATTATAATGTTTGAGGATTATATAATTTTCTAATTTACTTAAATAATTATGGAGATAATTATAGACATTAAAAATATTTATTCCAGCCTTTTGCCTAAACACAGTTTATACCAAAAAAAGTGCATCCAAATATCTGTTCTCCATCAGACTGACCCTTAACTTTCTAATATTTATTTTATTATGTACTATGACACAGAAGCAACATACATATATTGTGAACTCTCACACGATAAACTATGCACTGAAATTTATTTCTTCCTGATTTCAAATCCCTGCATCTTGCTATTCTTGAAAATATATAATAGCAGACATATTAAGATGAATTGAATAAAATATGAACTTTTAAATCTTAAAAACGCTTAATGCTCTGTAAGTCATATGGCATCTAGTTTGCAATCTTATATATTATGGGTTAAAAAAAATTGAAAAAGTAACCTTCTGAAAATTAAGTCCTTGTGCCCAGGAACAATTCTTGGGGTTCGGAACATCTTCCCAAAACAGCTTTTTCATTCTACAAAGGATAAATAGGGCATCAAAATTAGAGAAAAACATTCATATTGAAATGTGAACAGTTAGTGAATAGACAAGCTAGAAATTAGTCCACCAGATCAACTACGCCTCCGCAGGGTCAGATGCATTTTCACATGCTAGCCCATGAAGATTTCTACCAAACTTTTATCTAGACCACAGTTGAAAATCACTGTAGTAATAGAAATAGTCAATACTTATTGAAAGCTGTGTGCCAAGCACCATGCTAAACACTGCATAGATTTCTCTCAAAGAAATTGAAATACTAAAAATGGCCACAAAGTGGGTACCAGAAAAAATTCCACTTGATGTGGCCCCATCAATTCACTTAACTAAAAGATAAATTCGGATTCTAAAATCTCCTCTCTCTCTTTTTTGCCTGAAGACAATGGTTTCTACAGAGATTTGGCATGTGTAAAATAACCACACTGGACTTCCCAGCACAGAGAGTATCATGGCACCCATGCCACCATCCACGGAACTCAGCCATTTGCCTGACAAGCCAAGCAGACTGGAGCCACACAGTGCTGATCTCTAAAAAGCAGAGTGCTTGCTGATCATAAATGAACTGACTGCTCCAGGTCACCACTAAAAGGCTACTTTTACCACCCACTTCACCACAAAATGTCCTTAACCCAAACTGCAGAACTCTGAAAGCCATTTTTGCCACCTCCAAGAACATACTGCTTAGGATTTCCTGTTATAAGCTTGTTGCTTCCTGAATGTACATACATTTGCTTTAAAAAAACTAAATTCTTCCTTGAAGCTATGTTGTCCTTGACAGAGCAGGAGCATCACCATCATGGACAAGCACCTCATTTTAAAATTCACCTTAATCAAAAACCACCTAAATCCAAAAGGGCATCAGCCTAATGGCTAAGGTCAGCATTACCATAAGCCACAAATAACATCTCCAACCAGAAACATTCCATCCTCCCTGACCAGAGACATGCCAGCCCCAAGATAACCCCCCTCCAGCCGAAAAGATGTCAGCCCCAAGATAACCTCCCCTCCTCCCAGAGACATTCCAACCCCACCATAAACTTCTCCCTCACACATAAACATTCCAAGCTTGTGATAAGCCCCCTCACCCTAAAACCAATATACACTCTTAGTGTGTAAGAGAAAGGGCTCCTGAACAAAAATTGGCCAGAAGCCCCTCTCAGGTTTTATCTAAAGAAAACCTGTCTTTAACTGTTAAGCTGTGTTTGGTATTTCTTTCCTCATTCTTTAACTCTTACAGTCCTAGCAAAACGGAATGCCATTTCCTGACAACAGGCCTTTCCTTTTTATGCTGTCTTAACTGTATACAGACTACATATAAAAGCACTTAGAAGACTTTAATATTCCTGATTTAGAAGGTTTTAAATCAGGGTTTGAATATGCTTAAGGACTTTTGCCATAAAGATTCTTAACCTCAAGTACAATACCTTTGGTGTGATATTAATAATGTTCCAAGCAGTAAGATGGAAGAGGAAATAATTACTGGCACAATTACATATAAACCTGCATCATTCTGGTGTTTTTCAGTATCACCTGAAAAAGAAATACAATTTACACAACTCAGAAACTTGAGGAAATATTAATTTCTTTCTGTATCAAAAATTATAGTAGACATTTTCTGAATTCATCATAAATCTCTTATTACCTTCAAAAATATAAAAATAAAAAACAAAGATAAAAATATGTTGTGATCACATTAATAAAATAATTATTTTGTTCAGCATCATATCTACTGTAAATTAGTAAAATATTTTTTCAAATTTATGTATTTGCCATTCCTCTCCATCTGATCATTTTTACATTATAATGGGTCAAAGTGTCAAAGTTGTTATGATGACTGTCTCAGTATCTACTCCTGGACGACCCAACCTTCCACACCTGCCAATCTCTATCTTGTTCACTCCACACACACTGATTTCCTTGCTGTTTCTTGAACCACCAAGCATCCTCACTCTTTAGGGACTCTTCACACACTGTCCCTTTGCCTGGAATGCTTTTGCTATTTGTACAGTTATGTCTTCACTGAACATCATTGATAGGCTCTTGGAAACTGCAATGTTAAGTGAAATGGCAATGTATAACAAAACCTTTTTTTCCTCATCAACATTATAATGAAACTACCTTGAACAAAATGATGTTATTCAAGGACCTCCTGTACGTCATGTTGCATAAAGTTGCAGTTTCCAAGAATCTATTGACAATATCAAGTAGGGTCTTACTGTCCTTGCAAGGTTTTACTTGAATATCATCCACCTCCATAGAAAGACCATTTCTGACTATCAACTAAAATGCCACATTTAATGCCATCCCTTTATCTTGCTTTTATTTTCCTTCATGGCACTCATTTCTATCTGACATTATATAATTATTTATTGCCCATCACTCTCAATTAGAGCACTGACATTTAAGATCCATAAGGGCAGATACTGGCCGGGTGCGGTGGCTCACGCTTGTAATCCCAGCACTTTGGGAGGCCGAGGCGGGCAGATCACGAGGTCAGGAGATCGAGACCACGGTGAAACCCCGTCTCTACTAAAAATACAAAAAATTAGCCAGGCGTGGTGGCGGGCGCCTGTAGTCCCAGCTACTCGGAGAGGCTGAGGCAGGAGAATGGCATGAACCTGGGAGGCGGAGCTTGCAGTGAGCCGAGATCGCACCACTGCACTCCAGCCTGGGCGACAGAGCAAGACTCCATCTCAAAAAAAAAAAAAAAAAAGATCCATAAGGGCAGATACTTATGTTCACTATTCAATCCACAGTGCTTAGAACAATGCTCAATTAATATCTGTTGAATAATACATGTATGAATTTTTTAATGATTTTTATTCTAACAACAGATGAAATGTTTATCTCTTGAAATATCATTGCTAGGTTGCTTAGATTTGAAGACAATTTAAAAAGTAATAACAAAATCAAAATGTTGGTATTCCAAGTACAGTAAGATGAATCAGAAATATAAGAGGCCCAGTGACTTTATTTCTATAGCTCCAGTTTTATTTTTAAAGGAAAAAAATATTTCCTTTGGAACCTCACCATGAAAAACCTACAGAAGACTCTGAACTCTTCCATGATTCTATCAGAAAAAGAATAATCCAATGGCAATATTACTGCGAACAAATTAGGCACACACATTGGTGTAAAAGGAAACTAAAATTATAATTTTTACCTTGAGTGAAACTATTAATTATCTTTGGTTTTCCCACTCCTTCTATAAATATTGGGTAAAGACTGAACTGGTACTTCTCAATGGGGATAAAATGATCTGAGGAGAAAGATACGTAAAAGGCTCATTTATACATAATTAATAGTAATGAGCGGAAAATACATTTTAAAAAAGAATTAAAGTGACTATCCTATATTTCCAAACATAGAAATTACTTATTATTTATGGATTAAATTATCAAGGGAGTTTCAAAACAAACTTAAGCACTTCTAATTATCTAGTAATGACAACAGTTTTCCAAATATTTTTCTAAAAAGTCTTACCCAGAGACAGAAGATTGCAATTTTTCAAAGGCGTGTTCCAGTGATAGCCAATTTGTTCAAGTGCAGGGTGTATGAGCTTTTTCTTTCCTTCATTTCCTTTTCCAGAGCAATATCTTCTACTACCTCTCCCTTACCCCCAAAGTGGGCAATACTCCTTTTTTTAATAGGAATTCAGCTTACTTAGTTTCCCCATTCCATTCAAGGTAGCTGGGAGACTAAAGTCTTGTAAAATCCTATGCAAACAAAATGGTGGTGGAGACCACGAGACCACTTGCAATATCTGGGATTTTGATCCATGGAAAATGACCAGCCCTATAGCAAAGCTCCAGATGGATCCATCCATGATTTTCACAAATGCTAATAATATATAAATATTCTTCTAGAAGAATATATCCAGAAGAAGAGAGATCTCTGTGAAGCCTATATTTTATATCCTCATGGTTTAAAGAAAAGCACAGAGAGTAACTACCTGGGCAGCAGTGGTGATGAACTAAATTCAGTTCAACAATTTGTAAATAAATTTACCCTGATGCTAAATTCTAGATCCCTGGAATAAAATAATGGTATGAGTCCTTAGAATGACATTGTATAATAAGATCATAGCAATCCTTAGCTTCCCTAGTTAACTTCCCTCAATCCTTACTCAGACTTAGAAATGCTGTCTTGTGCACTTATACTTTGTACTTGACTCACCTCCTGGGATAACTGGTCTAGCTTTGGGAGAATACCCTGGTCTGGGTCACCCAGTCCTAGCTCCTCAGACCTTCAGGCTAGCATTCCCACTCATTGTTAGTGGCATTACAAGTTGGTACACAGTTTGAGGAAACAATTTGGCAGAAGATATCAGAAGCTGATAAAAAGTGATTTAAGAAAAGATAAAGCTGGAAGTAACATAAATAATCTCCAACAGTTTAAGTAGACTTTGGAATAAAATGCTATATCATTAAAAATAATGGTAGAAAGAATTGAGGAGAAAATATGATATGATATGATATGATATGATATGATATATGATATCCCCCGTATAAAATGTTAAAATGAGAAAATGTCAAAGGAAACAGAATTAGGCTGGGTGTGGTGGCTCACGCCTGTAATCCCAACACTTTGGGAGGCCGAGACAGGAGAATCACTTGAGCTTAGGAGTTCAAGACCAGCCTGAGCAACAATAGTGAGATCTTGTCTCTACCAAAAAACAAATTTTTTTTAATTAGCTGGGTGTGATGGTGTGTGTCTATAGTCCCAGCTACTCAGGAAGCTGAGGTGGGAAGATAGCTTGAGCCCAGAAGGTTGAGGCTGCAGTGAGCCATGTTTGCTCCCCTGCACTCCAGCCTGGGCAACACAGAGAGACCCTGTCAAAAAAAAAGAAAAGAAAAGAAAAGAAAATCAGGGATCTAAAAAAGAAAAGAGAAAAGAGAAAGAAGAGAAAAGAGAAAGAAGAGAAGAGAGAAAAGAAAAGAGAGAATTAAATGTTTTGATAATATGTATTAGGATGGTAGTATCCTCTATATTTTTGAAGTTTTCATTAACTGGCTATATTAATTGAATTAATAATCTGTAGTGTCATATTAATCCATGACAGCAACTTACTAAAGTATAGTAAACTTACCATGGATATAATACTTCTTAACAGATGAAGAGATTCTAAGCCATTTTATTTCACCATCTTCATTAAGATTTTTCCACTCAATAATAAAATACATTAGCTTGTAATCACTGGGTGATAGCATCCAGGAAAGAATCACACAACTGCTGTTTAAAGGATAAGCACTGAGTGACTGCACGATATTTACTGAGGGGAAAAGAAGGAAATTAAGTTTTAAATTAAAAATTAATAAAAATCTACTAATACTCTTGAGGAACTTATAACCTACTAAAGGGGATAAGAAAGAGAAGACAGACAATTTACACAAATAAATATAATACATGACAATTACTTTTGCATCATGAGAGTCATTTAAACAGAGAGATATGGGAATATACGACATTGAAGAGAAAAATGATACTCCCTAAAACCTTAAAAAGCAATTTTTTGATATATTCAAAAACGCATTCTCATACGGAATACTGCACAAGCTTATTAACCATCCTCTCCCACTGATGGAGTGATACTCTCAAAGCACAAATCTGTTCATTTTAACACCATCTACACAGCATCCCACTTAAAACCCTCCAGCGGATTTCTACATTTGAGGGTAAAATTCCTATCATGCCTACAAGGCCCTGAGGGCCAAGTCTCAACCTACCTCTCTGCCTTCCATGATTTCCCACACCAAAGCCACCCTGGTCTTTCTTCGTTTTCTATCCTGTGCCATAGACTTTTGATCTGGCTGCTCTTGTGAGGATCCAATGCTTTTCCTGCCCTCCCCTACATCTTCTGGGGAAGTTTAATTCCTACTCACATTTCAGATTTCAGTTCAGTACCACTTCCTCAAGGTGGCTTCTCTGAATCTCAATGCCAGGTCAGGTTCCTTTTTTTCTTTCCTTTCATAAAATTATATTCCTTTCCTGCAGGCCCTTATCTCTCAGTTTGCAAATAGACATTCACTTGTATGATTATTTCATTAATACCTGTCTTACCTATTAGGCTCTGGACACTCCAACCATTATAGGTTTTCTCACATTACAATTCCCACTGCCTACTCCACTGAGGCATTCTACAGATATTTCTAGAATATAAATACTTAGAAAATGTTAAGCATAAAACATTGAGCTGGGTGCTACGGAACTCGATGCTTAACACTATAAATACGAACGTAATCATAATGTAAACAGGACATAAAATAAGAAAGACAGGAAGCACTCTGAGATTTAAAGAAGAGATAGGGCATATTCAATTAAAGCAATAAGCAAAGATTTCATAAAGGAGGTAACAGTTGGAAAGGCCTTTATAGATTGGTAGAGACACAGAAAATTTGTATTTTCCATTAAAAATTTACACTTTGAATATGTAATCTAGACTAGAAACTCCTATTGAAAGTGGGTCTTAATTCTCCAATTAATCAGATATATCAAAATTAATGCAAGAAGGTTTGCTACTCACATTCAATGAAGTCCATAGTAATTTTAAGTCTCAGCAGTTAACCTGCATCCATATAACATGTCATGCTATTACTATTTTACATAGTGTTAAATATATATTTAATATGATATATACTTATTTTTACATATTTATATGCATGTATGTATGAATATAAATATATACATGTATATGTATATAGGGAGAGAAAATTATTGACCTAAAGATCTCCATTGGTCCAAAAGATTTACATATTAGATTCACTAAAACATTCTCATATATTATAATACCATTACAACAATGTTCTCCCACATGAAAGCTCAAGGACTGTATTACGTGATCATTGTACAATGTACTTTGTTATTTTTCCAGACAAAGAAGAGATGAAAGGTGAAAGAGAGACTTTCAGATGCAGATAATTGCAGGCTGCTTGAAAGATAATTTAAAATAGAAGAGTTTGCAAAAGTTAAATATCAAAAGAGGCAATGGATTACTACTCTGTACCTCTTCTTACCTTTGCTCATAGGCCATGAAAAGGTTAAATTAAAATTTGCAGCAGAAGCACCAATTGAATTGATGGCCAGAACTGTAACAGTATGTGCTTGCTCCGTCCACAGGAAAGTGAATTTCGTGTGATTTCCCACATCTTCTGACCATGTTCCATTGCAGGAAGTATGATGGTTTATCACGTATCTCTGAACACTGCACAATGAGTCATTTTTCATCAGGGGCTGTAGTAAATACAGAAATTGATTAGTTTAAGGGCTGCAGTGCTTTTTATACTAACTGAGCTCACATAACTCTCATTCTACATTTCTTATTAGGAGGCAGGGGCCAGATCAGGGCAGGTACCATTACAAGGCTGAGAGGCTGGGGAGATGGGTGGGATAGAGTTTGCCTCTGCCACAGTCTCCATGAAGGTGTCTGGATTGTTATGGAGCATAGCAAACTTATTTTCCCCTTTTTGAGGTTTTTTTCTTAAGGCCCAGAGAATAAATCACTTGAAGATAATAAAGTAGGGATATGTTCAAGACACTTTTCTACCAAGAAGTTTCACTCTAATTTTAGAGAAATGAAAGACTGCTAAGGAGTAGAGAGTTTCCTCATCTAAAAAGCAAACAAGGAATAACCCTCAGATAATGAAGAGCAACAAAAAGAAGAGCTGTGAAGGTGTTAATCATCATATATTGATCATAGTAAGATTTGTCATTCATTTTCCTTTCCTCTGATACTCTTGGAAGATTATCTAGAATGTAAGAATGTCTGCAAAGGTTAACGAATAACAGAGGCTATCAAAACAGTGTCTATGGCACCCCAGAATTTCTGTCATATAATTAAAAATAATAATATCAGGTCATTAAAGATTCCAATGTAAAATCTAGTTCAATTCTATTCTTATATTCCACAGAGGTTAACAATGTACCCCATTTCCCCAATCAACTTCACCTATGGCAGGTAAGATTAAATGCTGGCAATCCCTTTTAAAGACAGAGAAGGCTGGACTGTATATCATAGACTAGAACAGTACATCTCAATTTCTTGCCAGTGAGATGCCTCTAAGTTAGAATTGGCAGAGAAAAATAAACACATATACATGTATCCCTGCAAAACTTGGAATCATCTGGATAGGGTGGAAGTAAGATTTTAGCAGCCACCGCAAGAAAGAAATGTCTCAAAGTCATGCGAATTTTGCATTTTATTTGAAAAAAACATGTCAGTTTTAATGAATACTTTTTTGGTAACCATCAAGTAAGAGAATATTAAACTTCCTTACTTTCTGGTACTACAAGATCCTCCAGGCTAATCTCGTATATTTTCTGCCCCAACCCTAAAATTAGCCATTTCTCCCAATAGCCCTTGTTTCTGTTATTGAACGATGGTAATTAGAAACAAGTCTGGGCACATGCCTTACTACTGGATGTCATTACTTTTAGGCCCTCTTACCTTACAAATCAAGAAAATGTACATGTATCCTAAACCAGAATCTATCTACATCTATATTAAGCTAGATATAAGTTCATACCTATATCCCAACTCTAATTCATTGCCACATGGATCATCCTGTGCTTGTGTGTAAACTCCCAATCCCACAGTGAGAAATCTGGGTCCCACCATCCACCATCCATTTACTTGCTTGTCCCCTTCCAGTGTACATGTAGAGCAGTACCATAGTTGTTAGCCCATAGCCCTGTGAGAACTGTATCAACTAGAGTACAGTGCTTATGTACAGTTTCTTTTGCCTTTAGTCTGAAGAGTCCACACATTTCCAACAACTCCACTCAAGTTCCAAAGTGGCCTTTTCTCCCACCACCTTCAGTGAAGTTGCTTCATACACTTGTAATACAGGTAGATTCCTTTGTGACAGATTACAGTCAATCCTGGGATCCTTCAACCTCCTAAATGATTTTCTTTTTAATCTACATGCATTAAGATTCACTCTTTGTGCTATGAAGTTCGAGGAGTTTTGGCAGATGCATAGTGCTATATACCCACCATTTCAGAAGTATACAGAATTGTTTCATTTTTGAAGGATATCTTAGTTGCCTCTAGTTTGGGGTGAATATAACTAAAGCTGCTTAAACATTCATATGCAAGTTTCTATGTAGACTTAAGTTTTCAAATCAGCTGATTAAATACCTAGGATGAAATGTTGCATCATATGGTTGGTAAGCCTATATTTAAATTTGTAAGAAATTACCAAACTGTCTTCCAAAGTGGCTGTACCATTTTGCATTTCCACCAGCAATGAATAAAAGTTCTTGCTGCCCTGCATCCTCACCAGCAATTTGTATTGTAGGGTTTTTTTTTTTGGATTTTAGCCATTCTAATAGGTGTGGGGTGGTATCTTGTTTTAATTTGCAACTCTTTAGTGATGAATGATGTTGAACATCTTTTAGTATTCATATTTGTCATCTGTATATCTACTTTGGCTAGGTTTTTGTTCAGATATTTGCTGTTTTTTTTTTTTTTTTCATTTTAATTGGGTTGTTTGCCTGTTGAATCTTAAAGATTTCTTTGTGTAATTTGGTTCTAAGTCCTTTATCAGATGTGTGTTTTTGCAAATATTTTCACCCAGTCTGTGCCTTAACTTTTCATCCTCTCGACAGTATTTCCCAGATCAGAAGTTTTTAATTTTAATAAAGTCAAACTTACCAGTACTCAAAAATTAAAATAAAAAACCCCACAATGACAGGGGCATGTCAAAGGAACATGAGTCAGTTAAAAGAGCTCCCAATGACTGAAGCAGGAATATTTTCAGCAACAAAATAAAGTAGTATTGGATTACGACCCAAGTCTAAAATAAACATTCATTGTCCATACTCATATAAATAAATGATTGAATAAATAAACAAATAAATGTGGGAGAACAGATAAATCTCCCATGCAAAAGAACACCAAATAATATATGTAGGTCCTCTACCTTCAAGTAGGTGGAACATGACTCCTACTCCTTAAGCATGGGGACTTCATTTTTAAAACTAAAATGGAGAAAGAAGAAAAAAAGAGTAACGTTCCAGTGGAAGCCAGACAACACTACCTCAGCCAGACGAGCAAGGTTAACATCAACTATGGTAAGTCACATTGGTAGAATGTATCCTTAATATGATGTGATGGAATAGCATTTTACATCTGTGATCTTCCTCCCCCAAACCCATAACCCTAATCTAATCATGAGAAAACATTAGACAAAACCCATTTGATGGAGATTCTACAAAATACCCAACCAATACTTCTCAATTGTGTCAAGTTCATAAAAACAAAGAAGATCTTTTTTTTTCTTTCATTTTTTTTTATTATACTTTAGGTTTTAGGGTACATGTACACAATGTACAGGTTTGTTACATATGTATCCATGTGCCATGTTGTTTTGCTGCACCCATTAACTCGTCACTTAGCATTAGGTATATCTCCTAATGCTGTCCCTCCCCCCTCCCCCAACCCCACAACAGTCCCCGGAGTGTGATGTTCCCCTTCCTGTGTCCATGAGTTCTCATTGTTCAGTCCCCACCTATGAGTGAGAACATGCGGTGTTTGGTTTTTTGTCCTTGCGATAGTTTACTGAGAATGATGGTTTCCAGCTTCATCCATGTCCCTACAAAGGACATGAACTCATCATTTTGTATGGCTGCATAGTATTCCATGGTGTATATGTGCCACATTTTCTTAATCCAGTCTATCGTTGTTGGACATTTGGGCTGGTTCCAACTCTTTGCTATTGTGAATAGTGCCGCAATAAACATACGTGTGCATGTGTCTTCGTAGCAGCATGATTTATAGTCCTTTGGGTATATACCCAGTAATGGGATGGCTGGGTCAAATGGTATTTCTAGTTCTAGATCCCTGAGGAATTGCCACACTGATTTCCACAATGGTTGAACTAGTTTACAGTCCCACCAACAGTGTAAAAGTGTTCCTATTTCTCCACATCCTCTCCAGCACCTGTTGTTTCCTGACTTTTTAATGATGGCCATTCTAACTGGTGTGAGATGGTATCTCACTGTGGTTTTGATTTGCATTTCTCCGATGGCCAGTGATGATGAGCATTTTTTCATATGTTTTTTGGCTGCATAAATGTCTTCTTTAGAGAAGTGTCTGTTCATGTCCTTTGCCCACTTTTTGATGGGGTCGTTTGTTTTTTTCTTGTAAATTTGTTTGAGTTCATTGTGGATTCTGGATATTAGTCCTTTGTCAGATGGTTAGATTGCAAAAATTTTCTCCCATTCTGTAGGTTGTCTGTTCACTCTGATGGTAGTTTCTTTTGCTGTGCAGAAGCTCTTTAATTAGATCCCATTTGTCAATTTTGGCTTTTGTTGCCATTGCTTTTGGTGTTTTAGACATGAAGTCCTTGCCCATGCCTATGTCCTGAATGGTATTGCCTAGGTTTTCTTGTAGGATTTTAATGGTTTTAGGTCTAACATTTAAGTCTTTAATCCATCTTGAATTAATTTTTGTATAAGGTGTAAGGAAGGGATCCAGTTTCAGCTTTCTACATATGGCTAGCCAGTTTTCCCAGCACCATTTATTAAATAGGGAATCCTTTCCCCATTGCTTGTTTTTCTCAGGTTTGTCAAAGATCAGATAGTTGTAGATAGGCAGCATTATTTCTGAGGGCTCTGTTCTGTTCCATTGATCTATGTCTCTGTTGTGGTACCAGTACCATGCTACAGTACCACTGTAGCCTTGTAGTATAGTTTGAAGTCAGGTAGTGTGATGCCTCCAGCTTTGTTCTTTTGGCTTAGGATTGACTTGGCGATGCAGGCTCTTTTTTGGTTCCGTATGAACTTTAAAGTAGTTTTTTCCAATTCTGTGAAGAAAGTCATTGGTAGCTTGATGGGGATGGCATTGAATCTATAAATTACCTTGGGCAGTATGGCCATTTTCACGATATTGATTCTTCCAACCCATGAGCATGCAAAAATCCTCAATAAAATACTGGCAAACCGAATCCAGCAGCACATCAAAAAGCTTATACACCATGATCAAGTGGGCTTCATCGCTGGGATGCAAGGCTGGTTCAACATACGCAAATCAATAAATGTAATCCAGCATATAAACAGAACCAAAGACAAAAACCACATGATTATCTCAATAGATGCAGAAAAGGCCTTTGACAAAATTCAACAACCTTCATACTAAAAACTCTCAATAAATTAGGTATTGATGGGACGTATCTCAAAATAATAAGAGCTATCTATGACAAGCCCACAGCCAATATCATACTGAATGGGCAAAAACTGGAAGCATTCCCTTTGAAAACTGGCACAAGACAGGGATGCCCTCTCTCACCACTCCTATTCAACATAGTGCTGGAAGTTCTGGCCAAGGCAATCAGGCAGGAGAAGGAAATAAAGGGTATTCAATTAGGAAAAGAAGAAGTCAAATTGTCCCTGTTTGCAGATGACATGATTGTATATCTAGAAAACCCCACTGTCTCAGCCCAAAATCTCCTTAAGCTGATTAGCAACTTCAGCAAAGTCTCAGGATACAAAATCAATGTAGAAAAATCACAAGCATTCTTGTACACCAATCACAGACAGAGAGCCAAATCATGAGTGAACTCCCATTCACAATTGCTTCAAAGAGAATAAAATACCTAGGAATCCAACTTACAAGGGATGTGAAGGACCTCTTCAAGGAGAACTGCAAACCACTGCTCAATGAAATAAAAGAGGATACAAACAAATGGAAGAACATTCCAAAAACAAAGAAGATCTAAGAAATTTTACAACCAAGAGAAGCATAAGGAGGTATGACTGCTAAATGAAATCTGCTATCCTGGATGGAATCCTGAACCAGAAAAAGAACATTCGGTAAAAGCTAAGGAAATTTGGATTTGAAATAAATTACAGATGAGTTAATGATGACATATCAATATTGTTTAATCAATTGTAACAAATGTATCATACTAGCCTAAGATGTTAATACTAGAGAAAACTTGGTGTGGGAATACATAAGAATTCTCTGTACTATCTTTGCCGTCTTTTTGTAACTCTAAAACTGCCTTAACATAAAGTTTATTATTTTAAAAATGCCAGAGAAATGATGTTTTTTTAAAAGTGCCATACTTATCCTGTGGCCTCGTGGCTTACTCCTTAAGCAAATCTTATCCCAGTTTAAGAGGCATAGGCTTGGAGAACCGTAATCATTGAACTATTATCTCAGTTTAGGAAACCACAACAAAACAGCACAAAACAAAATTAATGAAAGGCAATTTGACTAATAAAAGGCATTCAAGTTTCTGCAAAGATGGTAGATTAGCAAGGGTCCTGTCTCCCTCCCACAAATCATCCCTAAAGAACCCATAGAGCTTTGTTGTCCAAAAAGACAGCCACTGGCCACTTGCAGCCATTTAAATTTAAATTAATCAAAATTAAATACAATTTAAAATTCAGTTGCTGAGTCACAGTAGGCACATTTCAAGTGCTTAATAACCAGGTGTGGCTAGTTGCTACCATATTGGACAATGCAGATATAAACCATTTTCATCATTACAGAAACTTCTATTGGCAGCATTGCTGAGGAAATGTGGAATCCATGATATGAGGAAAACATAAGAACTGTCTGGAGAAAGACAACTGTTTTGTTCTAGAGTATGTTGCAATGGGAGAGGGTAGCTGTAGCCTAGGCCAAAGGGCTGTTGACTACAGCTCTGAGAGGACAAATCAAAGAAAAAGAAAAGCTACTTAAATTCTGCTCATGGCTGGCCCTACCACAAACATAGGAACATCACTGCCTGTCCCTCACTGTAGAAGTTTGCAGGTATCTGGAACAGTGCCCATGGAGATAAAACCAAAAATATGAGAAAAATAATCTGTCAGGCAAGACTGTTGTTTCTTATTCAGCAGTGCCCCCTTCCGCGGTGGGTTCAACCACCCACTCAATCTCTGAGAAGACAGGTCCGGAATTCCCTGGGAGGTGGAGATATGTATGAAGTGTTCAGAATACAATAAATGGCTCATAAATGTCTGTCAGTTCTAATGCTAACTTTAAGTTGGAAATATTAAAATGTGTTGAAGGAATTGTTTGCTAGAAAAAGAAAAGAGAGCAATAACAAAAGAAACTAAATTTGTTAAAGAGAGCAATAATAAAAGAAATGAAATAAGATAAAAGAATAAAAAATTTTTTTAAGAAATATTGAAATGGAAGAGTTAAGAAATTGCATTGATTATTAACCAAATGAAATTATAGAGTAACTGGATTTAGAAACCAAATGAACATAAATTCTTATATGCCACAACTTTTACATAGGCTTTGTTCTTATATCAGGAAACCATTTTCAAACATGTGCTCATTCAACCTTGGGTATTAAACTTACAATTCACATTTGGAGTGACAGAAATACTATTTGACTTCATGTGTTGTATTCCAAGTCAATCTTAAATTTGGCATTTACTAACCAAATAAACTATTCACTTGAAATAGAAATCAGTTCATTTGGGAGAGGATGCTTTGAAAATTACTAGGCTAAACAGCCGTCATATATGGGAATATCCATTGTTTATATGCCATCACTAAATGGAAAACTCTGTCATGTGTTTGATGCCCTTGTGGTATGTGAGGAAGGTGACATTTACATTGTTCAGGATTAAATATGAATACAATTTTTAGACTCCAAGAAACACTGCCTGTCATCTAGTTCAATATCACATTTACACAGATGAGAAAACTGAGGCCCAAAGAGTCTAAGTAACTTTGCCAAAATAGTACTGACGTAACTACAATATGTGAAGCTGAGAAGAGAATGAAAGTCTCCTAACACTGTGCCAGTGCTTCAGCCACTGTACATCTTAGCTCTCTTTAAATACATCTCATAAATAAAATGAAAATACAGGATTGTTGAGCTTTCCAAAGATTAATAACAGGATTATGGACCATGAAGTAAATTTTTTAAGAGTACAAAAATACAATTAAGAATAACATTAAAATTGGGAATACCTTCCAAAGTAAAGTGACATTTTTCTCCTTTTTCATAGTATCTCCATTAATTATTCCCCAAAATTCAGGTCCTCTCATAGGAACTGCAAAATGACAAATTGTGTATATGTTTTTGAAGGAATATTTTTCAGCCGTATTTGAAGCACACACTTACGCACTTTCAAAACACATTTACAAAATCTCTGCAGACCTTTTATATCCATGACAACTGTGTAGGCTGGATTGCTCCAATTACTCCAATATCCCAGTCCATCTAGCCTCTTACAGCGCACCTGAACAGCATAGACTGCACACAAATCTGGAACTGGGAGACTGACAGATTTTGATTTTGCATCATAAACTTCATACATCTGTAAAATAAGTCAAAGCATTAGATTGATCATTACCAACACACATGTATCTAAAGGGCCCTGAAGTACATTTTATTTTAAACCTTAACACTATTCCAAAATTAAGAGAACTGAGTCTGTGTTTCCTGCCTTCAGAAATAGTCACAATTAGGCTTGGATTGTAAACTCCTTCAAGTCAAGGATTTTCTTATTTATCTTGTCACTCCCTTGCTGATGATGACAAGATTTTGGACTGGTTTACTTGCAACCTTGTTTCTCAAACACTCTCTTACCCTACTACTAATCCCTGTCCACTAATCCTCTACCCACAAAGACGTTTTAAGAATTTAAAAAGAATTTAAACGTATTGGTTAGATAGGACCTACTGTAGCAACTCGCTGATATTCAGTATCCTTCAACAGCAGCTAAACTGTCACATTTGTTTTAGTTGATCTCATTGTGATCTAATGATAAAATAAGTGTTTCTGATATTTCTAGGTCTTTGCAGGATGCCATCACAAAGCTGATGTGGAATGCCATCATAGGCACGCTTGCCACTACGGGAATGACTCTGTTTGTTTGAAAAGCAGCTTCTTCCAAAATGCATTCCATTAAACGTGTGTACTAAAAGATATTAACAGATGTTAGAGAAACAACAGTTCCTTGGAAAAATTAGTTTGGGGAACATGAGATGAAATAAGGTCACAAATTTTTCTTTAATGAAGGACCTCACCAAACCTTGAATATGTAATATGTATACCGTGACTACACAAGGAAGATACAGTGATACAGGGTTGCCTAAACTGATTTAGCCATTTAATCTTTTTCCAAGGAACATAATATGCAACCGATGTTCTGTAAAACACACTTCAGGGAGTGATGGATTTCAGGAAACTTTGTTCTTTAAAAAAGTTAGACTTAGATAAGTCTATTTAATGAAAATAGCTACAGAATACAGGAGAATGTACTTTTATGCCAATAAAATTAATTTAATGCAATTAAACTCTTAAATATTATAAAAATAGCATTTAATGAGGAAAGCTGAAGTTCTAAGTAAAAGGTACCTTCCATTGTACTTCTTTTCCACTTAAAGCATAGCGAATCTGGAATTGAAGGTTATTCTCTGGAAAGACTGGCTTTTCCCAAGATATTTTCAATAATCCAATGTTTATAGTAATTTCTGCTTTCACACTGGATGGAGGCAGTGGCTTCACTAGAAATTTTTACAACAGTATTAACTGATGGTAATTTAAATAGTAATAATGCCTAAAAACATTGTGTTATATTTTCATACATCTGTATTCACCAAGTAATATCTTCTTCATAACTTTCTCACTCATTATCTCATTTGTTTCCCTATTACTTTATGTGACATATTAAAAGAGGGATTTATCTCTCTTTTGCAAATGTAGACTTGACTGAAAAAAGTCAATACATTATTCATGTTACTCTGAAAGCTAGTAGTAGTACCTGAATAGAAATTGAACCATTGGCTCTGCAAGCAAAAGATAATATACTGATCCTGGCTAACACAATGAAACCCCGTCTGTACTAGAAAATATAAAAAATTAGCTGGGCGTGGTGGCGGGCGCCTGTAGTGCCAGCTACTCAGGAGGCTGAGGCAGGAGAATGGCGTGAACCCGGGAGGTGAAGCTTGCAGTGAGCCGAGATTGCGCCACTGCACTCCAGCCTGGGCGACAGAGCCAGACTCCATCTCAAAAAAAAAAAAAAAAAAAAAAAAAAAAAAAAAAACTATATATATATCTATATATAGATAGATATAGATACCATGCTGAACACATGCTAAATATCAGTAACAAACTGTTCTCCATTGAACTTTAATTAAAGGCAAAAAAAAAAAAAAACCCATGGACTGCATCAATTTCCACATGTGTGAATGTGAAACTCTTATGCTGCTGTGTATCATTAAATATTTCCAGGTCAAGGTCAGAGATAGTCTCTCAGAGCAAAGCCTTGGTTTTCTATAATCTGAGGAAAACAGGCCTTTAATAGGCAGTAATAGAGGCAAAGATGATCTGAATAGCAAGCGATGTTTAAAATAGATTCGTATATATACATAACAAGTCATGTTTAAAGGCATAATGTAAAAATCACAGAAATGCAAAGAAAAAAGTTATCTTCCCTGTTTTCCTATCACCTTTTTATGATGCTGCTTTCAGAGCTAAAGTAAAAACTTTACCTTAGGCTTAGATTCACTACATAAGTTTTCCCCAAGTTCTTAATTTTTAACTTTGAGGGCCACTCTTCCTGACAATAAAAGGCAATGTGGAAATGTGGCATATTTTAAACTAAAAGCCTGAAAGCCCAAGCATAACAGTGCGTCTCTGAAGCCCTAACTCTGTTATGACTCCAAGCATCAACTTTATGATGCGTACCACATTTACATAGTCATGCCTTGATTATCTGCACTAAGACTGGAAGATTCCATTTAGAGGACATATATTCAGTTGGTATGCCAAAACAGTTGTTAAAAATGTTAAGTACATCCACGCCAACTGGTAAAGAGCTGCTCTCCTGAGGGATACCTCCTCCAGAACTGCTCAGGTTGGATGCCCTCCACACCTGCCCATGGCCCAGAACCTAAAAGGTCAATGCCTGGTAGAGCAGAGGCCTCTGGGATTGCAGCTGGAAAGGCCCTCCTCTTGGTCATTATTTTGACAGCCACCCCTGCCAGTGGACAATCTAAAGTGAGAGATGGCCCTTGGCTAGAGTATGCAGGAAATAACTGCAGTAGCAAAAAGGGAAGCTGAAGGGCTAATATATGAAACCATCCAACCAACCAACCACCACCAACAAAAAGAAACCTAAATAACCCAAACCATAACTAAGGCCAAATGTAGACACTCTGTGTAAGAAAAATTAAGAGAGAAGTGACGATAGAGTTCCAGGGTTTACCTTCTTGATTTATTTCCCCATGTCTTATAAATCATACTACTGTTATGATTCACAGGGAAAACTTAATACCTGGATTGGCACAATATGGGTGTTTATTATTCTCTTGCTCCAAGTCTCACTTGCCAAAAACCAACACTGTGTAAAGGTACAGTCTCCCTTTCATACGGTATTTTAAAATCATTTTTAAGCAATCAACAATAATACTTTTGACTGTTGATAACAAAAATACCTAAACTTTTTCCTTCATGTGAAGTTTATCATGATTATTCAATTCTTCATAGAACAAAAAGGCATTCTCCACCAACCCAGGAAGATGATATATACTGTATTTCACCTCTTGATAATTTCTTGTCAGGAAAGGAAGTATCAATATTCAAGAGACTGTAAGAGGTTAAATCTGTGTTTGCAATTAACTGAATCACATGAATCACATCCTTTCTGCAGACTGGCAGTGAATATCCAGTCTGCAGAAAGGATATGCTTGAAGTTCAATAGTTTACACGATTCCCTCAATACCCATGCTGGGAAGGTATGAGGAGCTGTCTACATTTTATGGATGACAAAACAGACACAGCGTGCCTATGTGGCTAGTCCGGATTTAAAGGCTAGTAATAAGTGGAGATGGCATTTGGATCCCAACGTTGAGTTACTTTCTAGTACTAAGTAGGCAATATAAGCCCAACCTAAACTCGTTATTTTAGTTTTGAAAAGGATAACACCATAGGTTATTCATGTAACATATGTTACTGAATCCAGGCTTCATTTGTCATATCTTATAAGTGACTGTGTTATTATCCGTGCATGTTTGGGGGAGTGTAGGAGGGTTCCTTGCTATATCCTAGGACATTAAGTATCACTGCAGTAAAAATTACTTAAAATGGAATTAAACAGTGGGGAGAGAATTCATTGGGAATTTACATTGAAAAAGAAATCTTATAATTAAGACAATCTTATCCTGTATTTTTTGGATATAGGTTTTCATTCAAATGTGTATTAATTAATTGAAAAATAATGACTCAAATATTGATTTTTGACAATCCCCCAACAAAATAATGTATATTAATATTTTTATGGAACATTATTCTAACATGTTTCCTACTAAGGAATATTTTATTTGAGGTGAAAATTCACTGAAAATCCCATTTTTGTTTTTCTTTTTAGACATCTTATATTGAAAACAAGCATTTAGAAAATATTTACAAAAGCTTCCTTAGTTATACATATGTAACAGCACCAAAAGATATTTTTGCATTCCTGTTGCACAATCATTTCTCAGAGATTTTACAATGAACAGGAAAGAATATATCACATTTTCCAAGGGCTCTCGTAATATCTTTGAAATCAAAAGCTTTTTTGAAAAGAATGTTTAAAATATAATGTATGTCATTGTTGTCTATTTCCTCCACTTCAATTTAGCTATTTTAAATGCTTCTGTGCCCTATATAGCCTCACAAATTAAAGGCTTGAGTTATGAGTACTCAGATTATCGAGACCCTCAGGATATTCAAATTAAACCTTTGGATTAAAAATATTGCATGTTTTCATAACTACATTGGAACAAAAACATAAAATAATGCCTTATTTAGAAAAACATTACTAAAAGTCATTCATAAGGACCCATGTATTTCATCTAATAGTGTGCAGAAAATATTCCTATTGCTAAAAATTGTCTGCTATAAATAATTTGAAACTAATTCAAAACTGTAAAACTTCCTAAGGCTGATTTTCTCAATACCACTGTAAACAGGAACAATTTTTTTTCAAAATCTAATGTGATCAGAAAATGGCAAAATATAACATTAAATCTGCATCAATCTGCATACAAATCTGCTAACACAAATGAAGACACAACACAGCTTGACATACCCACAGAATCAGGAAGGACACATGTTGGTGGAGAGTCAAGTGAACCTAGAGAGTGATTGATCCTAATCCACATTGTATAGCCAGATAATAGGAAGATTGGCTGGAAAATGCATTCATAGAAACCATCCCTCTGCAAATAGCAATCTTTGGGCTCAGATATGGGATGAATAGATGGAATGTCAGAACAGTAAAGGCTGCTCCTTTAAAAGATACAAAAATAGTCAATTAGTGTACATTAATAAAAGCAACAAGAAGATATCTGAGAATTCTGATTTGTTATTTAAAACAGCAGTCCCCAACCTTTTTGGCACCAGGGACTGGTTTCATGGAAGACAATTTTTCCACAAATGGGGGATAGGAGACGGTTCAGGATTTCGGGATGAAACTGTTCCACTTCAGATCACCAGGCATTAGATTCTCATAAGGAGCACATGCCCAGTTCACAATAGGGTTCTGCTGCTCTAAGAATCTAATGCCGCTGCTGATCTGACAGGAGGTGGAGCGCATGTGGTAATGCTGCTCTCTCACCTCCTGCTTTGTGGCCGGATTCCTAAGAGGCCACAGACACGTACTGGTCTGTGGCCCGGGGACTGGGGACCCCAAGTTTAAAAGACAGGCAGGAGGCCCAGTGCGGTGGCTCATGCCTGTAATCCCAGCACTTTGGGAGGCCGAGGCGGGCTGATCACTTGAGCCCAGGAGTTCCAGACCAGCCTGGGCAACATGGTGAAACCCTGTCTCTACAAATGCACATCTGTAGTCCTGGCTACTAGGGAGGCTGAGGCAGGAGAATCGCTTGAACCCGGGAGGCGGAGGTTGCAGTGAATGGAGATGGTACCGCTGCACTGCAGCCTGGGCGACAGAGGGAGACTGTCTCAAAAATTAAATTAAATTAAATTAAATTAAATTAAATTAAATTAAATTAAATAAGTACAGACAATTTCACTCCATCTAAAAAAAAGACGTTCTTATTAGAAAGGAATTTTTTTAATTTTTCCCAATTCTATATTGTCTTTCCACAGAAACTGACAGTAACTCTTATTAAATATTTCATTAGACACTAAGCAGGGATGCAAATGAAATAAATACTCTAAAAAGAAGAAAATGATCCAGTTAGAGACAGAACCTACAATAATTTGAAAATTAAACAAACATTATATATTAGTGATAGAATATTTAAAATATAGATGAAAGTAGTCACGGAGCATTCCTGAGATGGCAAGGCAGGCAAATTCCTCACACTTCGAAGAAAGAATTAAATTTCACCACAAATGAGTGGTGAATATAATTTTCTAGTTTAAATTAATAGAAATTAATATAATATCAATTTCAGATATGTATGTGAATTATATAGCCATGTATATTCCTCCTTTTCTCAGAGAAGAAAATTTTTTAAAAAATTTTATAAGTGAGTCCTAGCCAACACTCCACCTCAGAACCCATAAAGCAGGGGTGTCCAATCTTTTGGCTTCCCTAGGCCACACTGGAAGAAGAACTGTCTTGGGCCACACATAAAATATACTAACGACAGCAGATGAACCAAAAAAAAAAAAAAAAAGTTGCAAAAAAAAATCTCATAATGTTTTTAGACAGTTTATGAATTTGTGTTGGACCGCATTCAAAGCTATCCTAGTCCACATGGGGCCCCAGGCCATGGGTTGGACAAACTTGCCATAAAGTCTTTTTCCTCTTCCTTGAAATAACCTCTTGGGCCAATGCTTGCTCTGAATACTATATTTAAATGGCTAAAGTAGCAATTACTCTTTCCAAAGAGATGGGAGTGAGGAAGTTAGAAGAAGCTAAAAAATCTATGTTCTTCTGTCATTTTCTATTTTCTATACCACTTCTTTTTCTTGTCTTCTCAAAATTACAATCATGAATGTGTGTGTGTGTGTGTGTGTGTGTGTGTGAATAAACGGTGGTGCGTGGGCAAAAATGAAAATGAGGAGTGAGGGGTCATCTGGGGGTAGAAAATAAGAACAAAGTAGAAGCACAGTACTAGTACACTTGGAATCGAAAAGTTGGCATCATTATCATGACAGCAAAAACCATATATTGAAAATTTACAAGGAGAAATTATATCATGTGATTATAATTAGGTGAAATATGTCATTAACTCTCACAGAAACACTGTAAGTCATATTATTCTCTCTGTTTTACAGAAAAGGAAATTGAGGCTTAGGGAAGTTAAGAAACTCACCCAAGTAAATGTAGTTTCATAGTTATTCTGTAAATGTTAATAAGAGAAACGAGGCACGGGGCTTAATATAATAGTTTTCCACAAACACCTTTTCTAATGTGAAAATACCATGAAAAGAACGTAAAGACAGATTATAAAAGTAAAATTTCATATCATGAACATTCTACTGATTTTAAAATACTCACATTAGGTAGGATGAAGGCAGCTATTTGAGAAATGTATGAATTGCCACATTTTTTTCCTAATACTACATAAGAATAGACTGGCAGCATTAGGAATGCACTTCAGATCACAGTATTTGAGAGAAGGGATTTATTTTTCTAGTTGAAAATTTATATTTTAAGAATAAATGAGCATGTTATACAAATTGAAAGTCTCCACTACAAATAAAAATACAAATTGGGACACAGTGTTTAACAGCAGTATATTCACTTGAATACTACTATGGGATATTTTTAAAAATAAAAATCTATCATCTAATCAAGGGTGGTTATCATTTTAGATAAAATGATTTTAGAGAGAAAGGGACCACTATAAAATGATGCCTTGAATTCTTTTTAAAACATAGAAGAGTAAAAATAAACAAGCACAAATTACTTCTCATTAGAACACATTACCCTTTATTAACCGTAAGTATTTATTTCCTAAATAATCTCACTTAGTCCTAAAAACCATTCATATTATCTCTTATAATCTGTTTCTACCTCTTTTTTCCAAAACATTAATCTTTAGCCAAATGATATGAAACTTTTATAATCTTTCACATTCTCCTCTAGTCAACTAAGTCAAATTAAAATATATATAAACTACATTTTCTTGCATTTCATTCAAGAGTTAAAATACAAATTTTTCAGAATTGATTGATTTTCAGAAAAGATCATTTGAAGTAAAAACAAATTACCATTTTTTAACCTCAGGTGTGAATATTTTTTCAAGAATCACCAATTTACATAATCCCTCAAAAATTTCCTGATTAATTATATTATACTTTCCTCTTTTGGGAAGCAAATAATCTGTAAGACTACTGTTGTAATATTTCTACAGAAAATTTTTATCTCACCATGCCCATAGAAAAACAAAACAGCAAAAATAATACGCACCTATGATACCTCAGTTGCAAAGTACTTCCCACAAGTGACTGGATTGTATTGGTTGACCATCTGCAAGTCATTTTAGTTAAGTACCCATCAGTTTCACATGAGATATTGATATTGACATCTATTTGAAACACATTAAAATATTAATATAAAGCAAAAACTCCAAAAAATTCAATGAAAAAAAAATTTTCTTACATCTTTAACAGGACTCTAATATAAGGAGGGTCCATAATGAAAATTTAAATGTGGAACAAAATGAGCAAAACTTCCATTTCTTACCAATCGCATATAATTCAGCATAGCGATGATGGCATTCATGTTCATTGCAGCAGTACACGGCATCATAGGTAAACTTTCCTCGAGGTTTGGTTTCATTCAGATTGAAAAAAGTAACTTTGCTAACATGATCATTCACAACATCATACTGGCTTTGAGGAATTTTCTCAGCTAAATTCATCCACCAAACAATCTTTTTTGAGGAAACAATCTTGTTTTCATTCTTATAGATGCAGTGAAAAGAAACATTAGACCCAACACTTGTCAGAATTTTAGGTGGAAAGTATATGACATCTGTAATGAGGGAAGAAAGGATATCAGATGAAGACAAAACATTCTGTAAGTAATTTGTACCACATCGAAAAATATTCACAACACATTCCAGAGTTACACTGCCAAAAATAAAATAAGTGTACTAAAACACTGGATAATGCTGAAATTGCCTGTTTGTGTACAGTTACTTAGTGTCCCGAGTGCTCTCATTCTAAAGTGAGCTGAGCTTCCATGGATGTCCTCACTATCTTCTAAACACAGAAGCTTATTCATCATAAAATATGTTTTAGCCAGTAACTGTCACTTGCTAACTGATAGGCAGGAAAGTAACTAAAACAAAACATAGTTTAATTCTACAATGACATATTTTCCACCAGACCCTGCTTTGGGAATCAGTGAAACCTAGGACAAATTCTTAAAACAAATCACTATGAAGCAAAATTCTGAAGTAAAAATGATTGCCGCTATTGTCTTGTTTGGATACATAAAAATTTCAAGTAAGTAGGTAAAGATATGAGATATAAATAAAAAAATAGGAATGTCATATGAATGATAATGCAGCAATATACAAAGCAGAGAAAATGGTAAGTACTGGTTTGTACTATCATTTTGAGTTATTTAATGCCAATATCCTATGGATGAGGGCAAAGGAAGCAATATTTTCCTAAAACATGATTTTTTTAATGCCTACACATGATTCTATACTATTTTTAAAGTCCTCTATTGTTGTAAACTTCATTTGCCTATCATATTCAAAGACACACAAGATACAAGTAAATGATGGTTTACATAGGAAGAAATTATTTCCACCACAGTGCACTGCAAAAACATCAGTACATTTCAGTTGTAAAGTTAAGGTAAACCATTTTCTGCTGATAGACTATGAAAATTTGTTTTCACACATATCTTGGGATTACCCTTAAAAACAGAAACAAAAATACGCTAATTGGTTTTTATTCAGTTTTCTTTATTCTGTAACAGCATGGTAAACGTCAATGTCTATATACTTACAATTCATACAAAACATTTGTGTTTTGTATGTCCATAATCAAATAGAAACAGGAAAAAACTTAGTAGCATAAAATTACTGCACAGAAGCCAGGCCATTACATTTATGAGCATGACTGAGTATAATCCTAGCCGGGGTGGCACTCAAGCTTCACTTGTACATTACTGACTGTGGACAAGTACCTAGTACATTAACCTATCTTAACCTACCTTCAGTATGCGCCACAACCTCCTTACTCAACTGCCTCAAAAGTCTCAGAATAATTCTTATTTAAAAATAAAAAGTATAATTGAGTTTTCATGGATTAAGCTGAAGTTTTTCATTTTAAAGATGATAAGAAAATTCAAAGCATTTCACTCTGAAATCAAATATATATAGTAAGGCTTAATTGAAAAATAAGATTAAAGTCATAGTATTTTTACATGATTAGATGCTAAACTATTAGCTTAAAAATAAGAAAACTAAGTTAATAAAAACCTGACAATTTGTGAAATTTACACTGGATAAATTTATTGAAATTGAGATGAGATATTGAATATTTAATTTGCAAAACATTAATAATACAGATACACAATTTATCTGCATATGACATACTATGCAATTTTTAATTTGCAGAATAAGAAAACAATAATGACTTTCTTCACATGACCAATGTTAATTATTTCATTTCATTATTTAATTTTATACGGATATTTCATATCCATGTAAAACATCCCTATTTTACAGATAAGGAAATTAAGGCATAGAACGGTTAAGAAACTTTCCAAATAAGTGGTGGGGCCAGAACTTCTATAAACTTCTGTTGGACTCCAAAGTCAATGTCTTAAACTACTATTGCTACTTGCCTTTTGACGAATCAATGCTTTTAAAATAGTAAGCAATCAATAAGTAAACTTGTTAAATGGATTGATATTTGCATGGTACGTGTTATCTCTGCACAGGCCATAATCAATCTCAGTAAGTCTGAACAAGAAAAATTTTGCCCTTTTGACAGATGGGACAACCAGCCAAAGGACTATTGTCTTTCTATAGTCATAACTTTGCATGTAACAGGTCTAGGACTATTCCAAGCCTCTGGAGCCTCTATGCAAAACTTTGCGCATCAGCTGCATGAACAAGTTGTGAATAAACTGTAGATGTTCCGATGCTAAAGATAACCTTTAAAATATGAACATTGGCACTGAAAACTCTCAAAAGCAAGCATCTGGAGTAAAAATAATTCATTTATTATATAATATAAAGTAAAACGTTAATATTTGAATTTTATGTCAAATAAATGTGCTTGGTTTTAAAATGTAAATTAAGGAATTATCAATACAAATGGCTTTCTGAGTTTGTTAATTTGGAGCTGTTATATTAATTTTTTCTTTTTAATAAGAAAAGCGATCTTACAATATACTGCAATAGAAACACACAAGCCTAGAGGCTCTAACAGAATTTTAATTCACAAATTGGCCTGTTCAAAGTTTAAACAAGGAAGTTGATATTGTGTTCCTCCTTTCATTTTAAGGCCTCAAAATGTAAGATGCTTATAATATACAAAGACAAGTTCAAGAAATATATTTCCCTTCCAGTAGAAGTGGCTATTAGATAACCTACCTTGTGTGGTAAAGACATGAGGAGTACTCCAGTCACTCCAGATTCCTGGGCCATCCAGTCTCTTGCCCCTCACCTGAACCTCATACGAAGACCCAGGAAGTATACTGTCTACCAGCACGGATGTAGCTGAGACAATCTTGTCAGCCTGTTAAATATTATATTAAAATATCAGAACATCAAGTTGATGTGGAACCTTCACTAAAAGTGATGATAAGCTAATCTCATCAAATTTCAAAGAATTACTATCTTACACAGTAGTTATCTGGCCACAGTGGAATTAAAACAAACATCAATAACCAAAAAAATGTTTGCACATTAGTCAATAAAATTTTAAATAGCCCATGGGTGCAAGAAAAAAATCATAATGATAATTAGCAAATACTGTTAACTGAATCATGATGAATAAATGAACTTTAGAATTTTAAGAAATGCAGCTAAAATCTGTGGAAAGCTTTAAGCCACTATTGACACCTATAACACACACCTGGTAGAAAATGCTGTGCAGGGGTAGACAAAGAACTACAAGTGTCCCTGTACAGAAGGGCGTGAAAAGTCTTAAGAACCTGAGCCTGCTCAGGCATAGTGGCTCATGCCTGTAATCCCAACACTTTGGGAGACTGAAATGGGTAGACCACTTGATCCCAGGAGTTCAAGACCAGCCTGGGCAACATAGTGATACCTCATCTCTTAAAAAAAAAAAAAAAAGAGGCAGGAGGATCACTTGAGCCTGGGAGATCAAAATTCAGCTTCCCAAAAATGTACTCCAAAGTTAATAAACTCTCTGGCTGTAATGACTGCTCTTGGGGTAGGGGGAGCATGTCACAGACTAAAAATTATGAAAAGCATCAGGAATGCATAAAACAATATCAGATATTAATAACTCCTATTTAAAATCCTCAAGTTTACAGATTATCACCAGTTTACACATGAGAAAGCTGAAACCCACAGAAGCCTTAACTCTGTTTTCTCCATACGTGACA
This sequence comes from Nomascus leucogenys, assembly GCF_006542625.1. NCBI lineage: Eukaryota > Metazoa > Chordata > Mammalia > Primates > Hylobatidae > Nomascus > Nomascus leucogenys. Next base: position 45,064,868 of record NC_044385.1, on the reverse strand, counting down.
CTGAGGATTCCCATCGTTCTCTTTGTGAAAATAAAATGTTTTAAATTTTTTTGCCAGTTCTAAAAAGACTGATTTTTACTTCTGAATTATATGAAACTTAGTTTCACAAAGTAAAGTGCCAAAAGTATTCACATGGCCCAAGAGGCCATTCATTTGGCTCCACGTTCTCCTCCCCTACTGGCCTCTGACTTCAATCACTACTGCTGTCACCTTCACTGCCCTCAGCCACAACATCCTTTGCATTGCTGTTCTCCCTGTTTAGAACTCAACTACCCAGATATCTACACCACCATCTCCTTCACATCCTTGCTCAAATGTCACCCTCCCCAAACTCCATTTATTATTGCAACCTTCCATTCCCTACCAGCACCCCCAGATTCCTCTTATCCTGTCCTGCTATCTCAGTGTATCCTGATGCAAGCAGAACAGTTCCAGGCATGTAGCAGGTGTTCAATAAATACTTACGGAATGAACTGTTAAAGAAAAAGAGAAAGGAAGTAAGGAAGACTTTATTTGGAATCATCACAATAGGTATATGGAGCACTGCAATGGGGTCTTGTGGTGGGTTGGGGTATGTGGGCTAAGTCCAAATACAGCATGGACAACAGGGAAGTTATAGCCAAGAAGCAGGGAGTAGATAGAAAATTACTAATCAAAAACATCATGGTAAGAGGGATTCTGGCTAAACTGACCTAACAGAATTCTTGCTGAAGACAGGCCATGGTGATCAAACATCATTTGGGGAATGGTGGAGGATGATAAATCTGATCAAATATTCATCAGATATCCAGGGTGGGGGGTTTCCTGCTAAAATGACCTAGCAGAGTTCTTTGCTAAAACTGGATTTTACAGGAATGTGCACAGATGGGGCTAGCAGAAGATTCAGAAGCTCAACTAATGATTAGCCAAGCAAAAATCTTTCTGTTGCCACATTCAGAAAAACATTCAAATAGATTGAGCAATTAAAAAAAAGAAGAAATCAGTGGTCTGTTGGTGGAAAATAATTGTAATTATGAATTCAAGTTTCTGTACTAGATTTCCTATAGCCATATATATACATACGTATATCTATCTATATGTGATATATAATATGAAATATTGAATTATAATTCATTCTGATTTAGAAGAAATGTATATATTTAGTACGCAGAGGGTAATTGCTATGGGAGTTAAGAGGGTCTTTATTTACTTCTCAACTTTTCATTTTACTTACTAAAATATACTTACTTCTCTGATAACTGTTGTAGAATTCTCTGAATATTTCACTTGATACTGAAGTGGAAATGGTACCAATGGTGGGCTGGACCAAGAAATCTTTAAATTACCATCATCTGTGATTTCCATATGCAAACCTAATGGTGGATCGGGCTTCACTTAAGAAAAAAAGAGAATACTTTTAAGTCAAGTAATTTTCATGACAATTATAGCTGAATAAAATAAAGTCAAAATAAATTTTCATCATATCTTGTCTTTCAAGTACTTATAAGGTGACTTTATCCAAGGACTAATTATAGAACCGAAACAAGCTTGAATACTGGGTCTCGCCCTTGTACCTGCTCATAGCAATCCATGTATATTCATTTCCCTCCCCTTAAGTGGTAAAGACTATGAATCAGTAAATGAGATTATTTTGCTAAATGTGATTTCCCCTTATAAGAATCCCACTTTATTTTTTTTTTTTTTGGTTTAAAATGTCAGTTTTACTCAACTATTTATAGGACAGTTCTTACATTTCATTGAATCAATAAGCACTATTCCCAAAAGCTTGGAAATAATGTTACAGTGAAATATTGGTTATGTACAAATCTTATTTAATGTACTAATTACTATTTAGAAAAGAGCAAATATAGTAAATATTAAGTAAAAATTAACGATAATTAAAATGGGCTTATGGTCTGAAATATAATAGTACATATTGGTGTGGTGGCATGCGCCTGTAGTCCCAGCTACTCAGGAAACTGAGGTGAGAGGATAGGTTGAGCCCAGGAGGTTGAGACTGCAGTGAGCCGTGATCATGCCACTGCGCTCCAGTGTGGGTGACAGAATAAGATCTTGTCTCAAAAAAAAAAAAAAAAAAGAAGTATACCTCCCTATTGTAATTTTTAGAGTACTGTTCCTACAGACTAGTATAACTGTTGCCTTTTCACAGCTTTATGCGTAGTTGTTAGAATAGTAATCCTTTCCCACTTAACTTTATTAAACCCAGCATCCTCAAACTTATCTGAAGTCTCCCCCGAACCTCACCCACTTCAATTATTTTAGTGGTTAAAAAGGAAAAAAGTATTTTGCAGAACACTATTTGGAAATACATAAAACTATCCAAAATTCAGCTTGTCTATTAACTTTAGATCACTATAATCCAGATAAACCTACTCAAATAACTGACAGCATGAATATTCCCATGCAATAAATGCAGCATCGGCAGTCCCTGGCTTGTCATCAGAAGTAGGGATGAAGTTTCTCAGAATATTAAAAATGTTTAATGTTTAAATTTTGAAAGTTTAACACACATTTGTACTTGGATTCCTGATATATTTAAAACAGAAAGATTGCCAAAGTGATAGAAAATCGATGCATTTTCTTGTTTGTTCATCTCTATATTAGCAAGGTTTTTACAATTAACAGGAATTATTCCTGTATATAGAAATTATCACTAAACTGAAACACTTACTGATTTGAATTTTATTTTCAATAACTAAAGAGCATAAGATAATTTTCACATTCTATATTTTCAAGAATATGGTCACAATTTTCCTCTTTTAGTCAAAATCAATGAGGTCTTACTTTATGTGACATATTATAAATTTCAGTTACTTTAAAGCAGAGACAGCTAAACACAAAAGTCGGGAAACAACAGGTGAAATTTACTGTGTTCCCATGACCAAAGAGAAAACAATATATGCCAAAGAAAAGTAAAAACACAATATTACAAGCTATTGTACATTTCCTATCTGCATATTGTAAAAGTTATCAGTATCAAACTGGAGTTATTAATGTGAAACCCTAACACAATGGAGTTGGGAGGCCATGAAGGAGTCCCCTTATGTATGTATGCCTACATTGGAACGACGTAAAGAATTCCTCAAAACCACAGTATTCCATAAAAACCGCTTGCACAGAGACACTTGCCTAGCAACAGCTGTCTCCACCAATGAGCTAATGCCAACCCCTGCAGCAAGGTCTTGTAACCAATAATCTTTGTTCAAAACAGCTTACATGGAGGTCTCCTATATGTCTTTTCAAGCTTCCCCTTTACTCCAATCCCCTGTGGATGTGTCATAGTCATTCCATAGCATGCATGTCTAGAACTGCAATCCCCTACTATTCCCAAATAAACTTTTTGCTTTATAGAGTTGGTATCTGTCATAAATTTTAGGTTGACAATATTAATATGCATTATTAGAAATACAAAAATAAACCCAAAGTCAATTTCCTGTTCATCTTACTCTGCCTCTCAGCAGCACTCCACAGATGCTTATTCCCTCCTTCTTGAAATATTTTTTTCACTTGGCTTCTACAACAACATACTCTTTTACTCCTTCATTCTTACTGATAACCCCTCAGTCTTTCTCTTCCTGAACTCTAAACAGGTGATCTCATACAATACTATAAACCTTGATATGCTAACAACTCCCAAATATATCTATCTCCCCTAAACTTTAGACTCATATGTCCAACTTCTTATTCAACGTCTCTTAGGTTTCCAATAGACATCTCAAATATAATGTGTCCAAAATAGAGCTCTTGATTTCTGTACACACACCTAGTCTTCCCTGAGTTTCCGTATCTCAGTATCTGGTGTCTCTCTTCACCTAGATGCTCAGGTCTAAATTTAAGGGTTATCCTTGATACCCCTCTGTCCTTCACACTCTACAACTCCATCCACTAGACAGTCCAGTCAGCACCATCTCACAAACAGATCCAAACCAAAACAGTTCTTTACTTCTCCACCCTGGCCTGCAGTATGCTCTGCACCAGGTAACTCTGAACTCATCCCTTAATACTCTCATATCTCATTCACTCCTAGCACAAAGGTCTTCTGTTTTGTTCCTCAAATTACCAAGTTCATTGTATCTTAGGGATTTTGTGAATATTGTTCTTCCTGCTTGGAGCACCTTTTGCTCTGGATTTTTGCATGGATGTCTCTTCTTCATTCAGCTCAAATGCTATGTCCTAAAGGAGATCTTCTTTGATCTACATAGTAGAAACAATAGTCCCTGACACTCCATCACACCAGTTTTATTTTTTTCATGGAACATATAATTTGGGGATATTATCATATCTATTCAAATAGAAGGAAATACTTTCTCCAAAATTATCTCTGCATGAAGACAAAATTAAGAAAGTTTTCAAGTTCTTAAAAATTCCATAGCACTTTCCCTTAACTACTTCATTTTGAAAAACAATGCACTCAGTGTTGACTCTAAATGCTTCTAAAAAATCATCACGTAGAATTAGTTTTGAAAAGAAAAGAAAATGACATTGAATAAAGATTTTGTAACTTTTTTCTCTATGGTATAACTTCACGATTGAATTGCTTGTATGCCATTGTAATTATGTTGTGGAGATCACAACTATATCCCTACAGGACAAATTATTTGAAAGTCTTAATGTTAAAATATGATGTCATACACAGTTTCAAAAAGTGCTGTATCTCGATTAACTTAGAAGTAAAGCTTGAGTTGTATGGAAAATTGTATCAGATACTTGGAAAAGTGGCTGTAGTGATGTCAAAACCAATGATGCAAAATCAGACATAAAAGAGTTTGCATATAATTGTTTCAGGAAATATAAGTGGAGAAAAACTGCTAAATTACATATAATTAAATGAAATTAATAAATTAAATACATAGTGCTAACATTTGCCTGTATTATTCACATTTGTAATTGTATATTTAAATTGATAAAAAGAGACTTGGGGAATCTTTGCACAAAGAAAACAGAGTGTTGTCTATTATTTGAAGTTTTTTGTAATCATGTTTGTACAGTAAATTACTCATTTACTCTTTTATCATTGTCTCTGCCTGCTATTGTTTGTCCCTGCTCTCTGAGGTAGGAACTATGTCTAATTTCCCACTCTTTTTCCAGCTCCTAGAACAGTCTCTGACAAACACGAGCCTCTAAGAAATATTTATTGAAGGAATAAATTCAGGTAAGAAACATGCTTCTAATTATTTTCAAAAATAGTTATCTGAGATGTGAAAAAGTGATGTCCAATCAATACACATCCATTACACAGATCCAGGATTTAAAGAAAAGTTTTCAAAACAGAATTTAAGTGACAATGGCAGAGATATACATACTATTGTTAAATCATTCTAGAAGCTACTCTTAATACCCCCAGTACTACATCTACCATCATTAAAGTGTTAAGCAAAGTGAGACAAGCTAGCAAATATTTCTGTAAGCAATTTTTAACCTTTATATATGACTGATGTTTAGACCTATTATCATCATTTTAGTGCATAACTTACCCATATTTATGGGCTGAACTGACATTAGAGGTGACTGGAAAATTACTCCACCAGATGTGATTTTCAAACACATAAGGAGAGTGTCATTGAGTTTGGCTGCTGGCACAGGCACAAGACATTCACAACATTCATGAACACTGCAATTGCAGTGAGCCATCTGAAAACTGCCTTTTTGGGGAACCAGAGGTGAATCTTCTAACACTTCAGGCCTATATTGAAAAATAAGAGCTAAATATTAAAACAGATATGAAAACACTGGATAGGCTTTTAAAGCAGGATACTAAATACAAATTGAAGTAAACTATTTGGGACACCCAGCTTAAAGGTTATCTGAAAAAAAAAAAAAGATACCCTACATTAGAAAAACAAAGATAAAGATTATAGCAGGTTAATCATCAGGAATAACATAAGCAAAAAGATAGTGAAACAAAAGTGAAGTACTAAAATAAAAGAAAAACTGCAATCCTAAAATCCTACACCCAGTGAAAACAGCTTTCAAAATAATGATGAAATAAAGGCTTTTTTTTTCAGACATACCAAAGCAAAAAGAATTCATCACCACCAGACTTGCACTACAAAAAATGCTAAAAGAAATCCATCAAGCAAAAAAAAAAAAAAAAAATGATAGCAGATAGAAATGTGGTTTCACACAAATACATGAAATTTAACTAAAATGATAAATATTTATTGATTGTTTAAAGCAAAAATAATAGCTCCGTGGTGTGGAGTTTACGACATAGGTAAAAGTAAAATGTATGGCATTAGTACCAAGCTTGGGAGGGGAGAAATTTGTAATGTTCTTACACGAAGTGGTATGATATCACTTAAAGGTATACTATCTCTTGGACTATAATAAATTGAAGGCAAACATTATAAATGCTAAAGTAACCACTAAAATAATAAAACAAGAAAATATAATTAATAAGCAACAAAGGATATTAAGTAGAATCATTTAAAAAACCAAAAAGAAGGCATAAAAAGAAGAAAAGGGGAACAAAGAATAAAATAGGATAAGAAAAGAAATAAAAAGATTTAAACCTAAACATATCAATTATCACACTAAATGCAAACAGCCTTAACATCCCATTTAGAAGGCAAAGATTATCATGCTGGATTAAGAAGACCCAATTATAAACAACCTATAAGAAATCAATTTTAACTATAAACACAAATAAAAGGAAATGAATGGGAAAAGATATACCATCACAAGATTAGTCAAAAGAAAGTTGTAATGGTTATATTAATGTCAGAGAAAGTAGATTTCAAAGCAGTGAATATTCCACGGGATAAAGATGATCATTTCATAATGAAAAAGGGATCAATTCACCAAGAGGACATCACAATCCAAAACATTTATGTATCCAATAACAGAGTTTCAAAATACATGAAGCAAAAGATTGAGAGAACCTTAAGGAGAAATAGACTAATCCATAATTATTAATTAATTTCAATTCATCATTGATGTAACATTCTTCTCCATTGATATAACAAGTAGACAGAAATTAGTAAGGATAACAACGTGAACAACGCATCAACTGACTTGACCTACTAGACATTTCGAGAACACTCCATGCAACAATAGCAGAATACACATTCTTTTCAAAAGCAGTTACCAAGGAAGACCATATTCTGGGCCATAAAACAAGTCTCAATAAATTTTAAAGGATTCCAGTCACACAAAAATAGGATTAATAACAGAAATCAATAACAGAAAGATATTTAGAAAGGCCCTAAATAGTTGGAAACTGAACACACTTCTAAATAATTCCCGAGTCAAAAAACATATCAAAAAAAATTAAAAGGATGTTTAAGTACATGAAAATTAAAATACAACATATTCTTTAAGGTATGATATTGCTTACAGCAATAATTCCAGGGAAATGTGTTTAACACTAAATATAGGCACTAACTGCCTATATGAGAAAAAAAGAAAAGTCTCAAATCAATGACCTCAGCTTCCGTGTTAACAAACTAGGAGAAAAAAAGACCAAATTAAACCAAAATTTAAAATAGATGAGAAATCATAAATATCAAATCACAATATAATGAAATAAAATACAGAAAAATAATACACAAAGATCAAGAAAACCAAAAGCTGGTTAAAAGATTTTAAAACATGAAAGAAGCTTTAACCAGACTGTATTAGTCATTCTTATGCTGCTATGAAGAAATACCCAAGACTGGGTAATTTATAAAGGGAAGAGGATTAATTGAGTCACAGTTCCGCAGGGCTGAGGAGGCCTCAGGAAACTTACAATCATGGTGGAAGGACATGCAAACATGGTGGCAGCAAGGAGAAGTACAGAGTGAAGGTGGGGAAAAGCCCCTTATAAAACCATCAGCTCTCATGAGAACTCACTCATTATCATGGAGGTAACCGCCATAATAGTGAAGAACAGCATGGAGGTAACCACCCCCATGATTACCTCCCACTGGATTCCTCCCATGACACACGGGGATTATGGGAACTACAAGATGAGATTTGGGTGGGAACATGGCTAAACCATATCACAGACTGAGCAGGAAAAACCATAGAAGTCACAAATTAACAATATAAAAACTGAAAGCACAATATTGCTACACAGCCTACAGATATTAAAAGGATCATAAGGAAATATGAATAATTTTATCATATTGAATTTATATTGGATAACTGATGAAACAGAAATTATTTTAAAATATCATTTACAATAACATCAAAAATAGAAATACTTTGGAATGCATTTGACAAAAGATGTTTAGGATCTGTACATTGAAAACTATGAAATGCTGTTGACAGAAATTATTAAGACCTAACTAAAATGAGAGATGTACTGTGCTTATGGGTCAGAAGACTCAATATGGTTAATATGCCAGCTCTCCTCAAATTTATCTACAGATTTAATGCAATGTTACTCACAATCTCAGCAGGTTATTTTATACAAATTGACAAGATGAATCTAAAAATTCATATGGAAATGCAAAGAATCTAGAAGAGCCAAAACAACTTTGAAACTGAAGAACATATTTTGAAGAATAACAATACCTAACTTCAACATGTATCATAAAGCTGCAATAATCAGGCCAATGAAGTATTCATGTAAAAACAAAAAAAGTAAATGAATGGACCAGAATAGAATCTAGAATAGACTAACACTTACATGGACAACTGATTTTCTACAAAGGCACAAAAGCAATTCTGTGGAAAAAGGATAATCTTTCTGATAAATTGTGCTGGAACAATGGAATATCTATATACAATAAAAGAAAAGAACTTTAATCCATACCTCACATCAGATACAAAAATTAATTCCAAATGGATCATAAATCTAAATGTAAAACCTAAAGCTATGAAACTTCTAGAAGAAAACGTAAGTAAACAATTTTGTGACCGTGGGTTAATTAAAAATTTCTTACATATGACACAAAAAGCATGATCCATAAAAGAACAAATTGATAAATTAGACTCTATCAAAATTGAAAACTTGTTTTTTGTGAAGCACTATGAAAGATAACAAAAAGACAAACCATACACAGAGAACATATTTGCCAATCATCTATCTATCTGATAAAAGATTTGTATCCATAAGGTATATATGACACTCAAAACTAAATAATAATAATACCAACAGCCCAGTTAAAAAGATAGGCACAGTCACTTCACCATATAAATCACAGTTATGGCAAATAAGCACATGAAAAGATGCTCAACATCATTAGTCACTCAAGAAACACAAACTAAAATCACAATGAGATATCGCTAGCCACATAGTAGAATGGTTAAAATTTTAAAAAAAGACCAACTATACCAAGTATTGGTGAAGATGTGGAGGAACTGGAACTCTTACACTGCTGGTGGGAATGCAAAATGATACAATTTTGGAAAATAGTTTGGCACTCTCTTAAGTTGTTAAACATACACCTACCATATGATGTACCCATTCCATGCCCAGGCCTTTATCCAAAAGACATGAAAACATATTTCAAATCTAACACTTGTGACAACTTCATTTGTAACAGTCAAAAACTATAAACAATTTAAATGCCTATCAACAGGTGAATGGATGAACAAACTGCAATATAACCATTTAGTGGAATGCTATTCAGCAATCAAAATGAATGAAATACTGACATAAACAACATTAATGAATCTCAAGATAATCATGTATATGAAAGCACAACAAAGTACTGTATGATTGCATTTATATAAAGTTCTAAAAAATGCTAGAGTGATAGTAGGCTATGTGCTAGAAATCAGATCAGTCATTCCCTAGGGACAGAGGTGGGGTGGGAGGAGGAAGTACCATGGGTAGGAGCATGAGGGTGGGATTACAAAGGAGCAGGAAGAAATTTTCTAATTGATGATATATTCATTTTCTTTATCACACTGATGGTTTTATGAGTGATTTCTCACATCAATATTTGTCAAATTTATAATTTAAATATGTAAAGCTTATTATATATCAACCATACCTCAATAAAACTATTTAGAAAAAGAAAGAAAATCTAGGAAAATTTTTGTAAGCAATACTTTGCTTATCATTTTAAACCTTCAAATAAGTAGGTTAGTCTTAAAAAAATAATTATAATTAGCTAGGTAGGGTTACCAAATCCACGGCATAAAAAATAATAGCATGCAACCAAGAACAGACAGTTGTTGTTTCTTGTTAGATTTTTTATAAATCTTCCTCATCCTTTAGGGAGTCTAAGTATTGGTGTAAATGAAATGACTATAGAATAAGAGCAGTGGGGAGAAGAGTGAGGAGTAACAGTGCCTCTGAATACCCATCTCACCTGTGCTGCCCCATTCTATCCATTAATATCTGCTACCTCATATCAAAACCACACTCTGTTTTTCAAAGAACCTGGGGATAGGAGATAGTGCATGATCACTGCCTTCAGAAATCTTGCAGTCCTTGTAGAGGGAAAACACTGTAATTAACGAATATAATACTTTAAAAATCAGTACAATAAAAAGGAAAAGTGTTGCTTTAGAAGCTATAATAAGCATATACATGAGCATCCAGATATAAAAAACATGAAAAATAGACCCTAATCTTTCTATGCATACCCCACTAATACTAAATGTTTTGAATTATGATATATTTTCAAGTAATAGAATTTATTATTACTTTACTGCTAAAAAAAATCAACCCTGAAACAACATTTGCAGGGCTTTAATGCGCCAAGGAATCTACTGGGAACTGTATAGGGGATATTAGTGTCAAAAGCACACTAAATTAACATTGAGATCTAAAATCAAGTACTTCTGTTTGCTTATTAGCCATAAGATCATGGACAAGTAAGTTTATATTTGTGAGCCTCAGTTTCCTTAATCAAAAAACCAAGATAATCCCTGAACCATCTATGTTTACAAGGATGTCAATATCAAAGATAATAATTACCTAAAAGTATTTTTGAAAACTGTAAAATGCTATCCACCCATAAAATATTGTTTTGCATTAGAGATAGCCTGATTTAGCACTTTTGATTTTATCTAAATCTTTAAGCAAAGCAAATAAAATGTAATTTTTAAAAATACCAAGCCAGACCTTTTATGTGTTTTTCAAATATTAAAATAAAAGCTTTTACAAAAAGGCTGTGAAAAAATTGAACAGACTATGGTGTTTTATGTCAGAAACATTCTTGCAAGGAATTATGCTTTGGCTGAAAAACTTCAGAATTTTAAAGCAAGAATATTTGCCTAAGTTGAGTACAAAACAACACATATATTCTCTGCTAATGTTTTAAACGATAGAAAATTTTAGTCATATTTTAAGACAAAAAGAAAAGTTAGAATTACATCAGCTTACTTTAGATGGTCTTGCCAATGTCATCCTTTTCTAAATACACTGAATATTTGTAAAAAAAGGGCGAATTTAAAATCAGATTAACTCTATGGTTTCTTCATTACTTCACTGATGTATTTCCTATTTATTCAATCTCTTTTTCATTTTGTTAATAATTGTAATATACATGCAAAACATCATATAGAGTATATATCCTTAATAATGACTATATAGTATCTACATGATAAAATATGCACTATAGTAATTCATTGTTTGTTGGTTGGTTTTTAAAAAAGCTTTCCATAACCACGCCAACAGCTAACCCCATCGTGACACTATCAGCATCAATCTGAAACTAATTTCAAAATGTTCTAAGCTTGGGATCAGCAAACTCTGGCCCACAGGCCAAATCCAGCCATCTGCCTGTTTTTGTACAGCCCATGAGCTAAGAATGGTTACTTACATTTTCAATTAAAAAAAAAGACTGTTTCATGATACATGAAAATCATATGAAATTCAAATTTCAGTGCCCATGAATGTAGTAACATTAATTCAATTTACATACTAACTATAATTGCTTTTGTACAAGCACAGAGTTGAATAGCTGTGACTGAGACAGGATGGTCCACAAACCCCAAAATGTTTACTATTTGGCCCTTTAAGAAAAAAGAAAACTTTGCCTCCCCAGTTATAAGCCAAAAGTATTTTGTACTCCCTACCAGTAGGTATTTGATGGGCAAAGGACACAAAAATAGAGAAAGCACATTAAATATATCATCAAATTTCATTATTACAATTTATATGAAACACCTTTAGTAATATTATCTAATCCAATTTTTCAAAGCATCCTTTGAGGAAACTAACATCATCTACTTTATAGGTAAGAAACCTGAGATTTGAAGAGAATGCAGACCTGGAACTCAACTGAAGTCTTGTGCATCATGTTCAATGTTCATTTCATTACACCCAACATGCCTTATTATCACAAGATAAATTTTGCTGTTATCATCGCCATTTTATTTAGAGATTAATAAAGACCATAGTAACCATGACTAAAAAATAATTACAACCTGAATCATGTTAATGCTTTTATCAATGGAAATATTAGAGAATTATATAATTACTTCAAATGATTCTTTTCTTTAAGGAAAAACATTAGCTATTTCCTGTATTTGTAAGAGGAGTTTCCCAAGTTTGTGTGAGACCTGGAATCCACCAACCTTGTTACATGCCAAAGTCAGTATAATAATTTAAGAACTCTGTTTTTATCACTATCAAAAGATACTCTAACAAATTTGATAATTTTAAAGTATGAGGATAAAAGGATCATCAAATTTTAAAAGTAACAGGAGATATACTTGGCTTAAAACAAGCAAACATTAAGAATTCCTGGAATTCTTGAAAATTTTATATGCAACAAAATGTTTTATGCCTTACCAGCATACTTATGCATATACAAACTCAGTGCCACTATTTATTTAATACCTCTACATGTAAATAAACTTTACTTGAAAGTGAAAATAGTATGAAAACAGTTGTCAAATGAATTTAAAATTTTGTCTCTATCATTTTTGCCTTTTTGGTAATATTTTTACTCAAAAGGTAGAGATATAATTCTTTAGTATTGAAATTTCATTTTTGGTAGCCATACATGGTATAGAAAGAAAGCACATTCTGTCCTCTGACTTTTGGTCCAATTTTTCTTCCCAGAAAATGTGAACATATTAAAGCTTCTCCAAGCAAATTCTATGCTAAATTATTACACGAATAACACCAAATTGGTACCGCCTGATTTCCTGATTGTAATGTAAACTGACAGCAAAACAGTGAACAAACCAATGAAGTGGAATTAGAAAATTTAGTATTAGCTTTGTAAATCATTTAATCAAGTCGCTTATTTTAAATTTCAGATTGGTAATCTATAAAAACATTACCTCAAAATTTTCCTTTGCCAATCCCAAATAATTTGAGACTGAGCTGTTGTCCCAGGCTAGACTCATCATAAAAGTCACCTGGACAACTTGTGAAAAAATAGATTCCTAGACCCCATGAGGAATTCAGAAGGTCCAGAGCTAAGCAATCTATGTTCTGAATAAATGCAAGCAATCTAGTTCCACCCAGACCTATTGAACGCTAAGTAAGAAGTGCTGACCTGGATAAATCTTATCAAGGAGGAAAGTTTAAGAAGCATTTTGTAAAATGCAAAGTACTATTCAGATGTAAGATATCACCAAATAAATGGAAAATCAACAAAAAGAAGAGAAAGTGGGAAAAAAAGAAGAATGCAAACTGAAACAAACAGACCTTAATGTCTATCAAGGTAATACTATAACCACCTGAATGGAGAGGGAAGACCTATCCTATTTAACTTTGGAACACAGTATTTGACCATGTACCCATTAGCCTTAGTAAAGGCAAAATGAGTGTAAACAATATTGTACTTCAGTTAGTAAGTTTGTTTTCGTTTTTCACAGCAGTATGGGTTAGCAATGCTAAAACTGCTTTGTGTGTATTCTAGCACCGAGCAAATAAGTGATACATTGTGGGAAAGGGAAGCCAGGTTTCTCACTGCTGGAGAAGAAAGTTACAAAACAGAAAGAAAGAAAGAAAAGAAGTTTAGAATGGACCCTGCGGTTTTGGCCTAGAATGGGACACATTAGTAGGAACACACACCCTTTAATATATGTACATACAGAGAGATATAGATATATAGATTTGTGTATATTATGTACACACATTGTGTATATATTGTGTGCACTAACTAGCTCTGCACACAGAGAGGGCTAGAAACAATAACAATTAACAACTATCCTCCAGACACTAGTTTGTAAATGCCATTCTTCAACAAAAGGAACCATGGCTCCTTGAAGAAATATCTGATTCCAGTGTTATATCAGGAAAAGTATAAGATCAACCTGGTACATCTTACACTGTAGAAAGAAAGTCCTCAAAAAACAAAAATGATAGGGGATATATCAAAAGTGCACAGGAGACAGCTTGAATGCGCTCTCACTGGCCAAATATGGGATGATTTCAGTAATAAAATAAATGATGTAACATTTATAGCCCACAAACTAAAATAAGAATCCATGAGTCCATCCTGATAGAAAGAAGGGAAGGAGGATGAAAAGTGCGTCCCTTACAGAGCCTAGCACTATGGGCTGCACACACTACATACTATTTTATTGAATAACATTATTCTAAATGCCCAAATTAATATTTAGCATTTTTGCTTACAAAAAAATGCATTTTGCATCTTTAAAAATGTCACTGGGTTCTTTTTTACTTCTTCAATTTCTTTTCTCATTATATTCATATTTTCCTTTATATTCTTGAGAATGTACAGCATATTAATGATAGCTGTCTTTGTCTACCAATTCTATCATCTCTGTCCTTTCTGGGTCTGTTTCTATTGACTATTTTTTCTTTTTCTCTTGGTTATGGGTCACATTTTCTTATCTTTTCATATATCTAGCATTTGTTTACTGGCTGCCAGACATTGTGAATATTTCATTTTTGAATATTATACTGTTTTGCTTTGCCTTGAAGAGTGTTGGATTTTGTTCTGAAAGTCAGTTAAGTTACTTGAGCACTAATTTGAATCTTTTAGGGCATCCTTTAAGCATTTTGGGGAATAGTATAGTGTAGCCTTGACTCTAAGGCTAATTTGGCCCCACCTTTAAAGTATAGCTCTTGTGGGGTTCCTACGAAATGTCACTGACACTCATCAAGGTCTCTCCAATCTCGTTTGTGGGAACTTGAACAATTCCCAGACCTCTATGAATTCCGTGAATTGTTTAGCTTACAGCTCCCTGATAACTGTTCTCTTACTAGAAGTTTTTCTTACCCAACATTATGGCCAGATTGATATTCAGCCAAAGAGTTTAAGTGGCCCCACTGTAAGTTTTTGTGTATGCCCCTGCTTTCAAAGTACTGTACCCCATGAACTTGGGCCCCTTACACTCTCTGAACTCTTATCCCTGCAAGATTGTTGGGCTCAGCTTGAGTTCCTCGGCCCTGTGCCATGTTCTGGGAATTTTCTACAGTTCAGAAAGCCTAAGTACTAGTAGGACTCATTTTGTTTCCTTCTCTTAGGAATCGCAGTTCTGTCTGTCTTTGTCCAATGTCTGAAGATAATTATTTCCTACATTTTTTTCCGGTTTTCTAGTTGTTTATGACCGGAGAGTAATCCCAGACCCTCTTATTCCCTCATGGCCAGAGTCACTTGCTGACTTTTTATTAACTTTTGAAGATATAATGTATTCATACAGTTCAAAACTTTGTTTTCTTTAAAAGAAGTAGTGAAATGGGGTGGTTACTTGACAGAAATGTGTAATAGGGAAAATTTATTTTTTAAAGGGGAGTTATTATATCATGTCTATTAGCTGAGAGAGAAACATGATGGTGCAGAAAATAGAGGATAATGGCAAGAAAGTCCTTGAGCTGACAATAAGAGATGGGACTCAGAACACGAGACAAAGGGTTCACCTTAGATCAGAACTCAAAGAATTTATTAGAAGAGAGGAAAATTGCATGGACACTGATATAGGCAGCCTGGTAGGTTTGGGTGAGAAAAGCAATCATTAGAGAAACTCCACCTGCTTCTGTTGTCTCAGCAGCAAGATCATCAGTGAGTCTCTCTGGCTCACTCTCAGGAAAGCCAGCTGCAATGGTGCAGGCTGTCCTATGGGGAGATCCACATAACAAGGAACAGAAGGAGGTCTCCAGCCGACAGCCAGGGAGGAACTGAGGCCCTCAGTCCAACATCCCATAAAGAACTTGGAACCCCAAGAATTGATCTCAAAACTAGCTTCTCCTGAAGTTGAGCCTTGAAATGACTACAGTCCTGGTGGCTGAAACCTTCAGTGCAGTATTTGTAAGAGACCCTGAAGCAGATACTCCCTTTCCATTCCACCCCACACTAAGCTGCAGCTGAATTCCTTAAAAACAGAAATTGTGAGATAATAAATGATTATTGTTTTAAGCCACTACATTTTGGGTTAATTTATTATATGACATTAGATCACTAATGCAGATATTGGAACTTGAAAGTGGGGTGCTGCCATAATGAAAACCTAAAAATGTATGAGTGGCTTTGGAACCAGGGGACAGACAGAAGCTAGAAGGATATGGAGAAGCACGGTGAAGAAAGCCTAAATTGCCTCGAACAGACTGTTAGTAGAAATGTGGTGGACTTCAAAGACTCTGCCAGTGAGGGCACAAAAGGAAGTGAGAGATAATTTACTGGAAACTGGAGAAAAGTGGTCTTTCTTGTGTAGTAGCAGAGAGCTCATTAACATTACCATCTGTAGTTATGTGGAAAGTATAGAATGTGCCTACTGAACTGAATGATATATTTAAGGAGATTTCCAGCAAGTGTTGAGGATGTCTCTTGGTTTCTTCTTGCTGTAAGAGGAGAGATATACATTGAAGAAAGGGCCATTAAACAAAAGAAAAGAGGACTCCATAGTCTTGAAGTGTCCAGCCTCTCCAGATAGCAAATACTGTTAAAATTAAGAAATGCCTTCTGAGCAAAGATCAAAGAGAAGATAGAGAAAAGATCTCTAGGAGATTTGCAGGCTTTTATCATATCTAATGAAGTGAACACCAGAGAGATCCACTGGAGGTCCAGGTAGTTTTGTGAGAGAAGTGTATCAGCAGAAATACTGCTAATATAGAGACAGAAAGAGACAGACACAGAACAAAATGAAAAAAAAAAAGCCTTTGGACCATTACAAATTGTGCTGATAGGAAAGCAGGCTGTGAAAACAACTTAGATGTGCATATGGGCTGCTTTTCATGAAGAAGAGAGGGTTACTCAGGCCAGGTTCTGGCACCCAGAAAGGGGAGCCAAGAACCATGGAGAATTATTCCTGAAGTTGGGTAGTAGAGAGAATAAACTAACATGAAGGGTGCAAGGGGAGATGCTCAAAGAGCAGGATTCTTGACATGGAGATTACAGAAAAAGCATGCTTATTGGTGATGACAAAGTCTCGAGCAGGTCCGTGACAAGGGGTGAACGAAGTGGTGTGAAAAAGCAAGAATATTGAAAATAAGCACTCAAGAAACTGAAGATTAGTCACGTGGATGCTGAAATCATCAAGAATGCTGGCAGGGGTAATTGTGAAGACAAAGTAAAGTAGGTGTTAGTAGTTATAGAAGCCCAAACTCCAAGTATGACCTGGAGGGCCCTTCATAATCTGACCCCTGTGTATCCCTCCATCTTGATTTCTCTTCATTCCCCAGCTTCCCAGTCCCACCACACTCAACTTTTCAAGTCCTCCCATGTGGTATCTGTGCCTCTGGGCCTTTGCAAATGTTCTTCACTCTCTGGCTCATTCTCCTCTGCCCCCTCCTCATCTTGGCTGGGTATCCCTAGTACTTGTTTCCACAAGGCACTGTATTTACTACATCACAGCCTTTCCAAACTTTGCTGGTATGTCTTCTGTTTTTACCACAAAATGTTAGCTCCAGGAGGGCAAGGGCTGAGTCTGTGTTGTAGAACCTTGTTCCCCATGCTCAGGTCTGTGCCTGGAACACACAGTAGGCACCTAATAAAGAAAGAGAATTTCCTTCCTATATCTAAGAGGAAATCTCAGAGCAGTTTCAAAATATTACATTTCTAGAGTATCTGTCCTTCAGACTCTCTGACAAACATTAATATCTGAGCCCAAACAAAGCTTTCCCTTAAGAGACATATTTATATGGTTTTAAATCTCTTACAAACATTAGATTTTATCCCTTTTAAAATATACTTTTTTACACATGGAAGCATTTGAAAATTTCTCTTGTGACTCCGATGTCCAAAATAGGTGAGTCTGATTCAAAGCTTTTCTATAGTGATCACCATTATGGATTTTCTCTTCCATGGAGTTCTCATTGGTTATATTGACCAGCTCTTCCTATATTGACCAGCTCTTCCTATTGAATTAGAGTCCTATTTAATTATTTGGAGATACATTGCCTTTAGAGCCAAACAAAAATAGAATTAAAGGCAGAAACAGCATGTGATAGTTGGTATAATGAACATATTAACCAAATCATAGAGGTATAATGTGGCAGGAAAAAAATGGGAGACTGTTTCTCAAATTCCTTGGAATTGTGACAGGTTTTACTGTGCTAATATTTTTAGAAACCTAGGTTCCAAGTAAAAGAAGACCAAATTAAAAATCATCTTGTAAGAAAGTTTGAAAATCTACCTAATTTACCTAATTTTCTCATTCTTCTGGGTCCTATTGTTTAGAGGAATAGACCAATGACTGTTCAGCTGACTAAACTGAAGCTAAAATTCTCAGCTATAGCTAAGTAACTATTCAAATTTATAATGCTCTGAAATTATATATATATATCTATCTATATATTACATATATACTTATCTTTTTCAGAAAAATACCTTGTCATAATTATAATATATACATAATAGAATTTAAGCCCTTACACATATTCACAGGGCTTTAAAACTGAGCACTTTGCCCTAACCTGCTGATAAGATCAGAAATTGTCTAGAATAGGCACCCAAGTGAGAATTTTTAATCACATCCAAAGCATTTAGGTCATCGCAAGAAGGTACTACTATGCAAAAGAATACTTTTCTCTGAGCTAAAACCTATTTTGCTCAATAAAGCAGGAAACTGCCCTGAACTTCAAATATATCTTCATCCACCATAGGGCTTCCTTTCTTCTCTCAATACTCAAAAGTTGAGGTAAACCTTCTTTAAGACCAACCCTGCGCTCTTTTCATGGAATTGGCCCATTCCATTATTCACTCTATAAAATATCTTCAATGGCTCCCCTTCTATTATCAACTTTTCTCTCCCTGCTGGGTCACTTTCTATAGACTAGAAACAAACTCATGATTTCATCCTTTAATTATCCACCCTGGGACATTCATTATCCATTAGTCTTCCACCTCCACTTTCCAACCCCAGCCAGGATTCTCAGGCCTCTAGAGATTTATAACTCGGTCACTTTTGTTAAGGACATTTGTCTACTTTCTGGTTGCCCAACATCTGACTGAAGAATCTACCGTCATACAAGGCTGAAACACCGGCAGCTAGAGCACCTTCTCACCAACTAGATACCTACATCTGAGACACTGGCCCTCAAGATGATTGCATAAGGACGCAGGGGCTTGTAGGTTCATCAGTCACGGCATCAGGTGACCTGCATGTGGAAATGATGATCACAGGGACATTCAATGTCCAGATATGACGGCAGTGGCACTATATCTGGGTTCCTCCTCTGGGTGACTTCAAGAATTAGTTCAGTGGTCTAACACTAGTAATAAGTATTAACTACAGCCTGGTAATCAATACAGAAAGGAGAGCCGTGGCGGTTGTGCGTATTTCCTCCCTTACAGTATGCTTGTGTGTGTGTGTTTCTATATATTCACTAATTTCTTCTCAATCTTTTTCTTCCCCGTATTATTTTATATAAGGATTCCTGCTATTATTAAATTTGCAATTTTATATTTAGCTTCCACAATATTCATTCAGGTGGAACAGTGATTGAATGTGAGGAGCAATTAATACTGCCCAGAGAGCAACATTGTACATGCTGCACAGAAAACATAATGACAATTGCAACATAGCATCATGCCATTTGGGAGAGAGAATAAGACTGTCTCCTCTTGTTCAAAGTGTAGCCCACCACTGCCCACCCCCTGGGCAGCTCCTGTGGCTCAGACAGGGGCTGTGGCAGGAGGAAAGATGCCACAGCCTGAGTCCTGGAAGGCCATTGCCAGTGTTGCAGAAATTGAAAATGGCCCATTAGTTATGCTAAGTCTGTTATGGGAAGTGCCACAGTTCAATATTTCTGTTATGGGTGCATTTTTACATCTGTGACCTGTGCAGTTTTGATTTTTGTTCACTTCAACTTCGGTGAAGTGACTCAGCCACTTAAGAATGTGCTCATCCACTATTCACAATAGCAAAGAGTTGGAACCAACCCAAATCCCCCTCAGTGACAGACTGGATAAGGAAAATGTGGCACACATACACCATGGAATACTATGCATCCATAAAAAAGGATGAGTTCATGTCCTTTGCAGGGACATGGATAAAGCTGAAAGCATCATTCTCAGCAGACTAACACAGGAACCGAAAAACAAACACCACATGTTCTCACTCATAAGTGGGAGTTGAACAATGAGAACACATGTACACAGGGAGGGGAATATCACACACTGGG
The DNA here is from genome assembly GCF_006542625.1 of Nomascus leucogenys. Taxonomy (NCBI): domain Eukaryota; kingdom Metazoa; phylum Chordata; class Mammalia; order Primates; family Hylobatidae; genus Nomascus; species Nomascus leucogenys. The sequence continues at coordinate 45,044,437 of NC_044385.1, read as the reverse complement.
GCCTGTCGGGGGATGGGAGGCTAGGGGAGGGATAGCATTAGGAGAAATACCTAATGTAGATGACGGGTTGATGGGTGCAGCAAACCACCATGGCACACGTATACCTATGTAACAAACCTGCACTTTCTGCACATGTATCCCAGAACTTAAACTATATAAAGAAAAGAATGTGCTCAAGGGGTCTGGACCCCATGGACCATTTCCAAAACAATTCTATTCTTGTTTCACTCAAGGTCCAAGTCTATTACTAGAGCCACAGTTCGAAGCAAACAAAATCGATGATGTGATAGTCATATTGAAGATCCAGAAAAAGGCCACTTGAAATTGTCCTCTGAACTAGGCATGATTTTTAATGAAGGTGCTCAGGAGTTGAGAGACTTGCGCTATCAAAAACATGCTTTTAATATGCTTATCAGTAATTGCAGGCTACCACAGAGATGTGCCAGGGACAAAGAATCCAGCATTTAAAGTCCTACCACCTGACCTGCCAGTTGCTAACATTGTTATCTGTTTCCACAATGAAGCTTTTTCTGCCTGTCTCCAGACGCTGCACATTGTCATAAATTGCATGCCAGCAAACCTGCTTCATGAAATCATCCTCATGGATGTTGTTAGTGACCTTGATGATTTGAAAGGAGAACAAGATGAATATGTCCAAAAATACCTCCCTGGAAAAATTAAGGTATAAGAAATATAAAGTGTGAGGGATTGATTTCAAGGAAGAATGAGTGTAGCAGTCCACACAACAGAAGTCCTTGTGTTCCTAGACAGCCACGTGAAGTGAATGTGACATGGCTGCAGCCCTTGCTGGCTGTCATCTGTGTGGACTGGCAGACCATGATGTTCTCAGTGATTGACATCATTAGTACCAACACGCTAGCCTACAGCTCATCCTCTGGTCCGTGGAGGATTCAACTGAGGGCTGCACTTCAAATAGGAGCTTGTTTCCCTTTCTGAGCTAGGATGAGCAGAAAAAGCCACAGCACCAACAAAGTCACCAATAATGACCGGAGGATTGCTTGCCAGGAACAGACAGTATTTCCATGAACTTGGACAATATGATACTGGCATGGATATCTGGAGAGGAGAAAATTTGGAAAGATCATTTCAGATCTGGGTGTGTGGAGGTAAGTTCTTCATCATGCCTTGCTCTACAGTAGGACACATTTTCCAAAAAAGGTGACCATATGGATCTCCTGAAGGCCAGGACACCATGAACACAACTCTTTGAGGCTGGCACATGTCTGGCTGGATGAATAAAGTGGCAGTATTTTTCCTTAAGACTTAATCTGAAGAGGAAAAGCTATGGAACTATCAGTGAACAAGTGGAATTGAGAAAGAAGTTAGGATGCAAATCATTTAAATGGTATTTGGATAATATTTACCCAGAGACGCAGATATCTGGGACCCATGCCAAATCCGAGCAACCCACTTTTATCATTAGAGGGCCAAAATGCCCCAGTCCTTCAACTTGGAAGGCTGTATCACCTCCATACCAACAAATGTCTGGTGGCTCAGGGATGCCCAAGTCAGAAAGGAGGCCTACCAGTGCTTAAGGCCTGTGAGCATGGGGACCCAAATCAGATCTGGATTGATAATGAAGAGCATGAATTGGTTTTAAACCATCTTCTTTGTCTAGGTATGACAGAAACTAGCTCATCAGACCCACCACGACTCATGGAGTGCCATGGGTCAGGCAGATATGGACCTTTGGGGAAAATAGTTGGCTACACCAGATGTCAGCTGGACAGTGCCCAAGAGCAGTGGCTCCACAGGGTCAGGAAGACTCTGTGGCTATGGCAATCTGTGATGGCTCCTCCTCACAATAGTGGCAGTTGGAAGGTTAAGGTGGACACTGTGGCAAAAATGGTGCTTCATCGGGCTTTGCCTCCTCTGTGAAGCGTAGGGCTTTAGAAAGAACGTTGTTGGTGCCAGGAAAGCCTTGGTTTGGTAGAGCCATCTTGGAGAGGATGACATCTCCCATCTTCCTGGAGATGCCTGGGAATGTTAACAGAGGTAACACAGCAGATCTGATAGAGATGGGAGCACTGAGTTTCCGCAGGTGAGGAAGTATGTTTCACCAAGACACTGAGGTCATTTCTGAGCTTCTATTAAGGAATTTCTTGCTTATAGAGGGAAATCAGAATATAATTTTAACTCTAGAGTTTCATTTGTACACAACGACAAAACTCGGCAAACAGATGTTTCTATTCAAATTTATTTATGCCTCTTTTTAATACCCTTTAATGATGGAATGGTTTTTATCTGATCAGGAACTTGTTATGATTTTCTTAGAAGACTTCACAGGAGACAGTTATATTTTTTTCTTATCATTTGTTTCGTATGTTCTAAACAATTTTTAAAAAATGTATCTACATTATGTTTAACTTCAGAAGGCATCATTTATAAGACAATATTTGAGAAGCAGTTAACCATTATAAATTATTTTGATGAATTATGATACTACATAAACGTGAAATAAAGGATTCTTTTGATTTTTATTAAAGTATAGTTGCACTTAATTAAGTGAAAGCATGAAGTTATAAGGAAGTTGTAGTGAAAGGTAGGTATGCATAGAAAGGTGTGTGTGAATGTTCTAAGTAGCCAATGAGCCAATGAAGTGAATTTTGCTGGTGGTTAAGCCATCTTCAAATGCACCCTATGCTCTGTTTCACCATGCTGGCGCTGGAACTCTGCAAACCATAGTTCTCCTCTACTACCTAAATTCTTGTTAAATTCTACCTGTGGGGGAGCTAGAAAGAGACTAGAATAATCGAGTGACAAGGGAGTTGATCCTTCCTGTTTTGCCTACCATTCTTGAAATATCACTCTAGCCAAAGGTTCCTCACCTGGGCAGCAGCAGTTCATCCCAGTAACCAGGTTTTTTTCATATTCTCAGCCCCAGCCATAGCATGCCTTGGATATACGAATTCCAGCTCTGCAGTGTTCCCCCATCAACTGACTGAGGAACTAGCATAAAGATCAGCTCTTCAAGGTCCTTTCTCCAAGTTTCCCTTTGTTCTGGCAACCTCTCCTTCCACTCCCCTGAATGAGCTCTGCCTAAAGACCCATTACTTTCACACTGCTAAATCTGCACATATTATTCAGACCTTACTATATCTTCCTGCTATATCTGACCATTGACCACTCACTTCTCCCACCTTCAGACAATATTATTTCTTTATTAATAATTTTTTGGCTCATTAAGACATTTCTGGAGGGTAAATTGGAAAATATTGTAGAAAGCATTTTGGCAATATGTATTCATTCAATAAATAATTTTTAAGCATTGTGTAAATATTTCCACTGTGTTAATTTCTAGAGGCAGAACAATTGTTAAACATAGTAAGTGCTTTTTGTGTGCATTTAGTAAGTGGTACAGCCAGGTAGTCTGACTCTAAAATCTGTCATATGAACCTCTACACCAGGAATTTTCAAACTTGAGTTCCATCAGAATCACCTAAAGGACTTGGTAAAACAGATTAATGAGCCCCACCCCCCCTAATTTTTTATTCACAGGGGTGAGCTAGCAAATTTAAATTTCTAACAAGGTTCCAGGTGATACTGATCTCCTTCCCAACACTACACTAGTGGCCCACATATTTTCTCATTAGCTCTTATTCATCTCTAATGACTCAACTCAGCTATCTGCTTCCTTAGGAAACCTTTGCTCCTCTCTTCTCTCAGCAGCTTAACTAGATAACCCCCATCTAAGATCTCACAACAATCATGGGCTCCCATGACACACATATCGGCAACCACTAAAACTGAAACTCTGTACGTATAGGTCCCAACTGCTAGCCTTTGAGCACCTCAAGGACAGCGATCATAACCATTCATCCTCTTTTACATGTCTTTAAGTTTCTTTTTTAAATTTTTACTGTGATAAAATATATATAAAATTTAACATTTCAACCATGTTGTGTACAGTGCAATGACATGAAACACATTCACATTATTATACAACCATCACCACCCCCCAACTCCAGAACATTTTTCATTCTCCCAAATTGAAACTTTATATCCGTTAAACAGTAACTCCCCAGTTCCCCCTCCTCTCAGCCCCATTCTACTTTCTGTCTCTGTTCATTTGTATAGGGATGGTTTCTAGCACATTGCTCCTCAATGGCATTGTCTCAATAACTGCAGAACTGAAGGAGGCGAGACTTTAAGCATCACATAGAGGAATTAATGAGAAAGAATTTTAAAGAGTTAAAATTGACATAGAAATGGTGTATATCATCACTGAAGTAATTAGAAAACTTAATGACATATTCGCTGTTTGAGTTATAAGTATATGGCTGTTTGAAAACAATATCTTTGTTCTCTTTCTAGCACAAATAAATATCAGCCACCCATATTTTTAAGTTTCTAAAGAGATCAAAAACGAAAAATCATCTGAAGAAGAAATATAAAACACATCTTTTTTCCTTTTCCACTCAAATATCTAGGACTCCTGAACTGAGTTCACTCTTCTTTCAGACTACATGCCCACCTATATCTGCAATATCTTTGTAAGGTACATGGATGTGCTTCGGTCAAGAATTAGGCCAAGGCAGACATCCAGGCCTGCATGACTCAGCGAGTAGAGCGCAGGCATATAACTCCACCTGTTATCACAGCCATGTAGCCATAACATGGGAAGGCCATCCCTTGGCCGTATGCCACTATTGTCTGTAAGAGGAATAATTGCCCTGCTGACACTGTACAGATACTCTTGTACAGGCACTCTTGCACCCAGAGAGAGAGGGAGTACCAGAGCTGTCAGTCTTGCTCTGACAAGGAGAGCCAGGGCATGGCTCAGCATGGCACAACATGGCACAGCATGGCTCACGTTCACGCCCAGAGAGAGAAAGAGTTAAGCTGCTGATGCTGAAGGAAAGAGAGAGCCAGCCATGCAGCTGTGCATAGGAGCAGCTGGCCCAAGCAGTCAAAACAGAGCAGACAGTGAGAGAAAGCTGCTGATAAGAGAGCTGCTAATGAGAGACCTAGTTTGAGTAAGCTGCTGATAGAGAGCTGCTGAATAAAACTACATTTCACCTGCTTAAGGCCCCCAGAGTGTTCTTTCAGCTATTGCCCATCCACCCATTCCCTTCGGACCTCAGCATGAGCTGGAACCTGAACTTCAACCTAACATTTGGTATACTTGTGGACCTGACAATCGTGACCCTAAACCTGACTGTCTTGCTACCTCAATTAACAGGAGGAGAAAAGAGGAAACCTAATAAAGCAGAATGCCATATTAAAAAATAAAACATATAAAAGGAAATGTAGGGATGCAAGAGGTTTATAATCTACTTCCGTATAGGAAAGCTCTTTTAAAAAAATTGTGTAGTAGAAATGTCCAAATTAATTATTTGGTACTTACAGAACATATAAAAGATGGACCTTATAGTTATAATTCTTGAATGGATTCTTAAATAATGACTCCACATAACAGATGAATAATTTCAAATCTCCTTTTAGCCAGCACTGTATGTTCCAGTTTGCACCTGAATAAAAAAAAAAAAAAACAACTACATGAAATCTCAAAAACCATCTGAACAACTCAGTGAAAGAGAAGAGCTAAATCAAATTTACCAGTGTTCTGATACAACTTCCATTGCCTATTCTGAGAGAAAAAGAACAAGCTTTAACTAGGGGCATGCGTTTGCCAATCACTTAGTCCCTTTGGCCCTCAGTTTCCTTTTTTCTAAAGTAATAGAATTAAATTCAGTTATTGCTTCTCAAATTTTCTTTAATTTCAAACCACTTAAATAGGACAAAAGAGCTCAAAACTCATCTAGCTCAGTGCTCACTTTTCTTTTTCTTTCCTTTTTTTTTTTTTTTTTTTTGAGATGGGGTCTCACTCTGTCACCCAGGCTGGAGTGCAGTGGTATGATCATGTGATCATGGGTCACTGCAGCCTCCATCTCTCAAGCAATCTTCCCACCTCAGTCTCCTAAGTAGATGGGACTAGAGGCACGCACCACCATGCCCAGCTAATTTTTTTTTTTTTTTTTTTTTTTTTGTATTTTCAGTAGAGATGGGGCTTCATTATATTGCCCAGGCTGGTCTCTAACTCCTGAGCTCAAGTGATCCGCCCGCCTAGGCCTCCTAAATGCTAGGATTACAGGCATTTAAGCCACTGTGCCCAGCCTTTTTTTTTTTTTTAAACATTAGACAGGTAATGTGCCAACATCATAACAAGGTCCGAGGGAGGCACATCTCACTCATGCATGTGAAAACCCGGTCATCACGCTTTTGAGGGAGGAAAAGATATGCCTATATTTTCATACTGGAGGTCTCTCTACATGGATGAGTCAATTGACTCCACTCTTCCTAGCTTTTCCAAAAGACTTGGGATAATTCTGTCGTTTATATTTCCAGATGCAGAATTTTTAACTACACTAGCTACAATCAGCATGCATTATACTTAAAAAAAAAGAATTTTTTTCTTTTCTTTTTTTGTTTTTCCAACTTTTATTTTTAGTTCAGGGGTACATGTGCAGGATGTGCAGGTTAGTTAAATAGGTAAATGTGTACCATAGCAATTTGCTACACAGATCATCATATCACCTAGGTGTTAAGCCCAGCATCCATTAGCTATTCCTTCTGAAAAACCCATGTTTAAAACTTATATTCTTTCAGAGATATTCCTTGCCTGAAGAAATATTATTATTCATGAATATTTTAAAATTTAACCAACTCAACAATATTATCAGTCATTTGATATTTTATATATTTAACAAAAATAAGGTGTGTTTTTCTATTTCAAAGCAAATTTAGAAGACTACAAGGAATGTACTTAAAAGTAAAATAGTTCCCTCATTATATTTTTATGGGATACAAGATAATTCGGGAATTATTTATTAGTTTGTTCACATAATGAATCCTAATTTTATTATCAATGTAAAAATGATTATGTATGTTAAAATCATAGCCATAAGACATCTATTTCATACAGGTATCAAAGAATTAAAACACATTGTTCAATACATTAAAAAAATAGCTAATGCTTACCTATTTGTTGAAAAACTAAAGAATTTACTGTTGAAACAAATGTCTTTCCTTCAATGTTGTCTGCACATAAGGAGCAGTTTCTATCTTGCTCACTCCGAAAGCAACAGTGGAAAGTTGTTTTGGATAAGTTAGAAAAGTGAGTACCACTTGAATTAAACTTAGGTTCAACAGCTGTCTCATAATGTCCATTCGAATTTGAAGTATTCTTTGAGAGTCCAGCAGGCAAAAGGAAGTAGTCATAGGTTGAATTTGGTGGCATGCAAGACAACTTAAATCTCCAAGGAGTAATTGGATATGACAAGTTAAATGCAGTTATCACATAAATAAATTCTGTTAGGATATTAAAAAGACACATAGAAAAAAGTAATCATTTTTGACTAAGACATGAATAGAAAGTATCCGAGATTAAACCATGTAGTGCTCAATAATTATTTAACTTTCTAAGTCCTCAGTGAGTGCCTAATGAATAACTTCGTGCTTCCATTGTACAATGTGTTGTATTCAAGAGGATGCATTCATTTGTAGAAATTACTCCACTTTCTGACATCTCTTTTCTTTTTGAAAACTCACACTTCATGTTTTCTCTTTAAGCTGACATTTTATATTTATGTTTAATAAAAGGAAACAAACACTGAATATTTTATTTTTCCTTTCTAAAGCATATTATTCTAGCTTCCATTATAAATGATAAATATAATATCCAGTATAAATGATAAATAAATATCTGGATGTGCAATTATATAAACAAACATTAAAGTGCTATTTTAATATGTATTTAAGAGAGTAACACCAAAATATTAACACTGCTTTCGCTGAGCACTTTTAGAAAGAACTTGTCTTCAACATGATGACAGCTTGATGATCTCCTGAATTTTCCCATGATCCTCCAAATACAAAACATCATCATATAAGACATGCCCTTAGCACATTACACAAAAAATGATGCAAAAGAATAGACTTCTTATGGGAAATGCCCACTGCTGATTAAGTTATCACTTTTTAAACATAAAAATTAAGAACAATTATATAATCCAGTACCTAAAAATGTGCAAAAATTAAACTTTTTTTTTTTTTAAGATGGAGTTTCATTCTTGTTGCTCAAGCTGGAGTGCAGTGGCATGATGTCGACTCACTGCAACCTCCGCTTCCCGGGTTCAAGTGATTCTCCTGCCTCAGCCTCCTGAGTAGCTGGGATTACAGGCGCCTGCCACCACACCCGGTTAATTTTTGTACTTTTAGTAGAGATGGGGTTTTGCCATGTTGGCCAGGCTGGTCTCGAACTCCTAACTTCAGGTGATCCGCCCGCCTTGGCCTCCCAAAGTGCTGGGATTACAGGCATGAGCCACTGCGCCCAGCCAAACTTATTTTTAAATATTTGTTTGAAAATAAAATAATTCTCCATAATTTTTTTTTCAATAAGTTACCCAAATGATCCAACAGTTGTGTTGGCTTATATAGACATTAATGCAGAATAGGAATTCTGAGAATCTTGTATGGATTTGTATGAAATGAGAATTTTGAAGAGTTATGGTAAATGTAATAATGTAAGGAAATAGAAGTAATCATGATGTTCATCAGTAGGTGAATGGGTAAATTGTGGTACATCCAGACAATTAAATATTATTCAGGGCTAAAAAGAAATGAGACATCAAGTCACGAAAAGACACGGAAGTTCCAGCACTCTTCCAGAACTATGCATCCAACAAAGGACTAATATCAGGAATTTAGAAGGAACTCAAACAACTCAACAAGAAAAGAACAAATAATCCCATTAAAAAGAAGGCAAAAGAAATGAACAGACATTTCTCAAAAGAAGACATACAAGCAGCCAATGAACATGAAAAAAATGCCCATATCAATAATCATCAGAAAAATGCAAATTAAAACTACAATCAGATACCGTCTTATACCAGTAAGAATGGCCATTATTAAAAAGTCAAAAATAATAGATGTTGGTGAGGATGCAGAGAAAAGGAAATGGTTATTCACTGTTGGTGACAATGTAAATTAGTACAACCTCTGTGGAAAACGATGTGTAGATTTCTCAAAGAACAAAAAGTAGAACTATCATTCAATGCAGCAATCCCACTACTAAGTATCTACTCAAAGGAAAAGAAATCATTATAACAAAAAAACACCTGTGCTCATATGTTTGTCAAAGCACTATTCACAATAGCAAAGTCATGGAATCAACTTAAGTGTCCCTCAATGAATGACTGCATTAAAAAAATGTGGCATATTCACACACATGCACATGCACGCACACACACACACACACACACACACACCATGGAATATTATTTAGCCATAAAAAAGAATAAAATCATGTACTTTGCAACAACGTGGATGGAGCTAAAGGCCATTATCCTAAGCGAAATAACTCAGAAACAGAAAATCCAATACCACATGTTCTCACTTATAAGTAATATTGTGCACAATGTTCACTATTCAGGTGATGTACACACTACGAAACATATCCTTGTAACAAAACCATACTTGTAACCTCTGAATCTAAAAATACAAAAATTTAAAGAGGAAAAAAAAGACATGGGGGAAACATAAATGCATATTACTAAGTGAAAGAAACCAACATGAAAAGACTACATACTATGTTATTCCAACTATATGACATTACGACATTCTGTAAAAGGCACAACTATGGAAACAGTAAAAAGATTGGCGGTTCCCAGGAGTTAGGTAAGAAGGAGGGAGGAATAGGAAGGCCACAAAGATGGGTAGGGCAGTGAAATTCTTCTGTATGACTCTACAGCTGCAGATAAAGGTCACCATACATACATCTGTCAACATTCATACAATATACAACACCAAGAGTGAACCATAATGTAAACTATGGACTTTGAGTGACAATGATATGTCAATATGCGTTCATCAATTGCGACAAATGTACCACTCTGAGTGGGGATAGTTGATAATGGGGGGTTATAAACGTGTGGGGCAGGGAGTCTATGGAAAATCTCTGTACCTTCCTCTCAGTTTTGCTGTGAACCTAAAACTGCTCTAAAAATTAAAGGCTTTTCAAAAATGTAAGAAAATAAAATTTTTAATCAATTCACAAATGTATTTTTTCATTCAAAAGCAATTATCAGTGAAAATATTCAAACGATACATAGGTAATGACTGTTAATAGTTTGGTTTCTAAAGATTTCTATAAATATAAATTAATATAAATACGTATAGATGCAAAAATTGAGGCCAAAGTGATTAATGTGACAAATGTGACTATGGCCATACTGATAACAATTAGGTATCACAACATTACCAAAAGTAAATCCGTATTACAATTGTGTTCCGTTGGACTTCACTCCTCCTAACTTATGTTTCTAAAATCAGAACACCTCAAAGAAAATAAAATAGTTTTTGAGGGAGGAGGTTTACAAAACCAAGAATATGTAATATTACTAATTTACAGCATTATCTATTCTAGGTCTACATAGAGGATTCAGTTGCTTGAAATGAATTAGCCTAAAATCCTCACAGAAGTATTTAAATGTAAAATGTAATGATGAACTTTAAAAACATAGCAACTATTGACGCAGTTAAATTAAAAGATGAGCCTATTTCATCCACATGCAACTTTGCAAATGATATTTCTTTCCCTCCAAATGAATCCTAAACTCTAAAGACGGTCTACAATTTTCATCTGAAGGCATATCTTATTAGGTAACAATATCCCAGGAATTCTCTTGATTCACAAACTTGATCAAACCACAAACCTTCCAGAAAGTCAATGTAAAACACTAGAGTCTAACAAAAATTAATAGAGAATTATAAAAGAGAATGAATAGTTCCCTTAAATATATCTAATAAAATTAGAGAATATAAAAAGAGAATGAGTTATTTCTCTTTGATAGTCCCTTGTGGCATAATATTTTGGAAATCTGTAACAGTGGAGCTATCCAGGTTATTTTCTGGAAGTATACAGATGGCTGCAATGAAAGAGAAGTATGTACAACAAGGAAGACCTGCAGGGAAGCTTAGAAGAGCCCCTTTAGATTGGGGTAGTTGAGGAGATGCTCAGAACCAGCTGACACACAGGTAACAGCTGCCAGATAAAGTTGCCACAACATAAGTTTTGTTAAAGAAAGCTAGATAAACAATTGCCAAATCACGTAAGTTTTGTTAAAGATACTCTAACTTTAATTTCAAAAACTTGGAACACAATCTAACTTAGATGATTTGATTTAAGAAAATCAGAATGTCACCAGAATGTGGTAAGAAACACGTGAGAACGGTATGCTCAAAAGTTATTGGCAATGTATCGGCTGGGCACGGTGGCTCACGCCTGTAATCCCAGCACTTTGGGAAGCCTAGGCGGGCAGATCATGAGGTCAAGAGATTGAGACCATCTGGCCAACATGATGAAACCCCATCTCTACTAAAAATACAAAAATTATCTGGGCATGGTGGTGCGTGCCTGTAGTCCCAGCTACTCGAGAGGCTGAGGCAGGAGAATCGCTTGAACCCAGGAGGCAGAGGTTGCAGTGAGCTGAGATCATGCCACTGCATTCCAGTCTGGCGGCAGAGCAAGACTGCGTCTCAAAAAAAAAAAAAAGAATTAATCTACAGAAATATTTTTCTAAATATACAAAGACACATGAAGTTTCAATGCAGTATTATTTGTTACAGAAAAATAAATGTCTATCAATCAGGAATTGGTCAAATAGACTAATAATTTTATATATATTCATACAGTGCATTGTCATGCAACCATTAAACTAATAAGTATCCCAGTAAATACTGATAAAGATAAAAAGCCATCACGATAAATTGGAAACCTGTTAAATGGAAAAATAAACATCTAGAACAACATGTATAGACCAGTGCTATTTTTGCAGCCATAGATATGAGTGTGTCTGTATACGTGTGTGTGTGTGAGTGTGTGTGTGTGTGTGTGTGTGTGTGAATTCTGAAAGGATACACCATCAGGTTGTCTTTAGGAGGTTGGGAAGGGTTTTCATTTTCACACTTATACACTTATACTATGGTTTGCATTTTAAATCATAAGCATGTATGAGAATTCCTAACTAGAAATAGGAAATTCTGTCAGTTAATAAATAAAACAGCATCTCTAAAGGCAAAATCTCTACCGCATTTAAGGGCATTAAAACAGCAAATGAGCAAATAACTCACCCCAATGTAACAAAACCACACAGAATTTTTGACAAATCATCTTACTTCAGAGAAGTACACCTGGAAAAGAGTAAATCTAAAATTAAAACACACACACAAACAAAAACACATATATATATAAGTTGTCTGTGGAAAACATAAAAGGAAAGGGATTATAGATAAGTCTCTAAATTTTAATAACGTGATACTCTAGATCAATATCTGAGAAATATCTCACATAAAATTATGCTATAGATTTATTCCTTTACGCATCCTATCTTACATCATTAAAAATACAAGACGAAAAAATTTAAACTGAATGTTCCTTTATGCCATAACAAACCAGGACAGGTATCACAGGATAAGACTGAAATTTTAACTAAATGCAAGTGCTCACAATGTTGATTAAATATGTAACAGCTAATTTAACATCACTAATATCACCGTCTTCGATTTTTTTCATGCTCAGGTCTTAAAATTTCCCTGTTTTCTAAAGTCTTTATCTTTACTATGATATTGTAAGGCCAAATAATTATTGCATAGGTAACAACTGCCTATTTATTTCCAATAAAGAGGAGCAATTTTACCAGTAGACCTTTGGAAACCTATTGTTCATTTGCAGATGAGGTAATATTGGAGAGTTAGAATAATTAAAAGTCTGGTGGCTTAATATACCCAAATGAAGTCTGACTTCAGAGACAAGATTTCCCATGAGTTCTACTCAATTTGGAGTATCACAAATATGATTATTTGTACTACTATGTCATAAATCCAAATGGTAGTATAATTTTAATATATTTGGCTTGGACTTTGGATGAAAACCTACCTGAAATAGGTGTCGGGAGTGATGGGTGCCAGGCTAAGCTCTTCTGGTAATCAGCTGTGGGACTTGGGGTTTCAACACTCTAGACCTCAGGTTCCTCATCTACAAATCAGACTGTTAGATGGTCTCTACACCTCCTTTCAGAGCTGCCTATTATTCTGAGAGATGTAATTTAAAATGGAAATCACACTTTACCACAAAGAATAGTGTAAAACATTAAGTGAGAAACAGGTCTCATGACTCATATCTGAGAATTGGCACCATATGATAAGTGAGAATTGGCACCACATGATAAGTAAATGGAAAAAGTGTTTATTTATTTTACAACTTACTATCAGGAAGAAAATAAATGAGTATAAACAGTGGTTAGTCCAGTGAATTTGTTTTTCAGACTACAAGTCTGTCATCAGAATTTCTGTTCTTCATACACTGATATCACCATGGTTCTTTAGGGTTTCCAGCAATCAGTCCACTGTTTGGAACCCTCATGATTTAATTATATTAAATGAGTACAAATTCCTCCCTGCTTTTTGTGCTACCTGTTCTTGATATAAAACATTCTCATAAAATAAACTCAAGGGCAAGTTTTATAGTCAAGATGTGTCACAGATACAACATATCACTGGATTGCTTTGATGAAACTTACTAGTGACTAGTAATTTAGTTCAACAATTGATTTGGCTCACTTTTAACTCACCTGGTCTCCTCAGTTAAGTGGTCAAATAGATCAGCAGTTTTCCTTACATAAAACAACCACTTCTTTATTTAATGTTCCATGCAAAACACAAACTATTCTGATGGTTTGGATTCTTGCAATCAGGTTTCATTCTTAAATAACAGAGAAACAATCACTAGTGTAAAAAGGACATAGACGCAACCTTGAAGAGACAGTGAAAGGTGGTATCTGACATAGATTCGATGAGAGAAACATATGCACCCTAAACTGTATAAAAAGGAACATAAAGAAGTTTTTTAAAACACAAATAATACAGAAAAAGAGGCTGGGAGCAGTGGCTCACACCTGCAATCCCAGCACTTTGGGAGGCCAAGGAGGATGGATCACTTGAGGTCGGGAGTTCAAGACCAGCCTGGCCAACATAGTGAAACACTGTCTCTACTAAAAATACAAAAAGTAGCTGGGTGTGGTGGCGTGTGCCTGTAATCCCAGCTACTTTGGAGGCTGAAGCAAGAGAATTGCTTGAACCCGGGAGGTGAAGGTTGCAGTAAGCTGAGATTGCACCACTGCACTCCAGCCTGGATGACAAAGTGAGACTCTGTCTAAATAAAAGACAGAAAAAGTGACAGAAATTTTTTAAATTGGTGAAAAAAGAATGAAGCAAAGGGAAAATTAAAGATAGGATGACCAAAATAAGCCTAATAGACCAAACACCATTAATATGAAGACACTTCCTAAGGATGAACCATTAATTTGTTCTAACTTTTCTTATGGTCGTATTGTTCAATCATAAATTCTGAGTAGTTAAAATGAAATGAACGGTTTAGGAGAAGGGTACAAATAATCCTAACACTAAGAACAGTACAAAATTTTTATTGATTAATTTTATAAGATAACAGCTAACATCCTCATGAACATCCTAATAATACCAGAGTTTCAAAGCAATTTCAAACTTTAATAATTTTGTCACCCTCTCCACTACCAATACCCTGTTCTAAGCCACAATTATCTCTTCCCAGAACTGTCAGAAGAGGCACTCTACTTCTGTCCTTGCTCCCCAATTCAGTCAGTTATCAACATAGCAGTTAAAGTGATCTTCTTAACACAGATCAGATCATGTCTCTCTAACGCAGTAGTCATGGTGATCTTATTAACACATTGACCAGATCGTGTCTCTCTTTCTCAAAGCACTACAATCCTCTCCTGTCACTTGGAGTAAAAGTCCAAGTCCTGAGCAGGACTACAAGGTCCCGGATCCCACTCATCATCCACTGCTCTCCCCACCACTCAACTCACCTTCTAAAGGAGCCTGCCCTGGCCATCCCATCTGAAATTTTAGCACCTCCCCCATGCAATCTTCAAGAGGCACTCTCCTATCTTCCAGATACAGCTCTTTGAGAATCTGGCATAATAGCAAGAAGAGTTTCAAAATGGTGATTCTTAACCATTTTTTGGAACATGGACCTCACTGAGAATTTGGTGAAAGAAGCGTATCAACACCACAAGGAAGCACATACAACTAAAATTAGGGCTATAATTTCAAGGGGTTAACAATCCCTTGAAACTCATCCAAGGATTAAGAATTCCTGATATAGATAAATAAAGGTAATGCACACTCCACAAGTAGAGCTGCATGAACTGAGCCAGTCACAGACATCACACTATGAAGAGTTGAGATAATACTGCCTAACATTCCCCTGGAATGCAGTTTTCTTCATTCATTTGGGCTGCTATAACAAAATGCCACAAATTCAGTGGCTTATAAACAACGGAAATGTATTGCTCACAATTCTGGAGGCTGGAAAGTCCAAGATCAACATGCCAGCAGATTCAATCTCTGGTGAAGGACTACTTCTCATAGATGGTGCCTTCTTGCCATGTCTTCACATGGCAGAAGGGGTGAACAAGCTCCCCTGCAGCCTCTTTTATAAGGGGACTAATCCCATTCATGAGGGCTCCACCCTCATGACCTAATAACCTCCTAAAGGCCCCACCTCTTAATGCTATTGCATTGGTGATTAGGTTTCAACATGTGAATTTTGTGGTGGCACAAACATTCAGACCACAGTAGTAGTCATTCTCTGTTGACAGTTAAAAGGAGTAATGTGTCTTAGCAGTCATTCAAAAAGACGGTAGGGTTGACATCCTCACATGCCATAGAAACATGCCAAACAGACTACCCTCTACCCAAATCACCACTGACAATACTTAGAACTGGGCTAGGGTAAGGAAAGGGCTTAATCAATTCTCATTAGAAAATCATTGTGGCTCTGCTCTCACAACAAAAATGAATGTTGCAAAAGTTACTCTAACTATCATGGCAGAAACAAGTATAGCTTGAAAACATTTTTCAAAGAAAAATAAGCAAATTCCCATCATAGCCATAATAAATTATCATAAGGTAATTATAATTACAGAGTTGAGCAGTGTAGGCCCCTGTGCCCACTTCCAAAGTAAACTAACTGAAAAATGTACACTAATATAACTGGTCTTACAGACCAGATACAAGTATAAGATGTCTATTAAAAATAACAGTTTAATAATATGTGCTCCATAACCCTACTTTTCAGAAATATTAACAGGGAAGTCTACTGTGGCCATTCTTAGAATTCAATTATTCACCACAGCTCTTTCAAGTCACCACACCACATGACTCTTTGAATCAGATTCTGCAGGAGAACCGTTCATCCAGGTGATATGTGGGTCTCAAACTGATTGCTGAAGTTGGCAAATTATTTCTATACAAATAGCACATTTTTTATATGCTGTGCATTCTGTTAGTCAGCTTCTTATGTGAGAACATGCTATTGCTGTGCTCAATAAAATAAATTTAGCAAGAAGAACACAAGAAAAGAACAGGTGGGGGTGGCTGGCAAGATGGCCGAATAGGAACAGCTCCGGTCTGCAGCTCCCAGGGAGATCAACGCAGGAGGCAGGTGATTTCTGCATTTCCAACTGAGGTACCTGGCTCATCTCATTCCTACTGGTTAGACAGTGGGTGCAGCCCACGAAGGGTGAGCTGAAGCAGGATGGGGCGTCGGCTCATCCAGGAAGTGCAAGGGATCAAGAAACTCCCTCCCCTAGCCAAGGGAAGCCATGGGGGACTGTGCCGTGAGGGACAGTGCACTCTGGCCCAGATATGCTTTTCCCATGGCCTTCCCAACCCACAGACCAGGAGATTCCCTCGGGTGCCTACACCACCAGGGCCCTGGGTTTCAAGCACAAAAGTGGGCAGCCATTTGGGCAGACACCAAACTAGTTGCAGGAATTTTTTTTTTCATACCCCAGCAGTGCCTGGAATGCCAGCAAGACAGAACCGTTCACTTCCCTGGAAAGGAGGCTGAAGCCAGGGAGCCAAGTGGTCTAGCTCAGTGGATCCCACCCCCACGGAGCCCAGCAAGCTAAGATCCACTGGCTTGAAATTCTCCCTGCCAGCACAAGAGAAATCGACCTGGGACACTCAAGCTTGGTGCAGGGAGGAGTGTCTGTCATTACTGAGGCTTGAATAGGCAGTTTTCCCCTCACAGTGTAAACAAGGTCTCCAGGAAGTGTGAACTGGGTGGAGCCCACTGCTGCACGCAAAGCCTCTGTAGCCAGACTGCCTCTCTAGATTCCTCCTCTCTGGGCAGGACATCTCTGAAAGAAAGGCAGCAGCCCCAGTCAGGGGCTTACAGATAAAACTCCCATCTCCCTGGGACACAGCATTCTCCCTGGGGGAAGAATGTGGCTGTGGGCACAGCTTCAGCAGACTTAAACATTCCTGCCTGATGGCTCTGAAGAGAGCAGTGGATCCCCCAGCACAGCACTCCAGCTTTACTAAAGGACAGACTGCCTCCTCAAATGGGTCCCTAACCACCCTGCCTCTTGATTGAGAGACACCTCCCAGCAGGGTCAACAGACACCTCATACAGGAGAGCTCCAGCTGGCATCTGGTGGGTACCCCTCTGGGACGAAGCTTCCCGAGAAAGGAACAGGCAAGAATCTTTGCTGCTCTGCAGCCTCCGCTGGTGATACCCAGGCAAACAGGGTCTGGAGTGGACCTCAAGCAAACTCCATCAGACCTGCAGCAGAAGGGCCTGACTGGTAGAAGGAAAACTACCAAACAGAAAGGAATAGCATCAACATCAGCAAAAAGGATTCCACAGAAAAACCCCATTCAAAGGTCACCAACATCAAAGACCAAAGGTAGATAAATCCATGAAGATGAGGAAAAACCAGCACAAAGACACTTAAAATTCCAAAAACCAGAATGCCGCTTCTCATTTTAAGGATCACAACTCCTCGCCAGGACGGGAACAAAACTGGACACAGAATGAGTTTGATGAATTGATAGAAGTAGGCTTCAGAAGATGGGTAATAACAAACTCCTCTGAGCTAAAGGAGCATGTTCTAACCCAATGCAAGGAAGCTAAGAATGTTGAAAAAAGGTTAGAGGAATTGCGAACTAGAAAAACTAGTATATAGAAGAACATAAATGACCTGACGGAGCTAAAAAACACAGCATGAGAACTTTGTAAAGCATACACAAGTATCGATAGCCAAATTGATCAAGCGGAAGAAAGGATATCAGAGATTGAAGATCAGCTTAATGAAATAAAGCATGAAGACAAGATTTAAAAAAAAGAATGCAAAGAAATGAACAAAGCCTCCAGGAAATATGGGACTATGTGAAAAGACCAAACCTATGTTTGATTGGTGTACCTGAAAGTGACGGGGAGAACAGAACCGAGTTGGAAAACACTCTTCAGGATATTATCCAAGAGAACTTCCCCAACCTAGCAAGACAGGCCAACATTCAAATTCAAGAAATATGAGAACACCACAAAGATACTCCTCGAGAAGAGCAACCTGAAGACACATAATCATTAAATTCACCAAGGTTGAAATGAAGGAAAAAATGTTAAGTGCAGCCAGAGAGAAAGGTCGAGTTACCCACAAAGGGAAGCCCATGAGACTAACAGTGGATCTGTCTGCAGAAACCCTACAAGCCAGAAGAGAGTGGGGGCCAATATTCAACATTCTTAAAGAAAAGAATTTTCAACTCAGGATTTCATATCCAGCCAAACTAAGCTTCATAAGTGAAGGAGAAATAAAATCTTTTACAGACAAGCAAATGCTGAGAGATTTTGTCACCACCATGCCTGCCTTAAAAGAGCTCCTGAAGGAAGCACTAAATATGGAAAGGAAAAACCAGTACCAGCCACTGCAAAAGCATACCAAATTGTAAAGACCATCAACACTATGAAGAAACTGCATCAACTAATGGGCAAAACAACCAGCTAGCATCATAATGACAGGATCAAATTCACACATAACAATATTAACCTTAAATGTAAATGGGCTAAATGCCCCAATTACAAGACACAGACTGCCAAATTGGAAAAAGAGTCACGACCCATCAGTGTGCTGTATTCAGGAGACCAGTCTCACATGCAAAGACACATAGGCTCAAAATAAAGGGATGGAGGAATATTTACCAAGCAAATGGAAAGCAAAAAAAAAGCAGGGGTTGCAATCCTAGTCTCTGATAAAACAGACTTTAAACCAACAAAGACCAAAAAAGACAAAGAAGGGCATTACATAATGGTAAAGGGATCAATGCAACAAGAAGAGCTAACTATCCTAAATATATGCACCCAATACAGGAGCACCCAGACTCATAAAGCAAGTTCTTAAAGACCTACAAAGACACTTAGACTCCCACGCGATAATAGTGGGAGACTTTAGCACCCCATTGTCAATATTAGACAGACCAACAAGAAAGAAAATTAACAAGGATATTCAGGACTTGAACTCAGTTCTGGATCAAGCAGATCTAATAGGCATCTACAGAACTCTCCACCCCAAATCAACAGAATATACATTCTTCTCAGCACCACATCACACTTATTCTAAAATTGACCATGTAATTGGAAGTAAAACACTCCTCAGCAAATGCAAAAGAACAGAAACCATAACAAACCATCTCTCAGACCACAGTGCAATCAAATTAGAACTGAGGATTAAGAAACTCACTGAAAACTGCACAACTACATGGAAACTGAACAACCTGCTCCTGAATGACTACTGGGTAAATAATGAAATTAAGGCAGAAATAAAGATGTTCTTTGAAACCAATGAGAACAAAGACACAACGTACCAGAATCTCTGGGACACATATAAAGCAGTGTTTAGAGAGAAATTTGTAGCACTAAATGCACACAAGAGAAAGCAGGAAAGATCTTAAATTGACACCCTATCATCACAATTAAAAGAACTAGAGAAGCAAGAGCAGACAAATTCAAAAGCTAGCAGAAGACAAGAAATAACTAAGATCAGGGCAGAACTGAAGGAGATAGAGACATGAAAAACCCTTCAAAAACTCAATGAATCCAGGAGTTGGATTTTTGAAAAGATCAACAAAATAGACCGCTAGCCAGACTAATAAAGAAGAAAACAGAGAAGAATCAAATAGACACAATAAGAAATGATAAAGGGGATATCACCACTGATCCCACAGAAATACAAACTACCACCAGAAAATACTATAAACACCTCTATGCAAATAAACTAGAAAATCTAGAAGAAATGGATAAATTCCCAGACCCATACATCTCCCAAGACTAAGAAGAAGTCAAATCCCTGAATAGACCAAAAACAGGGTCTGAAATTGAGCCAGTAATTAATAGCCTACCAACCAAAAAAGGCCCAGGACCAGACAGATTCACAGCCGAATTCTACCAGAGGTACAAAGAGGAGCTGGTACCATTCCTTCTGAAATTATTCTAAACAATAGAAAAAGAGGGAATCCTCCACAACTCATTTATGAGGCCCGCATCATCCTGATACCAAAACCTGGCATAGACACAACAAAAAAAGAAAATTTCAGGCCAATATTCCTGATGAACATTGATGCAAAGATCCTCAATAAAATACTGGCAAAAAGAATCCAGCAGCACATCAAAAAGCTCATCCACCACGACGAAGTTGGCTTCATCTCTAGGATGCAAGGCTGCTTCAACATATGCAAATCAATAAACGTAATCCATCACATAAACAGACCCAATGACAAAAACCACATGATTATCTCAATAGATGCAGAAAAGGCCTTTGATAATATTCAACACCGCTTCATGCTAAAAACTCTCAATAAACTAGGTATTGATGGAACATATCTAAAAATAATAAGAGCTATTTATGACCCATAGCCGATATCATACTGAATGGGCAAAAGCTGGAAGCATTCCCTTTGAAAACTGGCATGAGACAAGAATGCCCTCTCTTACCACTCCTATTCAACATAGTATTGGAAGTTCTGGCCAGGGAAATCAGGCAAGAGAAAGAAATTAAGGATATTCAAATAGGAAGAGAGGAAATCAAATTGTCTCTGTTTGCAGATGACATCATTGCATATTTAGAAAACCCCATCGTCTCAGCCCAAAATCTCCTTAAGCTGATAAGCAACTTCAGCAAAGTCTCAGGATACAAAATCAATGTGCAAAAATCAGAAGCATTCCTGTACACCAATAATAGGCAAACAGAGCACCAAATCATGAGTGAACTCCCATTCACAATTGCTACAAAGAGAATAAAATACCTAAGGACGTCTTCAAGGAGAACTACAAACCACTGCTCAAGGAAATAAGAGAGGACACAAACAAATGGAAAAACATTCCATGCTCATGGATAGGAAGAATCAATATTGTGAAAACAGCCATACTGCCCAAAGTAATTTATAGATTCAATGCTATCCCTATCAAGCCACCATTGACTTTCTTTAAAGAATTTAAAAAACTACTTTAAATTTCATATGGAACCAAAATAGAGCCTGCATAGCCAAGACAATCCTAAGCAAAAAGAACAAAGCTGGAGGCATCACACTAACTGACTTCAAACTATACTACAAGGCTACAGTAACCAAGACAGCATGGTACTGTACCAAAACAGATATATAGGCCAACAGAACCAAAAGAGGCCTCATAAATAATGCCACACATCTACAACCATCTGATATTTGACAATCCTGACAAAAACAAGCAATGGGGAAAGGATTCCCTATTTAATAAATGGTGTTGGGAAAGCTGGCTAGCCATATGCAGAAAACTGAGACTGGACCCCTTCTTTACACCTTATACAAAAATTAACTCAAGATGGAATAAAGACTTAAACATGAGACCTAAACCCATAAAAACCCTAGAAGAAAACCTAGGCAATACCATTCAGGACATAGGCATGGGCAAAGACTTCATGACTAAAACACCAAAAGCAGTGGCAAGAAAAGCCAAAATTGACAAATGGGATATAATTAACCTAAACAGCTCAGCTTCTGCACAGCAAAAGAAACATCATCAGAGTGAACAGGCAACCTACGGAATGGGAGAAAATTTTTGCAATCTAACCATCTGACAAAGGGCTAATATCCAGAATCTACAAAGAATTTAAACAAATTTATAAGAAAAAAAAAAACAACCCCATCAAAAAGTGGGCAAAGGATATGAACAGACACTACTCAAAAGAAGACATTTATGTGTCCAACAAACATGTGAAAAAAAAGCTCATCATCACTGGTCATTAGAGAAATGCAAATCAAAACGACAATGAGATACCATTAATGTCAGTTAGAATGGCGATCATTAAAAATTCAAGAAACAACAGATGCTGGAGAGGATATGGAGAAATAGGAACACTTTTACATTGTTAGTGGGAGTGTAAATTAGTTCAACCATTGTGGAAGATGGTGTGACAATTCTTCAAGGATCTAGAACCAGAAATACCATTTGACTCAGCAATCCCATTACTGGGTATATACCCAAAGGATTATAAATCATTCTACTATAAAGACACATGCACACATATGTTTATTGCAGCACTGTTCACAACAGCAAAGACTTGGAACCAACCCAAATGGCCATCAATGATAGACTGGATAAATAAAATGTGGCACATACACACCATGGAATACTATGCAGCCATAAAAAAGGATGAGTTCATGTCTTTTGCAGGGACATGAATGAAGCTGGAAACCATCATTCTCAGCAAACTAATACAGGAACAGAAAACCAAACACCACATATTCTTACTCATAAGTGGGAGTTGAACAATGAGAACACATGGACACAGGGAGGGGAACATCACACACCAGGGCCTGTTGGGGGTTGGCTGGCTAGGGGAGGGATAGCACTAGGAGAAATATATAATGTAGGTGACGGGTTGATGGGTGCAGCAAACCACCATGGCACGTGTGTACCTATGTAACAAACCTGCACATTCTGCACATGTATCACAGAACTTAAAGTATAATTTAAAAAAAAAAACAGGCACAATGTTTCTCATCCATATTAGACTTTTGAAAAACAAGTATTTTAATATATTCTCTGGAACATCATAAGTACTCATAAATAGTTGTTGAATCAATTAAAGTATATAATAAATAATTAGTGTAGATATTTATTCTCACGTTTAAAAAGAAAAACAGCCCTTAGGAATTTAGAAAGAAATGAAAAAAAAAAGCCTATGTTGAAATATACAAATATTTGAAGAAATCTGTATAAAGTATACAAAGACAAATCCACCGTCTGATCTAAATGATACATCCATGATGTATGGGTATGCAAGCAGTAATTCAATTTGGGTAATATGCCCAGCACAGTAAGCATATTAATCATGCTTACTCTTCAGTTATTACTATGAAGAAAAAATCCGAATCTATATACTACTGAATAAGCATAATTTGGGCTTTCAAAGGAAGATCAGACTATTTAATTTCTATTGTAAAGGATTATTTGTGTTATTTTTACCTATCAAATTCTACTTAAATATAAAACAGAACAGTCTCAATCAGTGTTTGAGCAGAAATAAAATTATTTACAACTTGCTCCATCGCTCTCAAAAAATCTCTGAGTGTGTGGGAAAGTTTATGAGTAAGAAAAGCCATTCTGACAATAATGTTGCTTTGATGAGTTAACTCAATGAGCTCCAAATGCCACTAATTTTTGCTTTTACTTTTTGTTAGAGAAGCATCTATCTATCTCTCACTTAAATAAGCATTTAAACATTTAATTTAAATGCAACTGAAAAACACTATTTCTTCAAGTATCAAAAATTTAACAAAATAAATATAGCCTGATCTATTTCTAGTAGCCTTGTCATTTTAAGTATGTTAACTTTTATTTACTCACTTGGAATATAAATTGGTCATGTGATTCCCATCAAGTAGCTGTTAAAGACTTAAATTATTTTTTAATTAAAAAAAATCTTCCAACATCCTGGCATAAGTATTTGTCACTTTGAAAACATAATTTCAAGTACTTTAATTCCTGATATTACTCTGTGTGATCTTGTCACATATTAATTCCTAAAAATGCATAAGGATAAGCTATGATTCACAGATGTAGGTACCATAAAGTCAACAAAGTTGAGTCAGAGCAGGCATCTTACCTACGGTGTAATCTAAAATCTATACATAAATTATTCATTTAAATATTAACTGGATATTCAATAAAATGCAAGCTACCACATGTGATGCTAGAAATGTAGAAATTAATTAAAATTTATTTACTTTAAGAAATAACATTTTATTAATTTTTTAACACGTCAAAGCACTATAATACCAATGGGACTTCAGGTTCAAGATGGTAAACTGGGACCAGGCATAGTGGCTCATGCTTGTAATCCCAGCACTCTGGAACGCCAAGGCAGGTGGATCACTTGAGGCCAGGAGTTTGAGACCAGCCTGGAAAAACCCCATCTCTACTAAAAATATAAAAATCAGCCATGCATGGTGGCGTATGCCTGTAATCCCAGCTACTCAAGAGGCTGAGGCATGAGAATTGCTTGAGCCTGAAAGGCAGAGATCGCGGTGAGCCAAAATTGTACCATTGTACTCTAGCCTGGGTGACAGAGTGAGATGCTGTCTCAAAAAAAAAAAAAAAAAGATGGTAAACTGAACAAACTGATCTTTCCCTCCTGAGATACCTTGAAAATTAGAGTAAAGTAAATAATATCAACCCTCTATGAGAGAATAAGAGAGAGACCAGCAGCAAAAGAGAAAAACAAATTTCCAAAACATTAGTGTGCTAGTCCATTCTTGCATTGTTAAAAAGGAATACCTGAGACTGGGTAATTTATAAAGAAAAGTGGTTTATTTTGGTTCATGGTCCTGTAGGCTATAAAGGAAGCATGGGACCAGCATCTGCTTCTGGTGAGGGCATCAAGAAGCTTACAGTCATGGTGGAAAGTGAATGGGGAGCAGGTGCATCACATGGCAAGGGGGAGCAAGAGAGGGTGGGAGAAGATGCCAGGCTCCTTTAACAAGCAGATCTTGCATGAACTCAGAGCAAGAACTCACTCATTACCACGGGGAGGGCACCAAGCCATTCGTGAGGGATCCACCCCATAACCCAAATATCTCCCACCAGGCCCCACCGCCAATACTAGGGATTACATTTCAACATGAGATCTGGAGGGGACAAATATCCAAACCATATCAATTAGCAAAGACTAATGAAGTGTAACAAAGGAAGTAACGACATAGGATATTTGGAGAATAGGCTGTCAACAATGAGAAAACAAACCTGCAGATGTTCTAAATGATAAGGGCAGGAGGGTGAGGTGGAGCTAAAAGGAGAGGCCGTTTTGGTCTGCATGTGTAGTATCTGCGTATGTAATTCACCTCCTCACAAACAACGCACAGCAGCTAAACTAGCTCCGTGTAACTGTCAGGAGAGTGACTTACAAACAACTGAAATGAACTTTGACTAGTCTAAGCAGGAAAGAAATTTATTAAAGTTTACTAGGTAGCTCTCCGAACCTCAGTGAGTGCCAGAGAACCAAGCTGGAAAAGCACACAGCCAAGACCACACCCAAAATCCCATGCAGAATTGCTCTAGAGAAGACAGCCCTGCACCATACCAGGATACTGCATGTTATGACTGAAACCTCAATGCCTACTACCTCTGAGCTCCTGGGAGCTCATCTGCTCTTTCATGTCCCACACTTCTGATCTAAAATCTGGCACAAATGCCTCTAACTGATGGAGCCTACTTCACACTCTACATGCAGACTGCCAGGAAGCTTGGGAAAACAGGGGCTTATTAAGTGGAAATTCCTCAAACACGAGCAAAGTATTCAAAGGTGTCAAATGGCCAAAGACAATTTAAAAATTATACTGTATACTCTTATATGTTAAAGGAGGAAAAAGTACAAGTTATTTGAGAACAACTTGAGCTTTTCATGTAAGCTTGGCACCGGTATGGTAAAGCCCTGACATTTAGGCGACAGGCCTTTAGCATAAATGGCAGCTCTTTGATTGAGTGCCTAACATGAAGCCTGTCAGTTGATAAACACTGCCCATATGCAGAGAAGTCACATTCTTCATTTAACAGCCATGCTGAATGGAGACATAAAGACATGAAGAAAGTCTTTAGCACTGTGTTAAATTTTTCTTTTATAAAAAGAAAGTAAAAAGGAAACTATCCACCAGGGACACAGGGATAAATTAAAGAAAAAAAAAAGCTTTAACAAATCTTTAATGAGTATCGGTAGAGACATTTCAGAAAGTTTTGAATCCATAAAATAACAAAGGAATAATGAGAGCAAGAAAGAGCTTTTGAAAATTACATGCATAGTGCAAAAAAAATTTCAATTTTTTTTTAAATTTCAATGGTTTAAAAAAAAATGCATAATTAACATATCCCCCCCATCCCCCCAAAGGCAAAAAAAATCACAGGAAATAAATGTTTAAGAAAAAGAAGTCACTTAAAAATAAATCCAAGAGACCCAAATCCAACCAACAGTACTTCCAGAAAAAAAGAATAGAAAGGAGAAAATAATCACACAAAAAAAAATACAAGAAAATTTCCCGGAGATAAAAGGCACAAGTGTTTCCAGAGATAAAAGGCACACTTCCCAGAGATAAAAGGCACAAGTGTTCAAAGTGAAAAATATGGCTACCAGGCTCCAAGAAGGAAGAATGGAAACAGATTCATTCCTAAACATATAATTAAGAAATTACCAAACAACAAAGAAAAAAAGAATATAAGAAAAGATTCCAGAGAAGAAAAAAATCACTAAAGGAGTAAGAAACAGAATGGAAAACAAATGTTTCATCCCAAAACACCAAATACTAGAAAATAATCCAGCAATTGACTAATAGAAAATTCTTTTCAGTTTAGAATTTTATGTCCCGTCAAAGAAGTATCCAAGAGAAATAAATATACTTTTAGTAATGTAATGGCTTACAAATTTATATAGTATATATTTATTTGCCAGAAGTAACTTTATAAAGTATTCCAGCAAAATGAGGAGAAAACCAAAAAGGACAAAAACACACATTCAGGAAATCGTGGTTACAAACAAGTTTGCTGGCTCTGCAAACTTTCAAATGACTAGTCCAGATAGCAGCTGTAGTATAGATGGCCCCCAAAAGGAGATGGCAGGGAGGAAGGTGGAGATGAAAGGCAACCTGACACATAATATAATCCTGAAGCCAGAAAAAAACTTGAAAATAAAATAAAAACACAGAATAAACACCAGGGAAAAAGGAAGTCATAATTCAAAATTGAAGCCACTAGAATATGAGTCAGTGGACTTCAAAAAAAAAAGGAAGAAAATGCATTCAAAAAAATAAAGTAAAAAGTTGAAAATTATTAAGGATGAAACCAGGAAGGCCCACATATGCTTTCCCAATAAGAAAAAATAAAGGTAATTTGAAAAAGCGTCACAGAAATTCACAATGTAAATATGAATGAAGAGAAAATATGGCAAATTTTTAGCAAATGCTAGAATTAAATAATCCATTTGAAAGAAGGAATCCCCTTAACTTTGGTTCCAGGAACATTCCTTGGGTGGTTCAGGAGCCATACTGAATGAAATGCAACTGTAGAATACTTCTTGATTCTGCAGTAAACAACATTTACAGGGTCATAATAACTTTAATGCTATTTATTAATTTTTCAACTTTTAGGGTCAACCAATAGACAAAAATACAAAATTTAATAACAAATACTAAACCTAAAATATTATCAATACTCTCACCATACAGTTGTCAGATTTAGGTGTTACAGTATACAAGGAGAGATGGTGAGAGGAGAAAGGGTGAAATATCCCAAACTCATGAAGCAGGGGTTCAAGAGAAACTGTCTGTAGTTAATGCAACAAATATCGTGGTGGAAATGACAAATGTAACCAATAAAGGAGCTCATAAAATTAATATATGTGGAGGAGCAAAAAAGAAAAGGAGGTGAAATGAGTAGGCTAAATTATCTTCTACTATGGTATCTGCTTAAATGATAAATGAAAAAAAAAAGCAGACAGTATAAACATACAATTTAGCCCTAGAGGAAGAAGGACTAAAACCAGAAATGGTTCAAACTAGTTGTTCCTAGGGTCAGGTTATACCCTTTAGTGTAGGTAGTAGGGCAGAGGGCTACTGCTTTATACTTAAATAAGTTTTTTTAACCATGTACATGGATTATTTTCACCCCAAATTATTATTTAGTTCCTTTCATTAAATAAAGTACTACGGGATTTCAGAGAAAATAGCTACTAACAAAGTCCTAGGGGCCAACGAAAGGTGAGATTTTTAGTTGAACTACAAGAAATACAAAGGAAGAGAGTAGTATTGTATGTCTTCTATTTTAAGATTCACAATATTTTAACACCTCTGGCATCAGGATCATTGTTTAAATTTACAGCATCTTACAATTCCCAATGGCCTGGTAGCAGCTGTGATCTGGTTGTTATTGACTGCATACATCCAAACTGGGCACTTTCTTAATGACCAACTGGACAATTTTAACCCATCAATATTTTGGTCAACAAACTATTTAAAAACCATTTGAGGAAAGAATATGAACTCCAAAAAACCCTATATTGACATCTTACAAGATCAGTTAAAAGCCAGCATCAAAATTAGCAAAATGAACCAGCTTGGAAGAAAATCCCAGAAACAATAGCGAGGCATTCTTTTTTGAATTTCTGTATCACGAATATTCTTGATAGCCCAGAGTATGATACTGTTTGGGAAAATATTTACATCAACAGTTCTGAGATGAAAAGCAACTTGAAAAAAACAGACTTTGAATATGAATAAGAATCCCTTAACCAAAATCTTTGATTTATACTTTCCTTATGAGAATGACTTAAATCAAAATGTTTATGTATATAATTCTTAGTGAGCTATCTGAATAAGTATAAATTTTTAAATGATAAAAAATACTGTAAAATAGTTAAATACGCAGAGCTTTTTCTTTTTACTGATAAAAAATGATGGTTATCTTAATTCATTCATGTTGCAATAAAGGAAAACCAGAGACTGGGTAATTTATGAAGAAAAAAGGTTTCTTGGCTCATGGTTCCACAGCGATACAAGAAAAAGCATGGCACCGGCACCTGTACTGCATCTGGTGAGGGCCTCGAGTTGCCTCCACTCATCGTGCAGGCAAAGGAGAGGGGAAAGGAAGCCAGCATGCAGAGATCACATAGTGACAGCATGGAAGCAAGAGAGAGGAGGGAGGAGCCAAGCTCTTTTTAAAAATCAGTGCCCACAGGAACTAATAGAGTAAGAACACGCTCATTACTCTGATGATGTCACCAAGCCACTCTTTGGGGATCTGCTCCATGACCTCAACACCTCCCTCTTCAGGACTCACCTCTAACACTGGGAATCAAGTTTCAACATGAGATTTGGAGGGGACAATTATCCAAACTGTATCAGTGGTGTAGCTTAAAAATCCATGTTGTCTTAGACTTGAAGAATTACAACTACCTAGAAAGAAGGGTAATTGTGAGAAATCAGAGTAATTACTTATGATTGGGAAATTATAAAAATTCCATAGAGTGGGCATTTAATTGTCCCTCAAAGATGCAGAGGAATATGAAGCACATTGTAGGTATTAATAAATGAGATTCCCACAGAACCTCTGGTCAATAAAAACAAACATCAGCCGAAGGGCATCGGTAAATGCCAATAAGAACTCCTGTATAAGAATTGATTTGCAAGTTTAGAATCCTATTAGTCAAAAGACCAAGAAGCCACTTGCCTAAATTACTGTTTTTATAGATTGTTTCTTTGCATCCTGTTCGTTCTGTCAACAAAACTTTTCTCCTGGCCTGGCACGATGGTTCGCACCTGTAATCCCTGTGCTTTGGGAGGCCAAAGCGGGAGGATCACTTGAGTTCAGGAGTTTGAGACCACCCTGCGTAACATAGCAAGACTTTGTCCCTGCTAAAAATTTGAAAAAATTAGCCAGATGTGGTCGCATGCAGTGGGGACACTGAGGCAGGAGGGTAGCTTGAACCCAGAGACTGAGGCTGCAATGAGCTATGATCATGCCACTGCACTTTGGCCTGGGTGATAGAGCGAGACACTGTCTTAAAAAAATATTTTCTCCCCCAAATCAGACCTATGACTAGCAGCGTTGTTTCAAGACACCACACTAGAGAAATACTCAGCTACCTCCTGCATAGGTCTAATATGATAAGTATACCATAATTCTAAGAGATAACATCTGACTACTATAACAGCAACTACAACTAACAGGTGCTTATGTGTATGCCAGTATGTTTTCTCTCTGTGTTTATATACACACACACACGCACACACATGCGTATAATATGTGTGTTTATCTATGTGTGTGTGTATGATTTATCATCTCTTTCCTCTCCTAAACACAAACCACTTTGGTTCAGAAATTCTGTTGGTGTGCACAGAAATCTAATTGTTTGATTCTCTCATGTTCATAGCTTCTTAATTTGTATAGGTTTAGATGCCCAAATAACAGTGGCTAGTTAAAGTTACAATAAGAAAATATAATTAATTCTGAGAAAAACTAAACAGATAGTTGGTAACAGCTGTTCTTAAACATGAGTTTTTCACGTTTTTAAAGCCTATCATACTACCATTATAGAAGCACCCGAGACTCTCTATCTGGCTCAAACCTTTTAGCTGTTATCTAGTGAAAACAGATAAAACATTCATATTCCCCACAAACTTTATAGACAGCATTGGTCCAAAGCTAGGGCACACTCACTCACTTTCACTTGTACTTATGTGCACTCACTCTCATTCATTCTCTTTCTCCCTCTCTCGGCACTCCTAATCTCTTTTGCCTTGCTCTAGTTTTTTTTCCATATACTGATTACGTTCTAGTATATGGTAGTATAATTTACCCTATTAAGTTTATTGTTTGCACTCTGTTATGTCTTACAAGCACAGGGATGCTCATCTATTTTGTTCAGTATCTAGAATAATGCTTAGCCCCGAGTAAGCTCTCAATAAATATTTAAATAAATAAATGGAATTCAAGATGCTCATAATATATGGCAAGAGAGTATTAAATAAAGTTAAAGTAAGCTAAGGCCGCTGTATTTTCCTGTATTCATTACTGCTCAAAGTGTATTCATTTTCAATTTTGATAACTTAAGGATTCATATGGTAACTTCTACAGTAGTTACTGAACAATAGAAATAGAGTATCTAACTCTTAAAGTAATGAAAGAAAATTTGAAGTGATAAAAATAATCAACCTAAAATGTGGAAATAAAAAAGAAAATAACCAGAATTATGGGCAAATAAAGAAAGCAGAAAGTAAATACAAGTCTAAATATATCAGTAATTGTATTAAACGTAAACTGACAAAATTCTCCAGTGGAAAGACACTGAATTTAAAATACCTTAAGAAATAAATGCTGTTTACTACAGACACATCTAAAACATAAGAATATAGAAAGGTTGAATGCAGAATGACAGAAAAATGATATAGGACACAGAGACACATTAAAATAAGTATGTAGAAATCTGAAAGCAAAGGATGGAAAAAAGTAATTAACATGCACATACTGAACAAAAGAAAGCTGGTGGAGTCATATCAATATCATACAAAATAGGCTTTAATGCAAAAAGAAACATTAGAAATCAAGAAGCTTACTCCAAATTGATTAAAGTTTCAACTAACCAGAAAAATACTTTTAAGTTAATAACTGGGCAAAAAGAAATATGAAAATCAGAACACATTTTAAACTGATCTTGGTGAAAACAGTATCTCAAAATTTATTTCACGCAGATAAAGAAGTATGTAGAAGGCAGCTCAAAGCCATAAATAATACTTTTCAAAAAGAAAAAAGGCTGAAAATTAATGTGCTATCATTCCTTTATAATCTGTTAGAATAAAACATTTAACAGAACATTCACTTAAGCAGTTAGAACAGAAAAAATTAAAGAAAGTAGAAGGGAAAAAGAAATAATAAAGAAACATTGTCTTGATTACTACAGATTTAAAACGAGTCTTGCTACCTGATAGCACAAATTCTCCCATTTTGCATCTTTTTCAGGAGTGCTTTAGCATTCTTTGGGTTTTGACTTTCCATATGCATTTTAGAATCAGCTTGTCAAGTTCTAAAAAAATCGTTAGGAATTTAATAGGGATCCTATTGAGACTGTTTTGAGTCTATAACAATGAAAAGGAAATTGATATCCTTTAATCATTCAGTCCTAAAATTTATGACTGTCTCTATATACTGAGTTCTTCTCTAATATGAGATGTAAACTTTATCTAATTTTTTCCATAAAAGTCCCTGAACATCTTGTTAGATGTTTTTCACAGGACCTTCATGTTTTTGAAATTATTTTAAATGATGCATTTCTAAAATATTTCATTTTCTGTTTCTTGATGGCATATAGAAATATACTTGATTTTTAAAGTATTTTTTAAAAATATCAGTTTTATTGGTCTATTATTCATATATCATAAAGTTCACTCTTTTATAGCATACAATTCACTAGGTTTAGTACATTAACAGAGTGAATGTATGCTAACAGAGCAATCATCACCACTGTCTAATTTCAAAATATTATCATCACCCCAAAATGCACCTCTTCCTCATTAGCAGTCACTCCCCTTTTGCCAGCTTCCTCCATCCCTGGCAACCACTGATCTACTTTCTGTGTTTATGGACTTGCCTATTCTGGACAGTTCATATAAATAAAATCCTGGGGTCTTTAGTAACTGGCTTCCTTCTCTTAGCATAATGTTTTCAAGGATCATCCATGTTGTAGCATTTATCAGCACTTCATTCCCTTTTATTGCCTAATAATATTCCATTGTATGGATATACCTCAGTTTGTTTATCCATTCATCATTGTATGGGCATTTGGGTAGTTTCTATTTTTTGGTTATTATGAAGAATATTGCTACTAACACTTCTGTACAACTTTTTGTGTGGATGTATATTTTCATTCGTCTTAGGTATATACCTAGGAATAGAATTACTGGGTCTTATTACCATGTGACTATATTAAACACTTACGTTTAGCATTTGAAAATAATTCATGTCACTTTCAGATGGAAGCATTTGAAGATGGCTCACGAGTATCCATCCCTGCTCTCTTTTCCCCTACCACACCAAATGGGAAAGTTCCATGTTCCAGATTGTTACAGTTACAGAATGATGGAGTTTCTCTGAACCTAGACCTCCAAGTTATTACATGGAGAAGTTGCCCCAGAGAGTTGCCTTAGTCCATAGGAGACTTTGCATCAATGAAGAATTGCATTAAGCCCATGAGATTTGAAGATTATTTGTTACTGCAGCATAACCTAACCTATCCTCACAGACACCAGGCTCAATCTCACCAGTAATTAAAGTAGTAAATATTAATGAGATAATATCCATCAGATGGTGAAAAATTAAATGTTCTGGCAATACGAAGTTTGTCCATCTGGTGTACAGTAATAAAAACAGGAATGCAAATTGGTGAATCCACACTAAAAATGTGTGGCATTCATTATCTAATAAAGTTGAAGTCTGCAAGTCCTGCTAGCCCATAATTTGTCTATTAGTTTTATGCTCTAAAGAAACTCCTGTATACCAGCACACTTGTAGATGGATCATAGCTGCTTTATTTATAGTGGCAAAAAAGAAGGAAGGGAGGAAGGCAGGAAGGAAGAAGTGATGGGTGAGGGAAGAAGAAAGGAAGGAAACTAAATATGCATAATCAGAATTCATTTTTTAAATTAATGTGTTATATTTATAGAATTGAATATATCCAGAAATAAAAATGAACAAACAATAGCATTCCATCACCAAAAAAAGTATTGAGCACCTCTTACATGTTAGGCCCTATTTCATACACTAGGGACATAACAGTGAGCAAAACAGGACAAAATTCTGCCCTTGTGGAGTTTACATCCTAGTGGAAATGGGACAGAAAAAAAAACAATGATAATTAAGAAGTCACACAGTATTTTATAAGGTAAAAAAATGCTATAGGGAGACACGAGAGGAGAGGAGAGGAAACGAAACGAAACAAAAGGAGACGAAAGAAAGGAAAAAGAATATAATACAAGGTAAGAAGATATGCATTTTAAATACTGTAATCAGAGTAGGCCTCATCGAAAAGGAGACATCTGAACAAAGACTTAAAAGGAGTGACAGTAACAAGGCAAACCATGTGGGAATCTGGAGGACAAGCATTCAAGGCAGGGAAAGCTAAAACGAAAAGATGGTTTCTAATATAGTCAAGAAATAGCAAGGAGCCCAGTGTGACTGGAACTGAGTAAAGTGAAAGGAAGAACAGTAGGAAATGAGACCAGATAGGTAAAGTGGCAGGCAGAATGATCAGGTAAGGCCTTGGAGGTTATCCTAAGGACTTTGGTTTTTACTCTGTGTGAACCAGAAATCCATGGAGAGTTTGGAGGAGAAAAGTGACATGATCCGACATACATTATAAAAGGAGTGCTCTGATTGCTATTTTGAGAATGTATTGAAGAGGGCAAAAAATAAAAGCAGGGAGACCAGTTTGGAGGTCCTTGCCATAACTCACATGAGAGTTGATGGCACCTTGTACTAGGGTGGGAGCTGTCAGAGGCGTTTGAACCAGAGCAACTCCATCTTGAGTAGGGGCTGGGTAAAATGAGGCTGAGACCTACTGGGCTGCATTCCCAAACAGTTAAAGCATTCTAAGTCACAAGATGAAACAGGAGGTCAGGACAAGATACAGGTCATAAAGATCTTGCTGATAAAACAGGTTGCAGTAAAAAAGATAGCCAAAACCCACCAAAATCAAGATGACGATGAGAGTGACCTCTGGTCATCCCCACTGCTACACTCCCACCAGCGCCATGACAGTTTACAAATGCCATGGCAATGTCAGGAAGTTATCCAATATGGGGAGGCATGAATAATCCACCCCTTGTTCAGCATATCATCAAAAAAATAGCCATAAAAATGGGCAACCAGCAGACCTTGGGGCTGCTCTGTCTATGGAGTAGCCATTCTTTTATTCCTTCACTTTCCAAATAAACTTGTTTTCACTTTACTCTACCTAATTGCCCTGAATTCTTTCTTGCATGAGATCCAAGAACCCTCTCTTGGGGTCTGGATTGGGACCCCTTTCCTGTAACAGAGCCATGGAAGTAATGAGAAGTCATTATATTCTGGATATGTTTTGAAGATAGAGCAGAGAGAATTCCCCAACACATTACAAATGAGGTATGAGAGAATAGGAGGAATCAAAGATGACTCCAAGGTTTGGGGCCTAACTAACTTGAAAGATGGAGATGAGGAAGACTGCAGATAGTGCAGGTTTGGGAAAGATGAAGATTCCATTTGGAGAATTTGAACTGGAGATGGCAACTAGACATCCAAATGGAAATGCTCAGTAGACAGCTGGAATATAGAGATCTGAAGTCCAGAGGGAGCAGCCAAGGCTTGAGCTATCACTTTTGGAATCATCAGCACACACACATAGAAAGATTGCCTGAAATCATCAAAAAGCACGGAGAAAAAAGAGCTAAACCTTAAAGTATTCCAAGGTTAAAACCTCTAAGAGAAGAGGAGAGGCTAGCACAGGAGACAGAAAGGAGCAGCCAGTGAAGGAGGAAAATCAAGAATGCATGGTGTCCTGGAAGTCAGTAAGGGATTGTTTCAAGGAGCAGAGTAGTAACTGTGACAATGCTACCAGCAGTGAAGTAAAATGAACACTGACAACTGACTATTGAATGAGCAAAGGCAGTATCACTGGTGAACTTGACAGTAGTAGACCTTGACGTAGTTTTAGCAGAATATTGAAAACAAGATTAATAGGAATGAGTTTTTTTTAACAGTGTGAAGAGAATAATTGGAGACAGGGAATAGAGACAACTCTTTCTTTCTTTCTTCCTTTTTTTTTTTTTTTTTTTTAGACAGAGTCTCACTCATCTCCCAGGCTGGAGTGCAGTGGTGCGATCTTGGCTCACTGCAAGCTCCATCTCCCAGGTTCAAGCAATTCTCTGCCTCAGCCTCCTGAGTAGCTGGGATTACAGGCGACTGCCACCAGGTCTGGATAATTTTTTTATATATTTTTAGTAGAGATGGGATTTCACCATCTTGGCCAAGCTGGTCTTGAACTCCTGACCTTGTGATCCACCCATCTCAGCCTCCGAAAGTGCTAGGATTACAGGCATGAGGCACCATGCCCAGCCGAGATAACTCTTTCAAAAAATATTGTTTTAAAGGAGAGAGAAGAACTCCCTTAATCTCATAAACATAATGTTAAGCAAAATAATCTATGAATTAATGCCTACTATAATCATATAAAACCTTTTTTGGGGCCAGGCATGATGGCTCACACCTGTAATCCCAGCACTTTGGGAGGCCGAAGTGGGCAGATCATGAGGTCAGGAGATTGAGACCATCCTGGCTAACATGGTGAAACCCCATCTCTACTAAAAAAACAACAACAACAACAACAAAGTAGCCAGGTGTGGAGGCACACGCCTGTAACCTCAGATACTTGGGAGGCTGAGGCAGGAGAATCACTTGAACCTGGGAGGCGGAGGTTGCAGTGAGCTGGGATCGTGCCATTGCACTCCAACCTGGGCGACAGAGCAAGACTCCGTCTCAAAAAAAAATAAATAAATAACTTTCTTTTTTTAAAAAAAGGTAAATTAGATTTGTGATGAAGAAGGAACAAACAAGAAGTTTTGGGATATTTGCAATGTTCTTTTTTTGGGGTGGTGAGTAGTGAGAAATTTGCCTTACAATTACCTATTATAATGATTTATCATATTATCTGTTAACCATTAAATTTGTTTTATATGCTTCTCTCTATATTCACTACAGTTCAAATGTTTTAAAGATTTTATTTATGTTTATATAAGATTTGTAGTTTAAAATATTTTAAATATTAATAAGATTATGTGTGACGATAACAGGTAATATCACTATTAAGTCACAAAAAGTATTAAATCAGCCTGGGCAACATAGCAAGACTCCAAAAAACATGTTTGAGAAGGAATATTCCAAACTATAGGCAGATCGTATTTGAAGAGCAACTCCAAAAGGTTGTACGTACTGAATGTGGCCAGCAGTGAACATTTGCAACTTTCTAATTTAATTAAAACTGGAATTTGTAAATCACATAAAGTCTTAAGAATTAGAGCAGACTATAAGCCTTTTTCTTCATTTTTAACTCCACAGGACATACTCTTTAAGTGGGTGTGTTTGGCTCTCAGTATGAAAAATGCAGTACAATATCTGCCAAGAGAGTTCTTTTTTTTTTTTTCTGGATACTTTTAGTATTTATTTCCAAGACCTCCCAGAAATATTGCACTTCACAAATACACACCATTTGTTCCTATAATAGTGATCTAAGTGTGAAGAGATTACTTTTTTCTCAGTAAATTGCTGAGAGAGTAAGTCCCCACATTACAAAGGAGGAACAGAGCCTCTGCCAACCATGATGACACTCCCAAGCCATGAATGAGTTGGCTGTGGACCGTGAGCTGTCGGATCCATCCAGTTTCAGTTGTTTTCCAAATGACTAGCAACCAGGGTATATTTGAGTTCTACGATTCCCTGTTCACTCAACGAGCAATTTACTTAAATCTCTGAGCATCTGTTTCAACGGAGATGACTATCTCCACTTCACCAGAGAATATGAGGGAAGATAAATGCCTGAATAACTTACGACATTTCCAGCCCAAAGGCAAAAAGACACTGAAAATAAATTAAAATGTGCTCATAAAAGAGTACTTCAAATCCATTTCACTCTCCCAAATTGCATACAAAGCACATGTGGGTGAGAAAAGATCGTTTTATTATTTTGAATCCAAGCCACCGAAAAGAGGCAGAAATATTCTTACTAGTGATAACTAAGTTTCAAATAATCTTGAAAATGCTACTGATAAAACATTAGAAGTAGCAACAAAAGCTACTCTAACATTCTCTGTCTGCTAAAACAACCCGACATTTTCTTTTAATCAAAAAGAAAGTACGAAGTACACTAACCCTTCACAGTACATACTCACTGTACAACTTTTGTGTGTGTGTCCATTCCTAATTTCTGGTTTATCTGTTTAGTTAATCTCTGCTATTTTCTGGGATTCATTCCAAGGCAACTAACTGCATTACTAAAATTGGCATCTCTGCTATTGTGCTTAATTTCACAGCGGCTCAGAAGTGACCTGAAACCAATTTTTTAACATTCTGCCCACAACTTTATGCTAAAAAGTAGCAAGCACTGTTCAAGAAAAATAATTGATAGGAAAGGTGCAATGTTTGTTTTCCTCCAAACACATTTTTATTTCCTCCAGATGTACAATACTTAAAGAGAATACGTGCTATGCTAAAGCCATGTATTTTTGTTGCAGTGTTGCAAATACTGGCTTAAAGATTATTTAAGGTAATATGAGAGGTGTAAATATTCATATAAATCTATATGTTTCTGAGCTCTTTATACATGTTTTCCTCTACACCTTTTGGTAGGAAAATCCTAAAAGCCTAAGTCATAAATGCATATAAACTAATGCCAAGATTAATACGGATTGTTTTTATTTCATGAAATTATGAAACTAGCAATGTTTGTAACAAGTTAAAGAGTTAAGGAACTATACTTTTTTATTCTGGGGCATACCTTAGATATTCTCAAAAGGCCCTCAGAAATTATCTTAATCCAACCCTCTAACTTGAAAAAATGAGGAAACTGAGGCCCACTGAGGTTAAACTAACCACAGTGTCATAGATAATAAACAGGAAATCATACCAAATCTCAGATTTTCTGATTCCAATTCCAGAGCCGTGAAAGGGTATTTGTTTCAATATACTTTAATACTTACAGAAATAAATGTTAACATAGGATACCAGGCAACCCTTCAGTATAAAGAACTCCATTAGGCTGACAAGAGCCCAGAATTCTAATCTGTTTGCAAACACAAGTTCTAGAAATAACACCAGAAGTAACCAGTTTTTAAATGGCACCATACCTGGGGTTCCCAAATGATTCCTCAGTTGGGTCTCTTTTTCTCACCATTACAAAATCCCTTTCAGTAAGTGATTTGGTTGGGATTGGGTTTGGGGTTTTGCTGCTGATGCTGCTACTGTTGTTTAATTTGCTTGCAGGAAAGCGGGGAGGTGGGAAACAAAAGCTGAGGTCTAAACCATCCCTATAGCACAATTATTTTTTCTCTTGTCATTGGAACCAGCAAATTCTCCTCAGGGCCCCAGGGTTTACTGTTTTAGGTGGCAGTCCCTTCAGTTTCCAAAGTAGGCAGGAAGCCTGGAAAAGAAGTTGGCCGGGTGGCATGCTCTGTCGGTGGTCCCGGGCAGGTTCGCTCCAGGCGCTGCCGGCTGCTGTCAGCCGTGTGCCCAGAGCTCCCTCGCCCCGCGGGAGCCGAGAGTCGCCCGGCGTCGCACCCACCCCACCCCCGCCGCCGGCCGGGCGCTGGCCCCTCCGGTGGTCCCGCTAAGCTGCCCCGGACTCCCAGTCCCTAAGCGGCCCGCGGGGCTCCGCGTCTGCCACGCGCGTCCCAAAGCCCCATTCTCGAGTTACCCGGAGCGGGAAGAGGTGGCAATAGGGGGTGTCGGAGAGGAAAGCGGGTCCCACCTCGATCCGGGGGTCCAACTCGACCGAAGGCAGAGATGGCGGCGGCGCCGGGGCTCGGGCACCTGCGTCGCGCGCGCTCGGCCGGCCGTGGGCTCTGCGATGGGGCCGCTCCGAACTCTTCGCCCAAGGTGCGGGGCAACTCTCAGGAGAGAGGAGGGCAGCCGAGTGCGTGGGGAGGTGGGGCTGAGCAGGAGCAGGCCGGGGTGGGGAGAAGGGAGGGGAGAGTCGGGTGGCCGCCCGCGTGCGCCCCGCGCCCTCCGCAGCCGCCCCTGAGCGGGAGGAGCGGACTCGAGCTGCTGGGGCGGCCGCGCAGGTGGCGAGGGGCGGCGGCGGGGAATGCCGCTGCGGGTGGCCGCGGGCCTGCGGGAGGAGAGAACCGGCGCTGGGGAGGGAGGACCCCTGCCCGCAGGGAGGCCGGGAGGCCGAGAGCCCAGGCGAACCCAGCAAGCACGCGGTGCCGCCAGTTCCCTGGCAGTCACCCCCCCACCCGCGTCGGTGGCTGCAGGCTTGAGATAGGCACTGGGGTTCCCCCGTCCCTCCCACCCCCAGACTTCCAGAACTCTGCAGCAGCAGTTGTGTAAAATGCTACAATTAAGGTTGCAATAACTGGGAGGAGTGGGTAAAGAAAGCTAAATGGAAGAGATCAAAACTAGTGAGGTCATGAGTTTCCTGATAACCAGGGATGCTTCCGCCAGCATCTTCGTCATGCTTGTCAGGAAAGCTAAAGAGGGCATTCGCGCATCTTGTGGGTGGGAGTGTTTGGAGGGGATTGAGCTATATGACCACCACTCCTTCAATCCTGAAATTCAATGATGTTTGACGTAGCAACATTTTTTTTGAAAGTGCTCTTGAACAGTCTGATTCCAACTCCAAAGTAAATAGACATTTTCCGGCCCTCCACTCAAAATGTTCACTCATTATTTGTCTATGTATTAAATACGTCTTTATTGAGGAGTGCCAGACAATATGTTAGGTGCAGTTATAGAGTTCCTTGAATTTAGAGTTAGGGGTGGGAGGACAGACAGATAAGCATGTATTCATACAATTACCATCAGCGCTGGGTGATATGAAGGAAATCAACAGGGTAAGGGAGAAAGAATGAAGCGTAGTGGACATTCTCTAGATTGGATGGATGGCTAATTTGTAAAGACCTCTACTTAATTTGACTAACGGCCTCATAGGAAGAAGCATTCGAGGCACACAGGGAAAGTGAGTTGCGGGAAGTAGCCCAGAGATGGGCAGGCCAGAAGCATGGACTCCCGGCTCCCTGGCCCACTGCTGTGCATTATGGAAGGAACCTTGCTATAACTTCGCAAATGGAGCTTCTCCTTCATAGGAATCGCCTCTCAGAACGAGTGTCACTTTTTTGAATAGCACTTGGATCTCCAGACCAGTTGTTGAAGCCACTTTATTCAGAAATGTCATATTTGTGTACTAAATGGGCTTTCAGCGCTATCTGTGGTAGGCGAAAAATAACCCAGAAACACTAACCCTTGGATTTCCACCAAATCTCAACAAACAGACAGGTGTCTCTATTGGATGGAGACAAAAATTGAGGTAGGTTTCTGCAGACTATTTAGAAAATAAAACAATACAAAAAGAGTCTTTAATTAAATAATCAGTACGAACTAACATATTAGTTTCCTAGGTCTGCTGTAACAAATTACCACAAACTTGATGCTCAAACAGAGATGTATTCTCTCATTCCTCCGGAGACTAAAATTCCAAAATCAAGGTGTCAGCAGGTCTGTACTGGCTCCCAAGGCTCTAAGGGAAAATCCTTTCTTGCCCCTGGTGGCTTCAGGAATTCCTTGGCTTGTGGCCACATAACTCCAGTCTCTGCCTTCATCTTCACATGCTTTCTCCTCTGTGTCTGTGCCTTCTTCTCTTCTTTTTGTTGTAAAGGACATTTGTCTTTGTATTTAGGGACCAACCAGATAATTCAGGATGGTCTCATCTCAAGATTCTTAACGTAGTTACATCTGCAAAGACCCTTTTTCCAAATAAGGTCACGTTCACAGGTTACAGGAATTAGGATGTGGACATTTTTGGTAGGAAGTCACTATTTAACCCACTATAACTAGTAAACTAATAGAGATCAAAATCATTGTCTACTGTGGTATCGGGTGTCCTTCCTGCATCATTATTTGAAATTGTATTGGCACTAAATATAATTAATTATTTCATTGTGAACTACTAAAAATAAGTATCGCCGGGCATGGTGGCTCATGCCTGTAATCCCAGCACTTTGGGAGACTGAAGCAGGCAGACTACTTGAGCCCAGGAGTTCAAGACCAGCCTGACCAACATGGTGAAACCCCATCTCCATTAAAAATACAAAAATTAGCTGGGTGTGGTGGTGC
The DNA here is from genome assembly GCF_006542625.1 of Nomascus leucogenys. Classification (NCBI taxonomy): domain Eukaryota; kingdom Metazoa; phylum Chordata; class Mammalia; order Primates; family Hylobatidae; genus Nomascus; species Nomascus leucogenys. The sequence goes on along the minus strand of NC_044385.1, from coordinate 45,002,607 downwards.
ACACCTGTAATCTCAGCTACTTGGGGGCCTGAGGCAGGACAATCAGTTGAATCCGGGAGGCAGAGGTTGCACTGAACCGAGATCGCACCACTGCACTCCAGCCTTGGTGACAGTGAGACTCCGTCTCAAAAAAGTAAATAAATAATAAAAAATAAAAAAAAGTATCATTAAACCTGGGCATTTTGAAGAATAACTGCCCTGTAGGAAACAAGTACAAAGGCTCAAACCCTCAACTTGTGTTTAAGTTGCAGGCAATACTTGAAGGTCAAGCATGGCACCTCACAAGTGACCATTGTTACAGAAATGCATCCTAAATGCATCTGTATAGATTTCTGATAATGTGCCAATACTGTGCTCTGAGTGAGAAGGTCCTTATAGAATTTACATTCTAGGCTAGGACACACCTTTGAATCTCATTTCATCTGGCACAATATTGGGTACATACCTGAAGCCTGATAAAGAACTGTGAATGAATACATGAGTAAATACAAAGCAGCTAAGCAAATTATTACTACGGTGAAAAACATCTCTACAATAAGAAGATAGAATTTACTAGAGCAAAGCAGATTAGCACCCTGACTCATTCAGTATTTTCTTGAGAGAAGGAAAAAAAAAAACCTAAAAGGAAAGCTTTGATGTGAAAAAGAAATTAATGAGATCACCTATCTTCTCTTTTGAAACAAATCAATACTATGCCCACTTACACAGACACAGATCCTGCTGGGAACAACGAATCATGACTGAAATTATAGTCACTTAAATCAGGAGAAATATTTTATCTAAGTATTTTAGTTGTTAGTTTCAAAAACATAAATATTGCCCAACTATTAAGTTGAGAACGTTGATATGCCACTTCTTGAAACTCTTTACGAATAATGATTTGAATGACTCCGTTTTCTTCCCGGCTCAACTCTTTTCTCTTTGACTTTCCTTCTTACTCTTCCACTCTTACAATTTTAAGCAATCAACCTATATCTTAATAACTACCAAACTGGGTCTCATTCATTGGCTTACGTGGGTTACAGGCCCATCCCCGTACCAGTCGTGTGGCCAGTGAGTTGGAATATGATGACTGCCCAAGTAAATGGGAAAATGGTAAACTTGGAAACCATTTTCCAAGTAAACCTAGAAAATGGAGGATATGAGGAGGGTGAGTCTTAACCTAACCAAATTACTGAGGGCAGGGAGAAAGTGGAACCCCAAAATAAAATTAGAGTGCTTTTACTGATGGGGAAGTTGACAAAGAAAAGCACATATATCCACTACAATAGACACTCAGAAAAGCTTGTGGTTGAACTGACCGTAGTTTTAAATAAAACAGTGACTCACTTTGGCCATGATACCCTAAATGTCTTTTGGAAAGGTTTTCAGAATAAAATAATAATTGTAACTATGATTTTACATCTAATTACCACACAAATCTTAAAAATTTGCATTCAAAAATGCATATAAAAGCCTTCTGAGTAGCTGGGATTACAGGTGTCCACCCCCACCCCCACGTAATTTTTGTATTTGTAGTAGAGACGGGGTTTCACAATGTTGACCAGGCTGGTCTCAAACTCCTGACGTCAATTGATCCACCCGCCTCAGCCTCCCAAAGTGCTGGGATTACAGGTGTGAGCCACCGTGCCCAGCCAGCAACAGACTATTTAAATAGTACCAATGCCATTTCCAGCCAAAAGAAATTTATATTTAATGTACATGAAACTTTTAAGTCCTCATGGAAAAACAATTTACAACTTGTAAGTTGTAACTGCTAATTCAAGAACTATTGTGTTCAATGAGCCAATGATACAGAACTATTTCTACTTTGATTCCTAACATATCTCTAAGAATAAATCCCTTTAAAACCTAAATGTCCAAGTGAAAATAAATTATTGTGTTATGTGAGGTGGCAGCTTTGGTTAATGGAGTAAGTGATAGAAGACACTGTGACAGTCTTTTTGATGTATCAATATAGCTAGGCTGCAGTCCCCAATTACATAATCAAACACTAATCCAGGAGTTGCTAGATGTCATTAAAGTCCATAATCAGTTGACTGTACATGCAAGAGATTATCCTAGATAATCATGGTGGGCCTGGTTCTGTCAGGCCTTTCAGTCAGATGGCTGTTTTAAGAGTTTTCGATCAGACAAAAGGCCTTAACCCTTTTTCCATTTAGGAAAAAAAAAGTGCAGCTCGCTGCCAGCGCTCATTTAATTTTACATTAGACACATTCTTTGAGGCTGAAGCAAATCTGACTGATTTTCAATGTGAAAATAAAATGTAAAAACTGTTCTTGGAGTTATTTCTAAACAGACCTAACACCAGGATCATCTGAATCATCAGAATCGTCTGTTACGGAAAAATCAGGTTAATCAAATGAATCTTCGGCCAACAACTGTTGGGAACAGGCCCCCAAATCTGGCCATAAACTGGTCCCAAAACTGGCCATAAGCAAAATCTCTGCAGCACTGTGACATGTTCGTGATAGCCATGACACCCACGCTGAAGGCTGTGGGTTTACCAGAATGAGGGCAAGGAACACCTGGCCCACCCAGGGCTGAAAACCACTTAAAGGCGTTCTTTTTTCTTTTTTTTTTTTTTTTTTTTTAGGTTTTAGGGTACATGTCCACAATGCGCAGGTTTGTTGCATATGCATCCATGTGCCATGTTGTTTTGCTGCACCCATTAACTCGTCATTTAGCATTAGGTATATCTCCTAATGCTGTCCCTCCCCCCTCCCCCCACCCCACAACAGTCCCCGGAGTGTGATGTTCCCCTTCCTGTGTCCATGAGTTCTCATTGTTCAATTCCCACCTATGAGTGAGAACATGCGGTGTTTGGTTTTTTGTCCTTGTGATAGTTTACTGAGAATGATGTTTTCCAGTTTCATCCACGTCCCTACAAAGGACATGATCTCATCATTTTTTATGGCTGCATAGTATTCCATGGTGTATATGTGCCACGTTTTCTTAATCCAGTCTATCGTTGTTGGACATTTGGGTTGGTTCCAACTCTTTGCTATTGTGAAAGGCGTTCTTAAACCACAAGCAATAGCATGAGCGATCTGTGCCTTAAGGACATATTCATGCTGCAGATAACTAGCCCAACCCATCCCTTTACTTCAGCCAATCCCTTTATTTCCCATAAGAAATACTTTTAGTTAATCTATAATCTATAGAAACAATGCTTATCACTGGCTTGCTGTCAATAAATATGTGGGTAAATCTCTGTTCGAGGTTCTCAGCTCTGAAGGCTGTGAGACCCCTGATTTTCCACTCCACACGTGATATTTCTGTGTGTGTGTCTTTAATTCCTCTAGCGCTGCTGGGTTAGGGTCTCCCCAACCGAGCTGGTCTTGGCAAACAACTCTTCAATAATGATGTTAACATCATTCATAGGAATGCCACATTTTCTAGGATTTGACATTTTCAGGGATTGAGAATTACTATATTTTGTAAATGGAAATATCACTACTAAAAACAGAATGTGATCAATAGAATGATGTCTTTTGTTTCTGAAGCCAATATACCAGAGTGATGCGAAAATAATAATAAAAGCATATTTCTTGGCAAAGTTATCTTGGGGTAAATGCTACAGCTACAGACGCCACTGGTGGATATTCTCTGGGCAAACTGGTTAAGTCCAGGCATGGTGGCTCACTCCTGTAATCCCAACACTTTGGGAGTCCAAGGCAGGAGCATCACTTAAGGCCAGGAGTTCAAGACCAGCCTGGGCATCATAGCAAGACCCTATATTTAAAAAACATTTTTTTGGCCAGGTGCTGTGGCTCATGCCTGTAATCTCAGCACTTTGGGAGGCCAAGGCAGGCAGATCACGAGCTCAGGAGATCGAGACCATTCTGGCTAACACGGTGAAACCCTGTCTCTACTAAAAATACAAAACAAAATTAGCCGGGTGTGGTGGCAGGCCCCTGTAGTCCCAGCTACTTGGGAGGCTGAGGCAGGAGAATGGCGTTATCCCAGGAGGTGGAGGTTGCAGTGAGCTGAGATTGTGCCACTCACTCCAGCCTGGGCAACAGAGTGAGACTCCATCTCAAAAAACAAAACAAACAAAAAAATATTCTTTTTTTGTAAATTAGCCAGGCTTGGTGGGGCAGACCTGTAATTTTAGCTATTTGGGAGGCTGAGATGGGAGGATTGCTCAAACTCAAAAGTCAAGGCTGCAGTGAGCTGTGATCACACCACTGTACTTCCAACCTGGGCAACAGATCAAGACCTTCTCACTTCCTTCTGAGGAAGTAGAGTTGTTAGAATCCATATTTCTATTAAACATCTGCTTAGATAGATAGAAGGCTATCTTAAACAGACTTTTAATAGAAATATGGATGTTAACAACTCTGCTTCTTCAGAAGGAAGTGAGAAGCAAGGTACAGAAAAATATATATTACCCTAGAGAATACCTAAATCATTATTAACAGGCTATTGATAGAAATATGGACGTGAAAGTGGCTGCTGGAGACCAGGCACAGTGGCTCACACCTGTGATCCCAGCATTTTAGGAAGCTCAGGCGGGTGGATCACTTGAGCCCAGGGGTTTGAGACCAGCATGGGCAACATGGCAAAACCCAGCCTCTACTGAAAATACAAAAATTAGCAGGGTATGGTGGTGTGCACCTGTAGTCCCAGCTACTTGGGAGACTCAGCGGGGGGAATTGCTTGAGCCTGGGAGGTGGAGGTTGCAGTAGGCTGAGATCACACCACTGCACTCCAGCCTGGGTGACAAAATGAGACCTGGAAGGAAGGAAGGAAGGAAGGGAGGGAGGGTGGGAGGAAGGAAGGAAGGGAGGGAGGGAGGGAGGGAGGGAGAGAGAGACAGAGAATGGAAGGAAGGAGAGAATGAAGGAAGGAAGGAAAGAAGGAAGGAGAAAGAAAGAAAAGAAAAGAAAAAAAGAAGAAAGAAAAAGAAAGAAAAGGAAAGGAAAGGAAAAGAAAAGAGAAGAGCTGGCTGCTAGTGAGGACTCAGGTGGAAATGAGAAATGTGTTATTGGAAACTGGAGGAAGGGTGATACTTGTTATATAGTGATAAAAAGCTTGGCAGAATTGTATCAGGCAGTTATGTGGAAAGCAGAATTTGTAAACAATGAAATTGGGCATATAGCTGAGATTTTCAAGCAGTGTTGAAGGCACATTTTGGTTTCTCGCTGCTTATAGTAAGATGTAAAAGGAAAGATAAAAATTAGGGAAAGAACGGTGAAACCAAAAGTGGCCAGGACTTGATGACTTAAAATGTTATCAGCAAAAATTAAGGATTCACTGCCAGAAAAGTGCATTGTAGAGAAAAAGCCAAAAGTGTGGCTGGTAACACTTTTGCTATTACCTCAGAAGCATAAAAATCAGTATTCAGTCACACAAAAGGCTCTTTAAAGAGATTAAACAGTGACTCAGGGACCCCCTTGGCCTTCTCAGCAGACTCCCAAAATAGAGACAAGATTATCTAGGAAAAATCTATAAACAAGCTTCTTTTCTTTGGGAGTGAATTTCTCTAATATACACAGGAATTTTATACCAGTGGAAACACTGCCACTTTGAAATTTAAAGGATAGAGTACAAGACAAAAGAAAGCTATTGGACCTCCAAAATTCCACAGAGAAGAAACAGGCTGATAAAACTCCTCAGATGTAAACACAGATCACACTACAAAACAGACAGAAATCCTAGGCCTACCAGAAACCTAATCAAAAAAAACCTCTGGAGGTGAGGAAACAGGATTCTGCATTTTAATAGGCATACCAAATGAAATTGGAGAAAACCACATTTAGGAGGAAGGCGAGAATTATAGTTCACTTCACATATTGGAAAGACAGTCATGAGGAAAATTGGTAGACTATTCTATGTAGCTCCTGTAAACTGAACTAATGTCAATGTGTGGAATGAATAGGGAGCCAGGTTTAAACCAAATCTCAGAAATAACTTTCTAACTCTCACAACAATTGGAAGTGGAATGGGCTTTCTGGTAAGACAATGCACTCTTCATCATAGATATTTTTAAATAGAGGCTAAATAACATAATTTTATCAGGAATGTCATAGAATGGGATTTGATGGGAGACGAGTTAGACTAGAATGATGGTGATTGAGACCCCCACCACATCGAAGACTATTATTCAAAGCTACAACTTCAGAGCATTTAAATAAAAAAGATTTGAGGTGTAAATGATGAGTTAGAGAGAAAAAATGTTACTGACTATCTGCAATAGAGTTGATCCACCATCCATAGAACATGACCAATTTTTCCCTCCAAAGGTGGTGATTGCTTTACTTACTTAGCCCATATTTGTTCTCCATTGGTGAGGGGAGATAAGTAACATACAGACAGAGATCAGAGATAACTTATTTTCAAGATGGTCAGGGTGAACTGGCAAATCTGAAACAGGAAAATTAACTGATGCAGATTATCACTTAAACATATATACACAGGCCCTGACTTTCACCAGCTCAATTAAGCAGTCAAAGAACCACTAAGTAACTTCACAGCTTATGGTGCATTTGCTCTGCTCTGACTTTCAGATTGATTGTGTATGAATCTTTCAGGTCTGGAATACCAATACCCTGCAGGAACCACTAGTATCTATAGTTACAGGAGTATTTACCAAAGTTTTCTTGACTTTGACCAGCTTTATACACCGTATCCCATTTGTAATATCAAAGAAGTCTGGAACAAACTGGTTGAGGTAAAAGGACATTACTATTACCATCTAAAAACCATGGGAGATTACTCAAAACATTAAAATTTCATGAGAGAGATTTGAGACTACCTGGTTATCATGGTCTAAAGAGAACCATGAAGCTTTGTCTTTCTTTTGCAATTTTGTGTTGCTACAATTGCTCTGGTTTTTCCTTGCCTTTGGAAGCGAAAAGGGTGATGGGGTGGCAAAATCAAGGTCTCAGAATAGGTGATGAGTCTTTATGAAATGGGTACAGAGGCACTTACATCTAACAGCAAAAGAGCTGCATTTGCAAACTTGAAAGGTGCTATGGTACAAAAGAATTCACCAATACAATTAATAGCAATAAAAATTCAAGTATATTCTTAGATTTAAGTAAATGCCTTCTTACATACTGAGTTGCATTAGCTGGATAAATAATATAACTGTTTAATTAAATAATGGACTCTGAGACCAAAGTAAACATTAGAAAAGAAAACCTTTTACATAAAGATGTTTAATTTTGGGGGTCACTTGACATGCCATTTGCAGATAATTAGTAGGCCTGCTTATTTGAGTAAATGGCAACCAGTATCTCTGCCTGAGCCGGAAACACATTTAGCAATGGAAAGTAGTTTTTTTTGGTTTTGTTTTGTTTTTTTGAGACGGAGTCTCGCTCTTTCACCCAGGCTGGAGTGCAGTGGAGCGATCTCGGCTCACTGCAACCTCCACTTCCTGGGTTCAAGTGATTCTCCTGCCTCAGCCTCCCAAGTAGCTGGGATTACAGCTGTGTGCCACCATGCCTGGCTAACTTTTTTGTATTTTTAGTAGAGACAGGGTTTCACCATGTTAGCCAGGATGGTCTCAATCTCCTGACCTCATGATCTGCCCACCTCGGCCTCCCAAAGTGCTGAGATTACAGGTGTGAGCCACCACGCCCAGCCAGCAATGGAAAGTTTTAAACCTCGAGTATAAAAGTTGACTTAATGAAAGCCTAAAATCAATTTTACACATTAAATGCAAATGGCAACCATAAAATACATTTCATTCTTCAAAAAGTTTTAGCAATTTAAAGCTAAACCAAATAGCTAATAAGCAATAAAAGAAAAGTACTTTAAAATTTTAGAAAGGAAATTGAAGAACAAATCAGGAAAATCTGAGTTTCAAAATCCTTAATTAACAGGATTATTAATATCAGCTAACCAAGTTGACTATCTTAAGTACTAGCAATTTTTTCTTTAAATTTCATGATATTCAAAATGTATCTTACTAAAGTGCTATTTCCAGGCCCAACCAGATAATTTAACCCAAAATCTCCAGGACACACAGTTTTTATCGTGCTCATTATACAATACAATATTCTACTCATATAGTTGCTCCATTAATGCTTTTTGAATGAAAGGGGCATTTTATGAAAGAAAGACAAGAGGAACAAATACATACAGAACAAACGAACACTCTATTGTCAAGCCATAAATTGAGAAAAACAAATACTAATAACAAGAAAGTTTAGACATTAAAATACTTCAGCATATCTTTATGCTTTTCTAAGAAGTTCTAAGAAGGTATTCTTGGGGTACAAAAGTAAAAATAAAACTGTAACTATAATTTATATTAAAAAATAAATACGAGATGTTTAGAGAACAGTTATATGAACACTTACCTACACAACAAAATGGCTTTGTCATTCCTTCTAGGAATTTAAGGTTCCATAAAATATTCTTAAGGTACAGCCTTGACCATTTTATGGACTTGCTCAAAAGCATCTGTGTCTCTGCACTGCCTACAGGATAAAGTTTAAACAAACTGAAATTTGTTCTCAGTGTGTTGTCAACTTAATTTACCAGTGTTTTCTTCCACTTCAGGAGAGAACTCACAGCTACTTAAAAGCATCTTTGCATTTATTTTCACTTCCTGATTTTGTTCATGCTATGCCATCCTGAATGTTATTCCTTCATTCCACAGCATCCCTCCCTCAACCATCACCCACCACCATTATCTGCTGGCAGAGATCCTAGCCAATATGTCAAGATCCAACAAAATATTCCTTGTAATCTCCCAAATTGGGACTATGCTATCTATGGTCTATGATCATTTATAAATTTATTTGGTTTCCATTTTATCATGAAACATTATCTGATTCATCTAATGATTGCTTATGCATATCCTTATATAAATGTCCTGAGGGCAAATGTTATGTCTTATTAATGTTGTTTGTTTCACTATTTCCTAAAGTATTTATGACAGTATCTTAGATTTAGAAATTGCTCAAATAATATATATTGGACTCAAGTATAAAAGACAAATTTTACTGCTTCCCATTTGTATAACTAAAAAGAACAAAAAAGTGATTTGAAGAATGGATACTTCACAATGATTATATGCCTATAATTCGTTTTAAATTCACATACCAAAGAGATTTTTATTCTAAATTACCACAGAACATATATTATAGGAATTATATATTCAGCATAATCTCAATGGATTTTAAAATATATATGCATAAGAAAAAATGATGAGCTATGCACCAAAATGTTATCAAAGGCTGTCTTCAGATTATGGAATAATGGATAAGTTTATTTTCCTGTTTATGTTTACTTTTCTAATTTATCTACAAAAATCATCTGTTTGCTAAAATAATTGGGAGGAAAAGTATTTGAAAATATCTATGTAAGACCATGTGTCCTTTGGATGCTCTTCCTGGGAACTGGAACCATTCAGATGCTTCTACAGGCCTGGGGCTGCCCAGTTACTGTTGGTGGCTCTTCACTGGCCAGTTGCTCAACCTGTAACTCATTTAGACTCCTGATCTGTTGAAACAACTTTCCTTGCCCTTTAGAATCTGCTGGCATGAATATGGCAGAATCATATTTCCTTGACTATCTGAAAAGCTATGTAACAGCAGTGAAATTCAAGCAGCTATTTACACTGTGATCAAGAAGCTGTTTAGAGTTGAAAGGCAAGTCAATTGGATTGTTTGTTTATAATTTCATACCAAGAGCAAAAATTACTTAACCCCAAGATTAAAATTAACAACACAACGTGGACTAAAATATGACTTCCCCAAGGAATTTTTTTTACGTTTTTTCAGTACTTCATGCAGTATCCGAATTTTTTTTATCGATTTGCCTATTTCTCATAAATGAGCAACGCAGTGTAAGAAAAACTACAAAATTATCCAAATTGTATACATAAGCCAAATTAATTATTATTTCTTTGCACCTGAAAGAATATCATGAAAAATAAAGTAAAGAGAATAAATCTTGGGAAATAACTCCTAGAATATTACCTGAAAAGGCTGTTACAAATAAGCAGTTGGCCAGAATAAAACTATTTCAGAATTATGCAGCTAAGTAAAGTTTTTGTAGAGAAGTATTTCAGATTTAAGTCCCTATGAACCTGAAAGGAAAGTGGCCAACATTTCTGACAATCCTGATAATTGGTACACACATACTACAAACCAATTTTCAGGAAGCACAAAGCACTTGATTCTCTGCAGGAGTATAATGGGATTTGACAGCAAAACCCACCAGGCCTATTCTCTGACCTATATGCCAACTCTCATGGTTAAACTGCTGCAAAGTTTACAAATTTACAGTGAAATGGCTGTGTTATTTTTTTTTCCAGAGCCCAGGTTCTAATTCTAAACTGAGTCATAAAAGACATAGTATCTTGTTCATAATTTTAGTTTCTTGCTTTGATCATATCAATGTGACATTAAGGAAACCTTTATTAGTATAGGCACACAAGGTAGATAATGCAATTCAGTGTTTTTATCAGCCTGCTCCCCTCCTCCCCTACCTCTAATCAAAGTACTTATTCCCTTTTGGCAAAGAAACTGTTCCTTCCCTGACACCAAGCACATGGATCTAGGCGGAGCTACCAGTTACAGCATGGTGGCTTCAGAGGCTACATAGCAAGAGCTCCAAGCTGGACCCATCATAGTATCTCATATTCCTCACTCTGTAATTGGTAAATAGTGTGAGAACATGATTAGAGAAAGGCCAGTCAAGATTCTTCTCTGAAGCTTTTCAAACAGGAGCTTGGATGAGGGCACCATGCTGTAAGAGTCAAGGAGGTGAAGAGCTTTTTCCTTCCAGATGGTGAATATATGCAGTTGCAAGCTGCAGCTCCTAGTAGCCAGGTTCTCTGCCACATATAAGAACACAGTCTGAAGTAGAAGACAAAATTTAAATTTCAGGTCACATAAGCAAATGATCAGAAAGTGTGGCTTAATTTTTTCATGCAACTGAACTTAATTTCTTCAATGAGATCCTGTTTTACTAGATGACAGAAACTCAGCCTCAATGAATTCAGGCTCCCATTTCTTTTCCTTCAGTTTACATCTAATTTTAAGCAAGGGACATGGGACAGAAGGAAGGCAGGGCCAGAATAAGCAAACGTTCTGATACTTGGTCATTTGTTGAATTTGGCATCTCCCTCCTCATCCTGTCTGTTTTTCAAGTGTTGATCTACATGGATCCATGCCAAAGGTCACTTCGGGATCAATGACTCTCCTTCCTGGCCCCTGATGCCCTGCTGAAGTGCATTGAAAAGTGTTCTCCACGGCTGGGCACGGTGGCTCACGCCTGTAATCTCAGCACTTTGGGAGGCCGAGGCGGGTGGATCACGAGGTCAGGAGATCGAGACCATCCTGGCTAACTCAGTGAAACCCCGTCTCTACTAAAAATACAAAAAATTAGCCAGGTGAGGTGGCAGGCGCCTGTAGTCCCAGCTACTCGGGAGACTGAGGTAGGAGAATGGCGTGAACCCAGGAGGCGGAGCTTGCAGTGAGCCTAGATCGCGCCACTTCACTCCAGACTAGGCGACAGAGCCAGACTCCATCTCAAAAAAAAAAGAAGAAAAAAAAAGAAAAGTGTTCTCCAGCACCACTCTGGGCTCTGGGCATCTGGGTGAAGGCCCAGCAACATGACTATGCTAGGCTCAGGAATTAGTCTACTGCTCCTACACCTTGCTGAGGCAAGTTGGAACTCCATGAGGCTGCTTCAGATCTGAGGACCTTCATCACGCAGCTATTCCTACATACTGCCCCATGCTACCTGATAGGGTTTAGATTTGTGTCCCTGCCCAAATCTCATGTCCAGTTGTAATCCCCAGTGTTGGAGGTGGGGCCTGGAGGGAGGTGATTGGATCATGGGGCAGTTTCTATTGAATGGTTTAGCACAATCCCCTTGGTGCTGTTCTTGTAGTAGTGAGTGGGAGGTGTTTGGGTCATGGGGGCAAATCTCTCATGGCTCTTTGCTGTCCTTGCTGTAATGAGTTCTCACAACATCTGCTGGTTTAAAAGTGTGTAGCATCTCCCCCTTCACTCTCTTGCTCCTGCTCCCATCATGTGAAACAGTTGCTCCCCGTCTGCCTTCCGCCATGATTGGAAGCTTCCTGAGGCGTCCCTAGAAGCAGAAGTCACTGTGCTTCCTGTACAGTCTGCAGAACCATGAGCCAATTTAACGTCTTTTCTCTATAAATTACCCAGTCTCAGGTATTTCTTTACAGCAATGAGAGAGCAGACTAATACAGTAACCCGAGTTGCAGAGGGGTTTTCTCTCCACTCCTAGCTCTATCTGGAATAAAGGGGATTAGCTCTTTCTACTCTGTTACTCTCTCAGCCGTTGTGATAGTTTTCTACAGATTCTGGCATTTTCCTGCATTTGCTAATCTCTCAGGGACAACTCTTCAAACTTAGTCCTCTCTTTTCTGAACAAAAATTACCCTGTTAATTCAACTACCTCTTGCATGGCAGAATTGGAATGTGAAATTTTTTAGGGTAGGAATAAGATCTTACTTTTAAAAAAAGTTTCAAGTTAAATCAGTGCTTAGCACATATGCTCTTAAGAAATGTTTTGTGAATACACAGATGAATTAATGAATGGGGCAATGTGATTGCAAGACCTTGGTTGCCATCTTTTGGGAAAAATACACGTGCGTGTGTGTGTGTGTGTGTGTGTGTATACTATATATATATGAACACTAGAGCAATACTTTTCAAATTTGGATGTGCACATGAATTACCTGGAGATCCTGTTGAATGTAGATTCTGATTCAGGTCTCTTCATTTCTAACCAGATTCCAGGTTGTGTGGATGTTGGTGGTCTTAGAACCACATCTCAAATCACACTGCTCTAGAATCATCTGACAATGGGGCTGTTTAGGACACACTGGGTTGCCAGTCTCTGGAAGTATTTAAGCAGATGTTACTATTCATCAAAAATGTGACAGAAAGAATGTAAGATTGTTAGTAATAGGGGAAACTGGGTGTACAGTACACGAGAACTTTCTGTACTATCTTTGCAATTTTTCTTTAGGTCTAAAACAATTCTAAAATAAGTGTTTTGTTTTGTTATTTTGTGAGACAGGGTCTCACTCTGTCACCCAGGGTGCAGTGCAGTGGGAGTGTCTATTGCTCCTCCCGCAAAGGGTTCAGTCCTCGGATATGAATTTCACAGAGTACCTCAAAGTTTTTGTTTCAATTACAGGTTGGCTGTACTTGACATTATAAAACATATTCAATTTAAAACAATAAACACAAATGCCCCGTGTGTTGCCTAGTGCTAGTATCATCTACTAGGTGCAGGGCCCCTTTCCCAGAGGTACCAACTCAGCTGTCTTTCTTTCCCTTTTGGCTTTCCTTTTCCCACTAACGTGGGATAGCTCTCTTAATCTTCAGAGCCTGAATTCAATCCTAGTCTGCGCTTTTGAGATTCAAAAACACAGTGTGCTGTAACATCTCCTTCTGTGGCAATGCACATAAAAATGTCAATGAGTAGATGAAGGTTATGGGGTAAATAAAGTACTGGTGGAAACACATAAGGTAATCAAAGTATTCCTCCGCAGAGGGCACAGTGTCCAGAAAGAAGGAGCAAAGGCCACGTGAGGGAAGTGTGCTGCTGCGGTACCTAAGTCTTGGCCCTAGGTTCTGAGTCCCTTCTAAAGTGCTTGCTTCTGCCTTGCTAAAGCTCAATTGATCCACTCTTCCTTTAATTCTGTGAGTTACCTAAGGATCTCTCCTCAATTCCCTCTTTTTACTTAAGCTAACTGTAGCTACATTTTTGCCACTTGCACCCTATAGAATCCCACCCAAAATAATAGCTTAGCCAAAAAGGAGAATTTTTATTTCATGGAATCAGAAAAATTTCAACAGTCAGGCAACAGGAATGGGAGACATGTAGATGGTCTTTGGGAACCCTAAAATCACCCGTAATCTTCTCCATCTCTTGTCTCTGCTTCTCCATGAGTCAGTTTCATTTCCTGCTACTGACCAACTCTCTCCACACAGTGGAAAACATAGTGCTGACCATTCCCAGGTTTTCCATAGTGTGGTTTCCATCACCAGATAAAGGAAGAAATAAATCGGTTTCTATTATTTTGTCTAAGTAGTAGAAATGTCAGGAGAAAGAAAATTCTTGAGTTCTCTAATTATTCCATGCCATGTGGACGACAGCTTGTGTTTGGATTGTAATGGTAAAGAAAAACTCCTCTTTATGACCAAGCTATCCAGCCCTTTTAAAACTCCTTTTTAAATGTATACAAAGGAAAAAATGAATTTGAAAAGATTGCTCTGTGTTTTTCTTAAGCTAAAGTCAGAAAACAGAAAGTAATGAGAATAAAAACAAAGAAAGTTTTTAAACAGATAAAAACTTAAAAAACAATCATGTGTTAATTCCTTTTCACTCAATATTAAATATAACATAACATAACATAACAAAGAAGGATCTCATATTCCCAACACAGAAGAATTTTAAAGTCAAGGAGACTAAACTGTGATAAACATACGCCCTGTTTCTTGTACCCTGTCCAAGCATAAGATACTGTAAAAATTTTCTTTCAGTTCTAAATTTGATGTCCTTGACATTATAAAACACATTCAATTGAAAACATCAATAAACAAAAATGCCCACAGAATGAAGGACAAAAAACATATGATCATCATAATAGATGCAGAAAAGGGTTTGACAGAATTAAACATCCTTTCATGATAAAAACACTCCACAAATTCAGAGTAGAAAGAATGTTCCTCAACACAATAAAAGCCATACACACCAAACCCACAGCTAATGTCACAATCAATTGTGAACATTGAAGATTTTCTCTAAGATCAGAAACAGGGCAAGGATATCCACTCTCACCACTCCTATGCAACATAGTACGGGAAGTCCTAGCCAGAGCAATTAGGCAAGAGAAAGAAGTAAAAGGCATCCAAATTGGAAAGAAAGTAAAATTATCTCTTTTTGCTAATGACATGATCTTATAGATGGAAAATCCTAAAGACCTAACCAAAAAACTTAATAAAACTCATAAACTAACTCAGTAAAGTTGCAGGATACAAAATTAACCTACAAAAATCAGTAGCATTCCTACAGACAAACCATCAACTAACTGAAAAAGAAACTAGGAAAACAATCCCATTTACATTAGTATCAAAAATAAAATAAAATACTTCGGAGTAATTTAACCGAGGAAGTGGAAGATCTATATATCAAAAACTATAAAACATTGATGAAATAAATTGAAAATTATACAAATAAATGGAAAAATATTGTGTGTTCATGGAGTGGAAGAATTTATATTTTTTAAACATCCATATTACTCAAAGCAATCTACAGTCATTGCAATCCCTACCAAAATGCTAATGTCATTCTTCACAGAAATTTTTAAAAATTCTAAAATTTGTATGAAGTCCAAAAGACCCCAAATAGCCAAAGCAATCTTGACCAGAAAGAAAAATCAAAGCCAGGGTCATCACACTACCAGATTTCAAAATATATTACAAAATTATAGTAATCAAAACAACATGGTACTGGCATACAGACACATAGACCAACAGAATAGGACAGAGAGCTCAGGAATAAACCTATACATCTACAGTCAATTGATTTTTGACAAAGATACCAAGAACACACAATAGGGAAAGGACATCTCTTCAATAAATCATATTGTGAAAACTGGATATCCACATGAAGAATAATCAAAATGTACCATTACCTTATCCCTTATAGAAGATTCAACTCAAAGTGGATTAAAGACTTAAACATAGGACCTGAAATTATAAAACTACTAGAAGAATACCTAGGGGAAAGTTTCATGACATTGGTCTGGGGAATGATTTCTTGGCTATGATCCCAAAACCACAGGCAATAAAAGCAAAAATAGACAGATGGGATTGCATCAAACTAAAAAGCTCTGCACAATAAAGGAAAATCTCAAAAGAGTAAAGAAACAACCCATAAACTGGGAAAAAGTATTTGTAAGTCATACATTGGATAAGAGGCTAATATCTAAAATATACAAGAAACTCAAACTACTCAATAACAAGAAAACAAATAACCCAATGAAAAAACTGGCAAATAATTTCCACAGACATTTCTCAGGAGAAGACATACAAATGGCCAAGACATACATTTACCAAAATGCTCAGCATTTCTAATTATCAGAGAAATGCATATTAAAACTACAATGGGATATCACCTCATGCCTGTTAGATCAGCTATTATCAAAAATATGAAAGATTAAGTATTAGCAAGTATGTGGATAAGGAACCCTTGTACACTGTTGGTGGTATTACAATTAAGTGCAGCAATTTTGAAAAACAGTATGAAGTTTTAAAAATATAAAAACTAAAAATAGATTTACCATATGATCTAGCAATTCTACCTCTGGGTATATGCAAAAGAATTGAAATCATATGTTAAAGAGATGTCTGCACTCCTATGCTCATTGCAACATTATTCACAGTAGCCAAGATATGGAAACAGCCTAAGTGTTCACCAACAAATGAATGGATTTTTTTTAATGTTGTGTATATATATATATATATATATATATATATATATATACACACACACACACGTATATATATATATATACACACACACACACACACACAATGGAATACTATTCAGCATTCAAAAAAAACTCTGGGACAATATGAATGAACCTAGAGGGCATTATGTTAAGTGAAATAAGCAGTTGGGCATGGTGGCTCACACCTATAATCCCAGCACTTTGGGAGGCTGAGGCGGACAGATCACTTGACGTCAGGAGTTCGAGACTAGCCTGGCCAAGATGGTGAAATCCCGTCTCTACTAAAAATACAAAAATTAACCAGGCGTGGTGGTGGGCGCCTGTAATCCCAGCTACTTGGGAGGCTGAAGCAGGAGGATCGTTTGAACCCAGGAGGCAGAGGTTGCAGTGAGCCGAGATTGCGCCACTGCACTCCAGCCTGGGCGACAGAGCAAGACTTGGTCTCAAAAAAAATGAAATAAGCCAGGCATGGCTAGACAAATACCCCACTTTTATGTGGAATCTTAAAAAGTCAAACTCATAGAAAGAGAGTGAAAAGGTGGTTACCAAAGGCTGGCAGTGGGTGAGAGTGTGGACAGGGAAAGGAGAGATATTGTTCAGCTGATACAAAGTTTCAGTTAGGAATAAGTTCTTGTGTTCTATTGGACAGCATACTGACTGTAATAATAATGTATTGTATATTTCAAAATCTCTAAGACAGGATTTTAAGTGTTCTCACCACAAAGAAATGATAAATATTTGAAATGACTGATAATGCTAATTAGCCTGATTTGATCATTCCACAGAGTATACATGTATCAGAATATCATATTGTAGCCCCATAAATTTATACAATTACTATTTGTCAATTAAAAATAAACTAGAATTTGGAGGAAAAAAAAAGTGCCCAGTCTGTGTTGCTTAATGAGCTTTTGTAATTATTTATAAGAAAAAAAGACTTAGACTAGTATAAATGTTAACAGTGCTGGATTTGTGAACATGGAAATTCTAAGTCACTGTCACACTGCATCCATACTTAATTGAAGAGTCCTTTCAACTTCTTGCTAAAACTTTCAGATGCACTCTTTTCCTCTTTTCCATCCCTTCCCCCATCAGATCTCCAGTGAAATGCAATAGGCGTGTTTTTGAGACTCAAAACATAGTGTGCTGTAAAATCTCCTTCTTTGTCAGTGGATACAAAAATTACCACTTCAATTTTTATCGATCCTCCTATTTTTCCCCAGATATTACTTCCCTCTTTACCAGGAGTGGGACAATATGTTATGCAAACAACTGAACCCCGGTAACTTGAGTGTCTACTGTGACAGCCATTGGCAACTTTCATCAGATTTGTAAGATTCTTGTGGTAAAGTGAATGATAGCTGAATTCCCTTAATGTTTCAAAGTTGAATTCTCACTTAGGTCAATGGTTCCCAGACTCCAGTTTTGAAAATGAAATTTCAAAAATATGTGGGGAACCAGCATGTTTGCCAGCTCTTACTTTTGCCAAATAAGGACTTAGGGAAAATAATTTTCGCCATTATCAACATTGTTTCACAAAACAAAGAACATTTTTAAGGCCAAAAAAGTAGGCAAGACGTTATCTTGGCTTAAAAAGAGGTGGGGGAGAAAGAGTCATCATTTCCAGAGAATTGACAATGATAGACTAATCGCATCAGTCAGAAAGTCTATCAGGAAACAGATGACATCCTCAAAAAGTTAAAATATTTCAGTAAAGAGACAATTTGCAGAGATATGAGTAAAGTTAAAAAAAAAAAAGAAGGGATGGTGAGTTACCTAGAGACTAGCAACAGCAGGAAACCATTACTCCCTCTTAGTTTGAAGGGGTGAGAAAAGGCAACTGTGTTTCCGGAGCCAAGTGTGAGCCAGAGGGGATGGGAGCTGGAGTTGCAACAAACGCAGCCACTGCCAGAACCATGATGAAGAAGGGAAAGACTTGGGTTAAAACTGTGATACCTGTCTCCTCCATCTTGCCTAAACCTAACTGGAAATCAGAGAGTAAGGAGGCCTGAGGATTGCAGTCCATAGAGTCAGCCTCCTGGAGCACAAACAAGGTCAAAAAATGGCAGAAAAATGGAATCGTGGTGGAATCCACCAAAGCATATTAATGTGGGGTCAGAGAGCGTAGGGATCAGACAGAGGAAAGGGTATGCATGTCATATCCTTTTTTCTTTTTTTCATTTCAAATGGAGGAAAATTACAAGAGACATTTTAAGATGTAATATTGCTTGTAATTATATGCTTGTTACATTTGTCAGTTAGGAGCTCAATATCCAATAGTGTAACATCAAGTGGTGCTCAAATGGGCAACATGTTCCAGTACTTTATTTTTATCATGCTCATAATTAAAATTTTGACTTCACATAGGTACAAAATGGAGGCAACACACAACATTTTCATTTAGCTCAGGACATTTTGTATGAATTAAGGAGTACCAAAATATAACAGCTACCACAGCTCAGGGACTTCTACTACAGAGGTTTCCAATGCTGCACGTTGACAGCACTTGAGATGTTTAAAAAATACTGATCCCTTCTCACACCCTAGAAATTCTGATTTAATTGGAATGGGGTAAAACTTGGAATGGGATTTTTTTAAATAAGCTTTTTATTTATTTTAAAAGATTTAGATGTTCAGAAAAGTGATAAAGATAGTAGAGTTCCCATATACTTCACACCCAGTCTCCCCTATTATTTCTATCCTATGTAAGTGAGGTGCATTGGTCATAACCAATGAACCAATATTGGTACATAATTTTTAATTAATGTCCATACTTTATTCATATTTTATTAGTTATTAACCTCATACTATTTTTCTGTTCCAGTATCCCAACCAGGGTGCTGCGTTACTTGCAGTCACATACCCCCTTAGACTGCTCTTGGCTATGACAACTTCTCAGACTTGTTTTTGATGGTCTCGACAGTTTTAAGAAGTACTGATATTTTGTACAGTGCCCCTCAATTGTGATTTGCTTAATGCTTTTCTCAGAATTGCAGTGTGATGTTTGTTACATGCAGAGGAAGACCACAGAAGTTAAGTGTCATTTCCATTGCATCTCCATTGCATCATACTATCAACATGACTTACCACCTAATTTTTTTTTTTTTTTTTTTTTTTTTTTCTTTTTGAGAAGGAGTCTCGCTCTTTCACCCAGGCTGGAGTGCAGTGGCGCAATCTCGGCTCACTGCAAGCTCCACCCCCCGGGGTTCACGCCATTCTCCTGCCTCAGCCTCCCGCGTAGCTGGGACTACAGGCGCCCGCCACCTCGCCCGGCTAATTTTTTGTATTTTTAGTAGAGACGGGGTTTCACCGTGTTAGCCAGGATGGTCTCGATCTCCTGACCTCGTGATCTGCCCGCCTCGGCCTCCAAAGTGCTGGGATTACAGGCGTGAGCCACCGCGCCCGGCCGACTTACCACTTTAATATTGACCTTGATCACCTGGCTGAAGTAGTGTGTATCAGGTTTCACCCTTTAAAGTTACTCTTTTCTCCGCTTTCCATACGGTACTCTTTGGAAGGAAATCACTACCCATAGTCCACGCTTACGGAGCAGGAGTTATGTTCTACCTCCTTGAGGATGGAAGAGCTTCACAAATTATTTGAAATTCTCCTGAACAGGAGATGTATCTTCTTCCCTATTTGTTTACTTACTCAACTGTTTATTTATGTCAGTGTAGACAGGAATATTTATTGTATATATACCTGAATTATAATCCATTGCTACCTTATTTATCTTACTGCTCAAATCATCCCAGCGTAGGCCATTAGGAACTGCTTACATTGGCTCTAGTCTCCCTTTGATGTGCTCCATCATTGTGGGTATTAAGTACTTCTTCCTTTTAAGAAACTACAACATGCTCCGGACTCATACTGTATGCTTCCTGAGAATCAGCAATCTCTCCAAGGATCCCTGGTTCCTTTTATTGGAACAAATAGTATTAGAAACAAAGATCTGACTTGTTAGGTGTATCCTTGTATCTTGACCTCTTCAGCTGACAGAGCAAAATGTGTGTGTGTGTGCGCGTGTGTGTGTGTAGCTAACTTCTGTATATATACGTATCTATAAATATTTCTATATGTAAACGTCTGCACCTATAATAATGTGAGCACGAGTTCATACTGATGTCTCTAACTCTAATCCATAACCATATGAATTATTCTTGCCTTCTCCCCATGCTTTCCTGTAAGCTCCCACTTCAACAGTGAGAAACCTGGCTCCTGCTTCCTACTATCCACATTCCATTTACTTAATTCTTCAGTTCCAGATTAGATGTATGATGCTTTCAGAATTGTTAACCTGTTCCCCCACGGGAGACCTTATCAACTAGATTACTGTGCTTACATACAATTATTTTTCCCTTTAGTCTTACAATCTCTGCTCATTTCCAAAGTTATTCAGGCTAGCAACTTTTTCTGCCACTCCCTTCAGTGAGGTTTTATCATACATTTGTAACATTGTTAATTGTTTAGTCATGTTCTATATTCTACCCTGTGACCCTCTGACCTCACAAATGATTTTTTTTTACAATTTTCATACATTAAGGTTCACTCTGTACTGTAAAGTTCTATGGGTTTTGATAAATGCATGGCGTTGAGTACCCACATTATGGTATCATGCAGAATGGTTTCATCACTTACAAAGAATATCCTTTGTGCTTCACCTGTTCAACCTTCCTCTCTCCCCAAACCGCAGTAATGTCTGATTTATTTGTTGCCTCCATAGTTTTGCCTTTCCAGAATGTCCTATAAATAATGAAATCACACAGTGTGTAGCCTTTTCAGACTGGCTTCTTTCTGTCTCTCTGTCTCTTTCTCTCTCCCTCCCTCATCCATACCCTCCCCCATTTTGCCTGCTCACCCATCTTTTTGAATTAACTTCATTCTGGGGACTGGCTTTCTCTACCAGTTAGTCCCCAGTAGCTCCATAGCTCCCCCACCCCCATTCTCTCTGACATGTTACTCTCCCCGCAGGCTCTATACATTTCAGCCCCACTGGCTTTTTGATGTTGTCTCTTGAACATGTCAGGCACAATCCCAAATCAGGGTCTTTGAACTTGCTGCTTCCTCAACCTGGGATCCTCCGCATCTTCCTCATCTTATTCAGATATTTGTTAAAATTTCAGCCTCACAGTGAAGCCTTCATAACTATAAAATTGCAGCTTTCTATATGATGATTTCTCTGACTTTTTTTCTCTGTAGCACTTAGTCTGATCTGACATATATTTTACTTATTTACTATTATTCCCTTTCTCCATCCGCAAGAACATCAGCTCCACAGGGAAGCTATATCCTCAGCACCCAGAATAGCATCTGGACCACACTAGTCACTAAATCAGTAACTAAAAATTGCTGTATTCGTTTGCCAAGCTGCCATTAAAAAAAATGCCACAGTCTGGGTGGCTTAAACTTCAGAAATGTGTTTTTTCACAGTTCTGGGCTGAAAGTCCAAGATCAAGGTGCCAGCAGACTTGGTTTCTCCTAAAACCTCTCTCCTTGGTTGACAGATGGTCATTTTCTCAAATGGTCTTTCCTCTGGGTGCACACATACCTGGAGTCTCTTGGTATGTCCAAATTTCCCTGTCTTATGATGACTTCATAAGACATATTACATTAGGGTTCACCTTAATAGCCTCATTTCAATTTAATTGTCTTTTTCAAGGCCCTACCCCCAAATACAGTTACATTCTGATGTACTGGGGGTTGGGGTTTCAACATAGCAATTTGGGGAATGTACAATTCAGCCCACAAAAATTACCCTTCCAGTGGTCAATCATTTCCTCTTGTTTTCTTTAAGAAGGAGACAAAGGTGAGGACCACTGATTATGTATCTCATATAACTTTCACATTGTCAATGTTAGCTTATTAAATACTCTTACTCTCTTCTTCAAAAGTAACATTTGTTAAATATTTTTAAAGGCTCCACCACCTCAAGTGCGGTTCTAAAGGAAAAGCTAAGGGAAAATAGTCACATTCAAGGAGGACACATCAGAACACTGTATCTCGAATATCCTCCTTGGACCCTTGTGTTACACCTGTTTTATGATTCACGTATTTGACACTGCCAAATTTTAGTTTTCCTCGTTATTTAAATAATTGCTGAGAGAAAGGAGCCTAAGAAATCACTCTGAAGAAACCTAATATTCAAGGGAGAGGCAAGAAATGGGAACGCTACTGTTTTGGGTTGAATTGTATCCCCCCAAAAGACATGTTCAAATCCTAACCCCTAGTACCTGTGAATGTGACCTTATCTGAAAATAGGCTCTATGCAGATGTAATCAAATTAGGATGAGAGATCATTGTTGATTAGGATGAGACCTAATCCAATATGACCAGTGTCCTTATGAGAAGAGAAACAGACACAAGGTTTTCCTCTTTGTGTCTGTTTCTCTTCTTATAAGGACACCAGTGACAGAGGGAAGACAGCCACATGAAAATGGAGGCAGAGATTAGAGTTATGCTGCCACAGAACAAGGAATGCCTGAGGCTATCAAAAGCTAAAAGAGGCAAGGGATATTCTCCCCTAAAGGCTTCAGAGGGAGTATGGCCCTCCCAACACCTTGATTTTGAACTTCTAGCCTCCAGAATTCTGAGATAATAAATTCATGTTGTTTTAAGCCACCTAGTTTGTAGTATGTTTTAAAGGCAGTCCTAGGAAATGAATACATTCACTGAGAAGACTGAGAAAGAGAAGCCATATAGGTAGTAAGAAAACCAGAATGTTTCAGAAGTCAGAGGAGGAAAATGGATGGAAAGTCTCTTGTATTGTCAACTACTCTACGCAGGTTAAATCATATCAAAATCAGGAAGTGTTCACTGATTTGAGCATTATACGAATGTATAGAAGTTTATTATTAATATTATGAGGAATTATTAGGCAATTCCAGAAGAATAGAAATCACTTCTGTCCAAAGTATTCAGGAAGACTTCATAAAGGGCATGACATTGATGCCGGAATTTAAAGAATAACGTTTCAAAGTGCAGAAATGGAAGGTATAGTTGAACAACGTGGGGGTTGGGGTGCCAATACTTCGTGCAGTAGAAAGTTGCATATAACTTTTGACTCCCCCAGCACTTAATTACTAATTACCCACTGTTAACCAAAAGCCTTACCAATAATGTAGTCAATTAACACATATTTTATGCTATATGTATTATATACTATATTCTTACAGTAAGTTAAACTAGAGAAAAGAAAATGTTATTCAGAAAATCATGAGTTAGAGAAAATATATTTACTATTCATTAAGTGGAAATGGATCATCATAAAGGTCTTATCCTCATTGCCTTCATGATGAGTAGGCTGAGAGAGAAAAGGAAAAGGTGGGCTTAATCTTACCTTCTCAGGGTGACAGAGGCAGAGGAAAATCTGTGTATAAGTGAAACTGCACTGTTCAAACTCATGTTGTTTAAGGGTCAACTGTATTATAGTCAGAGGGGGAAAAGTGAATGAAATTATGGAGGAAAAATATTTCAGAACATATTGAGGAAATGGCCAATATAACATAGGGTCTTTATAAAGGAGATGTTATTTGGGGGGGGGGGGGGGCGGTCTGTATTAGTCTGTTTTCACACTGCTATAAATAACTATCTGAGACTGGGTTATTTATAAAGAAAAGAGGTGTAATTGACTCACAGTTCCACGTGGCTGAGGAGGCCTCAGGAAACTTACAATCATGGCAGAAGGTGAAGGGGAAGCAAGGTGCGTCTTACATGGCAGCAGGAAAGGGAGAGCAATGGAGGAAGTGCCATACTTTTAAGCCATCAGATCTCACGAGAACTCACTCACTATTGTGAGAACAGCATGCAGGAAATCCACCCCCATGACCCAATCACTTCCCACAAGCTCCCTCCCCTGACATGTGGGGATTACAATTTAACGTGAGAGTTGTGGGGGGACACAGCCAAACTAGGTCAGGGTCAGATCATGGATGTCCTTAAATGCTATGATAAGGAATCTGAACTCTTTTCTAGAAAATCAGAAATGGCACAGTCTTAAATGTAAGTTAGGAAGGTTGTGTGTAAAATTTTATCCAAATACTGGGGGTAAACAAACATTGATGAGCTGTAGACAAGGAAGACTGGGAGGTATTAAATGCCTAAAGAAGATGTCTGCAGACTTGATCCTAAGTGACAGTGGGAATGGAAATGTGGTTCTTATTTTTGAAGCCCTAACACATGCCAGGCCCCCTACTGACTGCATTATGTATGTTATTACTCTAAACCTGACAACATTTCTCCGTGGTGGAATTCATCCTCCTAATTGTATACTCGTGAAGGCTGGGACTCAAAGACATTAAGTATCTTACCAGAATTCACATATCTAATCATGGTGGGGCTGATATTTATATCCAGAAATTTGGTATAATTTTAGGCTCCTGCCTCATCAATTTGCCCCAACCCAACCCAACCTACAGCTCATGTTGAAAATTTTGGATTATTCAGAAAACATATTAAATGAGGCCTTGCATATTTTTCCATTTTACGCCACCCACCCCACACACCCCTAAAAAAGAAGAATATTTTGAAAATGCAGGAATTCTCTTTGGGAAACTCGCTATATTCTTGACTTACAATTAGTTTGCCATCTATTTCCCCCCATCTTTCCTATCTCCTAAAATACAGTGTCTCACTCTTATAAGCATTTAATAGCTTTCTTTTCCTACTGGCACCAGAGAACATAAAGGGCATTTTGACATAGTAAAGAAAAGTGCCCTTTGAACTCTCTGTAAAGTGAATGCTGCTACTCAAGTGCACATTGGCTTTCCTTTTAGACTACGATCACTTAGTATTTCTCTGTCAGAGACTCACTGATGGCCATTTACCCTCGAGACATACATGAATGAACCAGACAATGTTCTAATGATACTGAATTGGAAAGAAAACTGTGCCTTGATTCCTGCTTGTAAGGTTATTGACTCAAGATAAAGATGCAAACTTTTAAAGAGAGCATTCTTCTGTGTTTGATAAAAGAGGACTCGAGCTCTTCTTCAATCAGCTTTTAAAGAAAACATTCATTTATTTATTTTTAAACAGTAAAATATTATGGAGTCAAGCATATACCTGGGTATTTAAAGAAATGATCAATGTCTTTGCAAGGTAACTGGCTTCCAGCTTTTGAGAATCTAAACTAAACTAAAAACAGGAGAAACTGAGAATTAGGAGGGAAAAGGAACAAGGACCAAATAAATGCCTTTCCTTCTTCTGTTTATATAATAAATGCACTTATTGTTGCCATGGCAAAGAGCTAGTCTATTTTTTCCATTCCTCTGTCTCTACCCATTATTATATCCAACACCAGAAAATGTCATATTTCGCCATCGTCATTCTTGGGTCATTATGTTTATCCATCTACTCTGCATTTACCACTCTCCTTTACAGTTTTTTTTGTAATAGTATTTACAGAAAAAAATTTGATTTCAGGTGAGGGAAGTGGCTTCCAATGCAGTTAGAGAAAGAAGGAAGCAAAGAACGATGGAAAGAAAAGGGGGAAAGCCCTCAGCAGTTATTTAGCCAGTGGGGGACCTTCCTAATCTTGTAAAGCCTTTCAGCTCCTCAAGAAAAATCTCAAAAATGCCATTTAAAGCAAATTCTACCTTATTGATAAGCTAAGTCAACGTCGTAGGGGTCTATTTTAGCCTTCTAAACACAGACAGCCATAATGATGGGGGTCATATTCTCTTTCATCTTTATTAGGCTGAACTCATCAAAAAGTAAATTCTAAATTAGGGAAATTAATAATACCACTATCCTACAATATTCATACACCATATGGAGTATTCTGCTCAATTCATGATGCCACATTTTATCAGAGACAGTAACACACTAACATGTTTTCAAAAGATGGCAAGCAAGGCCTTGCAATCACATTGCCTCATTCATTTATTCATCTGTGTATTCACAAAACATTTCTTAAGAACATATAATGTGCTAAGCACTGACTTAACTTGAATTTTTTTAAATAAGACTTTATCCCTACTCTCAAAAATTTCACATTCCAGTCCTGCCATGCAAAAGGCAGTTGAATGAACAGGGTCATTTTTGTTCAGAAAAGAGAAGACTAAGTTTGAAGAGCTGTCCCTGAGAGAAGAGCAAATACAGGAAAATGCCCCAATCTGTAGAAAACAGTCAGTAAGGGTGAGATAAGTGGTTTCATCCTGTTTATATGTCCTGAGGCTTGAGTGTATAAACAACCCACTCATAATGTTCTTTCTCTCTCATTCCCATTCCACCTACAATTAGGGCAAAGGGATGAGGTAGCCTGCCTTCCCTTTCATAAATCCTTCAGTTGCAGACCCTGACATTCATGTAAAAGCAATCCTGCAGGACAAAGTTACTATTGGACAGCTCAAGACAGGAAGGGTGTCTAGCCTTGAACAATCTAGGAAGAGTCCAGCCAAGTAAAAACTTGGATTCTGCCTTCGATTATCTGAACAGCTGTCATGTGGAGTAAGAAACAGACTAGATGTACACAAAGTTAAAAGAAACCCAATTGAGACCAAAGAATGGATATTATAAAGAATAAGCTTTTTCTTGAATTTTTATGAATTTGCTGTTCTCTCAGGGTCAGCTCTTCAAACTTAGTCCTCTCTTTTCTGAACAAAAATTACCCTGTTCATTCAACTACCTTTTGCATGACAGGATTGGAATGTGAAAATTTTTAGGGTAGGGATAATTTTTTCTAAAAAAAATTCAAATGAAATCACATAATATGCTCTTAAGAAATGTTTTGTGAATACACAGATGAATTAATGAATGGGGCAATGTGATTGCAAGACCTTGGTTGCCATCTTTTGGGAAAAATACATATATATGTGTGTGTATATATATATGTATATGAACACTAGAGCAATACTTTTCAAATCTGGATGTGCACATGAATCACCTGGAGATCCTGTTGAATGTAGATTCTAATTCAGGTCTGGAATGAGGTCTGAGACGATCTCCATTTCTAACCAGCTCCCAGGTTGTACGGATGATGCTGCTGGTCCTAGGACTACATCTCAAGTCACACTGCTCTAGAGGTACCTGGCAATGGGGCTCATTAAGACATACTGGGTTGCCAGTCACTGGAAGTATTTAAGCAGATGTTACTATTTGTCAGGAATGTGATAGAAAGGATATAAGATTGTTAATAATAGGGAAAACTGAGTGTACAGTACACATGAACTTTCTTGTAATCTTTGTAATTTTTCTTTAGATCTAAAACAATTCTAAAGTAAAAGTGTTTTGGTTTTTTTTTTGTTTTTTTTTTTTTTTTTGAGACGGAGTCTCACTCTGTCGCCCAGGCTGGAGTGCAGTGGCGCGATCTCGGCTCACTGCAAGCTCCGCCTCCCGGGTTCACGCCATTCTCCTGCCTCAGCCTCTCCGAGCAGCTGGGACTACAGGCGCCCACCACCATGCCCGGCTAATTTTTTGTATTTTTAGTAGAGACGGGGTTTCACCGTGGTCTCGATCTCCTGACCTCGTGATCCGCCCGCCTCGGCCTCCCAAAGTGCTGGGATTTACAAGCGTGAGCCACCGCGCCTGGCCTCTTTTTTGTTTTTGTTTTTGTTTTCTGAGAGAGGGTCTCACTCTGTGGCCAAGGCTGGAATGCAGTGGTGTGATCACTGCAGCCTCAACCTCCCAAGCTCAAGCCATCCTCCAACCTCAGGCTCCCAACTGGCAGGGACTACAGGCACGTGCAACCACACCTGGCTATTGTTTTTGGTTTTCTTTTGTAGAGACGGTTTCACCAGCTTGCCCAGGCTGGTCTCGAACTCCTCAGCTCAAGCCATCCCACCGCCTTGGCCTCCCAAAGTCCTGGGATTATAAGCATGTGCCACTGTACCTGGCCCTAAAATAAAAGTTTTTATTAAAACAAATTTTCTCTTAAGGAGATAATTATCTTTGGAGTAAAGTATTTTCTTTATTGTGGCTTTTTAAAAAAATTGATTGACACATAATAATTGTATATATTTATGAGATACATCTGATATTTTGATACAACTATATACAATGTGTAATGATCATATCAGGGTAATTGTGATATCCATCATCTCATTTATCATTTCTTTATATTTGGAACATTCAAAATTCTCTCTTCTAGCTGTTTGGAAATACACGATAAATTGTTGTTAACCATAGTCTTCATACGGTGCTATAGAACACTTGAACTTATTCTTCCTAATTAACCATAATTCTGTACTTGTTAACCAATGTCTCCCTATCCTTCACTCCCCTACCCATCCCAAGCTCTGATAACCACTATTCTACTCTCTAATTCTATGAGATCAACTTTTTTAGCTACCACATATGAGTGAGATCTTGTGGTGTGTGTCGTTCTGTGCTTGGCTTATTCCACTTAACATATATCCTCCAAGCTCATTCATGTTGCCACAAATGACATGATTCCTTTCTTTTTTGTGGTTGAATAATAGTCCCTCATGTATACACATACCACATTTTCTTTATCAATTCATCTGTTGATGGACACTTAGGTTGATTCCATATGTTATCTATTGTGAATAACACTGCAATAAACATGGGAGTGCAGATATATTTTCAACATACTAATTTCCTTTCCTTTGGATAAATACCCAGTAGTGAGATTGCTGGATCATACGGTAGTTCCACTTTTAATATTTTAAGACACCTCCCTACTGTTTTCTATAATGGCTGCACTAATTTAAATTCCTGCCAACAGTGTGTTAAGGGTTCCCTTTTCTTCACATAGTCACCAAACCTTGTTGCCTTTTGTCTTTTTGACAATAGTCATTCTAACAGGAGTGAGGTAATATGTTATCGTGGTTTTGATTTGCACTTCCCTGATGATTAGAGATATTAGCGTTTTTCTTCCATCTGTTGGCCATCTGTACATCTTCTTTTGAGAAACGTCTATTTAGGTCTTTTGGGTTATCGGCTTTTTTTGCTATTGAGTTGTTTCAGCTCCTTGTATATTTTGGATATTGACCCCTTATCAGATGTATAGGTTGCAAACATTTTCTCCTATTCTGTAGATTGTTTCTTCACTGTGTTGATTGTTTCCTTTGCTGTACAGAAACTTTTTGACTTGATATAATCCTCTAATTTGTCTGTTTTTGCTTTTATTGCTTGTTTTTTTAAGGTCTTATTCATAAAATCTTTGCCCAGACCAACATCTTAAAGCATTTCTCTTATGTTTTCTTCTCATAGCTCCATAGTTTCTGATCTTACATTTAAGTCTTTGACTCATTTTGAGATAAGTATCTTTTTAGTGAAAAAAAATGCCATTATGATTATGGAATCATAGCCCCAGGTCATGATAGATAGAGACTAGAGAAATATTAAGTTTGGAAGGATTGTGATATTTCCAGAACCACCTAGCAGGAGATTAGGAGCCAAAGATGAGCAATAAGGGAATGGAAAGAAATCAGTGATATGGCAGGAGACCCTAGAAATTGAAGAGAGAAGTCAGTCTGTAAAATATTTCCAGCGGCTGAGAAAGTTTACGAACTTGTGCCTAAGTCCAGTTTAAATTTTTCTGTAGCATTATGATATAAAGTAAACCTTTGTGATGGCTTTTTCTCCGTTAAATATCTCATACAGACAGCTGCCTTAAGTGATATTTTGAGAAACCAAGGAAAAATTGATGCTTTGGGGTACATGCTAGTGGAGGACAGAGAACAGCCAAAAGAAGAAAATGCAGGTAAGGAAAATAACTTTGAGAATCCAGAAGTCAGAACAAGAGGTGACTATAAGAGACATAAGCCCTCAGAGAACATTTGGAGATATAGGAGGAGGGGAGATAATGACCTTCCCCTAACGCTGTAAGGCTATGATGTAAAGGGACACATTACTAGTAGTGTGTAAGTATATAGGCCTATTTTTAAATAGGAATTGTGAAAGTATTTGCCATGTGCAATTTTATGAGTGTACAAGATTAAACTCTAGTTCATATCAACCACTTCAAACAAAAGGAAGTTGCAAGTTATTTATTGCCATCTTAGTTGAAAAAATAATATGCCAGTACAGAAATTTCCTTTCAATTATGTGTTCCTGGCTTGCTGCCCTCTTAAAATAAATAAAGCAGCACTGTCCCACCTCCCAGAACAAAAACAATAGCACCATGTAACAGTTAAGCCAAAAAGCAAAACCTCCAAAGCAGACGGAATCAACTCCTTGTGCCAACTTCTTACTCTGTTGACTTTCATCTTTCTTGTTTACGTAAGTGGAAATGTTTTCAAGATGTGCACTATTTCATTGATATCAGAATCCAGGTCTGTTGACAGACTAGGGTTCCTGTGGAGTGCACATTAGATTAGAACATCAGGGAAGCCAGGGTCAATTCAAATTCATGAAACAATTATTAATTGATTATACCAGGTAATTTGATTAAAAGATACAAAAGTCAGTAATACAGCCTTGTCCTCAAGAAAATTTTGGTCCGATGTACAAGAGAAAACAAGTAAAAAAATGACTGCTTAAAAATGTAAAGAAAGATCTCAAGATGAAAAGAGTTCTGGAGATTGATTGTACAACAATGTGAATATACTTAACACTATTAAACTATATGGTTAAGATGGTAAATTTTATGTTATGGGTCTTTTGCCACAATTAAGAATTTTTTAATTTTAATGAAAAAAATCTCAATAAAGATAATTGACTGACCACCCCATCCCCTTGGGAGAAAAAAGAGGGAAAGGCTGGCATGGGTTTGGCCCCAGGCAAGATTGGATTCTGGAGTATGGAGCAAAAGCAAGCCCTTACCCTGTAATACCTAATTTAGAAAAAAGCCGAGAAGTTATTTCAAAATCTATTGTGGAGAATCAATTATCAAATGCTAAGAGAACAAGTAGGAAAACCAAAGAACCAGAATTGGTGTGGAGTTGCAGTAAAAATAGCACAGAGATGGGCAAAAAAACTGGCAGCGTCAGTTTTTTTGTCTGTCGGGAAGAATCGACAAAATACAAAAACGTACCTGAAATAAGAGAAAAAACAAGGAACAATGGCCAGCAACAATCTCTAGCTCCCTCTCTAAGTTGTTGGCAAGCAATTCAAAAAGTGTAGGGACAAAGTAGGGATGGCTAGACACTAGGTGTGATGCTGCAGGACAAACTGCAAGGATTTTCCAGGATGGAAGGAGGAGGAAGATCAGGAAAAGCTTCATGGAAAAGTGGAAGTTAAAGTGAGCTTTAAAAGACGGACGATTAATACCTAGCTGATGGGTTGATAGGGGCAGCAAACCACCGGGGCACATATTTACCTATATAACAAAACTGCACGTCCTGCACATGTATCCCAGAACTTAAAATTAAATTAAATTTAAAATAAATAAATATTCACTTTTTAGAAAAAAAAAAAAAAAAGATGGATGAATTTTAACATATGAGATGGAGAGGAAAGCATTTCCATACAACAAGAACAACATAACCACTGAAGCTATGTGAAAGGCCAGGAATCATGGTAATGTATACCTAACACATGCATTTATCTAAAATGTGGGAAAATTAAGAAAATAATATGAAGTAACCCTAGAAAGAAGACTATGGCCACACTATTAGGATATCTCAGGCCATAATGAAGCATTAAATAAAACTAGTTTTGCAATTATGTTTTTAATGTTTTGGAGTAGAGACAGGAAATACATAAAGGACCTATTTAAAGGCTTTTCAGTGACTTGAATAAGAAGATTGTACCCAACATAAGGTTTTATCTTGATTATTGCTGTTATTCCCACCTACTAATACCTAGTACCTAGTAGGTGAATAATAAATGTTTGTTGAATTAATAACTTCATGCATAATTAATGAAAGAAGAGAGCCTAAGCTAAGATAATGACAATGGTAATGAAAAATAAAAAACAGACAGAAAAAATATTGTTGAGATAAAAATCAACATGATTTAATATTAGATTGGAAGTGAACAAAGAATATATGATTCTGGAGTATGAAGCCTGGGTGCACTGGGGGTAAAGTAGAGAAGATAATGAGTCTTTTACCCCCACTTGTGCATAGAAAAGATTTTTAATTGTTAATCTTTCTCGTATGAGATATAAGCTATGGTTGAACTCGGTAAATACCCACAGTATATAAAGGAGCACAAGAAATTGATTATAATTAACATGAAATTGAATTTACAAATTATCTAGCTATACTTTTTGGAATGGGTAGAAACAGTATTCTTAGCTAAATTCTAAAAGGATTCTAAGCAACTTGGATGCTGCAGTGAATGGATAGCTTGGGTCCCACTCAGCTTTTCTCAACAGAAGCGCAAAACGAAAAAAGCTAATTAAGTAGAAAAGCTGCCCTATAGCTCATCTCACAATTTTAGAAACAATCCATTTTACTTTAAGTACTCCTAACAGATACCTTCTAAAAGGCAAGGATACTGGTAAAAATGAAACTCAATGTTCCCAGCTCACAATGTTTCCATCTCTGCCCTGATGGTTGGTAAAATAATCAAGATGATCTACATACTCCCTACTGTAATGTCTGGCTATTTGCTAAAACAGATGTTTGGCTTTTACGCCATAGATACCTTGAGGTTCCCCTAGGCAGAAAATCAGAGGAGAAAGCGCTTTCCCTTAAAAGACAAAATCTTAGATATTGAACACATTGATAAATCTGACCATACCTCTCTTTGAAATTTTAAACTAAAGCATAGGTAAAGGATGATATTTGGCTACCTTAATAGTCACTTAGCAATAGTGGGTATTACTAAGAAATCTCATTTCTTCTTCAGGGTAACATAAGCGCATTAGATTGTCCTGAAGTTTTACAATCTAAACCCAAATAGACTCAAACCTGTTAGCTGGAAATGGGGCCTCTGGTTAGAGTTCTTCGATCTTCGTGATATATTCTGTGTACATAGGAAAATAACTGCCTGTGCCATTTATCATAAAGAGATTTTAAGTATATGACAAACATTAATCACTTCCCATCTGAACTAGCAGAAGCAGATTCTTAAGGCCAGGCTGATCTCCCTGCCAGCAACAAAGACTTCGTGAGGGTGTAGGAAGGAAATGGAAGCACATTATATAACCACATATATAATTGCATATTGTTCAGCCCACAGTTTTTATTTTGGAGTTGGAGTCTTGTGTTCAAGATCCAATCCAAGATCCATTCAATCCTCTGATTTCCAAATAGCATTCTCTCCCATTATTAAAAATCCGTGGGCATCTAGATTCCTCAGCATCCCCTGTGAGGGTTATCCAGTGTTCCACAAACATGATAAGTTGTTTACACTTCTGAAATCATCTATATAGTCACAGTTCTTTCTCCTTCTCAGCTGAAACTGGGGAAACACAATCAGGAAGGAGCTTGGAAGATACTTCTGCAAGTCATCCAAGAGGGTGGAGACCAAAATACAAGCACTGCAGCTTCAAAGGCCTAGCCGCTGGCTAACAAGAACTTGTTTTTAGGCCCAAGGATAAAAATACTCAAGATGGGCCATTTTCTGTAAAATGCTTAAGAAGAAATGAAAAATGATAACAGAATTATTTGGAGTCTTAAGGCACCTTTTTCATCTTGAAGAGCTGCCATTTCTAATATCTCTTTCCTCTAAAAGCCATTCTTACAACAGCCCAGATTGAAACCACTAGGATTGAAAGGGGAAAAGTTCAGAAAACCCACAGTGAATTAGAGAAAACAGACTCTACACCAAGAAAACAGAAATTTAAGAAGTGCAAGGGAATTTGCTCTCACAGGAAAAGAAGCCTGGTATGCATAATCCTCCTAGAAAAATTCATATTATCCCCAAGACAAGGCTCTAAATAAACTGTGTTACCACTGTCAAATTTTTAAGATTTTTTAAAGTAACATTGGGATTACCAGAAAATGTAATGTGCCATTACACATTAAAACACTTCCCTTCATTCTCTTACTTTGCAAGCTGTTTTTTACAGTTCTCTTTTGGTACGTGGACAGCAGCATCCCCCAGTAATAAAAATAACACTGGAAGCGATGACCTATTGGGTATTTACTAGGTGCCAGGGACTGTGCTGAGTATTTTATAGTCATTAAGTCTTTTAGCCCTCACAGTAATCACTATAATCTGGTAGTATTAATTATCTTTTAGAAATAAGAAACTGAAGCTCAAAGAAATTTAGAGAATTTCCAAAAGATTGCATACCTGAAAGGTAGCAGAGCCAGGGTTCAAACCCCTGACCTTAGTAGCACTATACTGTTTCTATTGCTGATGAAAATGGAGGATGCATCAAGTATAAACTTGGCTTATTGCCCTGGCATTTGGGGTATGAAAAAAAAATTGTGCCTTCTTCATCAAGTCCCCTCTCACCCATAAAACTGAACTCACAAGTGACAGGGGCCAGGGAAATCCCAACAAATTGGAATTACAGAAAAGCAGCTTGAAAATGGGTGTTTAAATGTTGGTTGATTTGGTTGAAGTAAAGAGTGGGATGGAGGAGATTAACTAAAAGCCCAATGAATGTGGGGAAATTCTCCAGGACATTGGTCTTGGCAACTATTTCTTGAGTAATACCTCAAAAGATCAGTCAACCAAAGCAAAAATGGAAAAATGAGATCACATCAAGCTAAAAAGCTTCTATGTGGCAAGGGAAACAGCAAAGTGAAGTGACAACCCACAGAATGGGAGAAAATATTTGCAAAGTATCCATCTGACAAGGGATTAATACCCAAATATATAAGTAACTCAAACAACTCTATAGGAGGAAAATCAAATAATCCAATTTAAAAATGGGCAAAACATCTGTAATAAAAATTTCCCAAATGAAGACATACAGATGGCCAACATGTATATAAAAAAATAACAACACTGATCATCAGAGTAATGCAAATCAAAACTGCAATAAGATACCATTCCATTGTAGTTAAAAAGGTTTTTATCCAAAAGACAGACAGTAACAAATGCTGGTGAGGATGTGGCAAAAGAGGAGTCCCTATACACTGTTGATGGGAATGTAAATTAGTACAGCCACTATGGCAAACAATATGAAAGTTCCTTGGAAAACTATAGACCTACTACATGATCTAGCAATCCTACTGCTAGGTAAATATCCAAAAGAAAGGAAATCAGTATGTTGAAGAGATATCTGCACTCACATGCTTATTGCAGCACCATTCATAGTAGCCAAGATTTGGTATCAACCTAAGTGTCCATCAACAGATGAACGAATAAAGAAAATGTGGTACATATACACAATGAAGTATTATTCAGCAATAAAAAAGAACAAAATCCTGTCATTTGCAACAACATAGATGGAACTGGAAGACATTATATTCAGTGAAATAAGCCAGGCACAGAAAGACAAACTTCTCATGTTCTCGCTCACGTGTGGGAGCTAAAAGTTAAAGCAATTGAACCCACTGAGATAGAGAGTAGAAGGATGATTAGCAGA
The DNA here is from genome assembly GCF_006542625.1 of Nomascus leucogenys. Lineage (NCBI taxonomy): Eukaryota > Metazoa > Chordata > Mammalia > Primates > Hylobatidae > Nomascus > Nomascus leucogenys. Next base: position 44,966,803 of record NC_044385.1, on the reverse strand, counting down.
GGCTGGGAAGGATAGCAGGGTGGGAGTGGTAGGGGGGGTGGGGAAACGAGTAACAGGTGCAAAAATAAACTTAGATAGAATGAGTAAGATCTAGTATTTGGTAGCACAACAGGGTGACTATAGTCAACAATAATTAATTGTATATTTTTTAATAACTAGGCTGGGCATGGTGGCTCACACCTGTAATCCTAGCACTTTGGGAGGCTGAGACAAGCAGACTGCTAGAGCTCAGGAGTTTGAGACCAACCTGGGCAACATAAGAAAACCCTGTCTCAAAAAATACAAAAATTAGCCAGGTATAGTGGTGTGCACCTGTAGTCCCAGCTACTTGGGAGGCTGAGATGGGAGGATTGCTCCAGCCCAGGAGGTTGATTCAATGCTGTAGTGAGCCATAATCATGCCACTGTACTCCAGCCTGGGTGATGGAGTGAGTGAGAGCCTGTTAAAAAAAAAAAAGAAGAAAGAAAGAAAGAAAACAGAAAGAGAAAGAAAGAAAGAGAGCAGGGGGAGAGACAGAGAGAGGGAGGGAGGGAGGGAAAGAAAAGAAAAAAGAAAAGAAAAGAAAGAAAGAAAGAAAGAAAGAAAGAAAGAAAGAAAGAGAAAGAAAGAAGGAGAGAAAGAGAAAGGAAGGAAGGAAGGAGACGAAAGAAAGATGAAAGAATGAGAGTAGGAAAGAGAGAGAAAGGAAGGAAGGAGAGAGAAAGAAAAAGAGAAAAGAAAGACAAAAAGAGAAAAAAGAAAGAGAAAGAAAGAAGAAAGAAGGAAAGAAAGAAAGAAAGAAGGAAAGAAAGAAAGAAAGAAAGAAAGAAAGAAAGAAAGAAAGAAAGAAAGAAAGAAAGAAAGAAAAACTAAAAGAGTGAAAGAGTGGAACTGGAATGTTCCTAACACAAAGAAATAATAAATGCTTGAAGTGATGCATACCCCAATTACCCTGAGGTGATTATACATTGTAGCCTGTATCAAAACATCACATGTGCCCATAAATATATATACCTATTATGTACCTCAGATAATTTTTTTAAAAAAATTTTAATTTAAAGCCCAATGAAGGGACAAGTTTAACCTTCAGTTTTATTCAAGATACACAGAGGTGACAGTCCCAAGTCTATCTGCTGGTCTGTAAATGTAATCATTTATTTATTTAAATATGGTCAACTTTTCTTTACTCTGGTAAAACCTTACTTTGTTTTTTCCTAGCTATGTATATATATTTAGATTAAATTTATATAAGATACATGCATATAAATGTATATATAAAACCACACAAAACAATTCAAGTATCCATTATTTATTTACTATACCTACAACAACCCAGAATCTGAGAGGGAAATAGACAGTAGGCAAAATGTTCTTTCCACACTCAAAATAGATATGACAAACATCATGTAGTGCCCACATTCAAAGCTTACGAGCTTTTATTTTACTCATCATTATTCAATTCCACTGCTAATAAGTAAATAGAAAGAAAAGACAACATCCTTAGCAGCAGCAAAAAGTGACAACTGACAGACAAATAGTAAAAACTGTAAAAAGTCCATTCACATACAGTAGTTGCTTAATATATTGTTGTTGAATGAATGGGTGAATGAGCAAACTTTCCAAAAATTCTGTTACACAATTGATTAAACTGCAGTTTGTGTGAAAAGATCTGGGTGTTTTAGTTATCTGTGTGCAGAATATGAGTCAAGAATTAGTGTTATATTAGATTGAATAAACTGTTTTATAGAGTGATAGGAACAGAGAACTAACACAGGCAACCTTCAATAAAGGCACATGTGTGTGTTTCTCTGTTTTTCTGTCAGGGTGCGATGGTGATTATTGTAAGGATTCAGAGATCTCAAAGAAATGAAGAACAGCTGACCGTCATGGAAACTGGAGCCATGGGCTGGAAAGCCATCAGGTATCTGGACAGCCATATGGCCCACCTCATGTTCTCCCTGGGGTCATGTGTCTCTCATCTGTGTTACTCTTGGTTCTCCTAGAAACTTCAGCCTCCATGAGGCTTTAACTAGTCCTCACTTTCAGCCTTAGTGTTGGAACTTTCAGCTCATCTCCCCAGAGATAGGTCTTAATTCCAAATACCCAGGAGAGGAATTTGATTGGCCCAGATTAAATCAGATTATTTACCTTTTCTCCAACAAGTCATGGCCAAGTGTGGCATGGTAAAACGTTACAACCACTACTAGAGCAGCATTCAGGATTTATTCACTCAATCATGAATTTACCTGCTTACCTATAATATGTGGTCCTTCACCACATGGAGCTCACATTTGAGAAGAGTTAATGGTCACATTTTATGCTTCACATGTCAAAGAAATATAATACTTTGTTTCAGTCACTCTAGTGGAGAAAAGAGAACTCATTTAGTCATTCATCAAGAAATTTAATGAGTACCAACTATATTTCCTACACAGTGCTAGATGCTATGGTTGTAACGGAGCACAAAATGAGACCCAATCCCTGCCTCATGAGTGAAATTTGACTGTTACCTTCAAATTTTAAAGTTTTTCATGAATAAAATATATATCTATTCTGTTCTGCTTTCAAAGGCAGAACTCACATCAGAGAATGAAAGTCACATAAAGAAAAACAGCTGAATGAACTATCTGTTAGTAGATTCCAGAAATAAAGTTAAAATTCCCAGAAGATTGCGCTTCCCTCTCCAACTACAGCAAGTGGAAATGACTATGAGGAATATTATCAAAGTAATTCAGCATGAGAGAAAAGGTTTACAGTATTTGCTAAAGTGCCTTTTAAATCTAAGATTCCAAAATGGAGCTTCGGGGAATGGTGTTCAGAAGCACAGTAACTCCATCTGACACTCCAGTTCACCTTAGAGAGAGAGCTTCCCAACAGGCTTAATTACGTCATTCCCCATCCTCATTCTTCTTGGATGTACTGTCTGTACAGACAACATTGCAGAAATGTTCAAAGAGACCCACAATGGCTCCAAAAGAACATTTTTATAAGCAATATTGTAGACTGACTGTACAAATTGGTAATGGAAGCACTATAGGATCTATTGTGACTAATCTGATTTTAGAACAATACTGAAAATGGCACAACTTGTAGCAGACAGGAAAATGGGCCGACCTCTCAGAGAGAGAGAGAGAGAGAGAGAGAGTTTGTGTGTCTGCATGTGACAACAAGAAAAGATTTATGTAAGCAACCTTGAAGATTGAACCCCACCTCCTATCTAAAAGGTGATGGTGCTGCTCTCTATGGCAACAGAAAGATGCAAGAAAGCCAAGAATTTCAAATGCAGACTTTGGGGCCCACCACAGGGCAGACGGTTTGGGTCCTGGCTCCCTCATCTTCGCCTTTTATTTCATTTGTAAAAAGGATACAATCACAACACCTACTGCACATAACGATTAAAAAAGAAAAAAATATACATAAGGCACTTAGCCCATTCAGTGCCTGGCCCATGGTGAGCATTCAAGATATGTTAGTTGTAAATTAACATAAATATGAATGTGTGTTGACTGCTTTATCTGAATTTTCTCATTACTCTTCCCTGTTTTATAGATGAAGAAATGCTTTATGGATGAAAAGATTGAGACTTAGAAGAGTTAGCTAAATTGATCAATATCAAACAGTGAGTGGCATGGATGGAATTTGAACCCAAGTAGATTTCAACCAATAATTTAAACCCAAGTAGTTTCCAAATACTTCAAGTGTATTCTCTCTGCCTGGCATCTTTACTATCCGGCTTCTGTCTGCATTTTTGGTCACATGAAACGAACATGAATTTAGTTGTCCGAAAAATAGTTCCTCTCACTGACCAGATAGCAGATTTCCTTATAAACATATATAGTATTGTGATGAATTTCAGAATAAAAATCATAGCAGTATCCTTTAACCATCCTTTTCTTCAAAAGAAGCATGCAATTTTCAGATTCTAGTAAACCATATTGAAGGATGCATCTGATAACCTATGTTTGCTCTGAAATTGACCTAAACAAATCTTGATCTCATTGGCTTGTTACAAAATATGATCTCTTTGGGTGTGGAACAACCTTCCTTCCCCATGAGTTATTATTGAAGCCAGAGGCTTTTCAATTGCATGGAATACTCAAGATTCTGATCTAATGGCACTATGCCTCACCCAGAGTCCTCCTGTACCTTCGGTGTTCTTTATCATCATTCTTTCCTAGTTCATATTGACAAGTCTCAGTGTTAAAAGAACAACTGATGACGCTCTCTTTGTACAGTCCACAATAGAATAAATATTGACCAGAATGTAGGAAAACCTTGGACGTGTGACAACACTGACTTGAAAGCAAATCATTAGTTTAAAAAACAAGTGTGTGATAAACAAATTCTTTTTTAAAAAAAAAGTGTGGGAGGCATGTATATGTAACAAAATTCCCAAATTATGTTAGTAAATTAGATTTTAAAATCTAGAAGTAAAATATTTTGTCAATTATATTAAATAAGAGCTTATAAGGAATTTCACATCCCTTGATTACACAAATATTAAGCTCCTACTATGGGCCAAGTAATCTGGGAACTAGGGGTATCGCAATAGTAGTCTAGTGGATGGATACAAACACACAATAAAAAAGTGTAAAGGCCAGGCACAGTGACTGGTGCCTTTAATCACAGCACTTTGGAAGGCCGAGGCAAGAGGATCTCTTGAAGCTAGGGGTTCGAGACCAGCCTGGGCAATGTAGCAAGACCCTACCTCTACAAAAAATTTAAAATTACCCTGCAGTGATCTATGACTGTGCCACTGCACTCCAGCCTAGACGACAGAGCAAGACTTTATCTCAAAAAAAAAAAAAAAGGAGAGAGAGGAAAAAATTAAAAATTTAAAATGTAAAGTCATCATGAAGGTTATAAACAGAACTAAAACAAGGAAGAAGATAGTGACAAGTAGGATGGGTGGTCACTTTTCAGATAAAATTATCAGAGAAATCATCTTAAAAAGATGACCTTTCAGCAGGCACTAGAATGCATGGAGAGACAGAGCCATATGGATATCTGGAGGATGGATATTCCAGTAAGAGGGTATGGCAAATATAAAGGAATAATTGAGAAATACTTCCAAGGACTGAGGATAGCAAGAGTGATGGGAAAGTAGTAAGAGGTGAGGTTAGACAAGCAAGGGAGACCCAGATCATACATACCAAGTCCTGGTAAGGCATTTTAAGAACTTTGATGTTATAGCAGGTGGCCTTGATATAAGTTAATATTCACAGGCTGATGCCACACAAGCCTAAGCTTGTTGTGATATCATAACTCTCTCAAAAATTTAGGAGACAGGCCTTATTCCTTTAGGTTAATTCCATGTTGAATCTATCATTGTCTAAGGGTTCTCATTGTCCTACAACATCACCAGTTTTTTGTAATATCAGGTTGTATTTTTCCAATCTGATAGGTTGGAAATGGTGATACTTTGTGGTTTTAATTTTCATTTCCAAGATCACTAATGAGTTTGAGAACATTTTCATGGTATTGTCTTTTTCTTATTGATTTCTATATCTGAATACTAATTATTTGCTAGATACACACGCACGCGCGCGCACACACACACACACACACACACACACAACGTTCTCCAAGTCTGCTTTCTGCTGTCCTTACAGTGTCTCCTGATGAACAGAGCTTCTTAATGTACTCAAATTTACCAATCTTTCTCTTTATGGTTTGTGCTCTTTGTGTTTTTTTTTAAGCAATATTTCCCTCCCCCAAGTCACAGATACCCCCTTTGTAGACTTTTACCTTCCACATTTACTTTTTTTTTTTTTTTTTTTTTGAGACAGAGTCTCACTCTGTCACCCAGGGTGGAGTGCAGTGGCACAATCTCAGCTCACTGCAAACTCCACCTTCCAGGTTCAAGTAATTCTCCTGCCTCAGCCTCCCAAGTAGCTGGGATTACAGGTGTGTGCCACCATGCCTGGCTAATTTTTTCATATCTTTAGTAGAGACAGGGTTTGACCATATTGGCCAAGCTGGTCTCGAACTCCTGACCTTGTGATCCACCCACCTCGGCCTCCCAAAGTGCTGGAATTACAGGCTTGAGCCATCGCACCCGGCCTCACATTTACATTTTTAATAGACATGGAATTGATATCTATGTTCATGGTAAAGTGAACATCCAGTCCCACTTTTTCCGTTAAGTAACCAATTATTTCAACCCCATGTGTTGACCAGTTCCCTCATTTCACTGGTTTTCAGCAATGCCATCTCTGTCACACACCAAGTTTGTTATGTTCCATTGCTCCCTTGGTCCCTTAGTTCTCATACCAGTCACTCACTTCTTATTTAATAAGCTTGATAATAAAATTTGCTTCACCTTTTTCGGGACAATTTGGGTCATTCTCGGACCCTCAAGTCATCTATATAAATTTTAGAACCAGCTTTCAAGCTTTGTCATTTCAAGCTTTTTAGTACAACACAGATTGCCTTCAGATACATATTTTAATCCCATTGAATATATTGTTCCATTTCAGTAGATACAGCATCTCAAAATATTTTGTCTACAAACTCATACATATGGTATATCTTCTATTAATTCTGGTATTTTTAATATATTTTAATAAATTTAATAATTGTTTCCATTAAGGTCTTTATTTTTTCAGATCATTCCCTGGTTGTGTGTGTGTGTGTGTGTGTGTGTATGTGTAAAATTGCTATTGTAAATTAAATTGTAACTTTTAATTTCAGCTCTTTTAGAGCTTTGTTGCTGTTGTATAGGAATACAATGTATTTGTATATTGATTTTTATCCAACAACTTATCTAAACTTTTTAATCAATTTTAGTAATGTATCTGTAGCTTGCTGTAGGTGTTCCATATTAAATCATCATACAAAATTTCTAATAATGCTAATTTCCTTTTTTCTTCTAATTCTTATACTCTTCTTTTTCTTGTTTTTGTTTAGGGTTTTAACTTTTCTTCTGGGGTGTTTTTTTTTTAGTAACATTAGCAAATTACCTGAAAGACAATGTGTCTGAAGTTGTACCAAACTAGTACCAAAGTTGAAGTATATTTACATACCTGGAATAAATTCAACTTGATAATGATGTATTAATTCCTATACATATTGCTGGAATTACTTTTAAATAATATAAAGTCTGGGATTTTTGTACCTATGTCTTAAACATTGGTCTACAATTTACTTTATTATACCTATTCAATCCACTTTTAGAATGAAATGAGTTGGGCAACTTTTTCTTATCTTTTATTTTCTGATATGACTAAAGTAATATAGGGATTTTCTGTTCCTTGGAAAGTGTGTTTGGACTCACCTGTAAAACCACCACAGTCTCTATCTACTAAGGAATGTGGTAGTAAAAGGAAAGGGTTAATAATCATATTATATTATTGATGTATTTAATTTTCTATTTCACATTTATGCTGGGAGGTTGTGGGGTTTTTTTCCCCGAAACCCACTTTTCTAGACTGTTACGGGCTGAATCATATTCCTAGAAAATTCATATAAAGCCTTAATCCTCAATATCTTGAACTGTGACTGTATTTAGAGATAGGGCCTTCAGAGAGGTGATTATGTTAAAATGAGGCTGTTAGGGTGGGCCCAAATCTAACCTGCCTACTGTTGTTATAAGGAGATACATGTGACAGCAGGCATGCCTACACACAGAAGACCACGTGAGGATACAGTGGGAAGGCAGTCAGTCATCTGCAAGCCAAGGAGAGAGGCTTCGGGGAAACCAAACCAGCCAACACCTTGATCTTAGACTTCTAGCCTCCAAAGCTGAGAGAAAATGAATTTCTGTTGCTTAAGCCACTCAGTCTACGGTATTTTGTTATAACAGCTCTAGCAAACTAATATATACATATTTATTGCAGTGTAAGCTAGTTGTTCAAAACATTTTTTCTTTCTCTTTTTATCATGTATTTTGCTTATTCATATCTTTTCTTTTTTTCTTAGCCTTGCTAGAGATTTTTCTGTCATATTAAGAGTGAACCAGACCTCCTGGTTCAGATCCTGGCCCTGCTATTACTGGTAATGTGAACTTTGACAAGCTACTCAACTTCTCTTAGCTTCTTTTTCCTCTTTTGTAAAATGGGGGATAAATATCCTCATCTATATATCTTTAATATATAAATAAATAAATAGGAAAAACAGAAAATCTACTCAAACCTATAAATTTCCTCTGCCTTAGCGACTTCCAGTAAATTTTGATATGAGATGCTTTCGTTATCATTAGCCTGTAGGTATTCTGTATTTTCCTTTTAAATTACCATTTACTGCAAAGGGTAAACTGGCACCCTGTATTCCATTTTATTTTGTTTCCAGAGATAGGGAGTCTTTTGTCTCCCTTCCATTATATTTTAGCTTCACTCTAGTCCTTACTGGATACATCTGTCTCCACGCAGCTCCTGGTTCATAGACACCATATCTTCTTGTACTTTTCTGAGGATGCCAAACTATTTCTTAAATATTTTTCTGGATCCCAGACTAGCTGGTTTTCACATGTGTATTCTTCCTCAAAAACCATCTCAATACGGTTTCTTTTCTTTGTTGCACAGTATCTTTTTTTTTCTACCATAGGAACTGTTTTATTTTTCTTCTCTACTTCTTGAACAAAGCAAGACCTATTAAAGCTCCAGGTTTTCAATAGGTAGGGTGGATGGAGTTTCTGTTGGTCCTGCTCATTGTCCATTGGTGTGGTGGTTGACTACTTTTCTCACATCTGGAACTGAAGGGTAGATTGACAGGCACTGCTCTCATTCTAAACCCTAGATTCTAGCTGGCTTCCTTCTGGCCTGCTTCTATTTTTCATGGGTTAACATGTTCCATGTTCCTTCCACCTAACAGAGTTGTGTTTGTTTGTTTGTTTGTGTTTGTTTTTAGTGAGCTAAACTGATTACATACCTACTAAGATCAAGTTTCTTTTTCAACTTAAACCTTCAGGACTGTATTCCTGGGAATTGCCTTCTTAGAAAGCAGTGAATGCTGCTGATTGTCTTCTAGTTTCTGCCCAGTTGTTTTGGAGGATTTGTGGTTTAGTATCTACCTGGCATTAAGAAGATGACAGTTGAGTTTGATGATGGATATACAGAAGATCAGGAAATATGTACTCTGTCTTAGAAAGCACTTTTAAAAAGGCATAGAGGGCTTCCTCAAAACCCATTTTCTTTATTGTCTGAACAAGTGAAGAAGTGTAAACTACTGCTCTACCTCTGGTCAGGTAGATGTCTCTGGAAGTGAAGCTGGTATATGCCAGATACACTTTGGAAATTGCTTCATGATATGTCCTACCTCTATCATTTTCTTACATGTAACTCTGGGGACGAGTTTATTAACCTCTCTGCCTCTCTCAGTTTCCTCCCCTGTACAAAGGGGAAGTATACCTCTATGGGCTATTATGAGGCATAAAAGTAATAATCCATATAGAATACTTAGAACTATGCCTGGATTCATAAATGTTCCATTATCGTTATTTAATAATGCTGCTATTGCTATTGTAAAAAAAAAAAATGTCCTGTAGTAAGAGCTATGAGACTTAGGTGCATTTCTGTCTCCTCCAACTGAATAATCCTGAGCTTTATTTTCCTCCCTGTGCGTTTTTCCATTTGTAAAATTATAGTGTTGGGATATATAATCTCCAAAATCCTGCCTGCTCTGACGTACATACCGTGGAAGCTGTAGCATCACTTTGCTTCATGAATCCTCTGGGATTGGAAATTCTTTATAAGGCTGTATTAAACAAACACAACTCTTTCTGAATCCTGCAAAACAAAACTGGAGCTGGGACAAGTACTTTAACACAAAGTTCAGTTTGTCCTCAATCCTGTTTGGCCCTGACCAAATGTAGGGTGTGATTTTTTTCTTCTCCACTCTTTCTTACACAAGGCAAGACCTACTCAAACTCCAGGTTTTCTTTTTTTTTATTATTATTATTATACTTTAAGTTTTAGGGTACATGCGCACAATGTGCAGGTTTGTTACATATGTATCCACGTGCCATGTTGGTGTGCTGCACCCATTAACTCCTCATTTAGCATTAGGTATATCTCCTAATGCTGTCCCTCCCCCATCCCCCCACCCCACAACAGTCCCCAGAGTGTGATGTTCCCTTTCCTGTGTCCATGTGTTCTCACTGTTCAATTACCACCTATGAGTGAGAACATGCGGTGTTTGGTTTTTTGTCCTTGCGATAGTTTACTGAGAATGATGATTTCCAGTTTCATCCATGTCCCTACAAAGGACATGAACTCATCATTTTTTATGGCCGCATAGTATTCCATGGTGTATATGTGCCACATTTTCTTAATCCAGTCTATCGTTGTTGGACATTTGGGTTGGTTCCAACTCTTTGCTATTGTGAAGAGTGCCGCAATAAACATACGTGTGCATGTGTCTTTATAGCAGCATGATTTATAGTCCTTTGGGTATATATCCAGTAATGGGATGGCTGGGTCAAATGGTATTTCTAGTTCTAGATCCCTGAGGAATCGCCACACTGACTTCCACAATGGTTGAACTAGTTTACAGTCCCACCAACAGTGTAAAAGTGTTCCTATTTCTCCACATCCTCTCCAGCACCTGTTGTTTCCTGACTTTTTATGATGGCCATTCTAACTGGTGTGAGATGGTATCTCATTGTGGTCTTGATTTGCATTTCTCTGATGGCCAGTGATGATGAGCATTTTTGCATGTGTTTTTTTGGCTGCATAAATGTCTTCTTTTGAGAAGTGTCTGTTCATGTCCTTTGCCCACTTTTTGATGGGGTTGTTTCTTTTTTTCTTGTAAATTTGTTTGAGTTCATTGTAGATTCTGGATATTAGCCCTTTGTCAGATGAGTAGGTTGCAAAAATTTTCTCCCATTTTGTAGGTTGCCTGTTCACTCTGATGGTAGTTTCTTTTGCTGTGCAGAAGCTCTTTAGTTTAATTAGATCCCATTTGTCAATTTTGGCTTTTGTTGCCATTGTTTTTGGTGTTTTAGACATGAAGTCCTTGCCCATGCCTATGTCCTGAATGGTAATGCCTAGGTTTTCTTCTAGGGTTTTTATGGTTTTAGGTCTAACATGTAAGTCTTTAATCCATCTTGAATTAATTTTTGTATACAGTGTAAGGAAGGGATCCAGTTTCAGCTTTCTACATATGGTTAGCCAGTTTTCCCAGCACCATTTATTAAATAGGGAATCCTTTCCCCATTGCTTGTAGGTTTTCAATAGGTGGGGTGAGTACAGTTTCCATTGGTCCTACTTGTTGTCCATTGGTATGGTGGTTGACTACTTTTCTCAAATCTAGAACTAAAGGGTAGATTCACTGGCGCTGATCTCATTCCAAAACCCACCTTCTAACTTACTTCTTTCTGGTCTACCCCTACTTTTTGTGGTTAACATGCTTCTTCCATACAACTGAGCTGTTTTTGTTTTTGTTTTTGTTTTTAGTGAGCTGAACAGATTAAGTACCCACTAAGATCAAGTTTCTTCCTTTCAACTTAAATTTCAGGACTGAACTCTAACTGAACTGCAGACGAGCAAGCACAGGAATGTGTATGGAATATGAGCCACTTAGATACTGAAGTTGGCATGCAGGAAAAGCTGACTAAATACATCTCCCTGAAGCAGAGGTCCACACAAAACAATTTAGGAAAATGAGCTCTAAAAGCCTTCAAAAGACCTCTTTATACCAACCTACCATAATTCTCCAGTGTTTAAGAAAACATGGCAGCCTTTTAGATTTAACATAATTTTACAGTTTTCATTGTGATTCTCATATTTATATTCCACATAATAGAGTGAGTTAGGATGGACGGCCCCATTACCCAACCAAAGGGGGACTTGGAGAGCCAATAACTGGCAGAGATGTCACTGGGACCCAGGTCTCCCAAATCCTAGCCTGGGTGCTTTTCCACTAAACTTGGTCTTCCTCTTAGTTTTTATAAGAAGCCCTTCAAGCTCTTGCACATATTTAGATCAAAATTACTACTTTCAGACCTATTGTCTGATTTGGCAGGAAATCTTGTAATTACAGGATGACTTCAAAACAATATTCAATTGCATAATAGGAGTATGGATTGCATGTTTTGAGCATTAATAATGCCAAGAAGCCTTCCATTTATTTGGTTGAACAAAAATAGTAATCCAATGTCCACTACCCAAAATGGCCCAAGTAACTATAAAAGCTACTCTAAAGGGATGAAGAGCTGTGGGAAATGACTAAATAGCACTGAAAGCAGTACTCTGCTCTTTAAAAGTTCAAAAATTAGGCAATCTGGGTGAGAGAAAGATGTGATGTAAAGGAAACAGGACACAGCCCTGAACAAATTCCAGAACTCGTAATGTGGTCAGGTTATACAATCAAGTGCTAAAACCAATTTTGGGGCATTGCTTTAAAAAGCATTCCTGTTGAACCCATTTGAGGGCAGGTGGCCTCTTCAGTATGGCCTTGCACTTGTGTATGGCACCTGCACTTGGCCCCAGGCACAGTGTACACTCCTTTGGTGTTGCAAGGATCTGATTCCCAGTGTCTGCCACAGAGATCCCAGGCAGCATTCAAGTGATGACTCAAGGTCCCACCATTAAAAATATGCCTTTCACATGGCACTGCCTTACCCTTCTTGTAGAAGTGGAAATAGTACAGCATTTCTGAAGGGCATTTTGACACTTGTATTCATTCAGGTATCCATCATTGGACAAAGAGATACTAAGCTACCTCTCCATGCCAGGCACTCTGTTAAGGACTGTAGATACTGAAGTCAGCAAAGTAGACAAAAATCTCTGCCCTTATGGAGCTGGCATTCTAGTGTGTATGTGGAAGCGGGGCCACGGGGAGGTGGGGAGATAAGTTACCCTGAGGAAGCAAAATAAATTAAAAGGTAATTAATAAATAGAAGAAGAGAAATTCTATGGAGAAAACTTAAGCAGTAATGAGGACAGGGAATGGAGGTGGGTTATAATTTTAAGTAACGTGGTAAGGAAAGATCTCATTGATAAGGTGATATTTATCCTAAAATTATGTTTAAAAGATTATAGCTACAAAAAAAGAAGATGAACTGAATGGAAACGCATAAAGTGCAATTTGTGGTTATCTTTAGAAGATATTTGCGGTAATTTTCTGTGTACCATGTTCTGCATATGTGTGCTTGTGTGTTTTTAATTAGTTGGAAATTTTGACAATGTACTCTGGCATCTTTATTTCTTAAAAGACCCCACCAAGCAATTCTGAGGCACAATAAAATATAAAATTGTTTTCTTCGCACCTTACATTTTAAGTTCTATGCTCAAAAAGATTCTAGTAGTTCTGGGCATGCTGAGTTCAACATTTTAAGTTATATGTATTTTTTACTTGCCCTGAAATTCCCCTCAGTTGGGTTACTAAAGAGTTATATGTAAATAGCTCATAGTGCATTGTGAGAAATGAGTTATGTAATCCATGTAAAGAGGTTAGCATCATGCTCAACAAATGTTTAGCTGCCATCAGTGTTATTATTGTGAGAGGCTTAGTGGAGAACTTGCTGTTTGAGCTGGACCTTGAAAAAGAAATGGGTAAAGGATGTGGATAAAGGTCAGAGGGTGGATTATCTAGGCAGGAAAAATATATTGGCAAAAACATGAGGAATGACCTCATCGTGAGCAAAGGCAAGTCTCCCTTTCATTCAGTGGACATTTACTGAGCTATTGGACAACAAGCTCCAGACTTCCGAGGCTATGTCCACCCCGTTCACTGTGTTATCCCAGCACTTAGTACAGCACGTTACACAAAAACAGCTGTAAATATTTGTTGACTGTTCAAAGTATTTTAACCACCACTAAAAGCATGTTCATTTTAGATGTGTCCTCAGGCAGCTTCTGTGACATCAGTTGTCATTTTAATAAAGAGCTAACCAGAGCCACTCTAAGAAAATGAGTTCACCAAGATATATTCAAGCTACAACAATAAAATGTAATAATTTTTGGATTTGTATGCAGTAACAACTCATTTATCTAGTATGGTTAGGAAATTAGTAACTTATTTAGAATGGAAACATCCCTTTAATGCTAAAGGTTTTCAATTCTATTTTAACCAAGTTGGATGGAAATATTTTTAATTTGGGGGTTTTTTGTTTGGTTTGTTTTGACACAGGGTCTCGTTCTGTCACCCAGGCTGGAGTGCAGTGGCGTGATCATGGCTCACGGAAGACTCAACCTCCTGGGCTCAGGCAATCCTCCCACCTCAAGTCTCCCGAGCAGCAGGGATTACAGGCACACACCACCATGCCCAGCTAAATGTTTGTATTTTTGTATAGATGGGGTTTCCCTGGGTTGTCTAAGCTGGTTTCATACTCCTGGGCTCAAGTGATCCTCCTGCCTCTGTCTCCCAAAGTGCTGGGATTACAGGTGTGAGCCACCATGCCTGGCCTATTTTTAATTTTTATTACAAATAGCTGTGGCTTTTTGAACACTGCATATAGAATAAAACTGATCCTTTTAATGAATCTGTGTCAGTTATGAAACACAAGCTGTGAGCAGCCAAAAACCACCTTTGACTAACATATTTTATTAGGATGTTTTAAAGTAGTCTTCCAAATTAAAAGAAAATTGGACAACCAGTCTTGAAAAGGTCAGGGACCATGCAGCTCCAGGGTTCTACGTGGAAGGGAAGAATTCAGGGTACCACCATAAGGATGAGTCAGCCCAATAGCTTTGTGTTGCTCTGCTCAACATCCAAATTCTTGCAAGAAGGCGACTGATTTGTCTTGGACCATAAGCTCAGCCTTGTCCAGGAGATGGGAAAGCTCCTTACATGATGGTTCCTTTGGAACAGAATACAAATTGGGAAGGGTAATTTTCTGAAGAAAAATCATAGTGCTGCCTCCAGAGGAGAGCAGAATGAATGCTGAGCATGTGAAAATACAGAAGTCCAACACAAGAATGAATGATCATTTTGAACATCAATTATAGCATTAACTTATAATTCAGTAATGTTCTTGAAAACTGATGTTTAAGGCTACTTTTCCCCTTTAATTAGTGGTCTCAGACTTCTTTACTTTTTGAGTTTCTAATTTTTATAATTCTCTTTTTTTTTTTTCACCTTTCAAAATGATTATTTTCTTGCTACTTTTTTTTTTTTTTTTTTTGGTGAGAGGGAGTCTCACACTGTCACCCAGACTGGAGTACAATGGTGCGATCTTGGCTCAGTTCAACCTCCACCTCCCAGGTTCAAGCAGTTCTCCTGCCTCAGCCTCCCAAGTAGCTGGGATTACAGGTGCACACCACCACGCCTGTCTAATTTTTTGTATTTTTAGTAGAGATGGGGTTTCACTATGTTGGGCAGGCTGGTCTCAAACTCCTGACCTCGTGATCTGCCTGCCTCGGCCTCCCAAAGTGCTGGGATTACAGACGTGAGCCACTGCACCTGGCCTTTTCTTGCTACTTTCAGTTTACCCACTTTGGGTAGTCTCCATTCATTTTCTTCCTCTATTTGGCTGTGGACTGGGAAATGAAATAAACAAGCTTGTTACATGTGTGTATGTAATGAGACTGTGAATAAGTATGAGTCTATGAGTAAAGCACATGATAAATGCATAGACTTGGAGTCATTTACATTGACTGCTCAGAGACTTCTCTTGCTAATGTTTAGTTGTTTAGCTACTTAGATAGTGACCAGATGAGGAATTTCTCTGTAAATGATATGCTACCAATTATAAGAACACCATGTCCTTTTTATAATTGCTTTAAATTCATTTTCACCATATCATTGAAAGGAAGGAGAGGGCAAATATTTGCTCAGTTTTAAAAGTATGAAAAATGGAGCCACAGAGGGCTTAAGTACACTGGGGAAAGGCTAGTGCTGAGCCCCAGGTGTCCTGGTTTCCATTTTAGAAGTTAGTTAATAGATTCAGCTATGTCAATATCAGGAGATGTACAGAATCATAGGTCAAAGACAGCTTAAAACTTCAGAGATCACTAGGGGATACAACAAGTGTATGATATAGACAGAAAAGCACAGGGAAAATTACATACGTGGCTGTAAAACACACATACGAAGCTGTTAACAGCACCCACAAATGGGAACAAACATTGATTTCCCTGTTCGATCACTTTTAACAACAACTTGGATGAAGATACTGAAAATATGTTTAACAACTGCAGGTGACACAAAATTGAAAAAGATTACCAGTATATTTAATGAGAGAACCAAGATCCTGGCTGAAACTATTGGCTAAAATGTAATCTTGATTAGACAACATGAATTTTTCAATTTCTTATATTTATAACTAACATTCTAATTTACAAACATGGTGTAGGGGAAGTCTTACTTGAGAACAATCATACGGGTTTAGGTTTGCTGCAAATAAAGAAATAATAATACCATTTATTGAATATAGTGCCAGCATCATGCTAAGTGCTTTATATGTACTATGTCAAGTCTCACAATTCTAAAACATAGGCATCATCATCATCCCCACATTGTTCAGTGAGAAACTGATAATTTGAGAAGTTCGATAAAATGCCCCGAATCTGACAGCTAATGAATGTTGAAACTAGGTGTCAAATCTACCTAAATCCATGTCTTAACCAATATGCTGCTGTTATTATGTAAAAATAAATGCCATTATTAAAAGATTCAAGGAAGTCTCTTTGTAATACTCATTTTAATTAAAGTACTGTGATTGTCATTTTCTAGGAGTCAATAACTTTTGTATTGATTTATATTTTTATAGAGATACTGTCATAGCATATTCTGAAAGCATTGGAAAGCATGCCATATGAGATACCAATGAGAAAACAGAAGAATCTAAAAGGTGCCTTCAAATATAGAAATTTGAAACACAAATTATGCATGGTGCCAAGAAGTTGTCCTAGGCATTGGATTTAGCCAGACTAAATCCTTCTCTCTTAGCTGTGTGACCTTGTGCCAGTTCCCTCACCTGTAAAATGTGCTGGATGATCCCTGCCTGCCACTAATGTTGCAAGTGTTACAAACAATGCATATGAAGCCCCTTGGCACAGACCCTGGCACAGGGCAAGCCATCAAGAGTATTATCACTGCTTTTTGTGGAAGCTAAAGAACAATGGACTTTACCTCAATATTAGGAAGAACGGCACCTGTCAGAAAGATAATTGGCTGCCTTGTGAGATAGTAAACTTCCATCCCTGGGGGCATTTAGCCAGCATTTATATATGTACCTTAGAGGAATACTGCAGTGCATTAGATGAGTTTTTGAATTAGATGCTATCTGAGGTCCCTTTTAAAGATGAGATTCTGTATAAGAACAGATGTGCTTGGCTTCATCTACAAAAATATACTAACCAACCAGCAGCAGGACATCCTCATCTTATTCATTCCCCATTGAGCAAAGGCACATCCTTTCCAGAAGCCGGACAAGGTAGAGAACTATTTGCAACCCCAGGTTGGTGCACACTCTTCATGTAGTTAAGCAGCTCTGAAGACAAAGTGACTTTGGCATCAATTACACTCTTTTAAAAAAGAAATATATATATGTGTGTCTGTGTGTGTGTGTGTACATATATATACTTATTTAATTATTTACTCTGAGAGCATTGATATTTCATCAAACATCAAATATCAATGCTGTGTGCTATGCACACAGGTCAATCATCTACTTCATTCACCATTTAGCTATGGCTATAAGTAAAAAGTATATTATATATATACACATATATGTGTGTGTGTGTGTGTGTGTGTGTGTGTGTTAGCCACAGCTAAATGACCCAGAGGAGTAAGGTTAGTTGGATTGGGAAGAAATGGAAGGGGAAAGACTGCAAGTTAATTTCTCCATCCACTCCACCCCTTTTCCCAAATGACAGCCCTGTTTATGAATTACACCATCTGGTCTGAGTTGCCTCATTTTACTACCTCACTCTAGCATGACATTAGTGAATTGATTTTATGCCTTATGCTTTTTAAAAAAAACGGATGTTTGGTAATACCTTCTAGATACATGATGTTTTGAAGACCTCAGTTGCTCTTTGCTTTATCTTTTGAAACAAATTTCGTAGTATTTATTCACAAAGGCCAAAAAAAAGTTTACTATGTTACTAAAGTTTGGAAATTCTTCTGAGGTGATGAAAAGAGTAATTACAAACTGACTTTAAGCCTTGGGGAAGTGTTTTGGGCATTTTGTTTACAGGCCAGAGAGATGAAATCTGCCTCTTTCAAGTCTTCCCCTTGACACATTTCTGGCCAGACTAAAGTAAAGTAATGAGATTTTCTAATATCACGGGATGTTATGTTTCTATTTTGAACTTTGGAAAATTTTTACCATTTGAAATTTATTAAAGTTAAATGATTCTGTATTCCACATGCTACTCCGGCCTGTAAATCTCTTCCCCTAGCTCATGACCAGACTATTTTCTACTCATCCTTCAGATCTTTGCCAGAAGAGTTCATTACTTCATAGAGCCTTCCCTGACTACACTATAGAACTTTGCTTGCAAGTAGATCCTTCTTGAAAACATGATTCTCTGTTTGTCCATCAAAGATTTGGTCAAAGGTCTTTTGGAAAAACAGGTCAACCAGGTCATTTTTTGACTGGCCACATGGACAAAAGCATTCGTGTACAAAGTTCATGAGCAACACAAACATTGTAGAGGCACAAGACCTGCCAAAGTTTCATTACTACATTCCCTAACACTTTCTGGGACTATAATGTTATCAAGATAATGCTTTGGGAAAGTACAAATTATCTCAACATGTGGGCATATTTAACCAATAGCAGTAGTTTCCATCAGTTTGTCTTAAAGATTTGCCTTTTGTTTTTTCCATGCCCTGACCCCACAACCCCTTATCATAAATGTATGAGGGCAGGGACAAAGTTCACAGTGCTCCTCATCTTACTCCTACTGCACAGCACAGAGAAGGCACTCAATAAGCAATCATTCAGTAAATGAGTGGATCCTACCTTAAGTCTGGTTCTCCTTGCGTGGAGACAAATTAGGAGTGATCAAACCAAGAATACATAAAAACTTTGATATCAGCAAGGGAAGTTTGATTATCAAATAAATAACTGTTTAATCCAGCATTACTTGGTTACCAGTCATCAGGAGTATTGTCTTTCTTTACTGCCACATACAAGAACACTTTTGGAGCTCTTCCGGGGGAACTGCCTTCAGAAGCTGTTTTTTGAACCACGTGAAGAAGACTGTCTCATTAATTTTTACTCTTACCCACTTTACTGCCCCCAAATGACTATCAATCATCCACTTCACTCACCACTCTTAACTTCAGATAATTCCTTATATGTTTTCAGAATTATCTATTATTACAAAATATTTTGCACATTTTTGAAATAAGGTTAGGACTTTCCCCTACACTGATTAACTTGGATAAAGAAAGCACTCATTTGGATATCGAGAATGTTTGTTGTTTAGCTTGTTGCATAAAGTTTAATTCCTGTTACATATAGATAAAAGAGTTTTCATTATAAATCTTAATGGTAAAGTCATAAGCAACATTGGGTAATTAGTGGTGGTACATCATCCCACTAAAATCAGAAATTTCCCTCTGTTTGCTTATTTAGGAAGGGGAACAAGGGATTGGGAGGGGCCCCACTAGGGATTTACATTATTCATTCACAACTTTATCAAGGTTGCCAATAGTTTCTACTAATTAATAAGTGTTTTTCACATAATGAAAATGAGATTAGAGCTACTCACCAGGCAGAACTAGAACCAATGTTAAGTTACAAAATATCAACTTCAACATCGTTAGGAAAGACCAGCCAATGATTACCAAAATCCTATTTAAAATACGTAGCTGCCAATTTCCTGGCCTCTGATTTTTGTGCTTTCACCGTGAGGGGCTTACCATAAATCCTAGAAATGATATTTGATCTCCTTGGTGATGGTGGTGAGGTAGGAGTAGTTATTTCAGCCCCTCTTGGGCTATTAAAATGTCAACATTGGCACAATAAGTGTTTAAAATAGAATGCTATGGTTTAGGGAGGAATGTGGTCAGCTAGTGGCCCAGTGGAATTTGAGAGTTTCAAATGAAAATAATGGACTAGAATTTAGGGGAAAGGATGCCTAAGGGAGGATAAGGAAAGCAAGCCAGGCAGAGAGGGAAACATTTCCCCCCTTTTCATTTTGTTGGCTGTATGCCACGCTTTAGAAGGCTCCCCGGCTGACTCTGACCTAATCTCACATCAAATATCAATGCTGTGTGCTGTGCGCACAGGTCAGGCATGGCTTTCTCCATTTTAGCATTTCTGGATCAGTGCAATAATCCTTGGAGGGTCAAGAGGCACTGAGAAAGAAATGAGAATGAGGATGAATACAGCATACACTTATTGGTGTTAAAGCTCAGTGTCCACAGTAGCTGAATGGGCCCAGATGGGCCAGCCTAGCCCAGCTGAAAAGTGTATAATCAAATAACTGCACACAGGCATATGCATATACACTGTTTCGCTAAGTGTTAGGAATGGCCACTCTCACCTTAACCCAATCATTCTAACTAGACTCAGTGTATTAATTGACTCTACCTTGCTCTTTCTAGCTGGAAAGTCCTGGTGTAAATGTCAAATTTCTCATTATAACTTCTGATTTCTGCCTGTGCTCCTTCAAGAGAACCTGAGTATTTAGTCATCTGTTGCCAACAGTATATATTCCAAATACTCAGGCCCATCCTAATCTGGCTCCAGCCTAACTTTCTAGCCTGATAACTACTTCTGCTCTTCATGACTCTTTACTCAAATCATCCCGTCTCCAAAACACGCCCTGTGATGTTCTAGTTCTGGACCTTTCCTTGTGCTCTTAGCTCTTTCTTCTCCACATTGTCCTCAACTTTCAAGTACAAGCTCAGTTATTTACTCTCACAGAATGATCTCGTCACAGCTCAGGACACAAACAAACTCCATGCTCTACACCACACAGACACAGCCGTGCCTCATCTGTATTAGCCCACTGGACTCAGCATAGCTCAGGTTTACAGAAATAATTGCAACCCGGTGGTTGGACCGTGTGCAGTCCACAGACACATTTCCTTCGACACAGATTGGGCATACATGATGATTAATAAAAACTTTCTGAAATAGTTGCCAACATTTAAAAAGCAGAATTTTCCACATTAAAAAAAAAAAATCTAGATTTTCAGCTTCTTTTGAAATACCAGAAAATGCATCTCAGTTCACCTTCCTGCACAGCAAAAATCACCCAGCACTGAACAGAGCAGCAGCTGTTCTTCCATTTGAGGCTTGTGTCTCCTATTAGGTATAGCTCCCAGCACTTTCTTATTTCTTATACCCAACTTGCTTTACTCATTTAGACTTCCTAGCTGGATGCTATGGGGATTTGAGTTTGCAGGTACACAATGCACCCACATGTGCACATACACCCACGTCACACCAACAAACTGTTGAACCTCACTCTCCAATTCATACAGTTCCATAGAGCTATAGCTCCTCCCAGGAAGAGCCCCATGACAGCAGAGCAGAAACAAACTGAACACCGTAACTTGGCTCCAGCCTTCTCCCAACCAAATGTCATCTCTCTCCTCCCACACCAGGTAGGAATACAGGTTCTAGTCCTCTGTGGATTTTGCCTCAACTCTCTTTTTTCCAAGGTTACGAAACAAAAATATTTACTCCTCCTCTGCCATCAAATTTTTAAGGAAGCTTTTTATTTTAGAATGGTTTTAGACTCACAGAAGAGTTGCTAAGAGAGTACAGATTGTTCTCATATAACTATACCCCATACCCACTGTCCTCTATAATTTGTTAACCACCGTAAACCAATTCTAATACGTGAATATTAACTAACATCCATACTTTACTCAGATTTATTTAGTTGTTCAGAGTTTCCTAGCCAAATATCCTATT
Source organism: Nomascus leucogenys (assembly GCF_006542625.1). Classification (NCBI taxonomy): domain Eukaryota; kingdom Metazoa; phylum Chordata; class Mammalia; order Primates; family Hylobatidae; genus Nomascus; species Nomascus leucogenys. The sequence continues at coordinate 44,945,058 of NC_044385.1, read as the reverse complement.
TCTCTTCCTAAGATCCATCCAGGACACCAAATTACATTGAATCAGCATGTCTCCTTAGTCTCCTCTTGGCTGTAAGAGTTTCTAAGACGGGGTTGTGGAGCCAAGATGGCCGAATAGGAACAGCTCGGGTCTACAGCTCCCAGCCTGAGTGACACAGAAGACGGGTGATTTCTGCATTTCTGTTTGAGGTACCGGTTTCATCTCACTAGGGAGTGCCAAACAGCGGGTGCAGGACAGTCGGTGAAGCACACTGGGCACGAGCCAAAGCAGGGCGAGGCATTGCCTCACTTGCGGAGCGCAAGGGGTTAGGGAGTTCCCTTTCCTAGTCAAAGAAAGGGGTAACAGATGGCACCTGGAAAATCGGGTCAGTCCCACCCTAATACTGTGCTTTTCCAACGGGCCTGGAAAATGGCACAATAGGAGATTGTATCCCGCACCTGGCTCGGAGGGTCCTATGCCCACGGAGTCTCGCTGATTGCTAGCACAGCAGTCTGAGATCAAGCTGCAAGGCGGCAGTGAGGCTGGGGGAGGGGCGCCCGCCATTGCCCAGGCTTGCTTAGGTAAACAAAGCAGCCAGGAAGCTCGAACTGAGTGAAGCCCACCACAGCTCAAGGAGGCCTGCCTGCCTCTGTAGGCTCCACCTCTAGGGGTGGGGCACAGACAAACAAAAATTCAGCAGGAACATCTGCAGACTTCAATGTCCCTGTCTGACTGACAGCTTTGAAGAGAGTTGTGGTTCTCCCAGCACGCAGCTGGAGATTTGAGAACAGACAGACTGCTTCCTAAAGTGGGTCCCTCACCCCCGAGCAGCCTAACTGGGAGGCACCCCCCAGTAGGGACAGACTGACACCTCACTCAGCTGGGTACTCCTCTGAGACAAAACTTCCAGAGGAACTATCTGACAGCTGAATTTGTGGTCTCATGAAAATCCACTGTTCTGCAGCCACCGCTGCTGACACTCAGCCAAACAGGGTCTGGAGTGGACCTCTAGTAAACTCCAACAGACCTGCAGCTGAGGGTCCTGTCTGGTAGAAGGAAAACTAACAAACAGAAAGGACATCCACACCAAAAACCCATCTGTACATCACCATCATCAAAGACCAAAAGTAGATAAAACCACAAAGATGGGGAAAAAACAGAGCAGAAAAACTGGAAACTCTAAAAAGCAGAGCACCTCTCCTCCTCCAAAGGAACACAGTTCCTCACCAGCAACGGAACAAAGCTGGACAGAGGATGACTTTGACAAGCTGAGAGAAGAAGGCTTCAGACGATCAAACTACTCCAAGCTATGGGAGGAAATTCAAAACAATAGCAAAGAAGTTAAAAACTTTGAAAAAAAATTAGATGAATGGATAACCAGAATAACCAATGGAGAGAAGGGCTTAAAGGAGCTGATGGAGCTGAAAGCCAAGTATCGAGAATTATGCAAAGATTGCAGAAGCCTCGGTAGCAGATGCAATCAACTGGAAGAAAGGGTATCAGTGATGGAAGATGAAATGAATGAAATGAAGCGAGAAGGGAAGTTTCGAGAAAAAAGAATAAAAAGAAATGAACAAAGCCTCCAAGAAATTTGGGACTATGTGAAAAGACCAAACCTACGTCTGATTGGTATACCTGAAAATGACGGGGAGAATGGAACCAAGTTGGAAAACACTCTGCAAGATATTATCCAGGAGAACTTCCCCAATCTAGCAAGGCAGGCCAACATTCAGATTCAGGAAATACAGAGAACGCCACAAAGATACTCCTCAAGAAGAGCAACTCCAAGACACATAATTGTCAGATTCACCAAAGTTGAAATGAAGGAAAAAATGTTAAGGGCAGCCAGAGAGAAAGGTCGGGTTACCCACAAAGGGAAGCCCATCAGACTAACAGCTGATCTCTCGGCAGAAACTCTACAAGCCAGAAGAGAGTGGGGGGCCGATATTCAACATTCTTAAAGAAAAGAATTTTCAACCCAGAATTTCATATCCAGCCAAACTAAGCTTCATAAGTGAAGGAGAAATAAAATCTTTTACAGACAAGCAGACGCTGAGTGATTTTTTCACCACCAGGCCTGCCCAGAAAGAGCTCCTGAAGGAAGCACTAAACATGGAAAGGAACAACCGGTACCAGCCCCTGCAAAAACATGCCAAATTGTAAAGACCATCAAGGCTAGGAAGAAACTGCATCAACTAACGAGCAAAATAACCAACTAACATCATAATGACAGGATCAGATTCACACATAACAATATTAACATTAAATGTAAATGGGCTAAATGCTCCAATTAAAAGACACAGACTGGCAAACTGGATAAGGAGTCAGGACCCATCAGTGTGCTGTATTCAGGAAACCCATCTCACGTGCAGAGACACACATGGACTCAAAATAAAGGGATGGAGGAAGATCTATCAAGCAAATGGAAAACAAAAAAAGGCAGGGGTTGCAATCCTAGTCTTTGATAAAATAGACTTTAAACCAACAAAGATCAGAAGAGACAAAGAAGGCCATTACATAATGGTAAAGGGATCAATTCAACAAGAAGAGCTAACTATCCTAAATATATATGCACCCAACACAGGAGCACCCAGATTCATAAAGCAAGTCCTGAGTGACCTACAAAGGGACTTAAACTCCCACACAATAATAATGGGAGATTTTAACACTCCACTGTCAACATTAGACAGATCAACGAGACAGAAAGTTAACAAGGATACCCAGGAATTGAACTCAGCTCTGCACAAAGTGGACCTAATAGACATCTAAACTCTCCACCCCAAATCAACAGAATATACATTTTTTTCAGCACCACACCACACCTATTCCAAAATTGACCACATAGTTGGAAGTAAAGCTCTCCTCAGCAAATGTAGAAGAACAGAAATTATAACAAACTGTCTCTCAGACCACAGTGCAATCAAACTAGAACTCAGGATTAAGAAACTCACTCAAAACCGCTCAACTACATGGAAACTGAACAACCTGCTCCTGAATGACTACTGGGTACATAATGAAATGAAGGCAGAAATAAAGATGTTCTTTGAAACCAATGAGAACAAAGACACAACATACCAGAATCTCTGGGACACATTCAAAGCAGCATGTAAAGGGAAATTTATAGCACTAAATGCCCACAAGAGAAAGCAGGAAAGATCCAAAATTGACACCCTAACATCACAATTAAAAGAACTAGAAAAGCAAGAGCAAACACATTCAAAGGCTTGCAGAAGGCTAGAAATAACTAAAATCAGAGCAGAACTGAAGGAAATAGAGACACAAAAAACCCTTCAAAAAATTAATGAATCCAGGAGCTGCTTTTTGAAAAGATCAACAAAATTGATAGACCGCTAGCAAGACTAATAAAGAAGAAAAGAGAGAAGAATCAAATAGATGCAATAAAAAATGAAAAAGGGGATATCACCACCGATCCCACAGAAATACAATCTACCATCAGAGAATACTACAAACACCTCTATGCAAATAAACTAGAAAATCTAGAAGAAATGGATAAATTCCTCGACAAATACACTATCCCAAGACTAAATCAGGAAGAAGTTGAATCTCTGAATAGACCAATAACAGGTTCTGAAATTGTGGCAATAATCAATAGCTTACCAACCAAAAAGAGTCCAGGACCTGATGGATTCACAGCTGAATTCTACCAGAGGTACAAGGAGGAACTGGTACCATTCCTTCTGAAACTGTTCCAATCAATAGAAAAAGAGGGAATCCTCCCTAACACATTTTATGAAGCCAGCATCATCCTGATACCAAAGCCTGGCAGAGACATAACCAAAAAAGAGAATTTCAGACCAATATCCTTGATGAACATTGATGCAAAAATCCTCAATAAAATACTGGCAAACCGAATCCAGCAGCACATCAAAAAGCTTATCCACCATGATCAAGTGGGCTTCATCCCTGGGATGCAAGGCTGGTTCAACATACGCAAATCAATAAATGTAATCCAGCATATAAACAGAACCAAAGACAAAAACCACATGATTATCTCAATAGATGCAGAAAAGGCCTTTGACAAAATTCAACAACCCTTCATGCTAAAATCTCTCAATAAATTAGGTATTGATGGGACATATCTCAAAATAATAAGAGCTATCTATGACAAACCCACAGCCAATATCATACTGAATGGGCAAAAACTGGAAGCATTCCCTCTGAAAACTGGCACAAGACAGGGATGCCCTCTCTCACCACTCCTATTCAACATAGTGCTGGAAGTTCTGGCCAGAGCAATCAGGCAGGAGAAGGAAATAAAGGGTATTCAATTAGGAAAAGAGGAAGTCAAATTGTCCCTGTTTGCAGATGACATGATTGTATATCTAGAAAACCCCATTGTCTCAGCCCAAAATCTCCTTAAGCTGATAGGCAACATCAGCAAAGTCTCAGGATACAAAATCAATGTACAAAAATCACAAGCATTCTTGTACACCAATCACAGACAAACAGAGAGCCAAATCATGAGTGAACTCCCATTCACAATTGCTTCAAAGAGAATCAAATACCTAGGAATCCAATTTACAAGGGATGTGAAGGACCTCTTCAAGGAGAACTACAAACCACTGCTCAAGGAAATAAAAGAGGATACAAACAAATGGAAGAACATTCCACGCTCATGGGTTGGAAGAATCAATATCATGAAAATGGCCATACTGCCCAAGGTAATTTATAGATTCAATGCCATCCCCATCAAGCTACCAATAACTTTCTTCACAGAATTGGAAAAAACTACTTTAAAGTTCATATGGAACCAAAAAAGAGCCCGCATCGCCAAGTCAATCCTAAGCCAAAAGAACAAAGCTGGAGGCATCACACTACCTGACTTCAAACTATACTACAAGGCTACAGTAACCAAAACAGCATGGTACTGGTACCACAACAGAGACATAGATCAATGCAACAGAACAGAGACCTCAGAAATGATGCCGCATATCTACAACTATCTGATCTTTGACAAACCTGACAAAAACAAGAAATGGGGAAAGGATTCCCTATTTAATAAATGGTGCTGGGAAAACTGGCTAGCCATACGTAGAAAGCTGAAACTGGATCCCTTCCTTACACCTTATACAAAAATTAATTCAAGATGGATTAAAGACTTACATGTTAGACCTAAAACCATTAAAATCCTACAAGAAAACCTAGGCAATACCATTCAGGACATAGGCATGGGCAAGGACTTCATGTCTAAAACACCAAAAGCAATGGCAACAAAAGCCAAAATTGACAAATGGGATCTAATTAAACTAAAGAGCTTCTGCACAGCAAAAGAAACTACCATCAGAGTGAACAGGCAACCTACAGAATGGGAGAAAATATTTGCAACCTACTCATCTGACAAAGGGCTAATATCCAGAATCTACAATGAACTCAAACAAATTTACAAGAAAAAAACAAACAATCCCATCAAAAAGTGGGCGAAGGACATGAACAGACACTTCTCAAAGGAAGACATTTATGCAGCCAAAAAACACATGCAAAAATGCTCATCATCACTGGGCATCAGAGAAATGCAAATCAAAACCACAGTGAGATACCATCTCACACCAGTTAGAATGGCCATCATTAAAAAGTCAGGAAACAACAGGTGCTGGAGAGGATGTGGAGAAATAGGAACACTTTTACACTGTTGGTGGGACTGTAAACTAGTTCAACCATTGTGGAAGTCAGTGTGGTGATTCCTCAGGGATCTAGAACTAGAAATACCATTTGACCCAGCCATCCCATTACTGGGTATATAGCCAAAGGACTATAAATCATGCTGCTATAAAGACACACGCACATGTATGTTTATTGCGGCACTATTCACAATAGCAAAGAGTTGGAACCAACCCAAATGTCCAACAACGATAGGCTAGATTAAGAAAATGTGGCACATATACACCATGGAATACTATACAGCCATAAAAAATGATGAGTTCATGTCCTTTGTAGGGACATGGATGAAACTGGAAATCATCATTCTCAGTAAACTATCGCAAGGACAAAAAACCAAACACCCCATGTTCTCACTCATAGGTGGGAATTGAACAATGAGAACTCATGGACACAGGAAGGGGAACATCACACTCCGGGGACTGTTGTGGGGTGGGGGAATGGGGGAGGGACAGCATTAGGAGATATACCTAATGCTAAATGACGAGTTAATGGGTGCAGCAAAACAACATGGCACATGGATACATATGTAACAAACCTGCGCATTGTGCACATGTACCCTAAAACCTAAAGTATAATAATAAAAAATAAAAAATAAAAAAATAAAAAAGAAGATTTTCTAAGACGGGCAGTTGCTTCCAAGACGGCCGAATAGGAACAGCTCCAGTCTGCAGCTTCAGTGAGATCAATGCAGAAGACAGGTGATTTGTGCATTTCCAACTGAGGTACCTGGTTCATCTCATTGGGACTGGTTGGACAGTGGGTGCAGCCCACAGAGGGTGAGCTGAAGCAGGGCGGGGCATCGCCTCACCCAGGAAGCGCAAGGGGTCAGGGGATTTCCCTTTCCTAGCCAAGGGAAACCATGACAGTCTGTACCTGGAGAAACGGTACACTCCTGACCAAATACTGTGCTTTTCCCACAGTCTTAGCAACCAGTAGACCAAGAGATTCCCTCCTGTGCCTGATTCGGTGGGTCCCACACCCATGGAACCTTGCTCACTGCTAGTGCAGCAGTCTAACCTGTGACACTGCAGCCTGACTGGGGGAGGGGCATCTGCCATTGCTGAGGCTTGAGTAGCTCACAGTGTAAACAAAGAGGCCAAGAAGCACAAACTGGGTAGAGCCCACCGCAGCACAGCAAGGCCCACTGCCTCTATAGATTCCACCTCTGGGGGCAGGGCATAGTAGAACAAAAGGCAGCAGACAGCTTCTGCAGACTTAAACGTCCCTATCTGACAGCTCTGAAGTGAGCAGTGGTTCTCTCATCATGGTGTTCAAGCTCCAAGAACGGACAGACTGCCTCCTCAAGTGGGTCCCTGACCCCCGTGTAGCCTGACTGGGAAACACCTTCCAGTAGGGGCCAACAGACACCTCAAACAGGCAGGTGCCCCTCTGGGACGAAGCTTCCAGAGGAAGTATCAGGCAACAATATTTGCTGTTCTGCAGCCTCCACTGGTGATACCCAGGCAAACAGGATCTGGAGTGGACCTCCGGCAAACTCCAACAGACCTGCAGCTGAGGGGTCTGACTGTTAGAAGCAAAAAACAGAAAGGAATAGCATCAACATCAACAACATCAAAGACCAAAGGTAGATAAACCACAAAGATGGGGAGAAATGACAGCAGAAAAGCTCAAAATTGCAAAAAACAGAGTGCCTCTTCTCCTCCAAAGGAACACAACTCCTTGCCAGCAAGGGAACAAAACTGGATGGAGAATGAGTTTGACCAATTGACAGAAGTAGGCTTCAGAAGGTTGGTAATAACAAACTTCCCCGAGCTAAAGGAGCATGTTCTAACTCATCACAAGGAAGCTAAAAACCTTGAAAAAAGGTTAGATGAATGAACGGCTAACTAGAATAAACAGTGTAGAGAAGGCCTTAAATGACCTGATGGAGCTGAAAACCACAGCACAAGAACTTCGTGATGCATGCACAAGGTTCAACAGCCATCTCGATCAAGTGGAGGAAAGGATATCAGTGATTGAAGATCAAATTAATGAAATAAAGCAAGAAGACAAGATTAGAGAAAAAAGAGTAAAAAGAAATGAACAAAGCCTCCAAGAAATATGGGACTATGTGAAAAGACCAAATGTACGTCTGATTGGTGTACCAAAAGTGACGGGGAGAATGGAACCAAGTTGTTAAACACTCTTCAGGATATTATCTAGGAGAACTTCCCCAACCTAGCAAGGCAGGCCAATATTCAAATTCGGGAAATACAGGGAACACCACAAAGATACTCCTCAACAAGAGCAACCCCAAGACATATTAATTGTCAGATTCACCAAGGTTGAAATGAAGGAAAAAATGTTAAGGGCAGCCAGAGAGAAAAGTCAGGCTACCCACAAAGGGAAGCCCATCAGACTAACAGCAGATCTCTCAGCAGAAACCCTACAAGCCAGAAAAGAGTGGGGGCCAATATTCAGCATTCTTAAAGAAAAGAATTTTCAACCCAGAATCTCGTATCCAGCCAAACTAAGCTTCATAAGTGAAGGAGAAATAAAATCCTTTACAGACAAGCAAATGCTGAGAGATTGTGTCACGCCAGGCCTGCCTTACAAGAGCTCTTGAAGGAAGCACTAAACATGGAAAGGAACAACCAGTACCAGCCACTGCAAAAACATGCCAAATGGTAAAGACCAAGGACACTATGAAGAAACTGCATCAGTTAATGGGCAAAATAACCAGCTAACATCATAATGATAGGATCAAATTCAAACGTAACAATATTAACCTTAAATGTAAATGGGCTAAATGCCCCAATTAAAAGACACAGGCTGGCAAATTGGATAAAGAGTCAAGACCCATCAGTGTGGTATTCAGGAGACCTATCTCATGTGCAAAGGCACACATAGGCTCAAAATAAAGGCATGGAGGAAGATCTACCAAGCAAATGGAAAGCAATAAAAAGCAGGGGTTGCAATCCTAGTCTCTGATAAAACAGACTTTAAACCAACAAAGAACAAAAGAGGCAAAGAAGGCCACTATGTAATGGTAAAGGGATGAATTCAACAAGAAGAGCTAACTATCCTAAATATGTATGTAGCCAATACAGGAGCACCCAGATTCGTAAAGCAAGTCCTTAGAGACCTACAAACAGACTTAGACTTCCACACAATAATGATGGGAGACTTTAACATCCCACTGTCAATATTAGACAGATCAACGAGAAAGAAGGTTACCAAGGATAACCAGGACTTGAACTCAGCTCTGGACCAAGGGAACCTAATAGAAATCTACAGAATTCTCCACTCCAAATCAACAGAATATACATTCCTCCCAGCACTACATCACACTTATTCTAAAACTGACCACATAATTGGTAGTAAAACACTTCTCAGCAAATGCAAAAGAACAGAAATCACAACAAACTGTCTCTCAGACCACAGTGCAATCAAATTAGAACTCAGGATTAAGAAACTCACTCAAAACCACACAATTACATGGAAACTGAACAACTTGCTCCTGAATGACTACAGGGTAAATTACAAAATAAAGGCAGAAATAAAGATGTTCTTTGAAACCAATGAGAACAAAGACACAAAGTACCAGAATCTCTGGGACACTTTTAAAGCAGTGTGTAGAGGGAAATTTATAGCACTAAATGCCCACAAGAGAAAGCAGGAAAGATCTAAAATCAACACCCTATCATCACAATTAAAACAACTAGAGAAACAAGAGCAAACAAATTCAAAAACTAGCAGAAGGCAAGAAATAACTAAGATCAGAGCAGAACTGAAGGAGATAGAGACACAAAAAACCCTTCAAAAAATCAATGAATTCAGGAGTTGGATTTTTGAAAAGATCAACAAAATAGATCACTGGCAAGACTAATAAAGAAGAAAAGAGAGAAGAATCAAATTGACGCAATAAAAAACGATAAAGGGGATATCACCACCGATCCCACATAAATACAAACTACCATCAGAGAATATGATAAACACCCCTATGCAAATAAACTGGAAAATCTAGAAGAAATGGATTAATTCCTGGACACATACACCCTCCCAAGACTAAACCAGTGGAAGAAGTTGAATCTCTGAATAGACCAATAACAGGTTCTGAAATTGAGGCAATAATTAATAGCCTACCAACCATAAAAAGTCCAGGACCAGATGGATTCACAGCCAAATTCTACCAGAGGAGAAAAAAGGAGCTGGTACCATTCCTTCTGAAACTATTTCAATCAATAGAAAAAGAGATATCCTCCCTAACTCATTTCATGAGGCTAGCATTATCCTGATGGCAAAGCCTGGTAGAGACACAATAAAAAAAGAGAATTTTAGGCCAATATCCCTGATGAACTCAAGGCAAAAATCCTCAATAAAATACTGGCAAACTGCATCCAGCAGCACATCAAAAAGCTTATACACCACGATCAAGTTGGCTTCATCCCTGGGATGCAAGGCTGGTTCAACATACGCAAATCAATAAACATAATCCATCACATAAACAGAACCAAAGACAAAATCCATATGATTATCTCAATAGATGCAGAAAAGGCCTTCGACAAAATTCAACTGCCCTTCATGCTAAAAGCTCGCAATAAACTAGGTATTGATGGAACATATCTAAAAATAACAAGAGCTATTTATGACAAACCCACAGCCAATATCATACTGAGTGGCCAAAAACTAGAAGCATTCCCTCTGAAAACCAGCACAAGACAAGGATGCCCTCTCTCACCACTCCTATTCAACATAGTGTTGGAAGTTCTGGCTAGGGCAATCAAGCAAGAGAAAGAAATAAAAGATATTGAATTAGGGAAAGAGGAAGTCAAATTGTCTCTGTTTGCAGATGACATGATTGTATATTTAGAAAACCCCATCGTCTCAGCCCAAAATCTCCTTAAGCTGATAAGCAACTTCAACAAAGTCTCAGGATACAAAATCAACGTGCAAAAAAATCACAAGCATTCCTATACACCAATAATAGACAAAGAGAGACAGAACCAAATCATGAGTGAACTCCCATTCACAATTAATACAAAGAGAATAAAATACCTAGGAATCCAACTTACAAGGGATATGAAGGACCTCTTCAAGGAGAACTACAAATCACTGCTCAATGAAATAAAAGAGGACACAAACAAATGGAAGAACATTCCATGCTCATGGATAGGAAGAATCAATATCATGAAAATGGCTGTACTGCCCAAGGTAATTTATGGATTCAGTGCTATCCCCATCAAGCTACCACTGACTTTCTTCACAAAATTGGAAAAAACTACTGTAAAGTTCATATGGAACCAAAAAAGAGCCCACATAGCCAAGACAATCCTAAGCAAAAAGAACAAAGCTGGAGGCATCATGCTACCTGACTTCAAACTATACTACAAGGCTACACTAACCAAAACAGCATGGTACTGGTACCAAACCAGATATATAGATCAATGGAACAGAACAGAGGCCTCAGAAATAATACCACGTGTCTACAACCATCTGATCTTTGACAAACCTGACACAAGAAATGGGGAAAGGATTCCCTATTTAATAAATGGTGCAGGGAAAACTGGCTAGCCATATGTAGAAAGCTGAAACTAGATCCCTTCCTTACACTGTATACAAAAATTAACTCAAGATGGATTAAAGACTTAAATGTAAGACTTAACACCATAAAAACCCTGGAAGAAAACCTAGGCAATACCATTCAGGACATAGGCATGGGCAAAGGCTTCATGACTAAAACACCAAAAGCAATGGCAACAAAAGCCAAAATTGACAAATGGGATCTAATTAAACTAAAGAGCTTCTGCACAGCAAAAGAAACTATCATCAGAGTGAACAGGCAACCTACAGAATGGGAGAAAATTTTTGCAATCTGCCCATCTGACAAAGGGCTAATATCCAGAATCTACAAAGAACTTAAACAAATTTACAAGAAAAAAACAAACAACCCCATCAAAAAGTGGGTGAAGGATATAAACAGACACTTCTCAAAAGAAAACATTTATGCAGCCAACAGACATATGAAAAAATGCTCATCATCACTGATCATCAGAGAAATGCAAATCAAAACCACAATGAGATACCATCTCATGCCAGTTAGAATGGTGATCATTAAAAAGTCAGGAAACAACAGATGCTGGAGAGGATGTGGAGAAATAGGAACACTTTTACACTGTTGGTGGGAGGGTAGATTAGTTCAACCATTGTGGAAGACAGTGTGGCGATTCCTCAAGGATCTAGAACTAGAAATACCATTTGACCCAGTGGTCCCATTACTGGGTATATACCCAAAGGATTATAAATCATGCTACTATAAAGACACATGCACACGTATGTTTATTGCAGCACTATTCACAATAGCAAAGACTTGGAACCAACCCAAATGTCTATCAATGATAGACCAGATTAAGAAAATTTAGCACATATACACATCATAGAATACTATGCAGCCATAAAAAGGATGAGTTCATGTCCTTTGCAGGGACACGGATGAAGCTGGAAACCATCATTTTAAGCAAACAATCATAAGGACAGAAAACCAAACACCGCATGTTCTCACTCATAGGTGGGAGTTGAGCAACAAGAACACATGGACACAGGCCAGGGAACATCACACATTGGGGCCTGTTAGGGGGTGGGGGGATGGGGGATGGATAGCATTAGGAGAAATGCCTAATGTAAATGACGAGTTGATGGGTGCAGCACACCAACATGGCACATGTATACCTACCTAACAAACCTGCACATTGTGCACATGTACCCTAGAACTTAATGTATAATGATAATTTTAAAAAAGAGTTTGTAAGACCTTAACAGATTTGGGGAGTATTGGCCAGGTATTTTATAGAAGGCCCTTCAACTGGGAGATGCCTGATGATTTTTTCACAATTAGGCTGAGGTTTGGGGTTTGCTGAGGAAGACTACAGAAATAATATGCCATTCTTATCACATCATATCAAAAACATATACCATTGATGCTGACCTTGATCCCCTGGCTGAGGTGGGGTTTGTCAGATTTCTCCACTATGAAGTTAGTTTTTCCTCTCTCCATAACTGTATTATTTTGAAGGAAGTCAGTATGCGCAACCCACACTTGAATGTGGAATTATGCTCTACCTCCTTGAGGACAGAGTATCTACATAAATTATTTGGGATTCTTCTGTATGGGAGATCCACCTATTCTCCACTATTTGTTTATTTATTCAATCATTTATTTGTATCAGTATGGACAGACTCATGGATATTTATTTGTACTTTATAATCCAATACTATTTTGTTGACTTTGTTGCTCAAATTTTTCTGTCTTCAGCCATTAGGAACTCTTTTCTCTGGCTACAGTTCCTTTTAACATATCCCCATTGTTGTGTGATTTTTTTGAGTTTTCTGAACACTTCCTTATGCCCTGGTACCTTAGGCCTATGCTTGTATTTCCTGCCCCAGTGCTAGAATTGACCACTTCTCCTAAGAGCCCTGGTTTATTTTACTGAAGAATGGTATTAGAAAACTGGATCTGCGGCCAGGTGTGGTGGCTCATGCCTGTAATCCCAGCACTTTGGGAGGCCGAGGGAGGCGGATATCTTGAGGCCCGGAGTTCGAGACCGGCCTGACCAACATGGTAAAACCCCATCTCTACTAAAAATACAAAATTATCCAGTCGTGGTGGCGGGCGCCTGTAATACCAGTTACTTGGGAGGCTGAGACAGGAGAATTGCTTGAACCCAGGAGACGGAGGTTGCAGTGAGTCAAGATCACACCATTGAACTCTGGCCTAGGCAACAGAGTTAGACTCCATCAAAAAAAAAAAGAAAAGAAAGAAAATGGGATCTAGGTGCTTGTTTTCCATTTTATATATTTTTATTTCTCTCAATACCCAATTTCTAATTTTACAAAGTATTTCAAAGGTTTTTTTTTTTTTTTCGAGACAGAGTGTCACTCTGTCGCCCAGACCAGGGTGCAGTGGCACAGTCTTGGCTCACTGCAACTTCAGTCTCCCGGGTGGAAGCGATTCTCCTGTAGTTGGGACTACAGGTGCATGCCACCAAGCCCAGCTAATTTTTGTCTTTTTAGTAGAGATGGGGTTTCACCATGTTGGCCAGGCTGGTTTCGAACGGCCTCCCAAACTGCCACGATTACAAGTGTGAGCCATCGCGCATGGCCCCTCTCAAAGGTCATCTTTTTGGTGAAGAGTTCCATGACTTTATCTAATAATTCTTTCTTTGAAAGATATTTAACACATTATTATTCTGAGTAGGGGGCGGGAGTACATGGATCTGTATCTATGCACACACAGTAGACAGCCAGATCCATAGAAAGAAAAAAATGGGTAAAGAGGTAACAAAAGCTCAATTATTTTAGAAACTCCACTGTAACATGTACCTCGGATACACTCTTTCCAGCACTCAGGGAGGTGGTGGTACAGAGCAATGACAATCAGAACACTGGGATCAGGAGGACCTGAGGTGACTCCTGACTCTGGCACTTGTTAGCTGTGTCCTTTGGGAAAGTTACTTTCTCTCTCTGAGCTTCAGTCCTCAGCTATAAAATGGAGATCATTCATTCATTCAACAACTATATAGTATTTTTTATGAGCACTTACTACATGCCAGGTACTCTTCTTATTGCTGACATGTAATATAGATTATGGTCTGGCTCTTACTTGGCTTATTATTATGTGGATAAAAACACAGTTAAAAAAAAGGATAATTTAGTGATAAGTACCATGAAGAAAACTAAACAGCAAAACAACAGAAGTTATTATAGGCACATGGGCTCACTTTAGATTATGTGGTAAGGGAAATTCAAATGGTCACATTTAACAAAGACCCAAATATTAATAGAGAGCTAGTTATATAAAGATATAGGGGAAACTTGTTCCAAGCATGGGGTATAGCAAGGGCAAAGGTTCTGAGGTAAGATGAGCTTGGAGTGTGCAAATAACAGAGAATGGCTAAAATGGTGGAAAGTAGGCAGGGTAGCCCTCCAATAATATTGAAGAAATAGGTAGAGAGTAAATCATTATAGGTGCTGGCAAAGAATTGCAATATATCCTATGTGTAATGGGCAGTTCTGCCAGTTATTAATTTATTACATTTGAGTTACAAATTCACGCTTCTTTGTCCTGGGTTGGGATGGCAGAGCTGGATCCTGTGAACTTTTCCCTTTGTTAGTCGGACAATGAATGGTAAGCTTTGTCAGTACAGGGCATTAGAAAGACGCTGAAGGAAGAAGGAGCTCCACTTCCTGATTTGAGTGCTTTTTTGGTTTGTTCTTGCCGCACATAGCTGCCAGTGGCATGTGAGATAGGTAGAAGGTGCCTCCCCAGTGAGTTTTGCTGGCACTCCAAAGGGTGGCTTTCTAGTGAGTTTGGCCAGCATACCACAGGGCAGCTTCCAAGTGAGTTTCAGGAATGTCCTCACAGGTGGCTTCCCAGCCAGTCTTTCCAGCACCCTGAAGGGCAACTCTCAGAGGTCATTTCCCCAGAGATTTCAGTAGCACCCCAGCTGACTTCTCGGTAAGTACCACTAGCAACAACATGGGTGATTCTCTGCCTGCCAACATCTTAGCCAACTTCATCATCCAGGGGTGCTGAGTCACATACTGTGGACAACGACCTGTTGTCCTGAGAGAAACTGAACAACAAAAAAATCTCTCTACACTTTGGGAGACAGACAGGAATACATGCAGAGCTCTTAGCCAGATAAGCATAAAATCTCACGCTAAAGGTGTATTTACATCAGTTCCTTTCACCTACAGATTATGTCTGTCTGACAGAAACGAAGAGTGCCTTTGATGGACTCAGCAGTAGACTGGATATGGCTGAGATAAGAATTGTTGAGTTTGCAAATATGTTAATAGAAACTTCCTAAATTGCAAAGCAAAGAGAATAAAGACTGAAAAGAAATGGTGCAAATATCCAAGAACTGTGGAACACTTACAGAAAGATAATAAAGGTATAATGGGACTAACAAAAGGAGAAGAAAAAAAGGAACAGAAAAAATATGTAAAGAAACATTGGCTGAGAATTTTCCAAAATTAATAACAGACACCAAACCAAAGATTCAGGAAGCTCACACAACGCCAAGCAGGAAAAATACCAAGAAATATCTACACCCGGGAATATCATACATAAACTGCAGAAAATCAAAGCTTCCTTTGATTTTTTAGCTTAAGCTTCCTCAAGCTATAGGAGGGCAAAAAAACAAAAACAAAACAAAAACCCCTTACCTACTGGAGGAACAAGGATAAGAATTACATAGGAATTCTCTTCAAAAACGACTCAAACAAGAAGAAGGTGGAGTAAAATAAAGTGTTGAAAGAAATAAATCACCAATTTAGAATTCCGTATCCAGCAAAATTTTCATTCAAAAGGGAAACATGAAGATTTTCTCGAATGAAAATTGAGGGACTTTGTTGTCAGTACATACGCCTTGAAAGAAATGTCAAGAGTTCTTCAGAAAGAGGGAAAATAATCTAGGCCTGAAACTCAGATCCAAATAAAGATGGGAGGAATATTTGAGAAGGAATAAATGAAGGTACCACTATGGTGACTCTAGGAGGTGAAAGAGCTAAAGGAGCCTCCTGTATCTCACATAAAAAGACTTTCCCTCCACTATTACCATAATTTGTCCCTCAGTATGAATTAAGCTCAAAAATGTTTCCATATAAATTTGAGGTTTGTGGATTTCCTGCAGTAGTCAAAGCTGTTCTCAGCACTGTGGTTGCTCCAGTATCTCATTGTTGGCACATTTCAAATTGCTTGCCATACAAGTTTTATAGGCCTCAACTCTATAGATATTCATGTATCATAGGCTAACTCAAGTGTACTTAAGATGCATAGAAGGGAAAGGAAGCTACTGGCCTTTGAGAACTCAAAACTCATGCAGGTGAACCACTCAGATTGGGTACAAATAAACTATCAACTTCAGCTTTGAAATTACAGGAGTAGTTTGCTTCACCTATGGATTTGGATTCTGTTGTAGCCTGTCTCGAAATTTAAAAAGAAAAGAAACATGAGAACTCTGTAAACACTGTAAGTGGATGCTGAGAACAAAGGTGGACACATGGAGCTAAAGAGTGGAATTATAGACAATGAAGACTCAGAAAGGGGAAAGAGGTGAGAGGGCAGGTGAGGAGAAATTACTTAACAGGTACAATGTATGTTATTCTGGTGATAAATACCCTAAAAGCCCTGACTTGACCAGTATGCATGTAACAAAATTGCACCTGTACCCCATACATTTATATAAACAATTTTTTTGAACCATGTAATAGACATGAAGAATGGCTTTGATGGCTTATTAGTAGACTGAACGTGGCTGAGGAAAGAATTTCTGAGACTGGGGATCTATCAGTAGAAACCTCCAAAACTGAAAAGCAAAGAGAACAAAGACTGGAAAAAGCAGGACAGCATATTCAAGAACTGTGAAACAACTACAAAATATAAACATATGCATAATATGAATACAGAAGGAGAAGAAAGTGAAGGAAAAATTAAAAACTTCTATTTTTCTTCTTAACTGATCTAAGACGTAACAGTTTTCAAAATAGTAATAGCAATAACGTATTAGTTTATATATGCTTATGTATATACCTTATGTGTATCTATATGCTTATGTATGCTTATATATAAGTAAAATGAATAGCAGCATTGATACAAGGGATAGGAGGAAAGAATTGGGTTATTTTGTTATTAAAAACACTACCCATGAAGCAGTATAGTGTTATTTGAAGGATTGGATTCTTGTAAATGTATACTGCATATTTTAGGGCAAACACTAAAAAATGTTTAAATACTCAGATACAATAGATATGGAAAAAAGTATAACAGAGGAAATGGAACCATGTAAAGTATTTACTTAAAAATACAAAAGACAGAAAAAGAGTGGAAGACAAAAACAGGGTCAACGAACAAGGGCAACAAATAAAAATCTAACAAATAGAGTAGATATTAATCCCACTATATCAATAATCACTTTGCATGTCAATGGTCTAATGCACCAATCAAAGACAGAGACTGTTGGAGTGGATGAAGAAACCAGACCCAAGTATATGTTGTCTACAATTAACCAGCTTTAAAAATAGACAGTATAGATTAAAAACAAGTGGATAAAGATATATCATACTAACACTAACCAAAAGAAAACAAGAGTAGCTATATTAATTTCAGTAAGAGCAGACTTCAAAGCAAAAATAGTTGTCAGGGACAAAGAGGGGTATTACATAGCAATAAAGAGGTCTGTTCTCTAAGAAGATATACAGTCCTTAATATGTATGTGCCTAACCACATACATTAAAATGAGAGGCAAAAACATCAGAACTGCAAAGAGAAATAGATGAATCCATGATTGTAGTTGGAGACCTGAATACTCCTCTGTCAGAAATGGACAGATCCAGCAGGCCTAAAACCAGTAAGGACATAGCTGAACTCAACAACACCATCAATTAATTGGACATAATTAATATCTATAGACTACTTCATCCAACTTTTGCAGAAAACATTTTCTTCTCCAGTTCACATGGAACATTTACCAAGATAGACCACATTCTGGGCCATAAAACACACCTTAGCAAATTTAAAACAACATCTGCTCTCAAACCACAATAGAATTAAACTAAAAATTTAATAACAGAAAGACAACTGGACAATTCCAAAATACATGGAGATTAAACAACACACTCATGGGTCAAAAAAGAAATCTCAGAGAAATTTAAAATTATTTTTAACTAAATGAAAATAAAAGCACGACTTTTCAAAATTTGTGGGATACAGTAAAAACAGTGCTTAGATGAACATTTATGCCATTAAATGTATATATTAGAAAGAAAGAAAGATATGAAATCAATAATTTGGCTTTCACCTTAAAAAACTAGAAAAAAGAGGAACAAATGAATTCTAAAGTAAGAAGAAATAATAAAAATGAAAGCAGAGATGAATGAAATTGAAAACAGAAAATCAATAGAAAAAAATCAATGAAACTAAAAGCTATTAAAAAAAAAAAAAAAAAGATAAATAGGCCCTGGACATGGAGATTGCCACCTACAGGAAGCTGCTGGTGGGGAGCTAGGCTCCAGCTCCTTCAGCTGCAGCAGCTCCACCAGGGCTATGGTTGTGAAGAAAATAAAGACCTGTGATGGTGAGAGGTGACAGCATGCTGGGAGTCCTCACAGCCTTCGCTCGCTCTCCGTGTCTCCTCTGCCTGGGCTCCCACTTTGGCGGCACTTGAGGAGCCCTTCAGCCCACTGCGGCACTGTGGGAGCCCCTTTCTCGGCTGGCCAAGGCCAGAGCCGGCTCCCTCAGCTTGCAGGGAGGTGTGGAGGCAGAGGCGCCAGCGGGAACCGGGGCTGCGCACGGCGCTTGCGGGCCAGCTGGAGTTCCGGGTGGGCGTGGGCTTGGCGGGCCCTGCACTTGGAGCAGCCGGTCGGCCCTGCCGGCCGCAGGCAATGAGGGGCTTAGCACCTGGGCCAGCGGCTGCGGAGGGTGTACTGGGTCCCCCAGCAGTGCCAGCCCACCGGCGCTGCGCTCGATTTCTCACCGGGCCTTAGCTGCCTTCCCGCGGGGCAGGGCTCGGGACCTGCAGCCCGCCATGCCTGAGCCTCCCACACCCTTCACGGGCTCCTGTGCGCCCGAGCCTCCCCGACGAGCACCACCCCCTGCTCCACGGCGCCTAGTCCCATCTACCACCCAAGGGCTGAGGAGTGGGAGGGCGCAGCGCGTGACTGGCAGGCAGCTCCACCTGTAGCCCCGGTGCAGGATCCACTGGGCGAAGCCAGCTGGGCTCCTGAGTCTGGTGGAGATGTGGAGAACCTTTATGTCTAGCTCAGGGATTGTAAATACACCAATGGGCACTCTGTATCTAGCTCAAGTTTGTAAACACACCAATCAGCACCCTGTGTCTAGCTCAGGGTTTGTGAATGCACCAATTGACACTCTGTATCTAGCTACTCTGGTGGGGCCTTGGAGAACCTTTGTGTCCATACTCTATATTTAACTAATCTGGTGGGGACGTGGAAACCTTTGTGTCTAGCTCAGGGATTGTAAATGCACCAATCAGCACCCTGTCAAAACAGACCACTGGGCTCTACCAATCAGCAGGACGTGGGTGGGGCCAAATAAGAGAATAAAAGCAGGCGCCCGAGCCAGCAGCGGCAACCCGCTCAGGTCCCCTTCCACGCTGTGGAAGCTTTGTTCTTTCGCTCTTTGCAATAACTCTTGCTACTGCTCACTCTTTGGGTCCACACTGCTTTTATGAGCTGTAACACTCACTGTGAGGGTCTGCAGCTTCACTCCTGAGACAGCGCGACCATGAACCCACCAGAAGGAAGAAACTCCCAACATATCCGAACATCAGAAGGAACAAACTCTGGACACGGTGCCTTTAAGAACTGTAACACTCACCGTGAGGGTCCGCGGCTTCGTTCTTGAAGTCACTGAGACCAAGAACCCACCAATTCCGGAGGCAATGGGAGGCTGGTGTTCGAGGCCTCTGATGTCCCACCCAAGTGAACAGCCATGGCAACCCCTCCCAGCCTACCCTTCTTGCGGCTGCCCCAGAGCCCAAGAGGGAGACAGCTGTGCAGGGGAGCACAGGGAACGGGAGACCCACCTGAGGCTTAGCCCTTGCCCTCAGCCCATCCCCGGGAGGAGTTCACTGCCTGAGGCACCCTCCGGCTACAAAACAATTCAAGTGCTCTTTTTTTCCAAAATAAAACCTCAGCAAAAAAAAAAAAAGAAAAGAAATAAAACCACTAACCCTCTAGCTAGGATAACCAAGAAAAACAAAAAGATGACACAAATTACTAATATCAGAAATGAGGCCAGGTGCAGTGGCTCACACCTTTGGGAGGCCAAAGCAGGTGGATCACTTGAGGTTAGGAGTTCGAGACCAGCCTGACCAATATAGTGAAACCCTATCGCTACTAAAAATACAAAAATTAGCTGGGCTTGGTGGTGGGCACTTGTAATCCTAGCTACTGGGGAGGTTGAGGCAAGACAATCGTTTGAACCTGGGAGGTGGAGGTTGCAGTGAGCCAAGATAGCACCACTGCACTCCAGCCTGGGCGACAGAGCTAGACTCCATCTCAAAAACAACAAAGCAAGAAGTGATAGAGGGAACATCATTACAGATCCCGTGGACACTAACAGGATAATAGTGGACAACTATGAACAACTCTATGACTACAAATTTAATTTGATAACCTAGATGAAATGGACCAATTTTTTGAAAGACATAATCTGCCAAAACTCACACAAGAATCAATAAATAATCTGAGTAGGCCAATATTTATTAAAGAAATTGAATTAATAAATAATAACCTTCCAAAACAGAAAGCACGAGGCCTAGATAGTTTCACTGGTAATATCTGCCAAACATTTAAGGAAGAAATTATACCAACTCTCTACAATCTCTTATAGAAGACAGAAGCAGAGGGAATACTTCCCCACTCATTCTATGAGGCCAGCATTACCTTATTACCAAAACCAGACAAAGACATTACATAAAAAGACTACAGATCCAATATCTTTCATGAACACGGATGCAAAATCCTCAACAAGATATTAGCAAATTGAATCTAACAATATATAAAAAGAATTATACACCATGAGCAAGTGGAATTCATCCCAGATATGCAAAGCTGGTTTAACATTCAAAAATCAATTAATGTAAAATTCACTACATCAACAGGCTAAAGGAAAAAAATCACATAATCATATTAATATACACAGAAAGAGCTTTTGACAAACTCCAACACACATTCATGATAAAAGCTGTCAGTAAACTGGGAATGGAGTGGATCTTCCTCAACTTGATAAAGAATGTCTACAAAAAACCTGCGCTAACATCATATTTAACGATAAGAAGCATGAAGCTTTCTCACCAAGATCAAGAGCAAGATAAGGATGTTCCCTCTCACCACTCCTTTTCAACATCATATTGGAAATCCTAGATAATACTGGGACAAGAAGATGAAATGAAAGGTACACGGACCCGGAAGGAATATATATTACTGTCTTTGTTCACAGAAGACATAATTGTTCATGTAGAAAATCCAAAAGAATAAACAACAGACTCCTGGAACTAATAAGCAACTAGAGCAAGATTAATATACAAAAGTCAATCACTTTCCTATGTATAAGCAATGAACAAGTGGAATTTGAAATTGAAAACACAATACAGCACTTTAGGAGGCTGAGGTGAATGAAATCACTTGGGGCCCAGGAGCTTGAGACCAGTCTGGGCAACATGGTAAAAACCCCTATCTGCAAAACAAAAATACAAAAAAATTAGCCAGGTATGGTGGTGCACACCTGCAGTCCCAGCTACTCAAGGGGCTGAGGTGGGAAGATCACCTGAGCCCAGGAGGCCAAAGTTACAAGTGAGCCAAGATTGCACCATTGCACTCCAGCCTGGGTGACAGGGTGAGACCCTGTATCAAAAAGAAAAAAAGAAAAAAAAAAATCACAATACCATTTATACCAGCACCTCCAAAACCAAACTACTTCGGTATAAATCCAACAAATTACATACAAGATCTATATGAGGAAAACTGTAGAACTCTAATGAAAGAAATCAAATAAAAACTAAATAAATGGAGAGACAGTCCCTGTTCATGAATAGGAAGACTCAGCAGATGGTGCTGGAATAATTGGATTTCAATATATAAGGAAGGAAGGAGAGGAGGGAGGGAGGGCCTTGACTGATCACTCATATCCTTTACAAAACATTAACTCAAATGGATTACAGACCTAAATCTAAAATTTTAAACTATAAAACTTTGAAGAAAACATAGGAGAAAATCATCATGACCTTAGGCAAAGATTTCTAAGAAGATGCCAAAAGTATGACCCAACCAAGAAAAAACAAAAGATGATAAATTTAATCCTAGCACTTTGGGAGGCTGAGGCAGGTGGATCACATGAGCCAGGAGTTTGAGACCAGCCTGGGCAACATGGCGAAATCCTGTCTCTACACACAATACAAAGATTAGCCAGGCATGGTGGTGGGCACCTGTAGTCCCAGCTACTCAGGAGACTGAGGTGGGAGGATCACCTGAGCCCTGAAGATTGAGGCTGCAGTGAGCCCTGATTGTGCCACTGCACTCCAGCCTGGGTGACAGAGTGAGACTCTGTCTCAAAAAAGATAAATTAGATTTCATCAAAACTTTAAACTTCTGCTCTTCCAAAGATGCTAAGGATGTGAAAAGACTCCCACATCATCTAGCAGTTAGGAAAAAGAAAAAAGAAAAAGAAAATTGAAAGACCAGCTATGGACTGGATAAATATTTGCAAATGAGATATACAATAAAGCCTTGAGTTTAGAATATATCAAGATCTTTCAAAACTCAGTATTAAGAAATCACACAGCTCAATAAAGAAATGGACCAATAATTTGTATAGACATTTTACTGAAGATATAAAGATTATAAATAAGTACATTAAAAGATTCTTAACATCATTAGTCAGAAGGGACCTCGCTGATAAAACAGGTTGCAGTAAAGAAGCTGGCCAAAACCCACCCAAACCCACATGGCAATGAAAGTGACCTCCGGTCGATATCATTGCTCACTATACACTAATTATGATGCATTAGCATGCTAAAAGACACTCCCACTAGCGCCACGACAGTTTACAGATGCCATGGCAATGTCATTACCCTATATGGTCTAAAAAAGGGTAGGAACTATTAGAATGACTAAAATTTAACACCTGACAATTCTATTTACTGATGAGGATGCAGAACTAGGACTCTCATACATTGCTGGTTGGAATGCAAAATTGTACAGCCACTTTGGAAAACAAAATCCCAGTTTAGTACAAAGTTAAAAAACAGACTTACCATTCAACTCAGATATCCAGCTCCTACATATTTACCCAAAGTGAAAAGACTCATTGGTATCTCAGATAAAAATACAGTCAGCACCTCAACTAATAATATCTCTGGTCATTATGCAATCTCATTTGACTTAGTGGTATCTCACAAAATAGGATGACAATATTTTTCTTAGTTGGAAAACAATTTTATCCTAAAAAAGATTTGAAATTAAGCATAGAAATATTGAAGAGAATCAACCCCATAATATTAATGGTTTCGTGTTAAATCTGCATATTTGATTACTTTGTCCTTAAAATGTTAAGAGAGTTTCACCTGTTCCTGTTAGCAGGTTAATTTACAGCATGTAATTGAGAATTGATTAAGTCTTCTATTTTAAGTTGAAATTTCTTAAGTTCACTTGCAGAAATGGCATATGTAGAAAAAAAACAAAACTCTAAGTTCAGTATGTGTTACAAGTTAGAGATTCTTACTTAAAATTGCTAATATATTGAAAGATTTGCCGTTTAAAAAAAAAAAAAAACTCTATTCAGTTAATGTAATCACCAAAAGCTCCACAGAAAAACAAGTATTGGCTGATCCTCGTAGTGAGTTTCGCGCAGATCCACTCATTACCTTCACGTTACAAAGACTTCAAGAAGGAAGATAAAATTACAGCCAGCACCCAGTGATGTCTTACACCATAGTGGATATGTGAACAAGATGTGTCATTTGGGGTTCGAAGGACAGAAGGAAGAATGATACTTACCAGCAACTTTGCCCCATGTGCAGTATATTAACCTCTCTAAGCAAGTGACATTCCTTTTACCAAAAAACAAACCAACAAACCTACCTTAATTCATAGTTGACCTTTATTTATTTATTATTGACTTTGTCCAAAAATACATTGAACACAGCCAGGAGCAGCATTTACAATCTGTGTAGCTTGGTAAAGGGCTTTTTGGCTTGTGCTGCCCATAAGAAGAATTAATTTAAACTCAGTTTTCAGCCACAGATAAGGTAAACTGTACCTTGGATGTACCCGAGATGGTCCCAATTTACACCTATTGTCCCAACATAAGGGATAACACCTACTTCTGCTCTCAAAAGTGTCCCAGTTAGGATGGCAATCCATAGCCTACACATCTAGCTTGCAGCCCATTTAGATTGGCATCTGTAGAGTACAAAGTCTCTGCCCTTGAAGTCAAAAAACTTGGGTCTGAGTAACAGTCAGGTTATTTGTCATCTAAGGCAAGCCCCTTAACCTTGGAGAGCCTCGAGATTTTCCAGTGATGCTGCTGCTTTTTCAGTGTTATATGGACCTAATTGACACAGTTTTGTAAACTCTTAATGACTATATGAGCACACATTATTACAGCAATAAAGTAAGAGGATGTTAGCAAAAGTAAAAATTGTAATAACATAAAGAATTCAAAATATTTAATAATTTTTAACTCAGTGCCACTTTTCTCATTTAAATAAAGTTATTCATCCCTTCCTCCTTTCCTCTCCGTTGTTTTCTTCCCTTCGATATTTTTTGAGTCCCTACTACATGCTGTAGGAGCAAAGGGATTTCCCTCCCCACCCCACCCCCTGCCTGCCTCCACCCTTCTGAAAGTTTGTTAATCTGAGTCTATAAAACAAACTGACCATAGCCAGATTCATGGGAGACAAACTATACATATTTATCACATGCACCTGTGCACAGGAGCCACACAAACTACGAGACTCGAAGAATCAAAGAAGGGCCAGATAGTTGAAGCTTCAATAGCATTTTGAGCTACAGAAAGAAATAGGGTCCTAAAGGCTCCTGCAGGGAGGTAGCAACACATTATGAGAGGGTGTGGGGAGGAAAGGCATGGTGAGCAAAGGCTGTCTTGGATGCAGATGAAGTCTCTCCGGGAGCAGCCCTCAGAAGGAAGAGATGCAGCAAAAGTTTTACTGTCCAAACTTTTAAAATATCAGGTCTTTAGTCTCCTTTTCTTGTGAGTTCCTTTTTCCTGATCCAGATAGGTGGACCTCAGAGAAAGCCTCTGTGTCTGTTCTTTACCTCACCAATGCAGATTTCCTCTACAGATGCAAATCTACCCCAAAAAGAACAGCTTTTCAGAACTATTCCTGTCTGCTACTTCTCTGAATAACCAACTGAAAATATGCCAAATAAGTATATTTTGAGGTGGCATATTTTGGTTTCCCACAGTGTCAGGCACTATTCTAGGTACTATATGAAGAAAGGATTCCAAAAGAAGACCGAGATGTGGCTCTTTCCAATACGAACTCATCCAATCATTTTTCCAGTATTCATTGAATGCTTAATACTTTATCCCTTAGTATTTAAATATAGTATATCTTTTTATATATTTAGAGCTTATATACCCTGCAATAAATTTTTGAAATTTTTCTCCAAGTATTGCACATCTTTGTAACATCAGATATAGGTGTGTATATGTAAAATTATATAAAATTATATATATATTATAATCATTTATGTAATTGTTCCTATTGAAAATTTGGAAAATTGCATTTTCAGAGACAGGGTCTTGCTGTGTTGCTCAGCTGGTCTTGAACTCCTGGGCTCAAGTGATCCTCCCACCTCAGCCTCCCAAAGTGCTGGGATTATTGGCTTGAGCCACTGTGCCCAGTGCCTTTTCTAATTAGTTAGTACTGGTGTTTAGGAAAGCAATTGATTTTTTTGATACTGATCTTTTATCTAGTAAGTTTTATAAGTGTAGGGCCGGGCGGCCGGGCGCGGTGGCTCACGCTTGTAATCCCAGCACTCTGGGAGGCCAAGGCGGGTGGATCACGAGGTCAGGAGATCGAGACCATCCTGGCTAACATGGTGAAACCCCATCTCTACTAAAAATACAAAAAAAAAAATTAGCTGGGCATGGTGGTGGGCACCTGTAGTCCCAGCTACTCAGGAGGCTGAGGCAGGAGAATAGCGTGAACCTGGGAGGTGGAGCTTGCGGTGAGCCAAGATTGCGCCACTGCACTCCAGCCTGGGCGACAGAGCGAGACTCCATCTCAAAAAAATAAAATAAAAATAAAAATAAGTGTAGGGCTGGGCGCGGTGGCTCACGCCTGTAATCCCAGCACTTTGGGAGGCCGAGGTGGGCGGATCAGCTGAGGTCAGGAGTTCGAGACCAGCCTCAACATGGAGAAACCCCGTCTCTACTAAAAATACAAAATTAGCCGGGCGTGGTGGTGCATGCCTGTAATCCCAGCTACTCGGGAAGCTGAGGTAGGAGAATTGCTTGAACCTGGGAGGCGGAGGTTGCGGTGAGCCGAGATCGCACCATTGCACTCCAGCCTGGGCAACAAGAGCGAAACTCCGTCTCCAAAAACAAAAAAAAAGTTTTATAAGTGTAATTTTTTTCTAATAGTGTATAGATTCTCCTGGATTTTCTAAGTAAATAAGAGTATACAATGCAAATAATAACGTTTATTCCTTTTCAGTCTTTCTGCCACTTACATCTCTAGCACAATGTTGAAAAGTGGTAAGAGTTGGCATATCAGCCACATTGCCAGAATCAGACTGTTGCTATTAATTTTTGCATGTCTATTCCTGCCTTATAATATGAGGTCCTCAAGATAGGGGCTGGTACCTCCCCCCTAGGTCAGTGATTCAGGATCCTCAGGCTCCTGAGTATGGTCTCTGTGTGCATCTCCCTTGTATAGTAACCCTCCATAATGTGTGCGGAACTGAGTCAAATGTCACGTCTGTGCCGATTGTCTAAGCTTCTGCAGGCACTGTTACTTGATCTTTGTATTCCCAGGTTGGTTTTGTTTTTGGAGGCAGGGAAGGCATTGCTTTATTTTTATGGAGGTATATCATATTTTATTGAGTGTATATATTGTAAGTATACAACCAAATAAACTTGCACAAACTTGAAACTGCTGTGTAACCATCGTTAGATCAAGAAACAAATATTCCAGCTGTTGATGAAGAGTCAGACTCTGTAAAATATTTAAAGAGGTTTATTCTGAGCCAAATATAAATGACCAAGGCCCAAGGTACAGTCTCAAGAGATCCTGAGAACATGTGCCCGAGGTCGTTGGGTTATAGCTTGGTTTTTATACATTTAGGGAGACAAAAGATATTAATCAATACATGTGGGATATATACTAGTTTAGTTGGAAAAGGCGGGACAAACTCAAATCAGCGGGGTGGAGTAGGGGAGGGGTGATAGGTCATAGGTGGATTCAAAGATTTTCTGATTGACAGTTGGTTGAAAGAATTACGTTATTGTCTAAAGACATGGAATCAGTAGAAAGTCTGGTCAAGATAAGGAGTTGTGAAACCAGGGATCTTATGTAGATGAAGCCTCATAAAGCACCAACCTTTTGGGAATCACCTTTTTATTTTATTTTATTTTTTTAAAAAGGGCTTAAGTCTCAACCCACATATAGCAGAGTCCTCCCAACAAATATTTCTGAGGCATTTGGGGTAACTTATTCTCCTACTCACCTCTTGGTCCATTTTACTCTGAATACTTTCTTTACCTTGTGTCTCACGCCTCTTTTCTGTCCTCTCTCACCCACATTAGCCCCACATGCAACCATTCTCCTTTTCTTCACTCTCCTACCCCTTTCAATATACCTGAACACCACAGTGAACAACAGTATGTATCACAGGCTTTGAGTGGGAATCTGGGGCAAGGGAGGGAGAAGCAATAGGAAAGGGGGAGAGGGTTTCACCACTGCTCTGCCAATATCCTTGTTCTCAAATATTCTTAGGCTGTCACCCCAAAGGGTCTCCCTGGAGCTATTTTAGCCTCAGGCTCCAGCCCTTCAGTGGCCAGGATTTCTGTCACCTTTTCCCTGGATTTCTTCTCCACTGGTGTTAGTGTATCACCCCTCCCCCACTTCCCCTTCATCATTCTGATGCAAATCCCAAATTCTCCTCACTTTATTATTTAAAACATTTCAAATCCCTTCCCTGTCCGTGGGCTGTAGCTCTTAACACTCAAATGACTTATCTAAGATTAAATAAACAAAAAAAGTTTTCTCCTCGGAATTGTGCTACCAGCCATTAAAATGATAACTTTCCCCCTGCTCCACTATATGAATTAAAGGAATACAGTCCAAAGGGTAGGACTTAGAAACCACTTTCCTTTTATTGATAGCTTAAACCTAAGGAAGTGTGAGTCCTGACAGCAAATATGCCTAAATGGCACCAAAGTCAGCTCCTAGGGTCACCACGAGTGGGAAGTAGCCCCACAGCACCTGTATGTTTCAGGACTCTCTCCCTTGTCCCCTACCACTCTCCCCACCCCTTCTGCTAAATCAGATGTTAACATCCTCATCTGCAGGCCCCAGGGACAGACACCCAAGTGGTTATTGCTAAGGATGTGGCACACCAAGCTCAATGCTATTAGGACATAGTTTCAGCTATTTGGGGTTTACACAGCATTCTTTGCCAACTTCATTGAAAACATGTTTTCATGAGAATTCATCTCATTCTACCTACTGCTGGCTAAATTTATCTCCACAGAGTTTAACAACATGGAATGATTAATTAGGGACCAAGCTATTTCCTGAGTGCTTTGCACATAACCGTGACTCTGTGACTCTGTGATTCACTCTCGTTGCTTCAGCCATCTGTCCCTGAACAAAATGCATTTATTTATGTTTTCTGTGATTTGTTGTTCTCCTCTTTCAAAGACATAAACATGATTGATTTGAAAAAGCAAAATGGTTTTTTCCTCTCTTTATAAAATAGTTTTAATTAAAACACAGCTAGAGCAACCCCAATAAAACATAGTCATGCCACTCCCGCTCACATCTCTGGTGGCATTTCATCTCTAAATGAATGCCGATGCCTTACGATGACCTGCTAGGCCCCATAGGATCCATCCGCCCCTACACACACATTATCTTATCTCCTTCCACTCTCCCTGAAGGCTTCATGCCAGCTCACAGGTATGCTCCAGCTCAGGGCCGCTGCACTTGCTTATCCCTCTTTTCGGACCATCTTGCCCATTGCCGCCTCCATAACTGCCTCCACTTCCTTCAAACGTCATCTTCTAGGTAAGCCTTTTTTGGGCACTGTATCTTAAACAGAAGCCACCGTCACCCGTTCACGCCCACATGCACCCTCACACATATTCTATATCCCTTTCTTCCTTCCTTTTTTTGCCTTAGCATTTCCACTAACATACCATCCATTTGACTTATTTGTGAAGTTTATTTTTTGCTTCCCTACCAAAAAAAAAAAAAAGTAAGCACCATGGGGGCTGGGGGTTTTGTCTATTTTATTTGCTGTTCTGTCTCCAGCACCTAGAATAATATCTGGCACATAATAGGTGCTCAACAAATATTTCTTGAAAGAATAAGTGAATATGAAAAAGAATTGAAAGAGTAGACCTAAAAATAGGTCCCATCGTGTTGATTCCTTCTCATTATTCATAGCTCTGTTCAGCCACCAATCATCTCTATCCACCCTATTTAAATAGCACTACTTCAAGTCATTCCCTATGCCTTTATCCTGATTTATTTCTTCATAGCATTCATTACTGTCAATTTTCTTTTCTTTTTTTTTTTTTGAGACAGAATCTCTCTTCCTCGCCCAGGCTGGAGTGCAGTGGTGCGATCTCGGCTCACTGCAACCTCTGCCTCTGGGTTCAAGTTAGTCTCCTACCTCAGCCTCCTGAGTAGCTGGGAGTTGGGATTACAGGTGCACACCACTGCGCCCAGCTTTTTTTTTTTTTTTTTTTTTTTGAGATGGAGTTTCACTCTTGTTGCCCAGGCTGGAGTGCAATGGCATGATCTCGGCTCACTGCAACCTCTGCTTTCAAGTGATTCCTGTGTTCAAGTGATTCTCCTGCCTCAGCCTCCTGAGTAGCTGGGATTACAGGCGTCTGCCACCACACCCAGCTAATTTTTTGTATTTTTAGTAGACACAGGGTTTCACCAGGTTGGCCAGGCTGGTCTTGAACTCCTGACCTCAGATGATCCACCTGCCTCAGCCTCCCAAAGTGCTGGGATTACAGGCATGAGCCATTGCACCCAGCCCAAATTTCACTACTGAATTATTTTTTACTTTAAAAATTATTTGTCTTGCCCATTTGAAGTTAAGCTCCATGAGGGCAAATAATTTGTCCTGTATCTCCTCATCTTAAAATGTTTTTATTTTTTCCTAATCATCAAAAATCATTTGACCATATGTTTTTGGGCCTATTTCTGAATTCTTGATTCTATTCCATTGATTGATATGGGTGTCCTTTCTCCAATATCGCATTGTCTAATGTAGAACAGGGAATATATTAATTTCTCCTAAAAATCTTACCGGGATTTTTACTGGGATTGCTTTCAATCTATAAATCACGTTGAAGAAAATTGATGTCTCAACAATACTGAGTCCAATCCATTGGAGGGATATACATCTGAAGATCCCATAAGCAATGGGAACTCATGTCCTATTGCCCAGCAGTACCCTGAAATGGTGACAAGAACTGAATGGGGAAGTAGCTTTATGATTTTAAGTCTCATCAGAGATGGTTTTGCACCAATATTTTAACCTGGTTAAAATATCTCTCAGTCCAAATAAAGAAATCCAAACCAGAATCAGTTTCACCTAGAAAATTAAACTCTTTTAATTGCTGATACTGCCCAGAAGTACCTGAGGTTTAGCAGTTCTCTAAAAGCTTTTGAGCACCTGAATAATCACTTGGGTTATCTAAAATACAACGGGGTTTGTAATCTGACTGATTTGGCTTAGAATAAAAGAGCTCATAAGAATGGACTGCTTTCAGCAGTTTCCAACCTGCATGAGGATAAATTCAGATAATGAAGAAACACAGAGTAGAAAAAAGAAAAAGAAAGAAAATTTTCCTGACATTGTCTTAATTAGTCCTCAAAGTTAACAGTAGCTACAGTTCAGCTACTGCCACTTCATGAATCTATACCTATCGTATTAGGGGCCACTTTATTTACTCTCTAGCTCAACTGTCTTTTTTTTTTTTGAGACAGTCTGGCTGTGTCGCCAGGTTGGAATGCAGTGGTGCAATCTTGGCTCACTGCAACCTCCGCCTACCAGGTTCAGTGCATCAAGCAATTCTCCTGCCTCAGCCTCCTGAGTAGCTGGGACTACAGGCATGAGCCACCACGCCCAGCTAATTGTTGTATTTTTAGTAGAGACGGGGTTTCACCATGTTGGCCAGGATGGTCTTGATCTCTTGACCTCGTGATCTGCCCACCTTGGCCTCCCAAAGTGCTGGGATTACAGGCGTGAGCCACCGTGCCCTGCTGGTCTCTTCTTTATCGTGGCCATAACCTGGCCAGTGTTCCAGCTAGCACATAACTTTATTTCCTCAATCAAGCTATTTTATTTATATTATTTATTTCTCAAGCAATAAATGCCAAAGCTTAGTTGGAATATTTTTTGAAAAAAAAAAAAAAAAAAGAAGGCTAGGAGCCGTGGCCTATACCAGTGATCCCAGCATTTTGGGAGGCTGAGGCAGGCAAGAAGATCGCTTGAGGCCAGGGTTGGAGAGCAGCCTGGTCAACGTAGGGAAACTTCATCTCTACAAAAAATAAATAACTTAGCCAGGTGCGGTGGCCCATGACTGTAGTCCCAGCTACTCAGGAGGTAGAAGTCGGAGGAACGCTTGCGCTCAGGTTAAGGTTGCAGTGAGCCATATCTTGCCACTGCACTTTAGCCTGGGCAACAGGAGACCCTGAAATCCACATGGCTCTTTTCTTTGCCTCTTTTGGGTGAGGCTTTCATGGCCACCCTATCTAAAACCACAGTGCCCCAAATACTACTTATCGTCCTTCCCCACTATATTTTTTCCAGTAGCGCCTACCATATCATATACTTTATTTACCTAGTTTTTTTTCTACTTACACTGAAATATAAACTTTTTTTGGAGACGGGGGTCTCCCTCTGTCGCCTAGGCTACAGTGCAGTGGCGCGATCTCGGCTCACTGCAACCTCCGCCTTCCAGGTTCAGGATTCTCCTGCCTCAGCCTTTTGTGACCTTTTATGGCCTTTTGTGACTGGCTCTTTTCACTTCACATAATGTGTTCAAGATTCATCCATGCTGTAGCAATGTTTCAGTACTTCATTCCTTTTTATGTCTGAAAAACATTCCATTGCATGGATATATCACATTATCCATTCATCAGTTAATGGACATTTGCATGTTTTCAGCAGAAGTACTAGCTACTTAGGAGGTTGAGGCAGGAGGATAGCTTGAGCCCAGGGAGCCTGGGCAACACACTGAGATGCCATCTCAAAAAAAAATATATATATATATATTTTTCCAGTGATTTTATTAAAGAGCTGAGCAACTATCAGTTCCACACCATGGAATCTTGAATAAATCAAGCCTAAGACTCACTGCCATTAATTTAATCAGGAATCCGATTAAAACGTGTGTTCAGAACTCATGTAACTCATTTCCATCAGTGGTTAAGTGGATTTTAGCAGAAGCACTGTCAAGGAACCACAAGTGGCAAGGCTGCAGCAGTGAGGGTTGGAAGCACTGGAGAACTCTGGGTTTGTCAGATGAACAAGAATACAGTTTTGAGGAGAAGGCTGTAAGAATCATGAAACTTTACAGAGTGTAGTGATATAATTTGTTTCTCAACCACAGAGGAAATGAAAGTGTTGAGGCAGAGGCATTTATGCTTTAAATTAATAAGTGCAATGATTATCCAGCTAAAGTTGAACTGATGGTTTTATTATTTAATTATTCTGAGGGGAAAAATGAATGCACACACTTAAGTTAATATCTATTCATTCGGAAATGTGTAAACAGTTGTAATTATGCAAATTTGATAAAGATATAATCAAAAGTCAAGAGAGATTGTACAGTCTCCAAGTGTGCTCTTCACCAAATGAGCAATCTTAGGATTAAGACCACTTTGCCTACGTGCCTCGTATTGACCACAAATAACTGTTTCAAAATGGTCATCTATTAATTTTCCTTGGGAACTGATTTTTCTTATGGCCATTTTATAGTTATGTTGGTATTACCAAATTTTCATTTCCATTTCTATTAAAAGTTTAACTTTACACTTAGCTTGGCAATGCAAAGAAATAACTAGCTTGATTTCTTTACAATCTGGCTGCCTAAATCCATTAGTAAAACATCAGATCTTTCCCAAATGTTTTGTGCATAAGGAGGACATAATATTCCTTAAAGACTACTTTCTATTAGTGCATTCTTTTCTGTAGTGTGCAAAAAGACTCCTCAAAATATGTAGAGCACTTTTCTTAAGGTGTCAGGTTTTTTTCTTTTCCAATCTTCCATGTCCACCATGGGGAGCGTCAGCCACAGAAATTAAGGCCTGGATTCCTTCCAGTCAGCACAACATTCCCGGACTGCTTCTCTTCAACTACAGCAAGTACAGGCTTCAAACTGGTCAGATTCACATTAAGATTATGCAGAGAAAAACAATGGGAAAATTAACTTGCTGATCTCCTTTCCAAATGTAACGTACCGCAAAGTAAAATATACACTTTTTCATTTAATAATGTACATAAAAGCCTTTGTTAAAATGTCAATAACAAGTTTTATTTACAAAGTAATCGTCCTATCACATCACATTTGGGGTTACATGTATCACATCACTGTTGTACGCTGGTAGCATGGCTATTTGAAAGATTATAATTTATGATCCCACTATTACTCAGTGGGATTTTTGCAATAAGGTACTTAATGAGACAAAATGGAAAAAGGAGAATTAAATTAAAATGCACGACTAATATTTATCTACTACAGACATAATATTTCTCAGTTGTGAACTAATTACCATGCTTGGAAAAATGCTAGCATGCTCATAAATATTTTGGTTCTGTTGGGATACAAAATCTGATTTCACAAACTTTGAAAAGGCCCATTTTGGCCGGGCACAGTGGCTCAGGCCTGTAATCCCAGCACTTTGGGAGGCCAAGGCGGGCGGATCATGAGGTCAGGAGATCGAGACCATCCTGGCTAACACGATGAAACCCATCTTTACTAAAAATACAAAAAAATTAGCCAGGCGTGGTGGCAGGAGCCTGTAGTCCCAGCTCCTTGGGAGGCTGAGGCAGGACAATGGCGTGAACCTGGGAGGCGGAGCTTGCAGTGAGCCGAGACCGCGCCACTGCACTCCAGCCTGGGCAACAGAGCGAGACCCTGTCTCGAAAAAAAAAAAGAAAAGAAAAGAAAAGAAAAGGCACATTTTGTGACACCACCTAAGCATTTCCCTGAGAACATAAAGAAGGTTATTAACATAATGAACCATTTCAGCCTTGAAAACAGTATTCACTGAGGAGATACCTCAGAGGTAAGGACTTCCTTAGGACAGTAAGAAAAATCTATGAGTTCTTAAGTGGAAGAAAAGAAACAACTACGAAAGCAGGACCAGCTCAGAACTCCTCCTGAGGACGAGATGAGGTATGACAGGATTGTCCCTGTCCCAAAATATTGCTATCCTTCTATAAGCTGCTGGAATGTTTCTTCTTGCCATTCTCCCCTTCTCTGTGAATGAGAATCAGTGGGTTATGAGGCATTCTCTAAAAATGCAGGTGCAGCAGTCGTGGGAATGGCAGTCGGCCCAATGCAGGTGTAAAAGGAATTTCAGATGTGGAGAAGAAAATCACAAGGCATTGTTTCTGTGATGAAGTGTGATCTGCTTTCTTCTCAGCACCACATGACATCAGCTGTACTTAGAGAACTGACTAATGGGAGGAGAAGGGTGGGTGACTCTGGAATATAAGAACCTCAGGAGGGAGGATGGAGCCCAGTGGGAAGGCTCGCAGTTGGGAGAGGTGAACAAAACTCCCAGGAGTGTACCTGGATCTCAAGGGCATTAGGAGGTGAAAATGAGTGGAAAAATTAAAAGGAGAAAGACCTTGTTCTTAGGAAAAGGGGTGGAAAGTTGCACTGTCCTTCCTCCAAACTGCTCACACTACCCTGTCTCAGAGACCCAAAACTCAGGCAGGCACCTTCAGTATCACAGGTTAGGTGTATCAGAGTTGAACCTGTTGAGGGAGGCTTGGCCTGGGAACTCAATCACCAATTCATGGTATTGTTTCTGTGGAAAAGTGTCTCAAAGTCTGCTTGTAAGCCACTTGTTTGAAACATGATAAAGAATCCCTTCATAAGATTATTTACCTGTGGGCAATTTTGGAAGTGCAATCTCAGTTTTAGACTATAGTCACTATGCTCTGAATCTCCAAATATATTGTACAATATTAAAAAAAAAAAAGAGCCTTTTATAAGGAAAAAAATGCCCAACATTTGTGTCACCATGACCAAACTTTTATATTATATATTCAGATATAGGAATATTTCCTATTAATATTTACTGTTTAAATGATATTTAGGCATTGCAGAATAGCTCTTTCTGACATAGAGCAAATCTAATAACCTATCACTTCAAATACTCTATATGCAAGTACTTTATATCAATCTAAAGATACAATCAAGAGGTAATGCTTTAAGGCTACATATGAAGGCTACCTTGGTTATTGAAAATGTGTATAAGCAACAAAAACACTTTTGCAAAATGTAGTAGAAACAAATCATTATTGCCATCTTAGAAAGAAAAGCTATTGCACACCAACTAGACATTTAAGATGGTATCCTAAAACTTATTGCTATTGTTCTGTTAGGACAGATAATTGCTCAAAACTGCCCATTTTAAAACATCAAGAAATTCTCTCATTTTTGTTATCTTTTCAGGCAAGGCAACATCACAATAAAAACTTTTAAAGTTAAAAGTGAAATTTATTATAATACAATAAATGCAAGTGTCATTATTAAAAATGCTGGTTAAAATTATAAAGTATCTAAATAATTTTTCTAATATAAATATTGGAAATAACAACTTTAACAATTCTATATGTACACAGGACACTGAAAACATAAAATCATGCACAAGGCCAAAAAATAATGTTGCACATTAACCCTTTAGTTATGACTTTCTATTTTCCAGTCCCAGCATCATACCCACTAATTACTCAGATCACAAGCCTTTTGAATGTATTTCAGTTTCATACTTAAACAATACTTAAAGACTATTGGTTGTATTCTGATCAAATGGTTCTCCTTCCCATATTTCCCTTTCTCAATAGATCTTAGACAAAAAGGTGAGCAGGGAAAACTGTGATTACAGGATCCAACATGACATGTATACCCAGTGATTTATTTAAGGGTGGCATAAAGTTACATAGAAAAGACCTACAGGACGGAAGACAGTAAGTACATCAACGTGTAGGGAAATTAAGCAGTTCACCCACTGCGTGCTTACATGGCTCCTCTATCTCTTCAGGAAGAAGCCAGAGCTGTAGAGAAGTCAGGACAAACCAGAACTGTTGAGGAGTAGGGGTGGAGGGCAGAGGGAAGGAGCTGGGGAGAAGTGCCAGATTATAAAGGAAACGTAAAAGAGTTACCTATCTATTCTCCCCCTCCTGCTAACGCAGGGGCTGGCTCCAGCCCAGCCTCCCTGCCCGCATCTCTGTGGACCTCCTCCCCCAGCATTGTCTTTCAGATGAAAAGATACACCTGTTCCCCACTGAGAAGTTTTTTTGGGGGGAGGGAGTACGTTTTGTTTTTTATTTTGATTATATGTTGACAAATTATTGTATATATTTATAGGGTACAATACAGTGTTATGATTTTTGAATATAAGGTGGAATGATTACACTAACATATTACCTCAAATATTTAACTTTTTTATGAGGACATTAGAAATCTACTCTTAGCAATATTGAAATACACATTCAATTATTCCTATATTTAGTATGCTGTGCAAGTGATCTTTAAAAAAAATCACACTTATTCCTCCTAACTGAGGCTTTGTACCCTTTGACTGTCTCCCAATTCTGAGAACACTTTCCATGAATTTGAGGAACAGCCTGAATATTATAGGCTTGAACATCTGAACTTGTCCTCAGCATGAAAGCAGGTGAGACTTTTTTTTTTTTTTTTAACAAAATAAGCAGGTAACACCCACAGAGGTTAAGTGGTTTAGCCACTGGAAAGATAAGGAAGTTGGGTGTGATGTTTACTTCTCTATGACGATGCTTCTCAAACTTTCATGTGCATACAACTCCTTTGGATCTCATCAAAATGCCCTGGGTCCAGAGTGGGGCTTCAGATTCTGCATTTCTAATAAGGCCCTAGGAAATGTTGAGGCTCTTGGTCTGTGGGCCACACTTTGAATAGCATGGACTACAACACAAAGAGGGATCCACCCCGGCCTTCCTGGGCCATGAGAGACCTGCTTCAGTGTTATCTGCCTCTCCAAGCACATCCCCAAGCAAAAGGTTTAGATGCACTGCATAAGGTGGCAGCTGTCTACAAGACTGGGTTAATATATTTTCTGAGAGCACCATGACTACATGAACAGCCAAACAAGTAACATAATTTGAGTAACATAATCTAAATTTGACAGGTCTATTTGCTGAGAATAAAACTCATCTTTTACTTATGAAGTCTTCCTTAAAGTGAACATGATATAAAGGTATTAAAAAACCCAGCATATTAAATTTCATAGTAAAATGCCACATGTGCACATGTATACAGACAGTATGAGTTCTAAGAAATTCAATGCACTGTAATCAGAATAAAGTGCTACCACTGCTCCCAGCTAAAATCATCTCCTCTTCCAAATATAAGGAAAAACCCTTGAATTGTAAGGAAAATGACTGCATTGCCTGCCAACACAAGGCCACAGGCTCCCCATTTGATCTGAAAGACAAGAAAAGAAGGATTAAATCCTTACTTCCTTCATATTGTACTCTTTGCAATCCCTATTATTTTCCGCATTAGAAACATCCAATGAAATATTACACAAAGCTGCTAAAAGGCTTAATAATGTTAACAGGAGACAACGAACTGTTCAGAAATGAGTCTAATTACTTCTGTGATGCTTGTTAATTAAGTCTAGTATCATCCTTAATATGTTCCCAATTAGACATATTTCTCTACTTGTTTTTAATTGACAATGATTGCCTTAAGTAAAACTCAAGTGGTAAGATTATAAATAGTGCAATTACAATATTGGGTACTGAAAGTTCTGCACACATCGACTTCTTTCATGGAAAATAAAAATTGTAGAGTTATGAATTTGTTTGTTTCTTTTCTAGGCAAGAAAAGACTTTAAATAATAGTCTTCATACAACTGAAAACTGCTTTCCAGCTTGGTAGATGGTTTGTAGATGGTTTTACAGAAGCACATTTGGGGATGAGAGTACCCTCTAGTGGGCATTTTTTGTTTTACTTTAACCAATAGAAACGTCAATGAAAGTTTCTTCACAAAACATGATGGCAGCATTGAAAGGAAAAAATACAAATATTTACTGCAGCGCTTAAGAAGGCTGGTGTAAAGCACAAGAAGAATAAAGTCATGACAATCTTGTTGTATTCAAAACCCTTCAATCTTTCCCCATGATCTAGACAAAGATCAAAGTGGCATGGGGTTCAAGACCATTGCTAATCAGGTTTCACAACCCTTCCAGCCTTAATCTCAACAACCTTCTTTTAGCTCTACCACACTGGACTCTTCCTTATTCCATATATTGCATTCTTACACTTGAATGTCATTCCATACAACAGCCATCCTACCTTAATACAAATGCTATTTATCGTTAGAGGCCCATATCAAATGCCAGCTGGAATTTCTCTCTTCTTGGTGCCCCTATGGCATTCTGATCATGCTTCAACCGTCTCACATAGTACACTTACAGTATACTTACGCAGCAAGCTAGTTTCTGTGTTCCTTAGGAGCAGAGACAGTACCTATTTCTTATTTCTGGTGTTTTACAAATAGTAGTTGTTCCAAAGATATTTATTGAATAAACAAGATGTGGGCTTATCTGATATTCAATGCCTCAAATAAGAGTTTCATAAAATTAAAATAGAATATAATTGGAGGGAATAAAATCAAATAGTAGGAAAGACAGTGAACATCAAATAATTGAATAAATTATACCTACAATGCATACTTTGAAGACAAAAAGAAAGCTTTTGTCTTGGAAGTGAAGATGTCAACTTATTCACTGCATTTTCTGGAAGCTACATAGTTGTCCCTCAACATATACCTATTATACTGAGTTGAGAGTTGAGTCCATGATCCCATTTGCAGAAGAATTTGAAATATCTTCATCTTGCAACTAGAAAAGTCCTGCTAGCATAGTATCTACGGATCACTGTAAGATTTAAGAGGCAGGAATTTAAGAACAATTCCAGAGAATAGCTTAAAGTAGAAAAAGCAAGAAATCATATCGTCTGGCTAAAAGTTGTAAGAGAAATAAAGAAAGCACTCTGAAAGCATGGCCGAGCTACTGATAGGCAGGTCTAAAGTAGAGGAACAGAGCAACTAAAAATACACGGCCTTGAGTATAAAGCCTAAGTAATGAACATGAAATGGAGGTCCCAGACACAGGCCTCTGAAGTAAACTCAGCAACAGTTGGGCAAAACAATAGAAAATAAAACTTACCACAGCCACACGAGCAAGAATAACAGGAAATCCAAAGGCAGAAACAACAATTCCAGTAGTGAAGAAATATGCCAGTTCCCGACAGGCACTACTGGTTGCATCTGAGTCATAGGTGACTCTTTTGGCAATGAAATGGGGGATGGGGGAGATGGCGTGGAAAATCAGGACGAATAAGGGCCAGTAAACGCTGTCAGTTGGACCCAGGCAAAATCCAAAAAGAAAAATAACAGTTACATTTTAAATGACAGACATACTACTATTTCAAAATCATTGCTATTTTAAATGTTTAGGTCAAAAAATTAATTGTGTATATTAGAACATAAGATGATTTCTACCAGGGATAGATAAGTAGTGACAATTTTAAAATTACTATGTAGGTAGCTTATATTGTGTTAAGAAATCACTATATAATACATACCCTAGAAACTTTACTGTTTTCTGTACCACTGAGCCACAATTTCTTTAGAGACAAAATTTTAACTTGGTCATTTCTGCCTTCCTTACAGAACATAGTAGAGTGTCTTGCAAAAGCTTAGCTCGGTAAAGATCTTTTGAGTGCACGCATGCTTGAAACCTTTTAAGAGCTTAGAATAAATCCCAAATTCCTTGCCCTAGACTACAAAGCCTTTATGGTCTGGTATTATCCACTTCTTCCACTCATTTTGTACTCTTTTCCCTTCATTTGCTTAATCTGTAGCCACACCAGCCTTCTTTCTGTTCCCTGAACACTCTGAGCTCATAGCTGTTATCCTGGGGCCTTTGCGCTACCTGTGCCCGCTGCTTGCAATGTCCTTCCCCATGATCTTCTCATTGGCTGACTCCTTCATACCATGTGATCTAAACTGACAGATTCCTTTCTAAAAGCGGAACTTTCCCTGGCCATCTATTCTAAAGTACCCCAGGTCACCCTCGAACATACTACCCTCTTTGAACTTTCTGCACAGCACTTCTTCCCATCTGATACATTAGTCTTGGTCAAAAGCCATTTATCTCCAGGGCCTAAAATGATGTACTCCATTTATACTTGTTAAATGAATAAAATAATAAATAAATTTTAAGTACGGAAGGCATGAAAATAAGTATGCTCACTAGTGAAAACCTTAGATGTACTCTAATCTTCATTATAAGAGGTCACAATTAACAATGTAATGTAAAAACAAAACAAAACTGTTTTCCTCCCAAATTTCAACATTTTGTAATTATAAAAAAAAATTGCCATCTGGTTTCCAACAGTATTTTCTCTATCAATACTTCAAAAATCATCTTTTTTTCTCCATCAGACATTTGTTATGCTTCATTTCTTAAGAAAAAAAAAGTCTCTGCTCACTTTTATATATACACTACAATAATTCATATCACCACAATACTGTGATCACACAGATACACCCAGACAGCACCTACACGCAGGTGTTAGGATGAAGCCACACTAATGAAAGCCTCCCATTCCAGCCACAGATCTAGGTAACCAAAAGGCAAGAAGGGAATGTGTCCTTCAAGAGGACTCAGGATGGAAACAGTGGATTTGGACCTCTGATTTTAAACTAGAGGGATGATAGTATGTTTCAGGAATCACCAAACAATATTGTGGGAAGTAGCCCTTAGACATTCTCTACTTCAAAGCCCTTCTTTGAACAGTGAGAAAGGAGACACAGAGAAAGGAAGGGGTTTGGAATAGAAATAGCTGTCACCTGACATATCCACAGCCAAGAACTCTTAATTTTTCCTGGAATACAGTGACAGTTTTGTGAAAAACAATCTGATTCTATGTTTCCATTCATAGTAAGCCACCAATATCCAACTAAGAGAAATATTAATGTACAAGAAACCTTGTTTATATATAAAATGTAAATATTAAATATATACAATTCAGGAAACGCGTAGACCGGGGTTGGCCAACTTTTCCTGTAAAGGGCCAAAGAGTAAATAATGAGGATCTGCCAGCCATAAAGACTATCTCAACTACTTAACTCTGCCAAAGATCATTGGCAGAGCAATGCAAAAGCAGCCAAAGATAATTCATAAACAAATGAGCATGGCTGTATTTCAATAAAATCTTTATTACAAAAACAGGTAGCAGGTTATATGTGGCAGTTTGCTGACTTCCAATATAGATGATAATCCTGGTTCACTATCAAGATACAGCTTTGGGAGGCCAAGGCGGGAGGATGACTTGAGGCCAGGAGTTCAAGACCAGCCTGAGCAACACAGAGAGACTCCGTCTCTACAAAAACTTTTTAAAAAAATCAGCTGGGTGTTGTGGCATCTCTAAAAAACAAAAAAATTAAAATAAAGATAGAAAACAAACTTATTTGTAGTAGCGGTAATGAGTCATTTTCTTACCTTACAAAGACACAGCGTATCACAGAGAATTCAAACTCCTAGATTGACAGTTGGTTGTGGAATAGTGGAAAAACGTTTGGCCAAGAGCGTCAGAACATGAGCTCCATTTCCATGTCTCC
Organism: Nomascus leucogenys; assembly: GCF_006542625.1. Classification (NCBI taxonomy): domain Eukaryota; kingdom Metazoa; phylum Chordata; class Mammalia; order Primates; family Hylobatidae; genus Nomascus; species Nomascus leucogenys. Next base: position 44,902,753 of record NC_044385.1, on the reverse strand, counting down.
CATTTTAATTTTTTTTCTACTTTTTTATTTAAGAGACGGAGTCTCGCTCTGTCGCCCAGGCTGGACTGCGTGGTGTGATCACAGCTCACTGCAGCCTCCAACCCCTGGGCCCAACCAACCTTCCCACCTCAGCCTCCCAACCCTGCTACAGGCATCATGCCTGGCTAATTTTATTTTAGTTTTTTGTAGAATGGGGTCTCACTTTGTTGCCCAGACTGGTCTCAAACTCCTGGCTTCAAGCAATCCTCCTACCGCTGTCTTCCAAAGTGCTGGGATTATAGGCATGAGCCACCACGCCCGGCCTCTGTCACTTATTGCTGTGCAATCTGGGTAAGTAACTACTCTGGGCTTTGGTTTCCCAGCAAGAAATGAGGATAATAATACCTTATTACCTTCCTAAAGCTAGAATAAAGTAATTGCTGTGAAGGCTCTACACAAACATAAGTGACTCCTTATATTTGGATGGATTTGAATTCATCACTGTCATAACAACTCACTTCAATTGGTCTCACTTAACCACATCATCATCTTCTTTGTTTTGGAGACAAAGTCTCATTCTGTCGCCAGGCTGGAGTGCAGTGGCACCATCTCGGCTCCCTACAACCTCCACCTCCTAGGTTCAAGCAATTCTCCTGCCTCAGCCTTCTAAGTAGCTGGGACTACAGGCGTGTGCCACCACGCCCAGCTAATTTTTTGTATTTTTAGTAGAGACGGGGTTTCACCATGTTGCCTAGGATGGTCTCGATCTCTTGACCTCGTGATCTGCCTGCCTCAGCCTCCCAAAGTGCTGGGATTTCAGGCATGAGCCACAGCGCCCGACCTAATCACATCGTCTTCTATCTGGTTGTTCAAGCCAATCACGTGCGAGACATCTAAGAACTCTCTCTCCTTGTTGAATCTTGACATCGACGAACAAAAACCTGTTGGTTGGTTTGGTTTCCTAACTCACTCTCCTTTTCTTTCCATTCGTACTGACCCAGCCCTCAATTTTGCTTGATTTATGACAGAAGTCCCTTACTATTCTCCCTGACTGCAGTCTCAGCACTTTCCTATCTAGTTTCACATTATGGCCAGAATGACATTATAACATAACACCCTCCTCCAAACCCATTCTCAAGATATTTTCCCAGCTCCTATTGTCTGATGTGTAAAATGGAACCTCCTCTACACGGCAGGCATATAGAGCCCTAAGTGCTGACTTTTACACTCTTGACTAACTCTTCTTTTGCCACTCCAACTACAATTTATGCTGTACCATAATGTACCATGTGTGGTTTCCTGAAAAGGCTATATACGCTTTCATGTTTCTGGGCCTTGGCATGCAGCTTTCCTGGTGCCTAAAGTGCTTTTTCCCTAGAGATCTGTATGACCTGCTTCCTGATTTTCTTGACATTTCTTCTCACTTTGTACTTCCTCTGAGAGGCCCTCCCTGACCACTGTCTTCCCAGCTTCTATGCTCTTCATCTTTTGTACCACTTCTACCTCTGACAGTATGCATACTTTTGTTGTTTACTGTCCGTCTCCCCCACCGAAACACAAACTCTGAGAGAGCAAGACCTTTGTTTTCTTATGTCTTAATCCCTAGTTCCCATAACAGTGGCTAGCACATGGGAAGCATTCAACCAACAATGGTTGAATAAAAAAATGTGTAGAATGTTCCCTCTGCCTGGAATGTCCTCCCCTGACTCATCACCCTGAGAAACTCTTATTTATCTACCAAGTCTTGGCTTAGATACAACCTCTGCCATGCAGCCTTCCCTGACTGTCCCACTGAAACTCAGGTGCACTTTATCTGAGCTCCAGCATACTTGGCTGGCATCTCCACTGCAGCTGCCATCCTACTGACTAGACTGTTTGTCTCTCACTCACAACTAGAACTTTACCTCTTTGAGGACAGGACTGTGTCTCTTCATTTGTGTGTCCCCAGCTAGTCCAGAGTAGGTGTTAAACAAATGCTTATGGAATGAATACATCAATTTTTAACAGAGCCCTCTGCAAAAGTATACCTGACCCACAAAGGGACTGTGTTCATAATCCGGGCTCCACTAACTCACTGGTTAGAACTTCGTGCTAAATGGACCAAACTCTCTAACACCCATACTAACAGTGACAAAGACACAGAAAGAGGAATAGTTCTTTTTGAAATGATAACTTACCCATAATCCTCTAAGGCACATCCCAGCATAAGAAAAGTCAGCCCAATAGCCCCACTGAAGGATAATGCCACAAGAGCTGTGAAAAATAAAGCCGAGAGTTAAAGTTCCCACAGTAGAGGTTGTCAGGCACTAGAGGGTTTGGGGAAACGGGGAGTGACTTCTAATAGGTCCAGAGTTTCTTTGGGGGGATGATTAAATTTTCTGGAATTAGATAGTAGTGATGGCTGCATAACCTTCTGAATATACTAAAAACCATGAAATCTTACACTTTAAAAATGTTAATTTTATGGTATGTGAATCATTTATCAATAAAACCATTTACTAAAATAAAAAAGAAAGAAAAAAAGGTCCCAAATGCAAGCAAATGTAGCAATTTACTCATTTTATTGAGGTTACATTTGACCCCTGTTACAGACTGCATTATGTGTGTCCCTTTCAAATTCGTATGTTGAAACCTTCCCGGCTCCATCCCTCTCACCATAAGATGCTATTAGGAGGTGGGCCTTTGGGAGATAATTAGGTTCAGATGAGGTCATGAGGGTGGGGTCTTCACGATGGGATGAGTGCCCTTATAAGAAAAGAGAAAGTAGAGCACATGCTCTCTCTGTCTTTCTCTCTCTCTGTTCTCCAATGTGAGAGCAGAAAGCAGGCCTGCAAACCAGGAAGCCGGCTCTCACCAGACACCAGATCTGACCGCACCACAATTTTGGACTTCTCAGTCTTCAGAACTGTGGAAACTAAATGTTTGTTGTTTAAGCCACTCAGTCTACAATATATTTCTTATAGTAGCCCAAACTGATTAAGACAATGACCCATGTCTGCCACCTTAAAATCATAAGGTATACAAAGGTCTCAAGTAATTCCAGTACCTAACCCCTATCCAATGTATGAATTCCCTCTATATTTGTCACCAGACAGCAGCCAGTCGGTCCACACAACTCCAGTGAAGGAAAACTCACTACCACCCAAGACAGGTCATTGAATTCCAACAGCTTCTAAATGTTGAAAGCCCTCCTTCTTTAAATTATATCCAGAACTGCCTCCCTGTAATATACACCTTTGATCATTTTGCCTCCCCAAACACAGTACTTCAAGTATTTGAAGATTGTTTTCATGTCTTTGTAGGAAACAATTCCCAACTAGTGTCCACTGAATAAAATATTTATTCCCTGTATCTATGGGACACTAGTCTCTGCGGGAGTAGGAACGTATTTGCCCTTGTGCTGCTGAGTGAGAAACAGAGTATCAAGGTTGTTAAAAAATCTTGAGCTCTGAGTCACAAATAGGAGTCAAATCTTTTTTTTTTTTTTTTTTTTTTTTTTATTATACTTTAGGGTTTTAGGGTACATGTGCACAATGTGCAGGTTTGTTACATATGTATCCATGTGCCATGTTGATTTCCTGCACCCATTAACTCGTCATTTAGCATTAGGTGTATCTCCTAATGCTGTCCCTCCCCCCTCCCCCCACCCCACAACAGTCCCCGGAGTGTGATGTTCCCCTTCCTGTGTCCATGAGTTCTCATTGTTCAATTCCCACCTATGAGAGAGAACATGCGGTGTTTGGTTTTTTGTCCTTGTGATAGTTTACTGAGAATGATGTTTTCCAGTTTCATCCATGTCCCTACAAAGGACACGAACTCATCATTTTTTATGGCTGCATAGTATTCCATGGTGTATATGTGCCACATTTTCTTAATCCAGTCTATCGTTGTTGGACATTTGGGTTGGTTCCAACTCTTTGCTATTGTGAATAGTGCCGCAATAAACATACTGCCACCATCTGGTCTTATGACCTTGGGTAGAGGCTAAACCTCTGAACCTGACTTCTCACCTATAAAATGGAAATAATGGTGCCATTTTATTGAGCTTATGGGAATTAAATGAGATAATCTATGTAAAGTGCTTGGCAAAAGGAGGTAGTCAAATAAATGCTGACTGACTCAGGTATCTACTCATTTTAGCAATGTTCTTTGATAAAGGTAGAAATCAAAAGCATAGGAGACTATCTTATCCAAATTTTCTTCTGAAAAAAGTCCATAATACTCATAATTAGTATTAAACTAATTAATTAAGCTAATGAACATTTTTGATTACTTCCTTTTACTTGAGAGAAGATTTAGAGAGACTCTTTAATAGGAAGGTGCCAAAGTGCTTTTTAAAAAACATCTGAAAGTATACAGATGTTAAGGGACAAAGTAACACTGTCAATTTTAACATATCTTTTTACATTTCCACTCTTTAATGGAAAATGCCCAGGTGTGGATGGAAAGCAAATACCACATACTTTTTCATTACAGATGATCTTTTCCTAGCGGGCTTTGCTCCTCTGCTCTGTGCCTGACCATGGGCAGTACCCCCTCCTCCATGAGGCCTGTCAAAGCTAGGAACTGCAGACCTCTTCCTTCTGTTTTGATACCAGTTTCTCAAGGTTCACAATCATCTTTCTGTTTGATTCTTTCTGGTCTTTTTTTTCCCTCTTTTTTCAGGAATCACATCCTCTGCATCTCTTAAAGTTGGAGTTGACCAAAAATCCAACCCCATCTCTCTTTTCACTCCACACACTCCTGCTGAAAACTTATGTTCAACCCAAAGCTCCTAGCACCACAAGGGCCCAGCCGCAACTGATGCTCCAGCCCAGAGTAGGTCCTAAAGAACTCGGCCTGTACTTCCACCTCTAGTCTGGACTTCTCTGCCTTGACCGCCAACAAGAACCTCAAATTCAACGTGTGTAACACGTGTAAAACCGAATCACTATCCCTACGCTTTAAAGGTCCTATCTTAGAGGACTGACACCATGATTGCATTCCACCTTCCAATGAATCAGTAAGTCAAGGTGACTCAATCTCCCAGACTTCTTAAACTCTCTGCTACAGCCCTGGTGCAGGCCCTTAACCTCTCATTCCTGCCTCTGTGACTCTTCTAATCCATCCTCTACACAGCAGACAGTGATCTTTCAACTATATATATCACTGCTGCTATCCCTTTGCAGTTGCTTCCACAGCCTACAAGTTGTTCTGGCATGGAGGCTCACCATGGCCTGACTCACTCCTAACTGCCTGTCCAGTTTCAACCCTCACCACTAACTTCTGGACTTACTAATGTAGCTTAAGTACCTGAAGAGAAGAAGGCATGTTTGTTTCATGAGCCCTGCCCCATGTCACGTGCTGTCCTCCCCACTTGGGATATACTCCACCTTCACTCCATGCCTTGCCAAGTGACGCCGTATTGATCCCTTCAGATTCGGTTCAAGCATCGCCTCTTCTGTGAAAACAGTCCTCTCTCTGCAGCAGGGGAAATTAATCCCACCTGTATCAGTTTCCTAGGGCTGCCGTTACAAAGTACCACAAACTGGATGGCTGAGAACAATAGAAATTTATCTTCTGACAGTTCTGGAGGCTTGGACTTCTGAAATCAAGGTGTCAGCAGCGCCACCACACTCCCTCTAAAGGCTGTAGGGAAGCACCCTTCCTTGCCTCTTCCTAACATTCAGCGGTTGCCAGCATGGTTGCCAACAATCTTTGGTGCTCCTGGCTTTGTAGCTGCATCACTCCAATTTCTGTCTCCGTCTTCACATGGTATTCTCCCTGTATGTCTCTATGTCTAAATTCCCCTCTTCTTATAAGGACACCAGTCATTGGATTAGGGCCCACCTTAAACCAGTATCATTTTAACTTGATTATATTTGCAAAGACACCACTTCCAAATAAGATCACATTCACAGGTACTAGGGAATTAGAGCTTGAACATATCTTTTTGGAGGACAAAATCCAACCCACCATCTGTTCTCCCACCGCATCTGAGCACACCATAAACACTGACATAGTAATATAATTATTTCCAGCTCTGTCATCCACCAATAACTTCTCATTTATCTTTGTATCCTAAGTCACTGGCATACAGTAGTTCCTCAATAAAAGTTGAAGAATCTGTAAAATGCTTCCTTCCCTTAGTCCTTTTCCATTTCAGACTTCCTTTTTTTTCACTACATCACAATTTTCTAACACATTCACACATAAACGTGATCACGGTTTGGTAGTTTCTGATCATGTGTGGTACTGAGACACTACTTTTCATCTGTTTTTGGCATTGGCTTCAAATGGATATATAACACAGTCGACACTCTCCAAGTAAACCATGTTTACTAAACTGATATTAAGTATAAAAGTCAGCCAGAAATAATGATAAAATGTCTGCTGCTAACAGCTCACACACTCGGATAAATTCATAGTGAACAGAGGCGTACTCATATATACTATCTACATGTTTATAGCAGATGTTAACTGGGGACATCTTTGGGTGCAAACTTCAAGGATGATATAAACGCCAATATAAAAACAAGTCATGCTACTCTATCCGACAGACTAGAAATGGAATGTTTTCCTACCAAAATACAGGAAGCCTTGCAAAAAACCTTTTCCGTCTCACATTGCTCTGAAGCCATACAGATAAGGGACGCGGTGTTTTTACCAACTGCCCCATGCAAAAAATACATACTACACAAACACTACTTGCTTCTCTGTCCATAGACGAACAGAGAAAACACCGAAGAAAACACTATTAAAATTACACGTAATCTACTCTCCACGACTGCGAGAAACACCGTCTTTCTGGGTGCTTTCCATCGACACCTGCCCGCGGTCAACTCTGCCCAGTTGGAAAAATCATTAGGAAAAAGAGGACTAAGTTTCCCAATGCTAAGAACGCTGGAGACAAACGGTCCTTTGTAGCAAATAGGAAACTGCGGAGGGGCAGAAAACCAGAAGAAAGGCGTTAGGGTGGACACGTCAAGAAGTGGAAACCTTGTTTAAAAACTCAGGAGGGGTGGAGGGCGCCGCTCTCGCCGAGGGCTCCGCCTGGGGAGGGGTCTGGTGCCGCCACTGGAGAGCAGGAAGGCCAGCGGCCTTGCAAAAAGGGCCGAGGCTCCCCCGAAACGCCGGTCCACCCACACCCCAAGGGACGAAGGGAGCGGGCGATCGCCTCCCGACCCGGAGAGGCGGGAAGGGTGGTGAGACCGTTCCTCAGCGGCGCGCGGAAGGCGCAGCCCCTGGCTAGACCAGAACGGAGGTGGCAACCCCACCGCACGACGAGCGAGCCGGGGACCGCGATGTACCTTTAACGCCCGCCATGTCTCCCGAGCTGGGGCCGCGGCTGCTTCCGGCTTCCTGACACGGCCCGGGCAGCCTGCCCAAGCCAGACCGGGAGTCGCCCCGCGGATCCCGAGCCCGCCCCGGCTACGCAGAGCCCCGCCCCCGCCGGTGCAGAACTCCGACCTTAGCTCGCAAAATACGCCGCGCCTGCTGGTCCAGACCCCGCCCGCACCACTCAGAGCCCCGCCCCCGCCGGTGCAGAACCCCGCCCCCAGCTCGCAGAGGCCGCGCCTGCTAGTTCAGACCCCGCCTCGCTACTCAGAGCCCCGCCCCTGACGGTACGGAGCTCCTCCCCTAGCTCGCGGAGGCAGCGCCTGCGGCTCCAGACTTCGCTACCGCTACTCAGAGCCCCGCCCCTGACAGTGCAGAGCTCCTCCCCTAGCTCGCGGAGGCCGCCCCTGCTGGTCCCGCCCAAGCCCTCACCGGCCCAGAATTCCGCCCCCAACTCTCAGAGGCCGCCCCTGCCGGTCCCGACCCCGCCCCCGCCACCCAGAACTCCGCTCCTGCCAGTCTAGAACTCCGCCCCTGCCAGTCTAGAACTCCGCCCCCAGCTCGCAGAGTCCAGCTCCAGCCCTAAGCTCCCACCTGGCCCCACAAAGCTTTCCCAGAGTAACCCCAACTCAGTGCCCTGGGCCCTCCTTCTAGATCCTGAGCCCTCCGGGTAATCCTCAAGCCCGTTCAATGTGGGCTGGGACCTTGGCTCCGCCCCGACCGCGGGCCCAGAGTCTCTCCTGGGCCGCTCAGAACGCAGTGCACGCAGCGGGGGATCCTCCCTGAGCCTTCCTGAGAAGAGATGTAGAAAGTGGGGAGAGGGAGGAGAGGGAAGGAGGGGAAAAGTTGCAATCGATGGGAGAGGGACACCGACTCACTAACCAGTGTTAGTGTTCCCTGAGCTCCCAGGTGCGTGCTAGTGTGCGAGTGTGTGCCTGTCTGCCTTCACGTGACTGTGGCAGAGGAGGGGCGGGGTACCAGAGGACAGGCCCCTTAGGAAACACACCTCTTTAAGAACTTGATATTTGCATAGGTTTGCTTTGCTTAATAGCAACGCTTTACTGAAACTAGCGGGGTTTTTCTTTACTCCCTGGTTTATTTGTAGAGACGAAGACCATATAAGCTTTTGTGTCCGAAGTTTTCATGAACCTTAAAAAAAAAAAAAAGCTATTATTTTTGTGCCTTGGGACCTCAAAGTTTGCAGGTAACCGAGGCCAGTTTTGAGATCTCTGAGAGCCATTGTGTACTTATCTTATTCACAGGAATGGAGAGTTCTGTTTTGGCAAAAGCAATCTAGAAGGTTATTGAAACAGTCTGGTCCAAATGCTTCATCTTACATTTAAGGAAAGAGGTGCAGAAAGGATAGGACTTGCCTGTCACACAGCTCTTTGGAGGAGGTTGGATTCTGGGCCACTTCCCCTCATTCTAGCTGAGATCCACTCTACCTGACGGTGCGGTCCCTCTTCTCTTGCTTTTTCTCAGTTTTCAAAAGGACTGAAAGACAAAGGAATCTGTGGAAACCTAGCTTCCCCTGGCTACCTGAGAAGTATAAATTCTCACCAGCATCACGTTTTAAGATCCTTGCTCAGTTTACTTTTTCAAAATCGCACATTGAGCGTGTTATTGTTTCAAGAAATGTCTAGTTGTTGATTCAGTGGAGTATTTTTCTAGCTGTCAGTTTATTTTTCTAGCTCCTCTCATTTCTCCTCATAGATGGATGGCACACTCACTGAAAACAGCATTGTAATGCCTGACTCACTGCAGATGCTTGGAGATCCAATACTACACAGCACTTTTTACTTTGGAGCCTTCAATCTACTCAAGAGCATTGGCAGTGTATGCCACTTTGGTTTAAGGAATATTTTGAGCTGAAGGCAATTAGGAAGAAGTAAATAGGTACAAGCTACTAGAAAAGCACTCTGCCCTCCATTTGCCAAAAAGCAGGATATAAATTTACGAAGGTGTATCTCCTGCCTGCTCTACCAGGAAGGACAAAGATTAATCACCAGAGACAATTTTAGACCCCTGTCAGCCTGGAGACAACACAAGAAAAATCTACGTGATAGACTTTAGTATTTAGCCTTTATCTGCAACTAGTCTCCCATATATTTGTCTTCAGACAATTTGCTGCCCCTAGAGACTCAAGGTCCTTTATCTTGTCATTTCTTTAAAAATTTATTGTTCCTTGGCTAATATGCTATATAAGCCCAAGTTCTAACCAAACCTTTGAGTTGCTCATCTCTGAGTATTCCCATATGTTACCTATATGAACAACGCACGTGTTGATAAACTTGCTTTACTTTTGTTCATCCGTCTTTGGCTGGTCTAATGCACAAGGCCCCAGCTGGAGAACCTAAGATAGGTAGAGGAAAAAGATTCTTCCACCCCTACAAGAGCTTGGTTCCCTATCATATTATTTCTAATACCTGTTAGAGCACTCAAGGGAACCTGCGTATCAGACAAGCCCTGGAAGTCTGTGGTTTTTAGCTCTCTTCCTGTAGTGCTAAGCTACTCTCATGGGGAAGATATTCTATGAGGTTAAATTTCCCTCATTCCCCCTTCCATTTCCAACCACCCACTCTGTCTCCAGAGAGCCTAAATAGGGTTTGCGGGAGCCTTCCACGTCAGCCTGACTCCAGTCCCACAGAAGATAAGTGATTTTAGAGAAAACTGATAACACGTCAGAGGCAGAATTTGGTTTGAGCACCCTAAGCTCAGGAGTAAGATACTGGGAGGTGGTATGAAGGAAAAAGTTGAGGTGTTTGCCCCAGGGTAATGTCTGGAATTTAAAAAACGCTGGGACAGTGTTTGTCTTGAACAAGTTTTCTGCCCACGCCAGCTGTCCTTTCCAGGTTACCAATCACCTTAAAGAGAAAGTTAGCTATTTTGCCATAGGCTTTAACCATCTGAAAAAAATCTGCTTTTCTTTTGCCTGATGTTGCACTGAAAAAAACTGTTCTTCTACTTACTCCTTCCACATTTTCTCAAGAATAAAAGAATCATCAAAAACAGAAAGTAAAACCCTAAAAACCAAATCCTTATCCCCAACTTGCCATTGATATGTTACTTGTAAGATGTGTGACCTCTGTCATGCTGCCTAGGACTACAGTGGACTTACTGGGATGAATTTTAATATTCTCTCCTTGCATTCAGTAATCTCGCATGATGAGCTAGGTTTTATTGTCTCTATCTTACAGATAGGAAAACAAGCTCCCAGTAACCAGTGAATAGGGAAGCTGAGATCAAGTCCCAAACTGTTCAACTCTAAAGTCAGATGGTCAGCACTTGCGCTGTTCCCCACAGTAGATCTTATACACCAAGAAGCAAGAATTCTTGTAGTAATTAGAAGTAACAGTAACCCCTTATGCTTCACAGGGCATCAAATCCATTCACTGACTGAATTTTCTCCAACATATCTATTAGCGTCTTGCATACAGTATACACCAAATGTTGGCTGAATTAACAAATATTAAGAAGTTGACCATACACATTATCATCTCTCCCTACCCTCAGAAAAAAAAAAATGTAGCCTCAAGCTCCAGCGCTCGGTAAATTCCTCCATGCTTTAGCTTCCTGAGGTAAGATTTACAAAACCCTGTCTCTCTGAATCTTTGGGAGAATTAAGTGAGAAAAAAATATATATAAAACACATATATCTATATAGTAACACCTAGGGCAGTGCACACAAGATAAATGCCAGGATGTTATATCTACACTGGGGCAGGCTTGCAAGTCAGTGCATAAGTTAAATGCAAGAATGATGCAACACTAATTGAAATCCGTAAATGTTGGTTTTCCTTCTTAATGCTCAGTCACTACTTCTCTTTACATAGCTATTTCCTTTACAGAAACTACAATGCAAACCTCTTTGCCATTTTATGTACACAGATCTCTGTAAACCCCAGGAGATAAGGAATAAGGACCAAGGTAAAAGTAATTTTGGGTTGCCTTCTCCTACTTGTGTCACTCCCTAGAATATGAGGTTTCCATGTAATTCCAGCTCCAATATCCACTTACAGTGATATACTTTGTCTTATTTACTATCAGTAACAATAACAATAATTACTATTTAGTGAGTACCCACTTGTTAAGAGTGTATATACACAGTTCTCCATTCCTCCATTGCAGGGTTGTTAGAATTCTATTTTACAGGTAATAAAATTAAGACTCAGAGAGTTCAAGAAACTTGTCCAATATAAGAGTCTGTAAGGCTCGGCACAGTGGCTCACGCCTGTAATCCCAGCACTTTGGGAGGCTGAGGCTGGAGGATCACTTGAGGCCAACAGTTCAAGACCATCCTGGGCAACACAGCAAGACCCCGTCTCAGAAAAAAAAACAAAAAAACAGGCATGGTGGCTCTCACCTGCAGTCCTAGCTACTCAAGAGGGCTGAGGCGAGAGGATCACTTGAGCTCAGGAGTTAGAGGTTGCAGAGAGCTGTGACAGACCCACTGCATTTCAGCCTAGGTGACAGAGCAAGACTCTCTTAAAAAAAAAAAAAAAAAAGTCTATAAATGGAAAAACTAGGATTTCAACCCAGTCTTTTAATCTCAAACCAACATGTATCACTACTCCCAAAAACCATGATTTATCTTTAGAATAATCAAAATCTGCTACTTGAGCCAGCTTCCCTGATAGATGTTTCCAGCAGGGAGACTGTTGCTGCAATAACTATTTCTGGAATTCAGCTTTTTTCTTTTGTTGTTGTTGTTGTTGTTTTAGTGAGGCAGAGGTGAACTATTCCTGCAGTTACTGCATTACCAGGCTGATGTGTGGAATGGGTGGGGGAAACTCCTGTTCCATCTCCCCGCTCCAAAAAATCCATTTAAAATATTGTACATGGATAGAAGACATATCAGATGTTAAACTGATAAAATTAGATGCTACATTTATTTTAGCCAAAAGGCCAAAAAGCAATTGGAATTCAACTTTTTTGCTCATTCCCTACACAGATTGTGTTTCACTCACGGCATTAAAATTCAACTTGAACATTCTTCCACACGTAGATAGCACAGTGATGGGTCAAATGCTTTTGAATTACAGCATTTATTTCCAAAGAACTAAAATATCTGAGACTTTGTTCCTATGATAAAGTCCCAGACTTCCAGGTTCAATCCTTTTGCCTCAACATACAGATTCATTTTTTTGAAAATCTTTTGATTTTCTGGCTAGGAGACCAGGATTTCTATGCTAATTCTTTTTGAAACATATATCGTGTAGCATAATCAAAATCATGTGTGCGTGCATGCGTGTGTGTATGTGTGTGTGTGTGTGTGTGCTGGGGCAGGAGTGATTAAGTATAAATGCAGAAATCCTGTCAGATTACATTTTGGTGCATGCTTTTTGTATTCTCTCCTCATAACTTTCCTTAAAAGTAAATCATGTCAGAAGGTGGCATTCAAGCTCGTCATCGTATTCCTACAAGTACCCAAATAACTTAGATTTCTACGAATATTTTTGAACCTTTTAATATACATTACAAATATTTTAGACCAATCACATTTTGTTGTAACATATTTACAAAACAAAAAATATATTACAATAAATATGATGAAACAGTGAATCTGATCAACAACAAGCTTTGTCACAACCAGTTATTTAAAAGGAATGCAAAAACCTGCTGGTCTGCATATATTAAGAGTTTTGAGATAAATAGGGGTCCAGAATTATAATATATCCGGAAAACATGTGGGGGGAAATCCCCAAATTTCAGTTAAGTAAGATTCTTTCTCATTGCTAATTACATAATGTTTAATGATGTTTTAAACTGTGAACATTGATGAATTATCCAAACATGATACAAAGCTAATGTAGTTCTATCATTTCAAAATACGTGACATCCACAGAATATCCTTTTAATTGTTATCATTATATACTGTAGTTCACACAATATCTACAAATGTGAATGAGGAAAAAAACAGGTCACAGCAACATGTCTCACATTCCAATTTTAAATAAGACAAGCACATACTGGATCAAACATTATTTTATAATACATTAATAAATAACACCTAGTTTGTTATGGTTACTTTGAGCAGTTTATAACTGTATATTTAAAAAGAGGACATTTTCTTCGAGTTTCACATTGTCAGTAAAAGGTAAAATAAATAATGAACTTTAACAAACAAACAAACAAAAAAACAAAACAAAAGAGAGAAAGCGATCTATGTAGAACCTAAAGTATTTTTGACATGCCGCTTTTCTGGTATAGCTTGCCACAAGAAAGTTAAAACAAAAACAAAAAATGATTGTCTTTTCAAAACAACTTTTAAAAGCTTTTCACAATATTGAGCATGAACCTTTGAAGATTAGCATGAAAATCTTTTTGCCCGTCTGCTTTGTGCATATATATTGTATGTATAATGCACATTGTATATGTGCACACAAAAGAGATTTACTCACCCCTTAAAATGAGAACCAGCCAACACACTGATCTGAATCCAGCCAGTCTGAGATCTGGAAGGCTTTCATTCTTGCTTTGCTTTCACAAATGTCCCTGTATGAATGTTGTTCCTGTGGATCCCCAACTACTTTTAAACAATAAAGCCCACTGTAATAATCCAATGGGTCTAGATTTGCCTTGTGGGGAGGTGGGACCTGGTTCCTCAGAGCAGATACTGACAAGCCATCTGACTGGGTCTGCAGGTGAGTGCCGCTCTCTCACTGTGATCATGCCATTCTCTTAACTCCTATTCAGTGTTGCCTTCTATTCTCTTACCACAACCACTCACAAACCTAGAGAACACTGAGTCCATACTAGATATTGGTCCTGATAAATTGTGAACAGGCCGAACTACTTTACCACCTGTTTCCAGCTAAGAATGTTTTCTTGGCTAAACAAAAGAAGAGCATTAAGCCTTACAGCAAAATTAGATGTTTCATTTAAACCAGGTTTAGAGTTGTTGTAGTAGTAAGACTTTTTATTTAATTAATCACAGTTTTCTAAAGGGAAAGAAGGGTAGCAGCCCACCTTCCTAACCAGGAATAAAGATTTCGACATCTTCAGAGTCCCTATTTTCTTTAGCCAGCATTTTCATTCATTTTTAGCTTAGTCAGAAAGTTGGTGGTAATCACTGGACTGTAGTTTAATCACTGGACTATTATCACTCCCCACAATTCAAGTTCCTTTATATTTGTTAGTCCTCTTGACCAAAAGACATTTACAGTATTATCCTAAAAGCCTTAGTAAATTTTTACTTAAAAAAAAATACCTGGTGGTTTTGTTCTTGGAGTCTGCATAAAGCCACGCTCAAATTATATCTTTCCAAGAAAAATCTAGAAACCATTAAACCATCATATAACTCTATTATCATAACTTTTGCTCATTAATCCTATTCTCAGACAATGTGATGGGTGTTATGCCTTCATGGGTGGTGGCCTCTGTTTTCCATTTCCCTAGGTAGAATGCTCAGTAGGCTCCCAAAGGGCAGGGTGGAATGCGGTGGTTCTGCAAGGTCCTCTCACTGGAAGTTCCTCTCATGCTTTGGATCTTTTATGGTGGGAACTTTGAGAAACCAAACATCCACATTCCTTATCAATGAGAAATTAATTCATGAGTAACTTAACGGTTTAGTACTGAAAACGTGTTACTGGAGTTTTTGGTTCATCTGCGAAAACCTCAGAATTGTGACGCACACTAAGCATTAGCACAGGTCTGCTGCAGAGATGGAAAAGCTCATAAATTAATATAAGGGCTTTTGGCCTTGGTTTTCAAATTCAGACCAGGCATCATTGAGCTCCATGAAAATCATCTTTGCATATTGTTCATAGGGTTGCCCAGTAGCCTGTAGAGAAAACAAAAACACACATTAGATACCACAAACCAAAATTTTATTAATATTAAATTTTTCACTGCCAATATATGGGCTCTAAGTAATGGAAATGTTTTTCTATTTGGCCATTTCTCCTTTTCAGCTTAATCTACTATATCTGACCCAAATTACTATAACCTCCCCATAATGCCCTCCCCCTAGAAATGCACAAGGGTAGTAGTAATCCATCAAGAAGCAGACAACAGAGAGCTTGTCAGGCAGCACAAGATGTATCTCTGTTCTCCAGAAGTATCTGCCAAATGACAAAGGTTCATGACAGCCCATCTCCATTGACTGTTTTTAACTCCCATTTTCCCATTTCTAAAAAGTTCTTTGAGAGTCATAATGGGGCATACAGTTTGTGGATTTTTCTGGGCTCATTTCTCCTTCTCTTTTGATTCATCAAAATTCAAGCACTACCACTGCTTCTCATTAATTCTTCTTTTCAGACTAGTACAAAAAAAATGTGGAGAGATGAAAATCAAATGCATCAAATTCAAGCCTGTGTTCCCAAGTGGCACTTCGATCATAGCTTCATGTCATATGACTGGTATAGTCTATGTGACAGCAAGATGACTCACTTCTTGCTGCATGTTTCCATGTATTATATGATGATTTCATTTGGCCATGAGTTAGTTGAAGTTTCTGACAAGGTAGAGCCCTTAGATGTATATATACTTCAATGAAAACATAAACTGACATAATCAATATAGTGATAATCAAGAGAGTGGCAAATTTAATTCCATTTTGAATATTTTATTGATTCTCACAAATTTTACTAACTACATTCTGAAGCTTTTTCATTACCATCCTAGCTAACTATACTGTTGTATCTCTAAAGGAAAGGAGTTTTCTTCTGTCCAGCTCTTAGCCTGTCCTTACTATTGTAAGCCAGGACACAATTTACTTTTTCTCTTCTTTTCTTTTTTTGGAGACAGGGTCTCACTCTGTTGCCCTGGCTGGAGTACAGTGGAGCCATCTCAGCTCACTGCAGCCTTGATCACCCAGGCTCAAGTGATACTCCTACCTCAGCCTCCCGAGTGGCTAAGACTACAGGCTCATGCCACCACACCAGCTAATTTTTGTATTTTTTTTGTAGGGATGGGGTTTTGTCATGTTGCCCAGGCTGGTCTCAAACTTGAGGGCTCAAGCAATTCACCTACCCCGGCCCCCAAAAGTACTGGGATTACAGGCATGAGCCACCGTACCCAGACACAATTTACTTCTGAGCCCTAAAAATTAATCACTGGGTAAATCTTACTCTCTCTAAATAAGTCCCTGTAATATATAGTTTGATATCTTCTTTCTCATTTCATAAAGTGTAACTATTTGTTTAAATATCTGATTTTAGCTCATCGACTTAATTTTATTAAAAATAGGTCATATCACCCAGCACATTTAAAGTAAAACACATAAGATAATGAAACAAGGACCTGACAAGTTACACAACAGGGCAGGTTATACCCACTTTATCTGGGTGCACCACCAGGACAGCCTTCCTGTACACCTTCTTCACCTGCTCTGGTGTTACCAGATCTGCCATGCCAACTGGTTTCCACTTGGTCTCCCCAGCCCACAGCACAGTATGCATCGTGGAGAGAAGGGCTCTGATATTTCTTTCTTTGCCTTCAATCCATTCCAGAATCTGTAAACACAAAGGGGATTAAGAAATTCAAATGCTTACTTACTAGTTCAGAAGGTTTCCACTAGGACTCTAGAAACCCCTTCTGCTCCAGCAACATCAAAACACTTAGGGCAACCTGTGTAATCCAGGCTGTTTCCTCCACCTGGAATGCTTCTCCTCCTCAACCTCCTACCTTGTCTCCCTGGTTAACCCTATCATCCTTCAAAAGCCTGCTGAGGAATTTCACATTGTTAGACTTCGCGAGTTTGAATTCCTTTCTCTCCCATCCCCACCCCCAGAGTTATACTCAATATAAACTCCATGAGGGTAGATACTGCACTAAATAAGTAACCCTTAAAAAAGGGCCAAACTTCTCTAGGCTACTCTACCTTAAACATATTTCTACCATAATATGTACCACACTTTATTGTAATTGTGTGTTTCTCTTTGCCTGCCATTAGGCAGAGCTGTTTGAGGAAAAGTATTATTTCTTATATATCACTGTATCTCAGAACCAAATAATAAACCTGGTGCAGAACAGAGCTCAAAAAGGCTTGTTACATGAATTGACCCATTTAGCCATTTATTTGAACTATGAACATTCACAGTTTGAACAAACGAGGCGATTAAGTCAGAGGGATCCTAAAACTGTATCAGCATTGAGTACCTAACAGGAGTTCAGCTAAGTGAGTGTTGCTGGATGAATGGTTTAGTCACATTAATGACAGCTACCCTCCCAAACAATTACATACCCTGTACCAATTAAATAATCAAACATGGCTTAAATGAAATAAACAGCTTTCTTTTACAGGAAACTGTCCGAGTTTGCCTAATGAACAAAAGTTATTGAGATGAAGCACAAAGTTTTTTGAAGAAATATTAAGCCTCTGTGGCATTGGGTAGAGTGAAAAACGTGCAAATGAAAGACCCTACATTGTACTAAAAAATGTATCAAAGAATCTAAGTTATATTAGATGTATATTATATACATCTGCAACAAATCTGTCAGGAAATTATACAGAACAGTGGTATATGTTTTCAGAATGTGTTAAGATTGACTTGCCATTCAAGTACTGGTTTTGCGAATGCTTTAATACAGAGACAGATTACATCCTCCTCTTTCAGTTTGTTGTAGTATCAGCATATTTAGTATTTTGTCACATAGGAACTCAACCTCTTCATCTGTGAAGAGCATTCCAATTCTCCTGATCTTTACAAACTCTTCCAGACCTCATACCACTCATCAACATAACCACCCTGTTTCCCAGCTAATCTGCATCCGCCTGTCCATACAACATCTTCATCTATGAAGTTATGTGGTTTTTTTCAGCTGTGAAACAAAGGGGTTAGATTCGCTGATTTGCAAACTTAAAAAAAAAAAAAAACAATGCTGAAACATACTAAAACAGTATGTTGATTTGAGGAAAAAAGTATGTTGATTTGATTTGGGGAAAAACCTCAAATCTAATTTTACCTAAAACTCCAGAATCAGAAAGAGAGAAAAGTGGAACTGCTTTGGTTAAAAGTAGAGGAAGACAATGGGGAAGACAGGAGCCACACTTCCCTCAGCCTTTCTCTCCTCTACTTTCCAAAGCTCCAGGTCTAATGTTGCAGGAATTGGTAAGTCTCAGGTACATAAATATTTCTCTATTGGTAGAGAAAAGATCCTGGGGGCTTCAGTCAATCTGGTTTAATAAAAAAGCTCTCAAGGCAGAAAGAGAAAACATAAATAATGCATTCTTCTTACCAGCAAATTCTAATGACTCATCTTTAGAATGTGAATGCCATCTAAATAACAAAATCACCTCTTAGAAAGTGCCACTGCTCATTTGAACAGGCAAACAAAAGAAATCTATATTGTCATATCATGGAATAACATTTATTTTATTAAAGAAAGTAAACAGTGTGTGCAACCTCCTCAAAGCTACTTTGCTATTAAAGGGCACAGCTGTACTCAAATCACAGCTGCAAAGACCAAATGAAATAGAGTGGCCACCAGAAATCTACTATCATGCCTTTTATAGGTGATATGGTCTGAATATATGTGTCCCCCCAAAATTCCTATGTTGAAATTCTAACTCCTGAGGTGATGGTATTAGGAGGTTAGGGCTTCCTATTGGGAGGTGATTAGTTCATGAAACAGACTTCTTATAAATGGGATTAGTGCCCTTATGAAAGAGGCCTGAGCAAGACCTCTTTCTTCTGCCTATGAGGACACAGGGAAAACACCACCATCCATGAACCAGGAAGATGGCCCTCACCAGACACCAAAATGGCTGGCACCTTGATCTTGGACTTCCCAGCCTTCATAACTATGAGAAAAAAAAAAATCCTGTTGTTTATAAGCCACCTAGTTTATGGTATTTTGTTATAGCAGCCTGAATGGACTAAGACAATAGGTTAGTCTCATGCTGATAGCTCCATACACATGACTTTATCACATGACTTTGTCATATAAGATAATCAAGCTGCGTCAGGGACCTCACTCACCTTTAATTTCTCAGGATCCATTTCCTTAGCCATTTCCTCCTTTCTCATCTCAGCTATTGTCCGAGGCCCCTTTTTGTCTTTGTGAGCATTGAAACCTTGACCAGAGAGTAGGTCTTCAAAATCAGCTGCTTTTTGTTTCCCTTCTGCAATATAATTTTTGAAAATCATTATAGTTTTCATTCTTAAACATAATGCTGTATCATTATCTCACAGCATCTGGAGTCTTCAAGGTGTTTTTAATATGCATTCAGTCCCTTAACCCTCATGCTTGCTTACCCTGTGAGTAGGGTAAGAGACTCTTGCATCCATTCTACAGATGATGAAAATCAATCTGTCCAGAATCATATATGTGGCAAGATTAAAACTGGAGGATGGATCATGAAGCCAAATCCAATTCCATTTCCACTGTACCTTCTCTTTACATGAGGATACTCATTATCCCTCCAGATTATAACTAACTCATATCAGTGTTGGCACTGGGATCTGGGTTTTGGTACTTGAAATTCATGCATGCTACCACTTCTCTGCCCATATTCTGTTGATATTTTAGTCAATCACTTTGCTCTTTCTCTACAAGTCTGGTTGTAGCCTCATAATCTTTCTCAATTTGTTTGGAGAGGCAGCTGAGCATGGTGGCTAGGAACAAAGACTTTGGACCCCAACTCCCTGGGTTTGAATTCCAGCTCTGCCACTTATTAGTGATGTAACCTAGGCAAGTTACTTATTATCTCTATTCCTCAATTTCCTCATCCATAAAATTGGGATGGTGTTAGGAATATTACTCACCTTATGGAGTTGTTTTGAAAATGAATTAGTTAACATTTAAAATGCTTAGAACAGTGCCTGGCTATCTAAATGCTTGTTAAAACAAAATAGAACCAAAACATAACAGTCCACACAGTCAATTCAAATCAACCAAAATCAGTTTTTGAGTTGAAAACCATTTGCTATCTCTATACTGTAAGACATACACATACCTGTACTTGCACACACTGAAATGTAAGTGCTATGAAACTAGGGATTTTGTTTCTTGTTCACTGCTGCATCCTCAATGTTTTCTACACTGAAGATGCTCCATAAGTATTTGCTGATTGAAGTCACTTGCCCCACATCTATCTACTCAAAAATGGAGGGGAATTGGCATGACTCTATGGAATTGTCCAGGAAATATCCCTGCTAGTCAAGAACAAACATGATGTTACATATCCACAACAACTGAATTCCTAACATGCTGGTGTTGTAAGAAGCACCTGTGTTCTAGCCAGTAGAGTGTAGCAATAAAGGGCAGGGGTTCTGGAGCCAGATTGCCAGGGTTCGAATCCTGGCTCTGTCACTTATAAGCTGTATAAACTTAGGGAATTACTTCATCCATCTGTGTCACAGGTTCCCCACCTATGATATGCGGTTGGTTTTGAAGATTATAAGAAATAATACAGGAGTCCCCCCACTTATTCACAGGAGGTATGTTCCAAGACCCCCAGTTGACACCTAGAACTGCAGGTAGTACCAGACCCTATATATACAGCACTTTTTTTTTTGATCTGGTAACCGAGATGGCTACTAAGTAAGTAATGGGTGGGTAGAGAATACAACATAGATGTGCTAGACAGAGGGATGCTTCACATCCTAGGCAGGATGGAGTAAGATGGTGCGAGGTTTCATCACGCTACTCATAACAGTGCACAATTTGAAATGTACGAATTGCTTATTCCTGGAATTTTCCATTTAATATTTTCAGACTGCAGTTGACCTCAGGTAACTGAAACTGCAAAAGATAAAACCACAAATAAAGGGGGATGACTGTACATGAAAAATGCTTAGGATAGCACCTGGCATACAGTAAGTACTCAATAAATGTTAGCTACAGCTACTCAGAAGAGCAGAAGAATTGCCTTTCCATGTTCCATAGGGAGAAAGGCCTCTTCCCTCACCATGTTCCTATGTACTTCATTGCAGGGTCTGACAAAATCAACTGAAATATAAAATGTACCAAAATAGGCTTTTAATAAACTCAAATCTAACCATCCTTCCTATGCAAAAATATTACTTTTCACTCATTGTCAAGATCCTACTAAGAGTATCCTCCAGCCTCAGGCATTGGCACCATCATAGGTACCCCGCCGATCTCAGAAATCCACCAAACAGAGCATAAGAAAGACCAAGTTTTCCAAGACACATACAGTCCTCCAACTGGGACCAAAGGGCAAATATGACCAACGTGCTTGAAAGATTCCCCAACTTTTTCTTCCACTTCCTCTTCCAAAGGAATAACAGCTTTAAGATCCATCTACCTCTCCACTCATATCCCTTCAACATTCATTTACTGCCTACCCTATGCCAAGCACTATGCTAGGTGCTAAAGATACCATGGCAGCTAAGACACAGTCCCTGCCCCCCATCTGGTTCCAGTCTGGAGATAAACAGACAAGTGAGCCCACAGTCACAAAATGGTATAAAAGTCAGGAGCATAGTCAACCCAGGAGGCTCCAGGTACAGCGTTGGGGGTAGGGATCATGTTGTGTC
The DNA here is from genome assembly GCF_006542625.1 of Nomascus leucogenys. Taxonomy (NCBI): domain Eukaryota; kingdom Metazoa; phylum Chordata; class Mammalia; order Primates; family Hylobatidae; genus Nomascus; species Nomascus leucogenys. The sequence continues at coordinate 44,881,010 of NC_044385.1, read as the reverse complement.
TCTACAACTATAAGATTCCCTCAGAAACTACTGAATTGAAACTACCCAGAAACTACTGTCACCTTCAGACAGACACATTCAGGCAGTGTGACAACACAGACAGGCTGCCCTATAGCTAGGTCCCATACCATTATCCTTACCCAAATTACTTGATCCTTTCCCACGTTCGTTCTGGCCCCCAGGCATGGCTGAGAAGCTCACGTTGTAGTTGGGTCGGTTCTGGGGAGAAGAGTGGGGCATGCTAGGCTGAGGCTTAGGCTGTGGCTGCTGCCAGTTGTAGGCACCTCCCTGCTGCCACCCGCCACCCATAGGCTGGGGAGATGCCTTCTGTGGCGAGCTGAGAGGCGGGAATCCTCCACCCAATCCAGTTGGTGTGGTGGGTTTGCTGGCAAATGAAGAAGTACCTAAAGAAAAAGATAAAGAAGGTAAAACTATTTTGAGTGGCCTCTAACTCTTGTGTCTTAAGACACTGCGGTGGCTTTAATAGCCATTCCCTTGACTGATAGCATAAGTAATCTTCCTAATATAGATAAAGGAATAGCAGGCATACATATTATTTCCCTAATCCTCACAATAACATTTTTAGGTATGTTTTAATGGCCTCATTTTTCCTTCAGATGAACAAACTGCAAGTCAGAGCAGTTAAGTGATTTTTCTCAGAGGCCCACAGCAAGTGGCTGAGCTGAGACTTGATTCTGGATCTTTGCCTCCAGGTCAAAAGAACCCTGGCTCTTCTCACTGTGCCATCCTTCCCCACCCTTCCATCTTCTAAGCAGATTCTGTTTCTTCACTAGAATAAAATTTTAAAAAAAACTACCAAATGACAAGAATGGGGAATAAAACAGTAAGTCCACTCATTAAGGTGCTACTTAAACTTCAATTATTAGGATTAATCATTTTTTGTTATAAAGCATGGTTAGTGCCCAAGAGTAAATAAAGATGTTCTGAAATTTCACGAGTAGGTTTTAACTTCATACTACTCGCATTTCACTGAAGGAGAGCAAAAGCAGTCAACATTTGATAACTTTAAACAGGACAAAGGATCTTATTCAAGCTTTAAAAATGATGTTATTTTGTGCCAGGAATTTAAGGAGAATCTTGATTCCATAATCTCCAAACTTTTAAGCACTCACTGCATACAAGCTGGGCTGTGTCCAAAATATGAAAAACAGCTGTGGCTTGCATTTAAAGAGGTAAAATGAGAAACTGAAATGTGCTGATCTCCAAAGACCCTTTCATGTAATAAGTCTAAAGTAACAATAATAAAATAACTAATATTTATATAGCTCTTTAGAGTTAACAAAATGTGTTTATATACATTACTGCTCAGATCTACACAACTACTTAGGAGGTAAGTAGTATCACTGGCTCCACTTTAAAGATAAGGAAATTAAGGCTCAGAGAGGTTTCCTGATATGCTCATGATCACACAGCTAATTAATGGAGCTGGGATTAGACTATGTGCATCCTACCTCCAAATGTCATGTTCATTTACTACACTCAGTAATCCTTAATTCCTCTCCTAATTGCTAAGCCTTTCACTATAACTCATCCCTTACTATCTCTTCTTTCTATAGATACTTTCCCTATTCTGATCCTGAGGCTCCACTTTCCTTCCCTACTGGAAATGCATCATGATCACTGGACTTACCATCAATCTGAGTTTGAGTCTCAGCTCTATCATTCATTCTTGCATTCATTCTTCATTCATTCATACATATATACACTAATTCACCACTATTTGACGAGCATTACCAAGTGTCATGTACTATGCTGGGCACTAAGAATATAGCTGAAAACAGGATATAGAGAATCTTTGCTCTTCTAAAGCTGGGTAAAAAAATCTCACTCCTTTGAGCCTCAGTTTCTTCATCTGTTTAATCAAAACTATGTCTATATCACAGGTATACTGTAAAGACAACTATAGGAAAGACAACTATACTGTAAAGACAACAACTATATGAAAGTATTTCACAATTAAGCAAACAAAGAGACATTATATATTATAAAATAACGTAAGCTCATATGCTAATAAGCACATGCCTGGTACATCTTCAGGGCTCAGTGAACACTTGGTGATAGGAAACTGTAATGACAGGGCTCGTCTTCAAGCTTGGCATTGCCCCACTCATTCCATAACTAGCAGCATGAAGTCCTTCTTCCTATGTCCCTGAGCCCTCCTGCCAATAGCAGGGGAACACCCAAGACTTGGTATTCATTCTATACTGGGGTTTCATTTTATATTTAAGGAAGCTTACTCTGTTCTGAACATATGTGTTTTTTTATTTTAAATTTTGGTAAATATGGAAAAGCCAAAAGAACTAAGAAAACCTTGCCATATGCCTACCATACTGTCAGTTATTCATTCGTTTAGGAAGCACTATTGAGCGTCCTCTAGATGCCAGGCTGCAGATACAGCGATGAAAAAGCAGACGCTGACCCCGCACTCATGGGGCTCATCAACATTGCAGGACTCTCTGATGTCTACCCTTCTAGAATATTTTCTCCCTATGCTCAGCAAGTCTAATTGTTAATACTATTGAAGCAGAGAACTGACAGAAATACAAAGTGGTAGCTAAATCCAGAGACCACTGCAATCCTCATTAAAAGCAAAGCAGTAGTTCTCAACCTTGATTGTGCATTAGAATTACCTGGGGAGCTTTTTAAAAAATGCTCCATCTTGTGTAGCCCCTACAGTAGTGGATATTTTACATTTGATTAAAGTTTCTTCCTCCTACTGTAGTGCAAGTTTCAAAGAACAGGAATGTCATCTGCTTTGATTCTTTATTACATCCTGAATGCCTACCACATAGTAAGTACTCAAAAATACCTGTGAAATGAGGGAATTAATGCTCAAGGGTAGAAAACCATTGACTGGATGAACTGAACTGATACCCCTTCCCACACTCAGCTACATCAACCTCTAAACCTTTTATGAGTGCAAGCTCCAGAGCTAGACTTCTTGGTGTTGAAAGCTTGTGATTTGTGCATGTTACTTAACCTCTTGTGTCCCTGTTTCCTCATCTGTAAAACGAGGATTATAACAGTCACTACTTCAAAAGATTATGAGGAAGATTAAATGAAATGATATATATATGTAAAGCACTTCAAGTAGTGTCTGGCACACAGTAAGGCCCCAATAACTATTAACTGTTATTTTTATTGTTTTCATTATTTGACATTATATATTTATTAATTTATTATTTGATTCCCCTTTTATAATATAAGTTTTATTAAGGCAGGAGTTTTGTTTTGTTTTGGTTTTTTTTTTTTTTTACTAAAACAGTCCTAGCACCTAGAAGGCACTTTCATAAATATTTGTTGGATGAATAAATGCATTAAAAATAAATAATAAATGAGATTTTATTGAAGTAAAATTTCATCTGATATATTACTTTAAAATTTGAAATTTTCAGTAAGATACAAAGAAAGGTGGAGAAGAAAATGACTGCATAAAATAATTTTGAGAGTTCTTAAAAGGGAAAAACATCTAAATAGTACAAAATGGAAGATAAAGACGCTGACACAAGTTACAGACAACAACGGTAGCCAGGCTCACATTCCCTCCATCTGGCTCTAAATGCCTCAGGAGGGCTTTCTGAGATCACAGACTATCAACATGGCCAAGATAAACCTTTGTGTCAGGGCTACACCACCCTTACTTAACAAATCTGCACTGCCTTAGAGGACGAAGGAAAAAGGAGGAAGAAAATGTTTCAGAACACATTAGTCCAATGAACCCCTCCTTGAAAACAGGTTCCTTGGTGAAATCAGTTTGAGAACTCTGGACACTGTGTCCCTCTTAGTGGTAATCAAAATCCACGGAAACAAGTGCTTCCCAATCTCACTTGCTCTCAGAACACTTATCCTGTAACATCTATTAACATATGGTGAAAATATTCTGGCAATACGATACTTGAGTTATTTTCTGTACAGAATTTTACAAATTGACCGGAGAGCACCACAGTTAATGGAGAGAAGGGGAATGGTGTGAAGATCTCACAGGTAACATCACCGTATCACAGTAAGTGTTCTGCAAGGTTGGCATCATGTGGCACAAATCCATCTGACCAGCCCTGTCTCATACTGTTTCCCTACGCATTACTTTTGCGCAGCCAAACTCTGTTGCCATGAGCCCCTGAAAGCTCTAACTTTATTCATGCTACACATCCAGAATTAGGCACTGGAGAAATGAATCAATAAAGATGATTTCTAACCCCATATCTGATTCTCGCTTTCCTTTTTTAAAAAGCCAATCTCAGGTTTCAGAGGATAGCTTAAGAATACACACTATTTGAGGTTCCAGGTGACAATACCAGCTTGCTGTAACACCGAAGACTGAGATTTGAGGCTTTATAGCTATAAATAAATGTTATTTGTATCTTGATCTTCTGAGTTTGTACCTAGTGTCCCAAGGTCGGCAAAAGGATCCAAAGTCTGCGGTTTGTTTTGATGGGTGGGAGTACCATGCGAGGATCCGGTTGGGCTGGTGGCAGCTGACTTGCTTCCCATTCCAAAGCCTCCTGAAAAGGAAATAAGGTCATTGAAAATGAGTTAGCTGTTTGAGGCTGAATTCTGAAATTCAGAATTCCAGAGTTACTGTTTATTTGTCTCCTAGGCAAATTAGGACAGGGTTTGAAAACGTCTAAGAAGTTGCTAGACCATGTTTCCCTGACCTGGGTGAATGGTGGCCTTGAACAAGGACAGAACACAGAAAAGACAAATGCTGTTTCCAGGCCACAAGTGTGAACTATTATTTCCAGTGTTTGTTTTATTTCCAGGTCCTCATGTCACTCTTTCCTATAGGATTTGAAGTTAGGTCTGGATCTGGATTCTGGCTTTGCCAATTCCTGAGTGACCTTGGGAATCTTGCTTAACATCTTTGAGCTTCAGCATTTTACCATTAGTTTTACAAAAGAGAAATAATATGAAACCAACATCACAGGCAACAAAAGAAAAACAAATGGAACAATTGTCAAGCTAAAAACTGCAGTGAGAGAAGGTAACAATCAACAGAATAAGAGGGCAACAGGGTAAAAAGACTCATCTCTCACCATATAAAAAAATCAGCTCAAAATCCATTAGAGATTTAAATGTAAGACCCAAAACTATGAAATTACCAGAAGAAAACATACAGATGAATACCAGAAGAAAACCAACAGACGTATAAAACCAACAGATGTATAAAAAAATACTAATCATCATAGAAATGCAAATCAAAACCAAAATGACATATCACCTCACTCCTGTCAGAATTGCTATTTAAAAAAAACAAACAAAAAAAAACATGTTGGCAAGGATGTAGAGAAAAAAGGACACAGTTGGTGGGAATGTAAATTAGTACAGCCATTATGGGAAACAATTTGGAGGTTCCTTAAAATATTAAAAATAGAACTCCTACATGATTTATCAATCCTGCTACTGGGTATATATCCAAAGGAAATCAAGTCAGTATGTCAAAGAGATATCTGCACTCCCATGCTTATTGCAGCACTATTCACAACAGCCAAGATATGGAATCAACCTAAGTGTCCATTAATGGATGAATGGATAAATAAAATATGGTGTATATACACAATAGAATACTATTGAGCCATAAAAAGGAGGAATTCCTGTCATTTGAGATGACACGGATAAACCTAGACAGCATCATGTTACGTGAAATAAGCCAGGCACAGAAAGACAAATACTGCATGTTCTCATTCATATGTGGAAGCTAAAAAAGTTGGTCTCATAGAAATAAAGAGTAGAGAATGGTGGTTACCAGGTGCTGGGGTGGTTGGAGGTAGGGCGGGGATGAGGAGGCATTGGTTAAAGGATATATTATTACGGCTAGAAAGGAGAAATAAGTCAAGAGATCCATTGTACAGTGTAGTGACTCTAGTTAATGATGATCTACTACATTCTTGAAAAATTCAAAGAGAATGGATGTTAAATGTTCTCACCACAAAAATGATAACCATGTGAGGTAATGCATTTGTTAATTAGTTACATTTAACCATATCACAGTGTATATGTACTTCAAAACATCATATTGCACACGACGAATACATACAATTTTATGTGCCAATTTAAAGAAAAATCTTTTTTTTGAGACAGGATTCTCACTCTGTCACCCAGGCTGGAGTGCAGTGGTGTGATCTTGGCTCACTGCAGCCTCAACCTCCTGGGCCTAAGTAATTCTCCCATCTCAGCCTCCCAAGTAGCTGGGACTACAGGCACACACCACCATACTTGGCTAATTTTTGTATTTTTGTAGAGATGGGGTTTTGCCATGTTGCCCAGACTGGTCATGAACTCCTGGCCTCAAGGGATCCTTCTACCTCAGCCTCCCAAAGTGCTGGGATTATAAGCGTGAGCCACTACGCCCCAGCCAAAAAAATTTTTTTAATTAAAAACAGAAGGAAATCTTGTCACATGTTACAACACAGATGAACCTTGAGGATATTATACTAAGTGAAACAAGCCAGCCACAAAAGTCAAATGCTGTATGATTCTCCTTATGGGAGGTATCTAAAGTAGTCAAACTCATGTAGAAGGGTGGTGGCCAGGGGCTGGTGGAGGCAGAGGTAGGGAGTTATTTAGTGAGTGTAGAGTTTCAGTTATGTGAGAAGGTCAGTGGGGAGGTGGGTTCGTTCTGGGGATCTGTTGCACAACAAAGTGCATGTAGCTGATAATACTGTATTGTACACTTGGAAATTATTGGCAGGGTAAATGTTATGTTGTGGGGAGGGGGTTGCTACAATAAAAAAAGGAAACAGCAACTGCTTCAGAAAGTTGTTGTGATAAGCCCATTGTGTATGTGTTTGTATGTGCACGCGTGAACTTAACTTGCTCACTGTCAGGAGCAGTCACACGAGACAGCTCCATAAATGCCATAGTGGTCATGAGGAGGAGACCTTACTGATGACAGACAAATCCCACCCTGAAATAAGTACTTTGTAAAGAAGGAAGAATATTCACATTTGTCAGCATCTATATATACTATGCCAGAAATTCTTATATAAGTTTTTTTTATTTAAACTTACACAACTGTGTGGGACCAAAATTATTATCCCCATTGTTCAGATAAGAAAACTGAGGCTCAGACTTGCCAAAAAAACCCAAGAGTTTCTAAGTGATAGAGTTTGATATATATTTATATCCATCTGATTCTACTGTCAAGACATTCAGCAAATGAAATTTAGAAAAGTTAAATGGTGTATGGTAAGTAGCACTATCATGTCACCAAGTGCATTGGGAAAAGCTCTTCTAGAATATGAATCTTTAGGAAAAAGTGACACAAATTACACAGGTAGGCCACAATACTCCGTGAGTACTCACTTCATCTTGGGTAAGGATTATGCTTTTGCAATTGTATAAATGTGTACAGAAAATAACTTGCTTTTACCTGGTTTAGCATGCCAGTCCCAACCTCCAGAAACATCTGGCTGAATGTTCACAGCAGGCGTACTAGAAGCTACAAATGGGGAAAAGAAAAAGAATGAGAACAAGAGAGCTCAGAACCCACTTTTCTGAGTTCACACAGGATAATGCCATTCCATCCCTGAAGCCTGCATGGCCCCAGCAAGATCCCAAGATATCCACTCCTCCTTCTGAGTTCTTGCCACACTCTGCAATACTCGATATGTTCTGCCTTCACCTATGGTTGTTCACACGAGGCTTGACAGAAAATACATATTATTTGTCTCTGCTCCTTCTTTGTCTCACTTTGGTTTTACCTCCATATCCACACACTTTGAGTTATCACTGAGCAAGTGTCTGTCTCCATTCAGTTGTGAGTCCCTCGAAGGCAAGAAAGAACTATCTTATGTGTGTGTGTCCCACCTCTAAATTTAACACAAAGTCAGTGTGCAATAAGAAAAGGGGGAAAACACCTTAAACTCAGTTTACCTTTGCTAAGCATTAAGTATAGGGGCATAATCCACTTAAAACTGACATTTTGTTTTCTCCTCTGCTGTGACATGAGTTGAGAATCATGAGTCATGCAGAACATGTATTGGGCACTGGCTATACACCATCACTATGCTGGTTGTCAGGGATGTGTCTATAGTACTCAAAATAAACTCATTACAGCTTCAAAATAAATCATTCTGACCCCCCCCCTCAAAGTTCCAAACATATAATTTAAAAGAAATATTTGGCTAAAAGGAATCAGGTGTACTAGAGGAATACATGTGCGTAGTAAGTTTTTTATACATCTATAAAATCTATATAGGAAACAGGACGCCATGATGAAGAATTTCTTTCTGAGGCAGCTCTAGGTTTTGCCCACACAAATTAATGATTAAAATGTAAATACTAAACTGACATTGCAACTGGGATTTAAAACACACACACACACACACACACGCACACACATCACCACCAGAAGGCATCAAGATTAGCATTCCAAATCTTTTATTTCCTTGTTTTGTTTACTTAGTACCAACCAAGTCATCTAGTACCTTCCCATCATTAAGTTAAAAAGGATATGCCATTATCAGCAATAATAATTCTTTCTTTTCTATGTCTCCCTTCTCTTTTTACATAGTAACCCATTCCACTGAGGTGGAAGTTAGACGGTTTTGCTAATATGTTCTATCTGATTTCCTTTAAGCTCTGATCTTAGTCTTACATCCAATTAAGACGTAGAAGTAGGTATCAGAACTTCAACCTTATTGCTAATAAAACCCACAAACCCTTATGACTACCTACCACATGCAAGGCACCACACCAGGGGGACAGAGACTAAAAGATGCATTATCTATCCTCAAGAAACTTAAGGTCTGTTAGAGAAACAGGAATACATTTTTTCAGAAAGGTAATTACCTAATATTTTAGTCTCTATTTTGCCTTTTATTATGATTATTTATTTGTTCTTCCAACATCATGTCCCAAGTGATTGTTCTCTTCAGAATAGATGTTCAATAAATATTTGTTGAGCCCAAAGGCAGTATTTTTTTTATTTTCACAAGAGATTGGCAATGCCTTGCAGAAACCCGGGGGAAGTACCCTGAGGATTTGGAGGTGGGCAATCTGACCTCCCAAAGCAGACATCTGAGTGTCACCTATATTCTGTCCTATATAAAGACGGTGAGTTGATTCAGTAACAGTGAAATGATCATTGCTTTCCCAACAAGGAGAGGAGAAAATTCTTTCCACTCGCTAGCACAATACAGGCCAAAATGAGAAACGTAACCACAAAACAAAGGAGCACTAACTGGCCTAAACTGGGTGATAAACATCATGTTCTAATCAGCTCATCAGAAACAGAAAACTGGATCCAAAACTGACAAGCTGCCAAGTATGAACACCCACGTCCATGGGACACAAAGGGTAGTACTCTTATTAAAACAATAATTTCAAAGTATTAAAATCAGGAAAACATATAGCCTTATGACACTATCACTGTGCATCAAAGAAACTTTGATGGGAAAAATGAGTTAATTCATTTTATATTTAATATTGGAAAGATAGATAGCACCTAGCATGTGCCAGTAATTCTTTTAGGCACTACGGATGCATTAATGAACAAAATCGAAAATGCCCTGCCTTTGTGGAATTCATGTTCTAACAGAGAGAGATAGATGACAAAAAAATGTAACACATAAGTTATTATTGCATATACTGGAAGTTACTAAGCACAACAGAAAGGGGAATGCAGAGTAGGGCAGGGAGATGAGTTGCGATTTGAAATGGAGGAATCAGAGTAGACTCCACTGAGAAGGTGACATTTGAGCAAAGACTTGAAGGAGGTGAAGGACTTAGCCACACAGATGCCTGGGGAAGAGTATGAGGCAGAGGAAACAGCCAGTGCAACAGCAAAGAGGCCAGTACAGCTGGAATGCAGAGAGTAAAGTGGGAGAGAATGGGAAATGAGGTCACGGGCACTGGGATGCTAGAGCATACAGAGCCTACATAGGCCATTTCAAGGACTTTGGTTTTCACGCTGAGTGAAATGGGGAGGCATTTTGAGCAGAGCAATGACATGACTTAACATTTTAAATGAGTGAGAAAACCAACTCTACTCTACATTCCTGCATCTTTTCTCCTACAAGCAGTCAACATCCAATCAGGAGACTCTCTCAAGTGAGCATGACTCATAGGTAAGACGGGAATTTCTTGTATATTGTCCTGAGGATGCACTTCAAATAGTCTGAGATTAAAGACTAGTTGGAAATGAACAATAAAAGTTGTTCCTGGACTCTTTTTTAGTCCCGGACTCTTTTTCAGTTTCACCAGTGTTGCAAAAGTCATCTTCCTTTTGCATTGGCATGGTTTCCCAAAGTCAACTGATGACTGGACTGCATTCTCCAAGCAAGCTCAGGATGCCTTCAACCATACATCACCTTCTAGGTTGTGGCCAATAATGTTCAATAGACTTCAACATCAGGAATGAGCTACAACTCTCTGGCTCAAATTTATTTATCCCTCACTGCAGAGCTCCGGTTTTAATCAATGTTACCTAAGTGACACACTTTTATAAATGAATGTGATTATTACTCTCTATACAACCTAAGTCTCTAACATAGAAATATAATTTGGGCCACATATGTAATTTTATATTTCCTAGCAGTCACATTTTAAAAAGTAAAAAGACACTATTGAAATTATTTTTAATAATATAGTTTATTTAACCCAGTATGTTCAAAATATTATGTTAATAAATGATCAATATAAAAATATTGATGAGATGTTTCACATGCCTTTTTTGTACTAAGTTTTGAAATCTGGTATGTATTTTATACTTGGAGTGTATCTCAAATCAGACTAGCCACATTTAGAGTCATCAACAGCCACACGTAACTAGTGGCTATCATATCCCAAACTTTGTTCTTTGGAATACCAATTTTGTGGACTACTAACATATTTTTTTTATTTAAGACATATTTTTCCACATTTCAAAGATTTCTCTAACCAAGAAGTATCTTCCAGTCATTTCATAGTGGCAGTGTTTTTTTCTTTCTTATTGGTACATAAAATAATTGTATGTCCTACAATCAAGGGTCATTTATGATTCTGTCCATGTAGCTCTAACGCAAAAAAGGATACCATAGTCAAATAGGAAAGCAGAGCAAAACAAAGTTAAGCAGGTTTCTGTCCTGTAAGACAACCCAGAGCTTTTGATATGTTAAGGTGAGTTGTTAATTTCAAAAACAGAGATGTGTGAGGAAGCTTTCACCAAAAAGCACCCACAGGGTGCTTTTATATATGAGCACTTACTGATATCTTGCAGAAAACTATGTTCCACTGAACACAATATAAAATATTTCCTTACCATGTACTGTGGGCGAAGGACTTCTTGTGGGCTGGAGAAAGGGGTCACTGGAAGCGCTGGATGTGTTCAGAAAAGAACCCAGCAAATCCTGACCTGATGGTTTAGAAGGTGCTCCAAATGGGTCAAAGGTGGCACCTAGAAAACAATAGGGAAATATATTTATTTGTCCCATGAGTTGGTTCACTAAATGTCAAAGAATTGTCACTTCCTGCAGGGCTAACAGTGGACTCCAAGAATTTCCTATCTTTGTGGACAAAGGAGTAGTCTGGATTTATCTGTTGAACCACAGTCGATACCATTGCTGCTACACAAGGCTAATCTGCCCAGCAGATGTTAGGAGAGCATTGTGCCAAGGACGTCTTAGCTGAAAACGTATTAAGCCATATATCCCACCTCGGTTTTAAGAGCAGGATTTATTTGTTATCTAGTCTTATCCCTTCTTACCATACTTAGTACATTTAAAATATCAATTTATGTTAAACTAGGGACATTCTCCAATAACTACAACTGCCCAACACCACAAGACAAGAGCTCAAAATTTAGTCTTTGCAACAATGCTAATATGTATCATCCCCATTTTACAACTGAGAAGATTTTTCAATAATGTTACATAGACAGTTAAGTCCTGGGATTCAAATCCAGGTCTTTAACTCTAGACTTGGGTGTTCTTTCTACTTCCTCTTGGGGGGATAGAATACTTGCATTCTAGACCTGGGTATGCCACTAATCCAGTGGGTATCCTCAGACAGGTCTATCAGTACATCTAAGCCTCAGTTTCATTGTCTATAACATGAGACACAGAATTAACTGATGTCTAAGGCCCCTTCTGGCACTGGAATGCCACTAGCTGCCTGAAACTATGATGAATGAAATCATGAGAGTCACACCAGGTGCATAGTCTTAAAATGCAATTATCGAGTACTGTGCTATCTTGGATCTTGGAAACTGTTTTCCTGACAGAGCTTCTTTTCACTTTGGCAAGTTAAAACTATATGGAAGGAAGTGAAGTACAGAAGAAATAGCACTGGCATAGGATTCAGGGCACCTGACTTCACATCCTGGCTCCATCAATAGCTAACATCAGAGCTTGAGCCTCAACACCAATACTCTGTAATTCTGAGACCCACACTCATGAAGGATGCCTCCAGCTGAACCATCACAAGTCAAGACCAGCCCAGAGCCTTCTGGGAAGGATACGCTTGGGGAAAAAAAAATGTTCCTATAGGAAACTATAGGCCTGAAGAGTTGAGACATTTCTCTTTACCCTTCCTAATATGAAGTTATCTTGGTTAATGTTGACAGGACCAAGGGGCAGCTAATTTGAGTGGGTTCTTCAGGAGTTGTACTGGATCTCTGCTTATCCAGCTACACTGTCTTATAAATGTCAAAAAATCCTAGATGACCCATAGTAGGTTTGAGTCTCTGGCAATGAGACAGTGAAACTAACAGAGCCTCAAGGGGCTCAAACTCCTTACCTAGTACCAACTACTCTGTTCTAGGAAGCTGTGCTTCTGGCATGAGTCACTTAAACATATTTTCAAATAACCAAACAATTCCCTGGATAGCCAACATATATTCAGAAAACTATAACTTCAGGAAGGCATTATAGGAAAGTAGAGGGAAGGCTCTAGAGTCAAATAACCTAGGTTTGGACACTGGCCTTATCAATCACTAGTCATATAAACCTATGCTACTGATTTAATTCTACGCTTCCATTTCCTCAACTATAAAATGGGGATAAAAACAGCACTTATTTATTGAGTTTCTATGAGAATTAAATAATGTTTAGTATTAAATTCCATGTCTGGCAAATAGTAAATATCTCATAAATATTAGCTATTTTTATCAATAATAATTCATCAATCAGTATGTTTAAGCAAACTAATGCAGCTCAGGGGTTGAAGTGCTAAACAAAGAAAATTAGAAGAGTGTGAAGCTCAAACGTCCACTCTTACACTACCTTAGTGTGCTACCCAAATGGACAATATTTCTATTTTCTCTTATGCTCTCAATTTAAATAAAGATACAGACCTCCTCTAAAGGACTTACAGTGAAATCAGAAAAGTCCAGCTTATTAGGAAAGGTCAATTCCACCTATCTGGCCCAAAGGTTAGAATTCAAATCTGAGAGGCACAGTGCAACATTACCTTCTCCCACTCTTAGGGTTGGAGACGCGGAGGTGGAGGTGGCAGAGCGGCGTGGTGTTGACTGGGTAGACGCAGGTCCACTAGGATGAAACACATCTTCCACTCCTGACTGTCCAGCCTGAGTGGGACCAGCTGCACCTCCACCCCCAAACAGGTCACTCAGTAGTTCAGAATTGGTGGGAGGAGCTGCTGGCGGAGAGAAGCTGTTACTCACTACAGACCCTTCCAGGCCCAAAAGGTCCACATCCTCAGGGGGTGGAGGGGCTGCTGGCTCCTGCTGCTTTTTGCTGGGCTTCTTGACTCCATGAGGCTTGTCACCATTGGCATTGCCATGCGGACTGGAAAGTGTCAGAAGTTCATCATCCGATTGCTCACTTTCCTGATTCACTAGAGCAGCGTGGTCCTCCTCACAGAATGACTTCTCCGATTTCTGATCTGAGGAAGGCCAGTATACCGTAAGAGATTAGTTGTTGACCACAGCATTGTTGGTTTTCGTTATAATATATGTATATAATTCCAGAAAGACAGAAGGATTCAGCCCTGAGCAAACAGTGTTTTTAGACCCTAATCAGTGGAACACTTGATGTATTTCACATTACATTCAACTGCCACTTGTTGAGCATCTGAGAGGCAGTAGAGTGTAGGGGTAAGGAGCAGGAACTCTGGAGCCAGCCTAGGACTGAACCTCAGCTTCACTACTCACTGGCTCTATGACACTGGGCAAGTTACTTTACTTGTCTGTGCCTTGGTTTCCTCCTCAGCAAAGTGGGGATAACAAATTGTACCTAACGGCCGGGCGTGGTGGCTCACACCTGTAATCCCAGCACTTTAGGAGGTTGAGATAGGATCACTTGAGGTAAGGAGTTTGAAACCAGCTTGGCCAACATGGTGAGAACCCCGTCTCTACTAATAATACAAAAATTAGCTGCATATGGTGGCGTGTGCCTGTAATCCCAGCTACTCGGGAAGCTGAGGCATGAGAATCGCTTGAACCCAGGAGGTAGAGGTTGCAATAAGCCAAGATCATGCCATTGTACTCCAGCCTGGGCTACAGAGTGAAACTGTGTCTAAATAAATAAATAGTACCTAACTCACAGGCTACTGTGAGAAATACGTGAGATGATATTATAAATCACTCCAATCAATAGTAAGTAGTACCTAAGTGTTGATTTTTTTTTCAGGCACTATGCTAGGTGCTTTGGCCGGGGAGGGTAGTACAAACCATTATCTGTTAGTCATTTGCTGACACTTCTCACTGTCTTTACTTCTCCATGTGTCCTGTAGCCAAAAGCAAATCCTTTCTCTAACAGTCTGGAGCAGAAGTGAACCACACATTTAAAAAGTGAAAAGAAGGGCTCTGCTGTGAAAGGTCCTTATACCAGCTTGAAATGGGTACTTTCAGCACAAAATGAGCAGCAGGAAAGAGGCCTCCTCTGGGGAAGGAGTGACTTTCCAAGCCCTCCCTGAGATAGATCTTCCCACAAAAATTTGATATTTAATGCCAGAAAGACCCACATTCCAAGTCAAGTATGGATCCACATCCTTTATTCCAAATTATAAAATGTAATAAGCTATGAAAAGGAAAAGTTTTCCTAAGTTTGGCATGAATTCAGTCGGTGGAAAACTGACAGACGTGAATATGAAGATGCTTATAGTCTTCATTTATCTCACTTAGGGCTATTATTTATATGTTCTACTGTAGAAATATTAATATATTTGATTATAGGTTATTATCTGAGATATCACTTGGGATATCAAGTTACATCAGTTTATGTAGCATATCACCCTTCTAAAATCCAAAAAGTTCTGCATTCCTAAACATACCTGGCTCTGAGAGGTTCAGACAAGAGACTGTACATCTATACTAAAACCTATTTCAGAGTCTACAGGAATTATCTCTAAATTATTTACTAAAATGACAGTGGAGAGGTAGAAGTGAAATTGTATTAAAAGCCCTTGCTGCGAGGAAAATAAGAGGTAAGAAAGGCCAACAGGGGATAAGAAATCTACCTACTGTCCAGATACCACTGGGTTTCCCAAATTTGAGGATTTGCTAGTTCCATTTCTCAAAAGAAAATTCTGAAAGTGAGTCTTTCAATTCAAAGGAATTTTATGAACAACTTTTTCATCAAACTGAAGCCTAAAGGCGATGGGAATATTGTCTTACATTCACACAACAGAGGAAGGTCAATCAGGATAATTTCAGATAGACCATCGCCACAGCCAGTTTCCCACGCCTTTCATACCCAAACCCTGACTACCCACGTCTACACTGAATCTCACAGTTAACCTCAGCCAGCTCTAAAGCAAGGACAGCCAATGGGTATTGATTAGGATGCCGATGTCAGGCTACTGCTGGCAGCAGTTGGAAGTGTTACATTGGGAAGGATTCTGAAAATATCTCCAGGTTTAAGAGAAAAGAACCTAGTAATCAAGCCCTTATCTGGTATGGCTGTTAAAGCAAGAGCAGAGATATACAGGCCGAGTGTTTGCTTTCTCTGCAGCAGGGTAAGCTCAGTTCTGCCCTGCTAGTGGTTAAGGCTCCCTGGGGGGAATGCTGGTTTTATATTTTTATAATATTTAGTTGACAGCAGAAGATAGAATCCTGTGTTAATCTCATTACAGAGGCAGCAGTCTAAAGGGAGATCATAAACAAATCACACTTATTTGTCAGTCCAGGAAAGATGTGACCAAAAACACAGCATAGAGAAGGGAGAATTCAGTTTAAAATGGCCTTTTGCATCAGGCTAAGAGCATCTATTGAGTTGAAAGTAGGGAAGTTGCCTGATTTGAAAAGGGAAGGAATTGGAAGGATGAAAACTTGAATGATGTCTTTTAAAAAACTTTTTAATTAAAAAAATTTTTTTAGAGATGGAGTCTTGCTCTGTCACCCTTCTGGCGCAATCATAGCTCACTGCAACCTTGAACTCCTGGACTCAAGCAGTCTTCCTGCCTCAGCCTCTGATATAGCTAGGACTACAGCCATTTGCCACCACTCCCACCTAATTTTTTAAATTTTTGGTAGAGATAGGGTCTCGCTATATTGCCTGAGCTGGTCTTGAACTCCTGGCCTTCCTATCGTGGCCTTCCAAAGTGCTGGGCTTACAGGTGGGAGTCCGTGTGCCTGGATTGAATGACCTCTAAGTGCTGCTTTAATGTAGTCTGCTTCTAGGGCCAACATCTTTACAGAAGAAATACATAATCATCAAACCATGTGACTTAAAGAAACACTTGTAAATACCTTGCCAACAGAGAGAGGCAAAGAAACCACTTTGTCCATAATGCCTGGGGTTGTCTGGAGGGATATCTACTGGAGCCTGTCCTGCAAGACAAAAAGACCATGTAGCATCAATGAGACACAGGAAATAAATAACAGAGAGGCTTCATCCTGAAAAACAAAACCATCAGGTGACTCATACCTCCTAAGGCCAGCGTATCTTGATGTTCCTGGTGAGAAGAGAAGAGGATGCTGGGATTGACATCTTTTGTGCAGTAATGTTCCCATGGTGGAGTTAAGTCTATTACTTTGTCATGGGGCTGTAGTTCTACATCCAGTGTCACCTGAAATAGCTGAGGATATTTTTCTGGTACATCACATGCATCTAACTCAGGCCTAAATAGGGATTTAAAAAAGATAAATTCAGTGAAAAACAATGGAACTGGTATGATGTTTGGCACAGAAGTCGTCTTATGTTGACTCTTAGGTTAAATCTAAGTCTCATTTCTAAAAAAGACTCAGTCATAACCAGATAAGTTACTTTACTTTTCTGAGCTTCAGTTTCCTAATCTAGAGAAAAGAGGAGAATAATGCCTGCTCAACAAATTTGAATGCTACTGCATGTAAAAGCATTCTGGAAAGCACGGCTGATGTGACTGGCACGGCAAAATCCGTTATTAAAATAGTGCAATAGGCCCACAGCCACTGTCCTGAGCCCTTGAACATCTACTCCTATCCTGGCCCCAGCAACTCCATCCTGGCTTTAGCCACCCCCACACCTGCGTTCACCTAGACCACACTATGAGATAGGATAATATCGGTGCAGAAAGGTCCTCCAGAAGCCTGCTTCAGTGCTATAGCGGGGCATCTATTCTGATGCATCATTGCTGATACCATACCACTGATTAAACTGCCATCCCCACTGGAAAACACAAGGGGATACACAGATGCAAAGGATCAAAAGTAGTGATACTTTGTTCCGCTTTGTTTACCCTTATTCCCTCACATAGAATTTTAGAACTTTCTATTTGAAGTCTTTGGTCCCTTTGTACTTCTGAAGATAAATCATATTCAACTGAAAGCTTTAGAATGCCCACAGCCTCTCTGTGCTACTGAGCGACACTCAGTAGTCCAGCAGCACAGGATTCCCGGGGATGCTACAGCCTAGTGCCATTGAGCCTCAGCAGTTCACAGCTAATTTGATCCAAACAGACTTTTGGCCCAACCAGTACTTACTTGGTGAACTTCAAAACTGTTGTGTCCAGTGGTATGAATCCAGTGTGAAACTGAAGCTGGAATATCTGTGTGTTGGTCACCTAAAAATACATGAGAGAAGCACATTACAATCAATCAGCAAAAAGGGAATCTGATCAAAAGATTAGATTTTTGGGAGACATGCACCTTCAACTGTTTCAATATCTGAATTTGTGTTTACTATGGATATTAAATGACCTCCCCAGTTAGAATAGGCTCAGCTTCATTTCCAGCCTCTCCTCTACTTGAACTCTGCCTTGGCAAACCATTTTCTCGTCCGCTAAGTACTACGTTCTTGCACACAGGCATACTTTGACTCACTGCATTCCTTCTACCCAGGATGCCCTGTTCCAACTCAATGAACTCATCCTTTAGGGCATGTCTTGAAAGTTCATATTCTCTCTGTAGCCTTTCTAGGCCACTGCTGGCTAAAACAAACTGCTCCCATTATAACACCTCATCCTCCCTCTAATATGGTATCATGCATATTTGTACTTATATGGATTTCCCTTGTGAAATTGAGTCCCTTAAAGGCAGAGACATAGTCTTACTCTTGTCAATCCTAAAAACCTCAGCAATGGCTGGCACAAAGCACTCACTTAGCCAATATGTGATGACTCAAAACACAGTTACTTGCCACATTATTCCTAATAGCAAAAAAAATGGCAATATCCCAAATGTTCACCCACTGATGATTAACTGAGATTATCAACAGAGATTAATACATTGTGACATTACAATGGAATAATATTTGGCCATATAAGATAATGAAGTACTGACACATGCTATAACATAATAAGCTTCAAAAACATTATTCTAAGTGAGAGAAGGAAGCCTCAAATGGCCACATATTGTATGATTCCATTAAATAAAATGTCCCAAATAGACAAACCCATAGAGACAGAATGTAGATCAGTGGCTGCCAGGTGATGGAGGAGAGGGGATAGGAAGTGACTGCTATAGGTACAGGGTATCTTTTGTGAGTGATGAAAATGTTCTGGAATTAGATAGTGGTGATGTTTGCACAACCTTTTGAATAGACTAAAAACAACTGCATTGTACACTTTAAAAGGGTGACTTTTATGTTATGTGGTTTTATCTCAATTTTTTAAAATTGAAAAAATACAATCCCTTAATTCCACATCCTCAGTAGAAATCTCTTCCCTTACACTGATCCAAATGGGGCACTATAAGAAAAGCTTATAGGCTTACAGGTGTATTTCTTATAAGTGTATTTTCTTATAAGAAAAGCTTACAGGCTTCTAAAGAGCATGGTTTGCTAAGAGTTCCAGAGCCGCCACCCTCTGGCACAGACATCATGCCAAGGACTTTGGGCAAGTCACAACCTCTTTGAGTCTCAGTTCCTCCCCTGTAAGATGAAGGAGATGAGCTAAGCAATCTTTAAAGGCTCTTTTTCATTCTAAAACTACAAGTCACTCAAGCCCAAAGTGACGGGGAGAAAAGATTCAGAAATACTCCTATTGAAGACTCAGATGAGCTTATGCCATGATTCTTCCAAAAACCATACCTTAGCCTGTAGCCGGCTCCCAATGGTTGACCTCAAGTGATACATGGAAACGACCACGTCTCCTTGCACAGTGATGTTCAAGGGAATGAAGATTTTTCCATCTTGGACACGATATTCTCTGTAAACACAGACCAAAATGTACATTGAAAGAGAGTCCAATCTGGTACAACCACACAGACACAGGTATAGTCCTCTGTGGCTCTGGCTCAGAAGCCTGTTTGCCCAGGCCTGGACCCAGAAACTATTTCCTATCTTGAGCAAAAACAGGAGTGCAGCCAGTGCCAACTGGTTGTGCAGTGGGATGGTGCTGGTCTAATGCCAGGCCCCCTCTCTGCATCCCATCTGGACTGCAATTGCCCATGCCTGCTTTGCAGATCTCATTTTCCTCAAATGCATCTAGCCCCTATGTATTTGCCTTCTCTTAACTTTAAATTAATAGTAAAAGCAGAGATAAAGGGAACAAAAAATCCACTGGAGATCAGGATACAAACAGAAATGTCTTGCTCCGTGAAAGTCTTGGATGCCAGTCCTCAAATTCAATCTATTCCAAACTAATTTCATGTTATGTTACCACCCACTTCCTTCTCTCCACATCCCCTATGACCACCCACTGGCACCTGCTCTTTATTATGGATTCTGTAATTTCTTTAATTACATCACCGTCTACCTAGTTGCTCACTTAGAAACCTCATTCATCAGTGATTCTTCCATTACCCTCACCTAATCCCATCAAGGCCATCTCCTTCTTCAATGACCAGGTGTCCTATGTTCCCCTCCACTGTCTTAATCCTCTATACAGCTTATGCTAGTCCCTTAGCCTATATCACGGTTTGATTTGAAAAAGGGCCATAACATCCCCTGATTTACTTGTACTTTTCTATGATTACCACATATGTTGAACATTTTTTATATATCAGCTATTTCACAATGATATAGTCTTGCAGGAAGAATATATTCAACTCATTCCTGCTCATTTACACGAGAATTGAGAAGTATACAGGAAGAAGTAAAGTAACATGACTTACTTCATTCGTTCAAAATCTGTGCAAGTCGAATATATTTTGGTTTCTCCAATGAGTACATCACAGTAAGGGCGACATCCATTCCTCTGTTTGTTGAAAAAGGGTATTGGACTGACAGTGATCGACTTAATTGTGAGAGGCTTGAAGTGAGGGCGGTAGGGCTTGTCTGCCAGTAGGTCACACATATAGCCCAGGTATCTGAAACAGAAGGTTGGCACTCTCTTGGGGCCCATCACACCAGGAGAAGCAAGCAATCAATATTTGCTATGAAGATTCTTCTTGCAAATTACTGTTATAATAAAAACTTATTCTATCAATTTCTTAAATATTAACTAGCAAAAGACAATGCAACCAATAATTTAGGAAAGATTTTATCTACTGAGATTGCTGTACTTCCCCAATGAACTGATAATGGGGTATTTATTAAATCAAAAAGCTTATGGGAATTTTATAGTACTTCAATATTTGAACATCTATTCCTATTTTATCTAGCAGATCCAATTTATCAGCTAAAATTTGGCTTTGGATAAATTTTAGAATTTTATCATCAGAAGCACTTTTAATCCAAAAAATTAAGGAGATGTAGTTTTTAAAAAAAATGAAGAAATTGTGATAAAAGAAAAATGAATGTTATCTGAAAAGTTTTTTTATTCCATTTTTCAGATTATCTTTTGTAATCTATTTTATTTCTATATCAGAGTTACAAGAAAAAATGAATTTTAAAACACTTTATTCTCTATGTATTTTTGCATTTCCCTTTGTTAAATCAGGTTTCCCACAGGAGGATCACCAGTGATAAGTATAACCAGCTACTGCTGTTTTTCAATAAAGACCTGTATAATAAAACAAAAAGGGACTGGTCTTAGAGCCTGGGATCAAGAATGCTGTTCTGGCTATGTCCACTGGGCATTAGACCTGAGGCAAATCACAACCTGTCTTGAGTCCCAGTTTCCTCACCTGTAAAATGAGGGAAGTTGGATGTAAGTATTCTTTAAAGTTTGCTTCTAGTTTTAACATCATAAATTTTCATGTGGGGGCTTACAAACTGAATGACAATCTAATATCCCAATCCAATTCAGTTTTTCCATAGTTCAGGATAATGCCAGATTGATGTGGTTTGGCTGTGTCCCCACCCAAATCTCATCTTGAATTGTAGCTCCCATAATCCCCACATGTTGTGGGAGGGATCCAGTGGGAGGTAATTGAATCATGGGGGTGGATTTTCCCATGCTGTTCTCATGATAGTGAATAAGTCTCATGAGATCTGATAGTTTCATAAAGGGCAGTTTCCCCGCACATGCTCTCTTGCCTGCCACCATGTAAGATGTGCCTTTGCTCCTCCTTCGCCTTCCACCATGATTGTGAGGCTTCCCCAGCCATGTGGAACTGTGAATCCATTGAACCTCTTTTTCTTTATAAATTACCCAGTCTCAAGTAGTTCTTCATAGCAATATTAAAATGGACTAACACAGAGATAAAGTAAAAGAAACTTATGAAAGAATTTATAAGGCATATTTAAAACAGTACATGATACCAGTCAGACTACATCTGTGCCTACCCTGCATCTAGCTTATTTTACCTCCTATGGGATGGTGAAAGTCCAATTCCTGGTCGCTTTGCATATAGCAATCGAATGGCTGGGCCAGGAGTAGAGTAGAGATTACAGAAAATGAACATAGCACCAACCAGAATTGATGATGCCGCCCGTCCATCCTGTCAAAGAAAAATCATTATGAACATGATCAAATTAGCCATTCTCCATTGAAAATGGCAGAATTTGCAATTGAGAGAGAGGAGAAATCCTCTTAACTGTGGGTGCTTTTCGTTTAAAAATTATTCACTTGAAAACCAAAATTTGTTTCAGCTTTTTAAATCAAAGGCAGCAAGGAAAGACTTATCCTTAGAATAAAATTGATTCTAATCTGAGAAGCCCAATTTGATTTGTATATATTTACTGAAAAATAATATAATCTTCAAACTAATTTTGGACTTGTTGAATTAAAAGTTGAAGTCTCTTCGTTTAGGATTGGAAGTAAAGAGCTCACAGGTTAGGTAAATGCTGCTTGTTGGGATATGGCATATATGTATCTCATGCAAAGTATGTTCCTAGATTCATATAAAATAAAGAACCTTCACCAGATTCAACTTCATTCAATGTAGAAATAAATCTGTTGTGGACTGAATGTTTGTATGCCCCAGAATTCATATGCTGAAATCCTAATGTGATGGTATTAGGAGGTGGAGCTTTGGGGAGGTAATGAGGTAGGGAGAGTGGAGATCTCATGAATGGGAATTGTGCCCTTATAAGAACAGACAAAAGAGCTTGCTGTCATCTCCCTCTGCTCTTGGCCATGTGAAGATACAAGAAGACAGCCATCTGCTACCCCAGAAGCAGGCCCTCATCAGACATTACAAGTGCAGACACCTTGGCTGGGCATAGTGGCTCATGTCTGTAATCCCAGCACTTTGGGAGGCCAAGGTGAGCAGATTGCCTGAGCTCAGGAGGTCGAGACCAGCCTGGGCAACATGGTGAAACCCCATGTCTTCAAAAAGAAAAAAAGAAAGAAAAGAACTGCAGTCACCTTGATCTTGGACTTTCCAGCCTCCAGAACTACATTCCTGTTGTTTAAGCCACCCGGTCTATGGTATATTTGTTATAGCAGCTCAAGCTAATTAAGACAAAATTCAGTAACATCCCTGACACATGTGACCTAGCTTCTTCTAGAATACTTTAAGTGACAGGGAGATTACTTCCACTTGAAGTAGCCGATTCCAGTTTACAGAGCCCTTCCTTATACTGAATATGTTGAGTTGAATTTCATTCCTCCATAGCTTCCACTCAATGACCCTCATCCTTTCGTGAGAACAAACAATAAACCTACTCCTTTCTCCCTATGGCAGTCCTTCACATATCTGAAATACCCTTTCTATCAATGCTTCTATTCCCTTTTAAAACAAACTCAATCCCTTCTATTCTTCCTTATTTGATATTCCATTTTAAGAGACATAATCGGCCGGGCGCGGTGGCTCACGCTTGTAATCCCAGCACTTTGGGAGGCCGAGGTGGGCGGATCACAAGGTCAGGAGATCGAGACCACGGTGAAACCCCGTCTCTACTAAAAATACAAAAAATTAGCCGGGCGTGGTGGCAGGCGCCTGTAGTCCCAGCTACTCAGAGAGGCTGAGGCAGGAGAATGGCGTGAACCCGGGAGGCGGAGCTTGCAGTGAGCCGAGACTGCGCCACTGCACTCCAGCCTGGGCGACAGAGCGAGACTCCATCTCAAGAAAAAAAAAAAAAAGAGACATAATCATTTAGCACATTTCTTCTAAACAAATTCAAGTTTTAAAATGACAACCTTAAATGTGCTGCCCAGATGTGAAATGAAAGATATCAGATATGTTCTGACCAAACTAGAGAAGAAATATCATCTTCTTTATTCTGGACACTATGCTTTTATTAACATAACCCCAGCCCAAACTAGTATAAATGCAAGCTAAGTAACAACATAAGCTTTTATTATTCTCTCTATCCACTAAAACCCCTAGATTTTTTCCAGATGACATGTTAAGATAATGTGCAAATATGTTTAATCTTTTAAAACCAGAATTCAGGACTTTACATTTATCTTGTATTTAATTTCATATCGTTAGTTTTTGTTAAGTGACCAACCTACAAGAACTTTTAAAATCCAAATTCATTATGTGACCCTTAAAATTCTAAGAAAATTGATAAGCTGAATTTCCACATCTTCATCAAAGTTGTTGATTAAAATGAATAACTAAATACAACCTCCTCCCAGGAGAAAGGTGATCCATTAATCACCTACCTTTGGAAGCAGATATTCAACCCCAACTCAACTAAATACATAACAACCTAGCCACATTTCTCCATCCTGACTAGAAAAAACTAAGAAATACCTTGCAGGACTCCAATAAACTATCTCAACTAGTCTGTTAGTCATGTGAAATGTTCTGTTGGTTTGATATGTGCTCATAACAAACCAATGGAGACTCCTTTTTTGCTAAGAGTTTAAAATCATCTGTGCAAAACTTTCTCAGAATTGTGCCTGGAATTACCATCAGGTTCACAAGCCTACAACTTTCCAGGATCAACCTCCTTCCATATTTTGGGAAAAAATCTCCTCTTCATTTGCCTGGCACCTCTCCTTCCTGTTTCTTCATATTACAAATGAAATCCATAATTGCTTCTCCAAGTGCTTTCGGTATTGTGTCACATAATTTAAGCCTTGAGAGTGAATTAATCTGAAGGATTGTGAGGCTCTCCTACTATCTTGCTACCTACCAGCTTTGTCTTAAACATCATTGTTACGTTCTTCCTAGTTTGACATTTGTTCCCTCTGATAAAGAAAACAGAATAAAGGAGTTAAGATCATACCACATGCTTCAAGAATTTGTTGTTGTTCTTATTCCAAACACAGTTTTAAAAAAAGGATATTTTTCTTAATCTGATTTATTTTCAGAATTTAGCCTTCCTGACACTCTTTTCACAGATCCATGGCTCTTGGATATGTAGCCTCTCTTTTTACCTGTGATGCAGGTCTTTTAAAAACTTTTGGTTTTTTATTAAAAGACTAGTATAGCCTATTATTATTATTATTATTATCATCATCATCATTATTATTATTATTTTGAGAGGGAATCCTACTCTGTTGCCCAGACTGGAGTGCAGTGGCAGGATCTCGGCCCACTGCAACCTCCGCCTCCCAGGTTCAAGCAATTCTCCTGCCTCAGCCTCCCGAGTAGCTGGGATTACAGGCGCATAGCACCACACCTGGCTAACTTTTTACATTTTTGGTAGAGATGGGGTTTCACCATGTTGGCCAGGCTGGTCTCGAACTCCTGACCTCAAGTGATCCACCCACCTCGGTCTCCCAAAGTGCTGGAATTATAGGCGTGAGCCACCATGCCCAGCTATGCTTATTATTTTTAATATAATAACCAGTAGTATATTAAGATAAAAAATAAGAGGCCTGGTGGGGTCACGCCTGTAATCCCAGCACTTTGGGAGGCCGAGGCGGGCAGATCACGAGGTCAAGAGATCGAGACCATCCTGGCCAACATGGTGAAACCCTGTCTCTACTAAAAATACAAAAATTAGCTGGGCGTGGTGGTGCATGCCTGTAGTCCCAAGCTACTTGGGAGGCTGAGGCAGTAGAATCACTTGAACCTGGGAGGCGGAGGTTGCAGTGAGCCGAGACTGTGCCACTGCACTCCAGCCTGGCAACAGAGCAAGACTTCGTCTCAAAAAAGAAAAAAAAAAAAACTCCCTCCCCCAGCTTCAATTCCATTTCCCAAAGACATGGTATTGATTTCCAACATATGCATGTCCTTTTTGAGCAAGCTTATCGAGCACCCTGTAGAACCATAATCTTTTGTTTGCCTCTTCTTTTTTCTTCTTCATTGGGTTTTTACTCTTTATGAAGAATCACTGGAACTGGGAGTTTCTGGTCTCCGCTGAGCCATCTTTCCTCCATCAAGTTGTAAGATGTAGACTCTCTGAACTTACAGAAAATTCTTGAGTGAAGAGAAAATCACCAAGGTGCTTAAGGTTGCTTATTCCCTAAAAGTAATCCGTTCTGTTACACCATCTGCTGTGCCTTGGAAAGGAAAATCCTTTGGTCTTTAACATTAAGTTCTTACAAACACCAAGTGTTTTCCCTTTATTGCCAAGAGTTTGGAGATGTGAAGTAAAAGGAAAGAAAAAATGTTCTTCAACTTTCTTTCCTGTTTCAGCCAACTGGCTCTCAAGAAAGGACAGGGGGTTGGGAATCATCAAGTAATACTATAGCAAAAATATATACATTAAAGTTTATAGAAGCTTTAAAATTTATAGAAGCTTTGAAATTTCCAGCATTAATGCTCAGATTCCATTTGTGTATTCAATCACTTATTGAAGCCTTTTATGCCTGGAGTATGAAAGTTTAAAAACAGGCATGGTTCTTTCCTGCAAGATTACAATAGTCTAGTGGGAAAATATGCAGGAGAAGAGCTTACTATGACACAGAGTATTAAAAGCCACAGAAGACATTTAGATGTAATGGGAATGTCTGTATTGTGAAAATACTCAAGAGTCAGAAGGATTTTCCTGAAAGTTGAGTTGTAAAGGACAGGAAAGAGTTCTGAGAAGAGTTAGGGAAAGGAACTCTAGGAAGTCGATGGTCAGAAAAACCATTAGTCCCACTGGGAATGCTCTAAAATACAGTCAATCTATGTGACTTCTTACAAGGACATAGGCATCTTTTTTCTTTTATTTTTATTCAAACACAAACAGGAAGAAAAAATAAATACGCCAATATGTTAATGTTAACTTTATTCACACAAAAGTCAATGGCATTTTTAGCTGTACACACACCACTCCTGTTTCTACCTCCTTTATAATACTTAGCACATTCTAGAGTCCCCACACTATGCGAGTTGCGTATACATCTGCCTTTCCCACTAGTAGTCAGGCTTTAAGTCAAGAATAATAAATCCCTTTCTTATTTTTACAACTCTCACATTACCCAATTCCTAAATATGGGCTCAGTAAATCCTACTGAACTCAAATGTTACCTGTCTACCACTGTGTACAGGCTCATCCATATTTGACCAAACCAAACCATCACCACCAACAACAAAAGGTTACTCACCAAGCAGTGGACAACACAGACATTTTTGGGATTCTGCAGTAGCCAGTTATACATATTCCGACACACAGCAAAAAGGTTGTGCAGACTGGGAGCCTGCCTAATGGGCCAACTGCATTCTGAGACCTAAGGGAACACAGCAAAAGGAAATGAATTCCTCCAGCAACTTCCTCTTCATAAGCAGGTTATCACACCAAACAACATCTTCTGGAAGTGATACCACATCCTCTTTTAATATAGGCAGGAACAGGGTCGAAATGCATGAAGAAGAGGGTGTTTAACACAGCAATTTTTTTAATTAAAGAATTCTCTTTCAGTAAAAGTATGAAAACACATTTTACAGCACATTTTAAATTAAACTAGACCATTTCAAGTACATCCTTGGATTTTTTCTATTCTGTGAGGTTATATAGAATTTCATTTCCATTAAGCATAAAATGTTTTGACCTCCCCTCAAATGTTTAATTATAGGGTTAGAAGTCCTGCACCATCTCTAATTTATCCCAGCTCTCGTGATAACATGAAAAGTGCTACAGAGTGAGCCAAAGGCAGGCTTGTGCATGAATCTATTTTTTTTTCTCTTTTAATCAAAGGACACAACTTACAGGGGAAACCCTTGGCATTTTCATTCATTTAACATGCATATTCTTTTCACATATTATGGATTATCAACTAAGTTCTAGGAATATTGCTTGGCTCTGATCCATGCAACAATAATCTAAGACAGGTATTAATATAATCCCCATTTTGCAGATGAGAAAACTGACTCTCAGAGGTTATCCAGAGTCACACTGCTGCTCAGCGCCAGCACTGCAGCCCAGATCTTCTGAATATAAATCATCATGTTACAACAGCACACTGGCTGACATTATCATTTGCCTCAAAATACTGTTACGGCATGATCCCTAGTTGATTACATATTTACTAATTTAGCTAAGAAACAACAATGAGAAGCTTAATTTGGACAAACTTCATAACGACTTTAAGCCTCTCTTTCTTCATAAAATGTGGTGAACAGTACCTCTTACATAACTCACAGGATACTACATGAACAGGTACTTCAAGAGCTTAGCTCAGTATCTGACACACCCAGAGTGATAATAAATGTTGGCAGTTATCATTTTATCAGGTAACTGCCAGAGCAAAGCCCTGCAGTCAGGACTGGCCATGTTTGAAAAAAATGAAGTCCTTCATGGTGAGAGTGTAGACTGAAGGGCCAGATCATACAGTCTTGTTAAGGAGCTGGGAGAATATTTAAGAAGGAGAATGACTCTCAGATCTACATTTCCAAAAATCTTTCAGGCTCCAGTATGGAGAATAGAAATGGATAACAAGATCCTAAAGGTAGGGAGACCAGTCAGGAGGTTGGTGAGGAGTGTCAGTAAGGGATGATGGTGGCTAAGGCTAGCTGAGTAGCAGTGGGCTACAAACACACTTGAGGGACTCAGCAGATAGAGAGGTGGTGGGACACCTGGACATAAGACAGGTGATAGATACATGGTGGCAGTGTGTGCATGTGCAGGGGTGTACTGAAGAGTGTGTCAGGGGAGAGAGAGGAAAGAGTCAAGCCTGAACTCCAGGTTTCCAGCTTGAATGGCTGAATAGAAGGATACAAGAAGTGCTATTTCCTGAGATACAGAATTCTGGAGAAAGAAGAGGCTTCATACAGATGATGTCAGAATGTGCTCTGCAATCCCAAATGTCTCAATTCCTTCTATTTGACCATGGGAAAGGGAGGCAAGAGGAATTTGTTTGATTAGCCCTTTTCTGGTAACCAGATAATAAATAATCAAAATATGACTGGAAAATTATCTGTGCTCTTGGTAGAGCTGACATCTAAAAGCAAACACATTGAGTTTCTCTCTCTGGGGCTGCCAAGAAAGCCCATTCTTTTTTGTTAATTTGTAACATTTTTCTACAAGATGACTGTGGGGCAAATGGCAGAAGACCTTCCAGGTTACCCACTTTCATATACTTTTGGGAGGGACAAGTATGGTTTATTAAACAAAGTATTTTAAATGTTTGGCATAGCTCCCAAACAGTCCAGGGTGATCTAGTATTGGCCTCTGTCAATTTAAACTTTATGATGGCTTGCCCCTTTTACCCAACACGATTCAGGACTGTTTCTGGTCTAATCTTTACCCACATATATATTCCCCATTGATGTGTTTGTTTTCAAGGAATGGAAATGACTTACTGACTAAAAATACAGAATAACTGGGAAGATACATTTTGCTGTCAAAGGAATCATAAAATGTACATTTGTACAAGCTCCTTTCTGTCTGCAATGTATTTTCTTCTCTTGGTAAACTTCAATTCATCTTTTAAAATCCAGGTTCAAGATCTAATAGTACTTATTGACATTTACTGAATATTTTACCCAACTGCTGCAGAATTTATATTCTTTTCATTAGCACATGTAACATTTTCTAGAATAGACCATGGTCCACAAAACGAGTCTGTACAAATTCAAAAACACAGAAATTGGCCAGGTGTGGTGGCTCACACCTGTAATCTCAACACTTTGGGAGGCCAAGGCAGGCAGATCACGAGGTCAGGAGTTCAAGACCAGCCTGGCCAACACAGTGAAACTCTACTAAAAATACAAAAAATTAGCTGGGCGTGGTACCAGGCGCCAGTAATCCCAGCTACTCAGGAGGCTGAGGCAGGAGAATCACTTGAACCTGGGAGGTGGAGGTTGCAGTGAACTGAGATCACGCCACTGCACTCCAGCCCAGGCAACAGTGCAAGACTTCATCTCAAAAAAATAAATACATAAAATAAATAAATAAAATAGAACTCATACCAAGCATCTTCTCTGACCACAATGGAATAAAACTTTACAACTAAATAACAAAAGGAACCTTGGAAAATACATGAACACATGGAAATTAAACAACCAATGAGTCAATGAAGAAATTAGGAAGGAAATTTAAAAATTTCTTGAAACAAATTAAAATGCAAATATACAAAAACATATGGGATACAGCAAAAGAAGTACTAAGAGGAAAGTTTATAGCAATAAACACCTATATCGAAAAAGTAGAAAGACTTCAAATTAACAACCTAACAATACACCTCAAGGAACTAGAAAAGCAAGAACAAACTAAAGCCAAAATTACTAGAAGGAAAGAAATAATAAAGACCAGAGCAAAAATTAAGAAAAGTAAAACTAAAAAGAAAAAAAGATTGACAAAATAAAAGGTTGTTTTTTTGAAACAATATACAAAATCAATAAACCTCTAGGTAAGCTAAGAAAAAGAGAGAGAAGACCCAAATAAATAAAACCAGGAATGAAAAAGGAGACCTAACAACTGAGACCTCAGAAATACAAAGACTCATAAGAGACGGCTACTATGAACAATTATATACCAATAAATCAGAAAACTTAGAAGAAATGGATAAATGCCTGGACACATAAAACCTACCAAGATCGAACCATGAAGAAATAGGAAACCTCAACAAACCAGTAACAAGTAATGAGATTGAGGCTGTAATAAAAATTCTCCTATCAAAGAAAGGCCCAGGTCCTCACGGATTCACTGCTGTATTCTACCAAATATTTAAAAAAGAACTAATATTAATCCTACTCAAACTATTTTTTAAAAAATGGAAGAAGAGGAAATACTTTCGAACTCATTCTACAAAGCCAGCATTACCTGATACTAAAACTAGAGAAGGATACAACAAAGAAGGAAAACTACAGGCCAGTATCACTGAAGAACACAGATACAAAAATCCTCAACCAAATACTTGCAAAACAAATGCAACAACACATTAACTAGATCATTCACCATTATCAATAAAGATTCACTTCATGGCCAGGCGTGGTGGCTCACAGCTGTAATCCCAGCACTTCAGGAGGCTGAGGTGGGCGGATCACAAGGTCAGGAGATCGAGACCATCCTGGCTAACACAGTGAAATCCCGTCTCTACTAAAAATACAAAAAAAATAGCTGGGCGTGGTGGTGGGCACCCGTAGTCCCAGCTACTCGGGAGGCTGAGGCAGAAGAATGGCGTGAACTCGGGAGGCAGAGCTTGCAGTGAGCCGATCACATGACTGCACTCCAGCCTGGGTAACAGAGTGAGACTCCATCTCCAAAAAACAAAAAAAAAGTTTTACCTCAGGGATGGCTCAATATATGCAAATCAATAAATGTTATATACCACATTAATAGAATCAAGAACAAAAAATACATGATTATTTCAATAGATGCTGAAAAAGTATGTGATAAAATTCAACATCCCTTTATGATAAAAATCCTCATGAGGCCGGGCTCGGCAGCTCACACCTATAATCCCAGCACTTTGGGAGGCTGAGACAGGCAGATGACTTGAGGTCATGAGTTTGAGACCAGCCATGGCCAACATGGTGAAACCCCATCTCTACCAAAAATACAAAAATTAGCCGGGCATGGTGGCAGGTGCCTGTATTCCCAGCTACTTGGGAGGCTGAGGCAGGAGAACTGCTTGAATCCAGGAGGCGGAGATTGCAGTGAGTCAAGATCACGCCACTGCACTCCAGCCTGGGTGACAGCAAAACTCCATCTCAAAAAAAAAAAAAAAAAAAAAAAAAACTTCATGAAAATAGATATAGAAGGAACATACCTCAAAATAATAATGGCCATCTATGACAAATCCATGGCTAACATCGTACTGAATGGAGGAAAATTGAAGGCCTTTCCTCTAAAGAATGGAACACAACAACGATACCCACTTTCGCCACTATTATTCAACATAATACTGGAAGTCCTGGCCAGAGCAATTAGGCAAAAAAAGAAATAAAGGACATCTAAATTGGAAAGGAAGAAGTCAAATTACCCTTGTTCGAACTCAACATGATCTTATGGCTAGAAAAACCTAAACACTCCACCAAAAAAACTGTTAAAACTGACAAACGAATTCAGTAAAGTTGCAGAATACACAACCAACATGCATAAATCAACAGCATTCATATGTACTAACAGCCAACAATCTGAAAAAGAAATCAAGAAACCAATGCCATTTCCAATAGCTACAAAAAATATAAAATACCTGGGAATCAATCTAACCAAAGAAGTGAAAGATCTACACAAGAAGAACTATAAAACTGATGAAAAAAATAGAAGAGGACACAAAAAAAGGAAAGGTATTCCATGCTCATGGATTAGAAGAAATAATATTGTTAAAATGGCAATACTACCCAAAGCAATGTACAGATTCAATGCAATCTCTATCAAAATACCAATGACATTCTTCACAGAAATTAAAAAAAAAAACCCTAAAATGTATGTGGAACCACAAAAGACTCCAAATAGCCAAAGCCACCCTGAGCAAAAAGAACAAAGTTAGAGGCATCACATTATCTGACTTCAAAGTTTATTATAAAGCTACCGTAACCAAAACAGCATGGTACTGGCATAAAAACAGGCACATGGACTAATGGAACAAAATAGAGAACCCAGATATAAGTCCACGCATTTACCACCAATTCATCTTTGACAAAGATGCCAAGAACTTACAGTGGGAGAGGACAGTCTTTTACATAGATGGTGCTGGGAAAAGTGGGTAACTATATGCGGAAAAATGAAAATAGACCTATATCTCTCACTATATACAAAAATCAAATCAAAATGGATTAAAAACTTGAATCCAAAACCCAAAAATATAAAACAACTAGAAGAAAACATTAGAGAAATGTTCCAGGACATTGAGCTGGACAAAAATTTCTTGTGGAAGACCTCAAAAGCACACACAACCAAAGCAAAAATACACAACTGGCAGTATATGAAGCTAAAAAGCTTCTGCAAAGCAAAGAAAACGATCAACGAAGTGAAGAGACAACCCACTGAACGGCAGGAAATACTTGTGAACTATTCATTTGACAAGAAATTAATAACCAGAATATATAAGGAGCTCAAACAACTCAACAGTAAAAAAACAAATTAAAAACTGGGCAAAAGAGTTGAACAGAAGTAACAGATCTTCAAAAGAAGAGACAGAAATGGCATACAGTTATATGAAAAAATGTCCAACATCACTAATTAGAGAAATGCAAATCAAAATCACAATATAGTGCCATCTCACTTCAGTTAAAATAGTTTGTATCAAAAAGGCAGGTAATACAAGATGCTGGTGAAAATGTGAAAAAGGGAACTCTTACACACTGTTGGTGGGAATGTAAATTAGTACAATCACTATGGAGAACAGTATGAAGGTTCCATATGATCCAGCAATTCTACAACTGGGTATATATCCAAAAGAAAGGAAATCAATATATCGAATATAAAGCTGCACTCCCATGTTTATTGCAGCACTATTCACAATAGCCAAAATATGGAATCAACCTAAGTGCCTACCAATGGATGAATGAATAAATAAAATGTGGTATACATACACAATGAAATATCATTCACATAAAAAAGAATGAAATCCTGCCATTTGCAGCAACATGGATGGAACTGGAGGCCATTATAAGTGAAATAACCCAAGCACAGAAAGAGAAATATTGCATGTTTTTTACTCATATGCAGAAACTAAAAATGTGGAGCTCATGAAGATAAAGAGTAGATTAGTAGTTACCAGAGGCCAGGAAGAGGAGTGGGAGGGGGTTTGAAGGAGGAAAAAATAATATAAATGTAATTAAACTGTACACTTAAAATGGTAAAAATGGTACATTATATATGCATATTTTAACTCAAATGTTAAAAAAAGAAAAAAAGTTCAAGTGTTCTATTGGCTCTGTTTATCGAATACTCACAGACAGAAATGCTTAGTCATCTTTATACTCATGCCCCTGTTTATTTTCATCTATTACAGCTTTTTTCAATAGAGCAACATGGTTAAATCCACAGGCTGGATTTTCACTCTGGATTTACCATTTACTACTTGATTAACCTTAGGTAACTTACTAACCTCTCCAGGCCTGAATTATCTAGTGTGTAAAGTATAAACGAGCATTATAGGATTGTTGTCAGAATTAAGTAGCACAACATAAACACAGTAAATGCTAGCTTGTGGTCAAGCTGTACTGAATAAACTGCTTATACCTGTCTCCCCTTCTAGACACCGAGCTCCATGAGAAGAGAGACCATAACTTACTCATTTTTGTAACCCCAGTGTCCACTGTGCATGTGTTGCTCATGTGGTAGGTATTCAGCAGGTATTTGCTGAGTGAATGAATGAGTGAAAGAATAAAGGAATGAACCCCATTTGGCAATCTATTTTTATAATAAGATTTGTCCACATGTACCATATCTTGAGGAGGGAACAGGTGAACCAATTTTATTGGGTTTTTTTAGACTGTAACAGAATGAAAGTATAGAAAATTTATTTCCCCAGCAATATTTCTGAAGGTTTTAAAAACTAGCTATCACACACACACACACACACACACACACACACACACCAAATGTCAATATCTGTAATGAGTCTCAGCTAAAAGTTGGCTAAATTATTCTTAGCACAATAGGCTAATAGCTCCAGAATCATTAACTCAATCAAGCAAATAATATTAATTTAAAGTACTCCATAATTATATATTTACTTGATATATAATTATACACCATTAAGCAAACATACAATTAGAATTTTTTAAAAGCGTGTGCTCTGTCTAAAAGGGGAAAACATTAAGGCATAAACAAAACCAACAAAATAAAAAAGGAATTCAATCACTGCAAGCTATTTTTGTAGCTCTCTGGGGTTCACAGCTTCATGCAGTAACTGACACTTCTCAATGCTGTCTCCAGTTTTCCTGAACACCTTGAACACCTCCTGGGCTTGCTTAGCATCAGAGGACACCATACAGATTACATGGCTGCTATGATACCACCCGGTGGGAAAAAGAGGCCAAATCATCGCTAGGGCTGGATGCCATTCGATTTTCATCTCTCCATCATCCCTTGCCCAAGATAGGATGGGCAGAAGCAGCCATTCACTAAGCATAGGAATGAAAGCTTCTACAGAGGGTATGACTTAATTGCCATATCTAGTGTTTTATGAATCACGCACCATTTTTGGAGGATGGGGATAATTCAGTCAATCATTTATTGTACCATTTTATTATTACCAATGTTAATCATAGCTACTACTTACTGAATGATGACTCTAAGCAAGACACTGCTATCAAATTTATTCCTTACAACAAACCTACAAAAAAAATTTTAAGAGTGCTTGTGAGATAGGCACTCTCTTATTGGCATATCCATTTTACACAGGAGAAAAACGAGTCCAAGGAGAGGTAAAAGTGACTTGCCCAGGAAGAAGAACAGCTGAGATGTGAACCTAGGGTAATTTTTAAAGTCTAAAGTTTGTATACACTATATGGCTTCATCTCAGTTTAAAAAAATAAAATTTGTGCACTCTCCATTATACTATATTGTCTGATGACTTATAACAATAACTCCATCTTGCATTTGTAGAGTGATTACAGCTTCAAGTGATGGCTGTATTTTAACAGGGTTAAGACACTCAATTCATGGAAGGCTTCATAACTAGAATGTGGGAGTCTCTGGTCCTCTGGCCCCCAGGCCAGGGATTGCTTTTTTCACTCCAGTTATTTCCTGTCCTGACACTGAGGCATGGTGGCAAAGTGAGAGATGAAGTATGAGCTATAAACTTGCCCCACACCAGCCAATCTCCTACCAACCTCCCACCAATGCAGAAACAACTGGGAGCTATAGCGACCTCTCTGGTGTGCTCAGGAAGAAAAAGGGGTAAAAACATTGACCTTCAATCATGAGTCCTTTAAGACAGCCAAGTTGATAATACATTTTCCAAAAATCAAATTGCTCCCAAAGGGAAAGAAATCCTAGAAGATTATGTCATCTAGAAATAGTTAAGAGGGTAGAGTCTAAAAGAACCAGCTGGGCTGCAGATTTCTTTGCTCCTAGAAGGACTCTGTCACCATACCGTCCTTCCTGGGTGAACAGTGGAAGGAGGAGAGACAAAGTGGCCCTAGAATAGCATTAATCAGAACTTAAGAACTTTGGAGTCAGGTTAGACTTGGTGTCCATTCATCCAGCTTTCCATTTATTGCCAACAGTAATGCCAAGAAATGTGTAAAGGTTCCTGATATTCTGGGGCACAGCTATAAACCTTCTATGCAGAAACCAAATCAGTGTATACATGCATACACACACATATGCATGGAGTGGATGGGAACAGTGTTTATGTTGGGGATGATGAGAAAGGTTTAAGTATAAATAGTGGTGTTGGTTATACAACATTGGGAATATAATTAATGCCACTGAAATTGTATGCTACAAATGGTTACAATAAGTTTATATTATGTATATTTTACCACAATAATTTTTTTAAAGGAGTGGAAACAGATGGTTATGCTCTCTGAAGCCTACCAATAGATCTACATACACAGAGGAGTCATTATGAACATCTGGTTTAACTGATGCATTTTGTTGGTCTCCAGGACTTCATTGTCAGCATCAGTACTCTTATTTCCTCAAGGTGGATATTGGCTATAAAGAGTCAAAAAAAAATTGAAAAAAATAAAAACACCTGAGGTTCAACACATCCTTTGCAGTCCTTGAATAGGTATTCTAGTACTTCGCTTTTGAATGCTGGGCTATGTGCTATGCGTTGTTTTGAGTTGTAGCCTCTGCTAACTGAGACGAAACAAAGTCCTATTTTAACATTCTGTGACATATGCAAATACGTAATGGAAAAATGAGGAAAACAGTATTGATTATTTCATACAATTCCTGTCAACCAGTGTGGCTTCTAAGAAAAAAAGTGAATCAAAATACAGAATGACAACCTTCAGCAAAGTAAAATCTTCCTGGAAACAGCCTGTCTTTGCCAACATCACTACCTACATCCTCAAATGCAGGTTTGAACATACACAAACAATCACAGAATCATCATGTAAAATGACTGAATTCAGGTTTCAAGGCACAGAGGTATATGACGTGGGCAGATCCAGACTCCCAAGAGTTTATAAATAAAAAATTCCTATGACTTTATACACCCTTATGAATCTATAAATAAAACCAGTTCCAATGTTTAGTATTTATGGTAGACTCTACCGTCAACATTTATGAAATAAGGTTTAATTTCAGACGTAGCACTCCACAGAACTGGAAGGAGTAAGAAATGCTTCTAGTCCTCATGAACTGAAAGGTAAAAACAAAGAAAACTTTTCTAAGTCATGCAACAATGAGATGCAAATCCATTCACAGTGTTAGTGCTGGGGAAAGAAAGCTCTAGGAGTTTGAAAAGAGATGTAGGCAAATCAAAAACAACGGTAAGATGGAAATACTATGGCTTTGGGACTGCCTCCCTGAGATGCAACTAAGGGTAAAGGAGACAGGTCAGAGGATCCACTTGCATTCTGCCAAATTCTAGGACTATCTAGGAAGAGCTAAAGATGTAGTGCAATCCTGTGTTTTAGGAGAAAGAATTGGAAAAGCCTCGTGGCATGTGGAAATCTTCTCCTTAGCAAAATTAGGCAAATAAAGAAGAAGATGGGCTGGGGGTGGTGGCTCACACCTATAATCCCAGCACTTTGGGAGGCTGAGGCAGGTGGATCACTTAAGGCCAGGAATTCAAGACCAGCCTGGCCAACATGGCAAAATCATCTCTACTAAATATACAAAAATTAGCTGGGCATAGTGGCACACATCTGTAATCCCAGCTACTTGAGTGACTGAGGTACAAGAATCAGAACCCAGGAGGCGAAGGTTGCAGTGAGCTAAGATCATGCCACTGTACTCCAGCCTGGACAACTGAGTGAGGCACTTTTGGAAGGAAACGGAAGGGAAGGGGAGGGGAGGGACGGGAGGGGTGGGGGAAGAAGAAGAAGGAGGAGAAGGAGGAGGAGGAGGAGGAGGAGGAGAAGGAGAAGAAGAAGAAGAAGAAGAAGAAGAAGAAGAAGAAGAAGAAGAAGAAGAAGAAGAAGGAGGAGGGGAGGGGGGGGGAGGGGGAGGGGGAGGGGAGGGATGGAGGAAGGAAGGAGGAAGGGAGAAGAAGGAGGAAGAGGAGGAGGAGGGGAGGAGGAGGGGAGGGAGGGAGGAAGGAAGGAAGGAAGGAAGGAGGAAGGGAGAAGAAGGAGGAGGAGGAGGAGAAGCAGAAACAGAAGCAGCAGAAGCAGAAGAGGAGGAGGAGGAGGAAGAAGAAGAGGAAGAAGAAGAAGGAAGGAATGAAGGGAGGAAGGAAGGAAGGAAGGAAGGAGACGAAGGGTGTGTGACATGGGTAGCTTTTAAGGGAGAAGGAGTAGCTCATGAAAGAAGATTGCGTGTGTCTGTGTGCACATGAGCACATGCATATCCCTAGTTGGAGCATATGGTTTTTGGGCAATGAAGAGTGGTAAAAGATGAAGTTAGAGAAGCAGATAGAGGCTAGATCATCAAGAGACTCACAAGATATTTTATAATTTGCATAGGCAAGAAATAACCCCACTCTGCTGACCTATATAAGCCTTTCTCCTGCTCTAAGGTCTAGCTGTCACTGGTGTCTCCCTTTACTAATCTCCCTTGGCAGGTATTGTAAATATTATTTGTACTTATCTTTAGAACGTCCTGGGTTCTCTCGCCAACTAGGCTTAGGTGTCTTGAGAACACAAACCAAATATTTATTTTATATCTATAGTGTTTAACAATTCTTTCCATATTCATGCTTTTTAAAAACATTGATTATCTATGACAGGAACTGTTCTAGGTATCCAAAAAAAAAAAAATGCTCCCTCCTCTTCCAGGGCAAGTAAGAGCAGCCCAGGGTAGGTGTTTAATATGTAATCTCTGATTTCTTTGGTAAACCCTTAAGTCCAGTCACAAAATCTTCAGTTACACTGATAGATGCCTTTCATTAAAAACATCTTTATAGAGATTGCCTTTTATAAATATTATACAAAGAGACATCTTTATATGTATAAATGCTTCCATAATGATATCTTTATTTACTTTCAGAGGGAAAATGCTCCAGATTATCACAGATCTTTCAAGGTCAAATAAAATTTCTATGAAGTATTGTGTAGGATGTTCCACAGTCCTTAAATTATGAAAATAATGGCACTGACTTAGCCTCCAATCGAGAAAAATAATTCAAAAGATTTGCCTTTACATTAAGAACAAAACATCTATCCACATTTTTGTTTGATGTTAATTCACTTGTTCTGAATTAGCTAATAGATGGAATAAGAGTTGGAAGGTTATTTTATTACAGAAGATTTTAAAGAGATGCATTTAAAATCTTCATTATAGAATGGCAATTTAGATCAAACCACTTCAGAATGGCGTTATCAGTGCTTTATCAAAGAGTGGTCCCCGCAGCAACATCAGGAGCAGCCCCCAGGAAGCTGTTAGAAATGCAGATTCTTATGCCTCCCTTGTCCTTCTGAATCAGAAGTCTGTGTTTAACAAGCCCTCCAAGTGATTCTGATGCACACCAAAATTTGAGACTGTTCTCAGAATACGCTGAAAAAGAGGTCCTTAAAACTCTCCCATATCTTATTGAATATTAGGGCAGGAAGGAGCCTTACAAAGCATGTACACCAATTTTCTTGTGTATTTTACAGATCTGGAAACTGAGGCCCAGAGATTACCAACGGTAACTGGAATTTGGAACGAAGTGTGTTCCAGCATCAAAGCTAAGATCCTAGATACACAGCATTGTCAACCAGCTATCATTTTACACATTTGACATCAAGTTTCACTTTTAAAGGATCCATGCGTAGAAAGTCCATTCTATTTATTAATAGACCCAAATGAAGTTGCAGAACCAATCATATCTAGAGGCTAAGTCAAAAATATTTAGAGATGTTCTTGAGAGGGGAAAAAAATGCCTTTTTTTAGTGAGTAAGTCAGAATTCAGTGGCCAGAAATACCAGTCTCGATATCAGATTCAAACCTAAGCCAACTCTCAGTTCCTTAACCAGGCTGAAACTAGGAATATTTCTCTCCCTAGTTCAAAAAACTTCTTAAAATATATTAATGGAAAGACGTTCCCATTAATACTTGTCGGTACTGGTCTATCCACACTGCCTCATCTTGATACCAAGTAGCAATAAAGAAGGGTCAAAGGCATAATTAGTGTAACAGCATGAAGGCAGCCAACTGCCCTAGGAGCAGTTCAATCTCCAACTTAAGCCTCATGAACAATGTGCCATGGAACAACCAGGCACCAACAGACTTGAGACCCCAACTTCGATGGTATTTCATTGACAAATACACTTTCCTGCAAGTATCCTCACCCAAGGAAAATCTTAGGATACCTCATAGCAGCCTAATAAATATTTTGTGGACAGAAGTGTCCGGAGTGTATAGTTTTTCCAGCTTCAGATGCCTAAGGGCATATGCTTTAAGGGTATCTCTGAGGAGGAAAAGCACCAGCACATCTTCAACAGTACGATCTCAGGGCTAAAAATCCTTACCCGGCTGTGAAACTTGGCAGTTCGATAAGACTTAGGTGACAGATTGTATACTGTGTAGTGGTCAAGATGTCTGGAATCCAAAAAGCTTCGAATGTCATCAACCTGATTCCTGAATCCTATGTCAACATTGTCCAGAGGAAAGGACATCACTAGGAGAGAGATCACACAGAAAGAAAACAGGTTAAATGTTTAGGTCTGCTATAACGATGGGCAGCAACTGGAAGCTGAGCCAAAGCACTGTTAATAAACATGAGAAACTTACCAATAATTCTGGAGGTAACATAAGTGAAGTCTAAATCTCCCTTTGTGTAGCTAAAAGCAAGACAAACATGGGCACTCATTAAAATGATCCAAATATGCCAAGATCTCTCTCTCTCAATCACTTGCGCATATGAACTGGGACACTGCTGTCCAGGGGGCATGTTTTGACTCCCCTCCAGCCCTTCTCTCTAACAAGGAAGAATCACTGACAAAAGAAAGCCCGTGACCTCCGGGGTATAAATATGCCACTCCAACTGGTGCATTCTAATGCCCTTGTAGGTGCCACTTCATGATCTGAATCAATCTCAGAATAGAAAACTCTGCTTATTTATCAACACCAATTGTTCTAGCTTCTTTGCCTACCTGGAAATATCTTCCATAATTGTAAGTGGCTAAGGGGTAGGGGAAGAAGTGGTTGAGAAAAAATAAATGACACCATTTTTCTGCCTACCAGGCCCTGGTTGAGAATCAGAGGTAAGAATAGTTTTATCTTTGAACAAAGATTAAAATTTTGATTAATACATTGGACTTGACATTTGAATTTCTGATTTAGAACTGCATATTGTAACTTGAAGTGACCCTAGAATTTTCTAATACTAAATAATAAAAAATAACTCCTATGACCTGCTTATAGAATTTTCATACAGTGGAAGAGTGGAAAACTTCTCTCACTGAATAAATGTATAGGGCTAGTGGGAAACAAAAACAAAGTTCTGATTTGATTACAATCCATAGGTAAAGCTTATTCAGATTGCATGCATATTTTAATCTCATTTAATCCCTAAACAACTCAAAGACACAAATCCTGTCAGGGTATTAAAAAAAAGCTCAAAAAAAGCTCTGAGAGGTTAATTAACTTGCCTGAGGGCTCTTAGTTAACAAGAGCAGATATTGCATTAGAACCCAAGATGTTTGATTCTAAAAACAGGGAGGGCAACCATTATACTCTAATGTGGCAATGAACTGAGTTCTCCCAGCTCGTGCTTACAGCTTCTAAAGGACTTAACTTTATGTCTTCAATGACATTTCTCAGTTGATCACATCCCATAAAATTATATCCCAAAATTGACACTCTTTGAGCCAGACAAGCAGCCAGCAGGTAACCAGATCCTTTGAGAGCATGGGGATCCACTAAATTAACCGGGAAGAATGTGCGTACCTGGTCACAGATTGTATCACTCTAGAAGATGTGTCTTTGAGGGTGTCTTTCAAGTTGTCCTTTAGGTTACTAAAGAGCCTCCCTGCACCTCCTTTTACCATGTCAAAGAGACCTCCCCCATAGCTGGGCTCCATGTCTGGAGATGAGGCACCTGCCAAAAAAAAAACAAACAAAAATCGTGATGGCAGAGAATCCACAGAAAACCAACCCCTCTTCATTCTTAAAACATACACAGACTGTCTTTAAGAGTCTGGGACAGATATTCCTGGAAATTGTGTCCCACTCTCAGAACTTATAGACTCTGAGTTATGGCATTGCTACTGGTCCTCAGGGGAGACCCAGGTCAGTCCCTCAATGAGTCCCAGGAACAGAAATCTCCAGTATTGCCACCACTAGCCAGGTGTGACAATTGAGTGCCTGAAATATGGCTAGTCTCAACTGAAATGTGCAGTAAATATAAAACACACAACACATTTCAAAGACTTGGTGCAAAAAAAAAAAAGAATGTAAAGTATCTCAATATTTTAATACTGATTACATGTTGAAATAATAATTTAAATATATTGAATTAAAGAAATTATACCTTTAAAATCAATTTCGCCGGCTCCTTTTTACCTGTTTAGTGTAGATACTGGAAATTTTTAAACTACATATGTGGCCTTTATTGTACTACATTTGGACAGTGCTGCTCCAGAGAGACTGCTGAGGAAGAGCAGTCATCAACTTCAGTGAGTCCAGGGCACTCCTTGGCCCTTTGATGAAGCTGACTATATTAGAAGCCCCATTCCATGGCTGTCCCTTAAAGCACTGGTTCACTTCTATCATGAAAAACACCTTCTGAAGGGGCTTTAGTACAGCTTTTAGGCCTTAGGATGCATGGTGGCCATTAGTGCTATCTGTCAAATATTTCAGGTTCTCTTCCCTTATAGCTTCTTAAAATTGTGCTTTTTGGCACCTTGTGCTTAGCTCCAGTCCGGGGTTTCTCAGTCTCAGCACTATTGACATTTTAGGCTAAATACTTCTTTGTTGTGTGTGTTTTGAGGGGGCTGTCCCTGTGCACTGCAAGGTGTTGAGTGGCATTCCTGGCCTCTATTCACTAGATGCCAGTAGCACCTGCCCCAAGCCCCACTCCACCTCTGAGTTGTGACAATACAAAATGTCTCCAGAGATTGGCAAATATCCCCTAGTGGGGGCAAAATTACCCCTGGCTGAAAACCACTGCTCCAGCCTACGTGTGTGAGGGGAAGTGCTGTGTATCACAGTGTATGTTGTGCAACACTTCCAGGGTACCTTTAACTGTTAATGTGATATTCTCCGTAGATTTCTCTCTCTCTCTCTCTCTCTCTCTCTCTCTCTCTCTCCCTCTCTCTCTCTCTCTCTCTCTGTATCTCTCTCCCTTTGCCATAGCAACCAGCAAGGTTGGAGACTGTGGCTGCTCTGTCCAGGACTTCTGGGTCCCAGAGAAAGGAGCTATGTGGCAGATGACCTTGGGTGACCCAGGTGACCTTTGATGAATATTTGGCATGAGTAAGTAATATGGTTTGGTTCTGTGTCCCCACTCAAATCTCATCTCAAGTTGTAATCTCCAAGTGTCAGGGGAGGGACCTGGTGGGAAGTGATTG
This sequence comes from Nomascus leucogenys, assembly GCF_006542625.1. Classification (NCBI taxonomy): domain Eukaryota; kingdom Metazoa; phylum Chordata; class Mammalia; order Primates; family Hylobatidae; genus Nomascus; species Nomascus leucogenys. The sequence continues at coordinate 44,837,530 of NC_044385.1, read as the reverse complement.
GATCATGGAGATGGATTTTCCCCATGCTGTTCTCATGACAGTGAGAGATCTGATGGTTTTAAAATGTGGCACTTCCGCCCTTGCTCTCTTTCTCTCTCCTGCCATCATGTAAGTTGTGACTTGCTTCCCCTTCACCTTCTGTCATGGTTGTAAGTTTCCTGAGGCCTCTACAGCCATGTGGAACTGTCAATCAATTAAACTTCTTTTCTTTATAAATTACTGAGTCTCAGGTAGTTCTTTAAAGCAGCGTGAAAACAGACTAATACATAATGCTAAATGACGAGTTAATGGGTGCAGCAAACCAACACGGCACATGGATACATATGTAACAAACCTGCACATTGTGCACATGTACCCTAAAACCTAAAGTATAGTAATAAAAAAAAAAGATAAAAAATAAAAAATAAAGAAAACAGACTAATACAGTAAGAAACACCTGTTTGTTAATAGAAGCCACCGATCTTTTGGAAATGTTCATAACCAAAGCACAACCTAACCTATGCAGGCTGATACAGGAAGGAAGCAGGAATCTGTGTAGAGGAGGTGGTTAATGTGAACAGTGGCCAGGTTGGGCTTTAAGGCCTAGCAGTCAAGAGCGTGAGTCATTCTCACCTGGGTTCCTGCCCAGCTTTGCTACCCCTAGCTGTGTGACCCTGGAAGTCAGTCTTTCTAAGTCTCTTTCTTCCCATCTGTAAAATAGGATAAAAATCGTGCCTACTCCACAGGGAAAGATTAAATAAATGCATATAAAGCTGTTGGCATAGTACCTAATAAATCTAGGGGTCAAGAGAACGTAGCTAAACTCTATTATGCCGCATCCTGAAATTCCTGTATTGATGGTATTTTTAATCTTTGTTCACTGTCCAACTATATGATGACAAAAGACAAGAATGGCATCTATTCTTTTTCAAAAATTGCAATATATAAGATTTTCAAAATAAAGAATAATAAAAATATTCATGTAATGGCACTATAATTGCTAACTTATATATAACACTACTATCTGGTAGGTATTTTTCTAAGCATTTTATCTATATTCACTCATTTAATCCTCATAGCACCCCAATGAAATAGATAATATTATTATTCCTATGTTATAGATCAGAAAACTGAGGCACAGACGTTAAGAAACTTGTCTAAGGGCATACAAGCTAGTGAATATTTATTTACTAGCAGAATTGAGATTGAGCCCCAGGCAACCCTTCCGATCACATTCCACTTTCTTCTCCTAATATCAGCCTGAATTTTACATTTATCATTCCAATTAATTTCTTCAAGCTTGTATTACATATGTTTGTATCCACAAAAAAAGTATTAATATTATTTTCCAAGATTTCAAGCTGTACATAAATGGTTTTCTATTTGCATAATTTTGCAACTTTATTTTTTTTCACTTACTTTTGTTTAAAATTCATCTATGCTGGTACCAAATGCAGCTTTAGCTCAATTAATATGTGTATCAATTACCCCACTGATGGACACGTAGTCTATTTGTTATAATAAGCAACACAGTGAGGAACGCATGACTTTGATAACATATATAACTCTCTCTAGATTATACCTACAAGCAGAATTTGCCAGTAAATAAGGTATGTACATCTTCATATATCTAGATATTGACAAATCATTCTCCAAAGCAGTCACAGCAGTTTAAATTCCCATAACTAGTACATATGTGTTCCTTCACTCTATATTCTCCTTAACACTTAGTATTGTCAGACATTTACATTTTTACCACTTTGTCAAGTATAAATAAGTATCTCACTTTGGTCCTATTTTGGTAATTTCCCTGATTACTAGTGAGGTAAAGTATCTCTTACTGTGCTTACTGGTCAGGTGGCTGTTCTTTCAATCATATTTCAGGTACCAGTACACTCCTACATGCCATTTAGATGTTCACACATATATCTATAAATACATGTTGACTGTCATGTTCTTCCATCCTGACCTTAAGAGCTATTGATACCTAACAGATGTCTAAGTCACCATTAGACATCTATTAGAAAATGAGGCTCTGTTAGAAATTGCAAAGAACATTGAATACTGGTAAACAAACAATGAATGGACATATGGACAAACATTAATCATCTCTACCACTAACTGAGCTCTCCAATGCAACAGGAACTGTGCTCAGACCTTTATGATAGTACAGTTTCATATAGTGGGAGAGTGGAAGTGGTTATTATCCCCAGTTTACAGATGAAGCAATGGAAGCTCGAAGGAAAGTAACTCACCAAAGAGTCCAGTTAATAAGTGGAAGAGTCAGCGATTCAAACCCAGATCTGTGCAATTCCAAAGCCTTGCTAATCTACCATTTCACACTATTCTACATCTCCACTCAGCTCAGGATTCCAACAACTATAATCAAGATGAGCCTTACCTGCCTATATACAACTTCCTCTCTCCTATTCCCTGCTCTCCTCCACCTCCCACCCACACACCTTTCATCTGGCTGCTCTCAACGGCAGATGTCCCCACAAAAACACCCTCATAAATCACTGCATGCCAGGCAAACCAAGTCAATCTCATTACGCAGGCAGCCGAGCCTCTGTCGCCCCCACTGCTTCACAGCCCTGAATAAAAGGCCAGGAACAGGTCTAATGGGCAGCTCCACAGACTACGGCTAGTGTTACAAATCTGAGAATGCTCTCATGTCCTGTTTCATATGAAATAGAGCACATTATTTCCCTGTAAACACACCCCACCATGTAAAAATCTGTATCGTGTTTTTTTTTTAAATATAGTGAGGCTAGAGCAGCATAAAATGTTTATAATTCTCCCATTTCCATCCCTGTAACATTTCCATGTGTTCAGCCTGAACACCCCTTTGATATATAACTGTTTAAGAGATGACACCAAATTGATTGGATGTCTCTTCAACTCTCAATTTTATGCTGGAATAGAACTACAAGGCACCGGCCTATTAAAAGATATAAATATCCTTGATGATCTAAAAATCAGACTCTTACCATCCCTCAGGCTGCATGCTCTGCTCATTAGAGCTTTGGAATGCTGCAGAAATCAGAACAACTTGCCAGAGTCCGTCTGTAACCTTCATATATTCAAATTATACGTTGAACTGGCCAGGACACACAAAAAAAGAAGAGGGGCATTATTTGACGGTGCTCTACTGGTTCTTTTCGGTAGATATTCTGGCTTTCCCTGATGAGCCACATAAGTGCCAAAAGTGCAGATTCTGCAAACATTTTAGCCTCAGCTAGTTAAGAGAAAGGGCAGAGAGGTTTCAAAATATGGCACAACGAAGAAGAAAATGGTGCAATGAGAAAGAAATGCAGAAGATAAACAATGACCACAGTAGATCAAGGGGTAACAGACTGGATCCCATGGGCCAGATCCAGTCCACGGCCTGTTTTTGTACAGTCTGTGAAATAACAATGGCTTTTACATTTTTAAATGATTGAAAAAAGTAGAAAGAGGAATGATGCTTCATAACATGAAACTGATACGAGGGTCAAATTTCAATGTCCAGAAGTAAAGTACCCTTATGTGTTTACATCTTGCCTATGGTTGCTTTCATGCTACAATGCAGAGTTGAATAGTTGTGACACAGATCTTACGGCCCACAAAGTCTAAAGCATTTACTCTCTGGCCCTTTACAGAAAAAGTTTTCCAACCCTTGCATCAGATGGTTAACACTACTTGCGTTCTTAGGAATGCAGAGCTTGCTACCTCCAACACCTTTCTAAATACTTTGGCTAAAATGGCACCCAGTGGAAAGAACACTCTGTGCTTACTAAGGGTCCTCAGGGATTTGAGGGTGTAAGAGAGTGGAGGTGAGGACATCAGAGTTGAGAGAGCATGTGAGTGCCATCCAAAGAGAAAGGTCCAGGACTGCCGCTAAGGCTCCAAGTAGATTCTTGTTTCAATGATGTCTGTGGTGTGAAAATCTGAGCCCACCAAAGACAAACATTAGAGAATTGCACTTTTACCTCTGAGTCACTTTAAGGGTGTAAGAAATAAGTTTTCCTTGGGATTCCTAATGTTTGGGAAACTAGAAGCAGTATCCTATTCCTTCCAAGTTGTAGGAACCTGACCAGTTCTTGCTGTCAAGAGTGACACAAAATTTGTGTTTCCTGGGAGAGAATTTCTGTCTCCCACTAGATTGCTAGTTAGCTGTTTGATCATTTATTTGTATCGAGCTTCATTCCAAAAGAGATTTGAGATGATTCAGTAGTCATTTAGAAATTGTATGAAGAAGATAAACACAAATGCTAGGGCTAGTCTTAACTGCCTTAATGCAACTGAAAATATAAAAAAGTAAGTGTGGCTGCTTTTCATAAACATTTTATTGATTTCTTAGCCATGGACAAAACACTGTGAGAAGTGGTATAGTAGGAGAAGGAGTGTCCATAATGCATAGTGATCATCCCCTCATATGCCTATTCAGTATATGCCTGTGGCATCCTGGGCTGTGGATAATTCCATCTGGTCTCCTAAGAAGAAACGCTCCCCCACAAAATACTGTCATCAAAAGAAGGATGGTATGCAAACACTTACCAAAAAGAGACGTTCATCAAGATAGTGTTCACCATGGCAAGAGGCTATAAGTGATGTATTTTTTTCAATAGTAAGGGAATTTGTTAAATATCTCTAATAACACCATATGGTTAGCTACTAAAATCATTTTGCAGAAAAGTACAGATGGGCATGGCAAAGGCTAAATGAAAAATAAGCGGGCTACAACACATAATCCACTGTATAATCTTACTTTTGTAAAAGAAAACTATCTCAGTTTAGAGAAAGAATTCAGAGGATATAATAAACATAAAATAATAACAACTCAAACCTACTGAATGCCTACCATATACTAGGCCACTGATCTAAATTCTTTATATGTAGTAACACATTTAATCTTCACAAATACCCTATGAAGTCAATACCATTGCTATCTTCATCTTATACACAAGGAAACTGAAGCAAAGACACATCAGTGATTCACTCCAGGTCCTACAGTTAGTAAGCCAGGATTTGTACCCATGCAGGCTATTCTAGAGTCCAGGCTTTTATCCACTACATTTTCAAAACAGTTATAGTAATTATATTTAATTCTATCTGGGAGAATGATGAGTGATTTTTGTTTGTATGATTATATTTTCTAAATTTTCTGCAATTTATATTCATTAGGCTTTTTTTTTTTTTTTTTTTGAGACTGAGTCTCGCTCTATCGCCCAGGCCATAGTGGCACAATCTCAGCTCACTGCAACCTCTGCCTCCCAGGTTCAAGTGATTCTCCTGCGTCGGCCTCCTGATAAGCTGGGATTACAGGTGCCCGCCACCATGCCCAGCTAATTTTTGTATTTTTAGTAGAGATGGGGTTTCGCCATGTTGGTGAGGCTGATCTCGAACTCCTGACCTAAAGTGATCTGCCGGCCTCAGCCTCCCAATATGCTGGGATTACAGGCATGAGCCACCGCGCCCGGCCACATTCATTAGTTTTACAATTAAAAATATGTTATGTAAAATAAAGAGCCAAGTGCTATGCTATTCAAGTGTGATATGTCCTTCCTCAACAGCTGTAGAGACCTCCTTCCTCTTGCATGATTCATCACAGTTCACAGCCACACAAGTTTCTCAGCTGGCCTGGGAGAGGCAGGCAAAGGCTGCCAACAGCCCTCCAAGAGCCTGTGTGCCCCCCTCACTCCAAGCAGGCTAGGGGCTTGCCAGGAAGGAACATCCTTCTACACTTGACTTATTCTAAGACTTCAGACCCAGCTTCATCACACTGTAACTGTCTCAGCTCCAGCATCAATACACAAGATGATCTAATATGCTGGGGACAGGGAGGAGATGGGCAGCAACTTGGCACCAACTGCAGTTCTTGCTCTCAAGAACTCAACCAACACTTGGCACCAACTGCAGTTCTTGGGACATCCGCCTTCTTCAGTGAGTCCTCTGGGACTCCACAAAAATGCTTCCACAGAACATCACTTTTCCTCTTTCCAGAATGTTTTCATCATCCAGGTCTAGTAAAGTGAGTTAGTATCCCATAGTGTTCAGGATCAGCCTTTTGGAGAGATGACTGATAAAGTGAACTTGGCATTAGAATCATGTCATATTCATGTTCCCATTCACCAGTGGGCATTTTTCTCAGTGGTTAAGAGTCACAATGTTAAAAATGTCTTGTCCTGGCTTCTAGAAAATTGACAACTGTGGGATAGAAATCCCTGAAACTAAAGTGACTCTGTAGAGATGCCCCACTTTAGGGAAAGGCCATTCCTTCACAGTGCTTGGCAAAGGGCAAGGAAGGAACTAGTGTCATTATCACAAAGGGCTTCGTCATCCTTCTTTATAACAGATTTTTCAGCTCTTGGCTCCCAGCAGTTAGAGAAATGGATCGTATGGGCGTAACAAGTAGATATACCATGGAAAAAGCCACTGCTTTGGCTCCAATGGCTGCTTACGTCTCATTCCCCATTCATCTCACTCCAGGGAAGCTTTGAGGAAACGTAATAGACTTTGAGAAGAGAGGTCTCAGACTTGAGACTTGATTTTTCTGCTTAAAAGCTGTGTGACTTTGAGTATGTCATTTTACTCCTCTAGGCCTCCTTCCCCCCACCAACTCCCCACCCTATAAACAAACTAAGAACAAAAACTTTTCTACATGCCTCGTGTCATCAACAGGATCAAATAAGACCATGCATGACATTGTGATTTTTATGTAATGAGATCTTCTAAAATGACCAGAAATTTTTATTTTTTTAAATTTATTTTATTTATTATTTATTTATTTAGAGACAGAGTATCATTCTGTTGTCCAGGCTGCAGTGCAGTGGTGCAGTCTCGGCTCACTGCAACCTCCACCTCCTGGGCTCAAGTGAGTCTCCCACCTCAGCCTCCCGAGTAGCTGGGATTACAGGCATGCACCATCACACCCAGTTAATTTTTATATTTTTTGTAGAGACAGGGTTTCACCATGTTTCCCAGGCTGGTCTCAAACTCCTAACCTCAGGTGATTGGCCGGCCTTAGCCTCCCAAAGTGCTGGAATTACAGTTATGAGCCACCATGCCCAGCAGAATTTTTATTTTAATTCTTAGAAATTCAGCACTCATAGTACACGATTCCAAGGAATGCCTCCCACAAATGGCTGGGAATCCAACTAGAAATTAAAATTTCAGAGAAAAAAGATAACATTTAGCAAAATAACAAATCAATACCCCCTATGCCAAACAAGAGGTTAGGCATTACAGAAGGCAACCTGCGTTAAAATACAGGCTTTATGTCAGCTTCAGTTCAGCCAGAACTGATCTGGATCCCACCTCTGCTATTAGCTGGATATATAGTCTAGAGAAGTCTTGATTTCCTTATCTGTAGGATAGAAATATTAATAGAATGGCACATAGAAGATAAAGCCACAAAAAAATGCTGCCTCTAGCAAAGTCATGCAGCCTTGGCAAAAAAAAAAAAAAAAAAAAAAAAAAAGCCATGCTGCTCCATTTCAGGGTTAACAAAGCCAGACTGGAGATGTGTCTAGCAAGCCTCCCTAGGGTAAGAATCTCCTATTGGTGCATCCAAGCTATGGCCCATGGAAACTCTTCACTTTTGATAGTTCAGAAGAACAAATGTTTAACAGAAGTGAACCTCTTTATCACTCTGAAGTTTCTGCTTCTCATCTTGACGTGACCTGGTGCCTGGTGGGAGGACTTATTGTGAGCCATTTGCAGGACTAATATACAAGGTTCACTAAGATTCAGTGGTACTGGTTTTTGATATATCACAATACCTCGGTACTAGGTGGCACGTAGTACAAGCTACAGCTGTGGCCCTGGACACAGCTGCTCAACAGACCAAGAGGGCAGAAGCAGGGGCATGTGTAGCATCCATGGAAGGCTCCAGGGGAGCTAAGCACTGGCAGGCAGAGGCCACAGAGCAGGTAGTGCCAATGAGTCAGGCTTTCTGGTTTCAATCCACATAGGAAGCACAGGCATCCAAGAGCATCACAGCTCTTACGAGGCAACACCCAGCCCTCTTTGTACTGCAATAAAGTGCCAGGGCCCTTAGGATAATCTTTTTTTTTTTTTTTTTTTTTTTTTTTTTTTTTTTTTTTTTTTATTGAGATAGGGTGTGGCTCTGTTGCCCAGGCTGTGCAGTGCAGTGGCCCAATCTTGGCTCACTGCAACCTCCGCCTCCCAGGCTCAAGCGATCCTCCCAACTCTACCTCCTGAGTAGCTGGGACTACAGGGGTGCACCCATGCCTGGCTAATTTTTTTATTTTCTGCAGCAATGGGGTTTCGCCATGTTCTCAAACTCCCGAGCTCAAGTGATCTGCCTGCCTTGGCCTCCCAAAGCGCTGGGATTACATGTGTCAGCCACTACGCCCAACCAGAATAATCAATTTAATGGGGAAGTTGCTGGAAGGTTTGGCTGTCATTCCCTATGTCAAACCATGGCCCAGAAATGGAGATCATTTAGCTAGTAACAAGAATACTCTTCAGAATGCCCAAAAATCAATTAAAAAATTGGAAATTAGAGTGATAATTTGTGCTATAAAGAGTGATAATATACATGTGCTTGTGTGTATTTATTTACAGAATAAAAGGGGGTTATATTTTACATTGATATATATTGATTTCTATATTATGCTAGTGTGCCAGTTATTAAAGCTTTTGTCATCACTACAGACACCATGAAATCTGTATGTGCACTATTTCCACACTCACTTTTCAGGACCTTAATGGGAAGAGTACTAGACTATGATGACTCAGCTATTTCCCAAGCTATGGGAGAATCACAAACTCAGGGTCTCAAAGAATATAAACAGGAGAATGACTTAAGTGATTTTCTAAGTCCCCTCCACTTTTAAAATTCTTTAACACTATCATCATCCTCATACAAAGGCCATCTACTAAACATGTACTCTAGGCTAGACACTCAGCTAAGCAGTTTCCATAAACAACAAAATTGGACCCTTGCACTAAGCACAGTGGCAGGTGGGAGTCCCACTGAGGACACTGAGGTTTTGGTGAAGTTTAGTAACAGTCACAACAGAATGAGATGAAGCTGGGTTTGGCTGGACCCAAAGCCTCTGCTCTTTTTCACCTCCCCATCCTGTCTCTTTCAAGAGGTACTTTTTGTCTCTCATACCTCCATTCTCCCACCTCATTCTGTCCCTCCATCCTAGGACTCAGAGCAGTCAGCTTGCATTATAATTACTTGTGAATGAGTCTACCTCCCCTCAACTCAATTACTTGCTATTGAGTCTTCAATAGCAAGAAGCATGTTTCATGCCTCTTCACAGTCCCCTAAGTACAATATATGGCACACAATAAGCACTCAATAAAAGCATGTGAAACTGAGCTGCTATGGAATGCAATAATCAAAGAGAAGATGGCAGAGATGGCAAGGACGACCAAACAGATCAACTTTGGCAGTGACCTGGTCTTTGCTTAACTGTAGGTAGCAAATATGACCAGATGCTTTCACTGTTTCACTGTCTCCTCAAGCTTTTCAGAATTTCTGATTGCAACACTGTACCCACTGAGAAACCCTGCCTAAAAGATGGAGATTTCATGAAATACAACATGAGCTTTATTGTAAAGAAGGCTAATATTTGATGGGAAATGTTTATCTTCAAAGAGATAAGAGGAGCTAATTAAGAAACCAATACTAGCTCCTCTTTCCCAAAAGGATCGACAGCATGAAAAAAGATTGATAAGAGTAGAAAAAATGAGAAATACAAAGTAATGACTACATTGAAACCGAAATGGACTCTGCATATAATAAAGATAGGGCACAGTGTTCACAACCAGGCTGTTGGTGCTAGGGGAACTCCAGCCAAATGTCTGTAACATATTTTGTTTCTTCAAGGATCAAAGAAATCAGGCTATAGGTGCCAATCCAAATTCTACTCAATAAACTCTCATATAAAACTTTTTTTTACATGGATATTGCTTAATTTGATTCAACAGACAAAGTAAGTACTTACGATGTGCCAGGGAAAAGGGGTCTAAATAAGGAATCTTTCCTCTTCAATACGTGGACCAAATAAAAAGGTTCTGCATTATGAAATAATAATAATCAAATCTATTCAATGAGATCAGAATCCTCAATAGAAACCTGAAGAAATAGAAAGGGTTCTGCGCACCACATGGAACCTCAACTCCAGAAAGTGAGGGGCCATCAATTGTTTTTTTTCTCCCTTCTCTAATCAAAAGATCAGGGCTTAAATTGCATAAAACGGACTATGACATTTCCCTCTTAATTACCACCCTGGAACAGGGAAAATGTCCTTGCTGTTATCTGACCTTGTCTATGATAGAAAACAGAGATAGCAGAGGAGTGATGGTCTGCTTAAAGAAAACTGCAGAGAGAAAAATAAGGCAAAAATTTTCTGTTCGACATTTCAGTTCCATTTAAGAGAGACGGGAGACAATACAGGCACCAAAGGGCAACTGAGAGAACTCTATCAGTCTTCCCAAACAACCCCCCATATACAGGCAGAATTTTAGAAAACCAGTGTGCTTGTTATGCATATGCAGCTCTAAGAAGCGTTTTCTCAAGCTCCTCCCCTTCCATCAAGATTGTCTTCTCTTAGCTCCAAGGCAGAAATTCTGGAGCTGCCATTGCAAGCCAACTTCTGAAAGAAAGATCAAATTATTGTTCTGCAGAAAAGTAGCAGTGGTTGTGGATGAATATTGTTTGTTGTTTACAAGATCATGGTAAGTGTATATATGCTATGTGCTACATACAACACACACATGTGCTACACATATACCAAAGTGGCCTTACTATATGTTAGGCACCATGCTAGGAATATACAGTATCCCACACATTAAAACTGAAATATATTTTTGCTCTTGTTTTTCAGATAAGGAAACTGTGTCTCAAAGAGGTCAATTCGTGCAAGCAGGCAGGCTCTGTGGCACAACGGATAGCGCATTGGGCTTCTAGCCTAAATCAAAAGAGAGTCAAAGAGGTCAATTCATTCACCAGGTTACTTAGGATATATCCAAATGTCGGTGTGAAGACAAGACCCATGTTTTTTTCATTTCATCAGGCACAGTCAGGAACATAACAGTCAGAGAGCTGGAATCCCCCCTTAGACAATGAGAGGAAAGAACCCAGACTCATAACACTTTAATACTCAATGGAATATTAGCAATGTATCCCTATGCCTCAAATGGATGCACCAGGAAAATAAAATGATTTCCCCAAATCATTGCCATGACTTAACTTTTTGAAAAAACAGCTTTATTGACACATGAAATTTACATATAAAACTACATATTGAAAATGTTTATAAGGCCGGGTGCAGTTGCCCACACCTGTAATCCCAGCACTTCGGGAGGCTGAGGCGGGTGGATCACCTGAAGTTAGGAAGTTCAAGACCAGCCTGGCCAACATGGTGAAACCCCATCTCTACTAAAAATACAAAAAATTAGCTGGGCGTGGTGGTAGACGCCTGTAATCCCAGCTACTTGGGAGGCTGAAGCAGGAGAATTGCTTGAACCCGAAGGCAGAGGTTGCAGTGAGCCAAGATCGTGCCACTGCACTCCAGCCTGGGCAACAAGAGCGAAACTCCATCTTGAGAAAAAAATATATATATATAACTGTGTGTGTATACACACATGTATGGATGATTCATTCTTGCAGTATATTTGATCAATGATTCTGCTGTGGTGTGGTATTCTATTGTGCATTGTCTATACACAAGATGGTGAAAACACAGAGTACAACTCAGCACTGTAGCATATATGCATACACATACACCACACTCAAAGGGATCTCACACCAAGAAACATTTCAGATAAAAGTCCTTTATACTTTGCTAAATATAAAATACCTAGACCTCCTGGAGAGTAGAGATCCTCTGACAATTCCTCAGAAAGCCGGGGCTACTTTGAACACTTTACTGTAAATAATTTACATCAGCAGTTCTAAAATATGATCCCACAACCATCAGTTTCAGAATTATCTGGGGTCTTTACTTAAAATGCATATTCCTGATTTCCACTTCCAACCATGATAAGGGTATTGGACTTGAGCTCCTGTGATAAACTAGATAAGTTATATAAAACGTCTGATTTTTAGGCATTAAACAACAGTCTAAAAACGACTGAGATATTTGAAAGAAAGAAACCACACAAGGTGAGCCTCACAACTGCTCCAGCTTTTTGCCTGGAGGCACTTTCCTATTACCATAAAATGATCTAGAGCTCAAGTAGAATAGTGGTCCCCTGAGCTGTGAAGGCAGGGATCAAAATACAAAAACTACTAAGAAGCTGGAATATGTGGCACAATATAAAAGAAAATAGGGAGAGGCACAGTGTGGACATAGGGATTAGGGGTGCTGGAGGGATGGGAGGGAAAAGATTGCATGGAAATTCACCCTGAGTCCTTAGCTGAGGTCTGGGCTGTGAATACACAGAGTAAGACTTCACAAGGCCCAGCAGAGACTGCCTGATGCAGGGTTGAGAACTAAACCAGCACTATATACCAGAGGTTATAAATGCTGGCATATGTTGGAGCTCTAGCATAGCCAAAATGGAAAGCTCTTGCTGAGCACCTCAGGCAGTTAGCTGGATATTCAGTGTTTCTGTATCAGAAAGGCCACATCCATGCTAGGAATAAGGACTACATCCTAGAGTAAAGGCTGCATTCCTAGGACTAAGTTGAAAACCACAATAGACCCATTTTAACAAAGAATAAAATCAAGCCTAATGACCAGAAGGATATGTCAGTAATTTAACTGTCTTCCAGAATAAAATTTAACGTGTTTTCAAAGAAAATGGTAATCCAGACTTCCAACAAAGTATCATCACGATGTTTATCGTACAATAAAAATAAAACTACAGATGTAAAGGAGCAGTAAAAATTGAACAACAAAAGAGCAGTAAATAGAAATAGAACCTGAAATGCTTCAGATATTGGAATTAGTAAACAAGAACTTTAAGCTTATTAGTATGTTCAAAGGCTTAAACAAAGAGGTAGTCTTAATGAGCTAACAGCAAAGAATATTTTAAAAAAGAAGAAGAAAATTGCAGAATTAAAAAGTATAATATCTGAAATGAAAATTTTGCTAAATGAGCTTAACAGAAGATCGGAAACTGCAAAAGAAAATGTTATGAACTTGAAGGCAGGTCGACAGAAATTAAAAACAGAGTCTCAGTGACCTATGAGACAACATCACGCAGGCAGTTTACCATCATGTAAGCAGAGTCTAAGAAGGGACGCAGGAAGAAAATGGAGCAGAAAAAACTATTTTATTTCCAACATTTGGTGGAAAAAATTCAACTCAAAATCAAAATGTCTCAACCTCGGCACTTAGCACTATTGAATTGTAAATTGGATAATTCTTTGTTGTGGGGGCCTGTCGTGGACATTGGAGAACTTTTAGCAGCATCCCTATCCTCTATTAACTAATTTCAAGTAATATCCTCTCCTATCTGAACTCTAAGCAAAGACAACCAAAAATACCTCAAACATTGCCAAACGTTTCCTAGAGAACCAACATTGCCCCTGGTTAAAAACTATTGCTGCAGATCCAAGTAACTCAGCAAACCCAAAACAGGATAAATATACAAAGAATCACCTTAGACACATCAGAATAAGACTGCCAATGAGAAAAAGGAAAACAAAATCTTAGTAGCTGATAGAGAAAAAGATACATTACATACAGAGAAACAAAAATGTCAATAATGGCTAACATTCATCAGAAACAATGGAGGTCAGAAAACAATGAAATGAATTTTTTTTAGCATGCTGATAGAAAAAAACTATCAACCAAGAACTTTATAGACAGCAAAAAATCCTTTCAAAACAAAATTTTATATTAAAAACACTAGAAAATGTGTTGCTAATTGACCTGCATTACAAGAAGTGCTAAAGGGAGTTCTTCAGTCTTAAGGGCAATGTTACCAGATGAAAACTCAGATCTGTAGGAAAGGATGAAGTGTACCAGAAATGGTCAATGTCTAGGTGAATATAAAAGATTATGGTTTTCTTCTCTTAATGCATCTGAAAGATCACTGTTACAAGCAAAAACAACAACATTGTATTGTGGTGTTATTACACAGATGAAAAATATATGACAAAATAGCACAAAAGATGGGTGGGAAGTAAGTGAAATTTTACTGCTATAACATTCTCTTATTTTATTTTAAGTATACAGTGATAAGTGAAGAATAAATATTGCAATCTCTGGAGAAACCACATACCATATATATATATATATATACACACACACATATATACACACACATATATATTTACATATATATTTTATATATGTATTTACATATTTTTATATATTTACATATATATTTATATATATATACACACATGCACACACACAAATATACATACCACATATATATATAGCCAAAAAGCCAGAATTAAAATTTCGTATTAAAATATATGCTTAATCTTAACAAAGCTGAAAAGAATAGAGAAACTAAAAACAGAAGCAATAGTTAGAAACAAATAACAAGAGAGTAGACTTAATCCCAATTATATTAATAATTATAATAAATCTAAATAGGCCAGATACTATCATTAAAAGACAGAGATTATCAGACTGCATAAAAAAAACCCACAAATTATATGCTGTCTACAAGAGATGTACTTTAATTACAAAGTTACAGATAGGTTAATAGTAAAGGATGTGAAAATATTAATCATACAGTAAGCAAAAGAAAGCAGGTAGGCCTATATTAACATAGGCCTATATATTAACATGATACAAATTAATTTCAAGACAATATTACAGAGTTAAGGAATAATGTTTCATTATAATAAAGGGTCAATTATTCCATATCATTCTAAATGTATGCACAGCTTCTAAGTATATGAAGCAAAAATGAACAGAAAAATAGAAATAAAGGGACAAACCCATAATCACAAACGCAGACTTTTTAAGAACAAGTAGACAAAACATTGGTATGGGAAGAAAACATTTGAACAACAATACTACATTGCCCTAATTGACATTTATAGAATAGTGGAACCAACAACTGAAGAATATACCTTCTTATCAAGTGTTTACATATGCTGGGGCATAAAATAAGTATCGACAAATTTCAAAAGGTTAAAAAACGCGTATTTCTGGGTGTCAATTAAGATTCATTGAAATGCTTTAAGGCATAGTGATGAAATCAAGGCTCAAGTCACTTAGCTTGCTAGTAGGTGGCAGGGCAAGGAAACAAATATTGCTCTAACTGCAAATGGTGTGTCCCTTTTGCCATATGCTTGAATAGAGCCTAGACTGGGGAAGATAAGGCAAACATACGAATCACCAGAAAATGCCATCCTTAGTCCAATAAGGCTGTCTGCATTGCCACTGGTCATTCTCTGTTCAAACTCTGCTGTACTATGCTAAAAACTAGAAGCTCAATTACTTGAGAAAAATCATGTTAAAAACTTCATACAAAACCATATATCAGAGAGCTCAAGGGAGGGAATCAACCAATATATGCAACAAGGAATCCTGAGATTTTGGAACTGGAAGTACAACTGGTCAAGAAAATCTTCATTTGTGTGTGTGTGTGTGTGTGTTACACAATAATATCATATATCTATAATATAGAAGACATTCATAATCAATGTGGAAAATTTGGGCACACTTAAGGACATGTATAAAGAGCATTAGAAAGAAACCAAATGGCTGGGTGAGGAGGATGGAATTGAGGCTGACGAAGTAAAAAAAAAAGAGAAAATCTACAACAAAACCAGACGGGGCCTTGTGCCATATAAAGACGGCAAAGCAGTATAATTAACTCACTTCTCTGCCCCTGAGGTCTACTGAAACCAAAGAAGATGAAATTAAGACAGAGAAGAAAATAAACAAGGGTACCACTGTTAACATTTTGGAGACTATATATCCTTACATTCTTAGTTCTGTTTTTGTGTATACGTACACATACACATTTTGTGTTGTGTGTACACATACATAGAAATAAAGATGATACTGTGTATAGATTTGGACCTGCCATATTTCCACTTAGCAATGAAATGTAGTCTTCTGAGTCATTAGTATTTTTTCTCTCATATCTCTTACAGTGCTGCATTATAATTATTAGTTGATTTTCTACTGTTTAGACACACCAAGAATTATTATAAAGTTGCATATAAAGTAGATAAGCATTCTGAGGAGCTTATTTCCAGCCTGTGTATGTCTGTGTGTGTGTGGCAGGCAGGGGTGGCGGAGCGGGGGCGGTGTTGAAGGTTGTCGGAAATAGGAAAGAGGATGGCTTATGGCAGAGGTGATGTCTGAATTGCAGTTTGGATGGAAATGGGCTGAAGGGCATTTTAGTCCATTATTTAGTACAAAATAATGTTGGAGAGCAAGCAGAGGTTAAGAGACCATCATATCAAGGACAGACATAAAAGTGAAAGGATCATAACTGAGCTCTGATTATAAGCGTACTAGGGAACATGCTAGGCTCACCTGGCACTGAAAGATGAGTATTACGGTCTCCCCTAAGCAGATGAGGAAGGGTGGGGCAGGGGGTCTCTGAAAAAGAAAGTAATTTGCCTAAGGCACCGACTATAATAGATACTGGAACCAGGATATAATGCTGTTGCCTCAGGGAACTCGAGGGTGTGTTAGAGACGGATGGAAGATGAGACTGGGAAGGTGAGTGCTCCTCAGACCTCAGAAGGTCAAGCTAAAAAGTAAGAACTTTTACCAAATTCTCTTACTCTCTCACACTGAGATATGGAATGACAAAAAAAAAATGGATTATCAGCGAATTTCCAACAAGCTGTTCGCAGAGCAGATTAATATTGCCTGAGACAAGTGGATTTCCCCAGGGATAGCACACTCTTTAGGGCACATTTCAAAAGCAAGTATTCTATCCCAAGCCAGCCAAAGAAAATTTCAAGGCAGTACTTCAGCATCTAAATTATCAGATAATTGTATTAGTA
This sequence comes from Nomascus leucogenys, assembly GCF_006542625.1. NCBI lineage: Eukaryota > Metazoa > Chordata > Mammalia > Primates > Hylobatidae > Nomascus > Nomascus leucogenys. The sequence goes on along the minus strand of NC_044385.1, from coordinate 44,820,648 downwards.
GGACCCTCCAATAGGTAGTCTCTAGTAAGCCATGCCAGGCATAAAAATGTTCAATGAGGCTAAGCAAACCCAGTGAGGACACTTCTAAATGCTAACTACACAGGGAGGCAGATACAGTCTGAAGGTGAATCCTAGGAGAAAACCCAAAAAAACCCACAGCAAGCATTTGGAGGAAAATCTGCTACCTAAGTACAAAGAGAACCTGCTACTCCTCTGTTTCACTGGTCTCTAGGGCAAAGAAAGCTACTGCTAGCTGTGGGCTCAGCTTCTGGTGTGGACTTGGCTTATGGAGACCTTCTCATAAACATCTGGCCACTACCCTCCCATGTGGAAAAACCAGACACTGAGCAAAAGTAAAGTCAATGGGAGGGGTTGGCTTCTGTGCTTGGTTGGCCAGACATGGTAGCCTACCTGGATCTGCACTCCACATACAGAAGACATGGGCTAAATCCCAAAGGCCAAAAGTACACCCTTACCTGGTGGGTAGTAGGAGGTTGGTTCCTACCCTCTCTTCAGACTCCTTCCACTCAAAAATTGACTCTCCACGTGTTACTTTTCCCAAAAATTCTCGACTCAATAATAATCACTCCTGGAGAACCAGGAAAAGAGAAAAAGCATTTATTTAGTACTAGCGTGTTGTGATTAAAAGAACCTAGGATTTGCAAACAAGCATACCTGGATTCACAACACTGACTCTCCTTCCTTGCTATCTGTGTAACGGCAGGCAAACTAGTCAATCTCTCTAAGCCTCAGTTTTCTCAACTGTAAAATGGGGGTAGATAATATCCTCCTCCCATGCATACGATGATTAAATGAAATAACGATGGATGAGCAATTTGTCACCTAGAAGGCAATCATAAACAATATTTGCCTATGCATGCCTACCTTCTTATTCCTATATGGGAAAGTGGAGGAGATCCTAATGGGCAAAATACACACATACACACACACACACACACACACACACTCACACACACACACATGAAAGGGAGAGAAGCACAAAAATGGTCTGCAGCTAGGAACTGCCATGTCATTCCATCAGTTCAGTGGAAAGGCCACTTAATTGCTGTATAACCTTATACAGAGAAAAGGCCTATGATACATTCCTCACAGAATCATCACAAATATTAAATCCATCATCTGTAAAAGCCCACTCACTGTCTGTTACATTTACAACTTAGTAAATGGCAACTTGAGGTGGAGGTGGATGTGGTAGCATTGAATTAACAACAACATAACTCACAAGGGCTTACCAATTGGGACTCAGAAATATTTTCTTTGGAGATTAGATGGGGATTTGAAATGTATAGAGATCAGGCATCTGGGAAGCAGTCCTTAGATGGAAATCCTCGTATGTAGCCCCATCCTGCCTGAGGTAGGCTTACCAAGCAAAGGTAAGCAGTCCCACCCTGGCTCCCATGTTAACTAGCTGTTCTGCCTGTCTTTCTGGCTTAATTACGCTCCAATAATCCTGACAAGATTGGCTGGATTTTGCTGTAAATCATGACAGTGGAAATCCTAAAATAAAAGTAAGATTAATGCTATGACCTCAATCGTGGCATGAGGGCTCATTAACTGCAAATCATGGAGTTAATTGAATTCTAGGCATAGCACTGCTAGCTGGATTAAATTTCCTGAGACCTATTTCTTTACCGACATGAAGATAACTGAAATGCACCAATGATAACTAAGCCAAATATTGGGGGTTGCTAAGGAGACAGATAATTATTTCCCTAGCACACTAGCTGCCCAACCATCAAAAGAGTCTGATGTCATGCTTTGGAGGACTGTCTCTGTTATTACAGCCACCCTCCCTGTCTTCTTCACGCTCAAGGGTGTGATGCAACCTCTCTGAACCTTGGTTTTGCAATAATACTTGTTAAGAATGAAATACATACATGCGCATGTATCTACAAGAAGTGCTCAATAAAAAGTAGCCATTATCATCATCCTATCTTTGACTCTTTGCCATCATTCATTATTATAAGGACCCCTGGAGGGAGGAAAGAGCTGTGTGGCTTTCCTTCTGCAGGCTGCACCCTGGTGGGCTGCAGAAATGGCACCATAAATGGCATAGAAAAATCACTGTACACCCAGGGCCTCCCTAAGTTCAAGGCAGCTTCTGTTTCTACTTAGCATCTGGCCAATGCAGATGTTAGTACAGTAGTCCACTGTTTTCCATAGAGGATACAGTCCAAGACCTGCAGTCGATGTCTGAAACCACAGATAATACCAAACCCAACTGCCATCAATTCGATCGCATTTCTGTTCACGTCTTCCACTCACAAATTGAAGCCTTTTCCATCTTAATACAGCACTTACACACTGTGGCCGTAACATTTGCCATCTGAGATGTAATGGCAAAACTAGCATGAATTCCCTTTTTCCTTCTTCACAATTTCACAGATAAAAGTTTCACTCTTACCACAGATCTACACAACCTCGGAATGTTATTTTTTTCCTTTTTTTCATTAAGTCAGGAACTTTTGCCCTTTCACTAAAGGAAGCACTCTACAGCTTTTCTTTGGCATATCCAAGTTGCTGGCATCACTACTCTTGTGATTTGGGGCCATTATGAAGTAAAATAGGGGTCACTTGAACACAAGCACTGCAATAACCGAGATAGTCAATCTCATCACTTGCACAACTACTAAGTGACTAATAGGCAGTAATGGACAAACGGATGATGCATATCCCAGGCAGGACCAAGCAAGACGGTGCAAGATTTCATCACACTACTCAGAATGGCACACAATTTAAAACTTAATGGATTATTTCTGGAATTTTCATAATACTTTCAGATCGCAGTTGGCAGCAGATAACTGAAACCTTGGAAAGTGAAACCACGGGTAAGGTAGTCTACTGTTTGTCTCTTCTCTTTCCTGCAGTCTGGTCTGTGTGGTTCCATCTGCTCTTCGGACAAAAAAATTACATACATAAATCCTCATCCAACACTGACAGATGAGTATTGCAGTCTTCACTACACAGGAGGAAGGAGGAAGACTCTGTGTATCAGGCAGCGGCGATGGTACATACTAGAGTCAAGATATTATGGTGTTTCCTCACAGAACTGGGTGGACATAGAGGGTATATTAGAGAGGGGTGAGAGGTGAGACCGCAAAGGTGAATGATGCTCAGATCCCCAAAGGCTTGAAAGGAGTAGATAAAGAAATTTAGAATCACTGGGAAGGGTGAGGGGATGCTTTTGTTGAAAGCTGCAACACAAAATTGAGAATGCGCAAGAAGAGCTTAGCGAGAAGATGGTGCTTAATTTCTATCTGTATCAAGTACTCAGCATGACACTTACCAGGGTAAGCCATCTAAAAAAGGACACTTAATTGAACTGAATTGAATCTGTCAAGAAACCAACAGTTTCTATTCACTTTTAAACCAACTTCAATTGCATTGAAGTATAGCAAGATGATAACAGCAATAGCCATCACTTATTAAGCACCCTCTGATCCCTGGGAATTAGACTACAAGCTTTATGTCCATTATCTTACTTAATCTTCACAATTATCTTGCCAGGTAAGTTTGATTATCCCCTTTTTACAGAGGAGCAGACAGAACTTGTCTTAGACCATTTGGGCTGCTGTATCAAGAGACTATAAATTGAGTGGCTTTTTAGCAACAGAAATGTATTCCTCACAGTTCTGGAGGCCTGAAAGTCCAAGATCAAGGTGCCTGCAGATTTGGTACTTAGTGAGGGCCTACTTCTTTATTAACAGAAGGCCATCTTCTCCCTGTATCCTCCCACGGTAAAAGAGACAAGCAAGTTCTCTGGGGCCCTCTTTTATAAAGGCACTAATCCCATTCATGACGGCTCTGCCATCATAACTTAATCAACTCCCAAAGGAGTTGATTATCTCCAAATATTACCACATTAAGGATTAGTTTTCAGCAAATGAATCTGGGAAAGGAGGGGACACAAATATTCACCCCACAGCAGGACCCAACACAAAAATTTAGGTCATACAGCCAGGCTCTTCCCTAGGTCTGTCTCACTCCAAAGCCTGTGTTCCACTGACTACATTTTGCTGCCTCCTATTATGTTTGTTAAAAGCTTAAAACATAAAAGCAAACAGTCAAACCCAAAAGCACTGCTGGAGAACAAAAAAGCCAGACCTTGGCCTGATGTCTGCTCGGCATTAATCTAAGGATATTTTCAAGAACAGACACCCAGGAGTGGAAAACTGCTACGCATTCATTGCGTAGCAATGAAATTAATGAAAACTAGTTTCTAAGGCTTGAACAGGCAGGAGTGGAAAACTACAGTCCAGTTATGATCGTGGTCCTTCATACGGACTTGGTCCCAGAAAGGGATGATGACAGTGGCTCAAGATGCTTTTTCCTAATTCAGCTTCTTCTTGCTACCCAATCCCACCCACCTCACAGGCACACACAGCCTTTAGGGTCAATAGCTGCTGTCTTTGACTCTCATGTTCAACAGCCACATGTACAAGCATTCCAGGGGTAGTGGCAGCAGAGCACAGAAGGTGGGGAAAGAGCATGAGCCCAAAGAACCAAACTAAATATGCTATCCATCTTCCCCAAAGAACCACTCTACAGACTTGGAAACCTGCCCATTGTCAAGTCCCTTTGTGGTGTGAAAGCTATCAGTGCTGACAAACCCAGGGTCACAGCCTTTTTTCTTTGAGAAGACTATGGCCAAAAGAGCTGATAAGTCATTAGCAGCATCTGTTCTCCTCTGCTGCCTTTTAGATCCCAGGTAACACAATCAGAGCTCACAGGTGCTGAAATTTCAAAGACAGGCACTAATAACCATAAAAAGGGTCTCCAAAAAATGCAGGTGACAGGCAAGCAGGTGGCTTTCCATCATGAACAATGTGTGCTCTGCAAAATCCACAGAATGGTAAGAATAGGTGGACAGATACATTGCAAGGGTTTGGTTTCCAAAGAAGGAACTAGGGCCACGGCTAGCTTATAGATTGGAAGAGGGCAATGCAGCCCTTTGGAATCTGGTATCAGTCTTCACATCTTCACCAGGCTCCCGCTGTGTGCTAGGTTCATGCAAGATGCTTCACACACACTGTTTCATTTCACCCTGAAAAGGACCTTACTAAACAGGCTATCAGTCCCAGTTAATAGGTGCAGAAATGAGGCTCAGAGAGGTTGCATAACCTGCCCAAGCTAAGAGGTCTGGCAAACAGTGGTGCAAGAGGTTCCCAAGGTTAAATATCAGCCTAGGTACCAGGCTACGCATCAAAATAGCCTGGGGTGCCTGTTCTAAAAAATGCAGATTTTCAGATTTCTTTCAAATCAGAATCTCTGAGAGTGGAGCCTAAAGTCTACATCTTTCAACACCCCTCAGTAGCTTCTGATAAACAGAAAGTGTAATAACACAGCCACAGCCCTATGCCACACTGTGTGACAGAGGACAGACAGCCCTAAATGAAGGTCAGGCAGGGTCAGGGAGAGAGGCAGAGGAGCTACCATTCATTGGACACTTTTTATCTGCCAAATGCTTCATATAGATTATCACACTTACTCATTGCAACAACCTGCTGAGGTAGATATTATCATGCCCATTTTATTGAGGAGGAAATTGAGGCTCAGTGAAGTTAAATGACTGGATAAAGGTCACACCTCTAAGAAACACTGGGGTCAGAACACAAACCAGATCTGTGTGGCTCTAAATCTCATGCCCTTTCACTATCACATTCTTCCTTACCACTTTTTGACAGAGAGTAGAGGTCTCAGTGCAATCGCCAATAGCACGTAGATGGCTGTAGCTATGGAAGGGCCCAAAGAAGACCTTGCCCAATATGAATCAGACAGCAGAAATGGCTACATCCTGAGGGAGGCCAACTATTCCTCCAGCAGCTATCATTGCTGTTCTTCTCATAAAAGCAGGAGCCTGGACTCACCAAACACAATGTGGGCAGCACAACAGTGGAGCCATCATCCCTCCTCTCAGCACTCTTGCATATTGAGAGTCCACTCCCTCCCAGGCAAGGGTCCAGGCATTTGGGAGTCTGCATGATCTGACCCATAAAGTTAACCAACAGAGTTCAAGTTCCAAATACCAGTGTGCCCTTAAGCATATGGCTTTCCTTCTCTGGACAAAGTCTCTTTCTATAAAATGTGGAAGTGGAATTTGCTGCTCTCCAAGGTCCCATGAACTCTAGGTGACTCCATGACTCACAGAGTCTATATAATGTGCATATTAAATTGTGATTTGTGCAACTTATTAATACTACAAAGCAAGGACTGTTAGGAGTCTCACCAAACTGGACAAGGAGTTGAAATATTTGGCTGCCACTAATGGTGGCATTGGTGGAAAAGAAGCATTCAAATCTCCACCATGGCTTCTGTTTTTTATTTTTGCCCCAGAAGCCCAGGGGTGAGGGACTATTATCTAACAAGTTGGCCACCTGCAAGTGCCTTCTTTCCTCTTTCCCTGCATTTGGCACTAATCTCAAGTGACTGCCTGTTGACTGACCACTCCCCAGTTGCCCTTCTTGAAATCTTTAAGCATATGCACATTGCCTGCAAACTCCTAGAAGGCAAGATGGGGTGAGTCAAAGAAGACTCCATACACAGTGCCAAGCACAGGGCTTTGTACATAGTGGTAGTAGTAGTATGCTAATATTCCGCTATTAAAAATAACAAATCGTACCTAAAATCAGCTAAGATCTGAGTCCCTACTATGTACCAGGCATTATTCTAAATGCTTTACAGCCCTCTAATGTATGTGCCATTACTATCTTGCATTTGTAGATGTAGAAACAGATATAGAGGCTCACTTTCTTGCTGAGGTCACACAATTAATAGGCTAACTGTGGACAGTCTCACATGCCATTGCTGAATGAGAACACAGAGTTGGAGCTGTGTGGCCTTGGCATCAGACAGACTTGGGTTCCTACTCCAGCAATTTATTAGCTGTTTCTTTAGATAAGCAGCTTAAACCTTTCAGTGCCTGTTCCTTCATCTGTGAAATAGGATAACAACATCCACCTCATTGTTTTTTTCTTAAGAACCCAACATTACACCTGGCCTATTTATTTACTCAGGTATCTATTGAGCTTCTACTGTGTGAAAGGTTCTGTGATAGGTGGTGGGAAAACAGAATAAGAAAGCATAATGTCTGACATCAAGCTGCTCACAGTCTACTGACAGCCAAACACAAATGAAAACAGTATATAAGACCATATGGGAAGGATAATGTGATGCAGAGGGCATCAATGGAGCACAGAGGAGAGCACCTGAGAGCAAAGAAAGCTGGAGTTCGCAAAGATGAATGAGGCTAACCAGGCCACATGGAAAGAAGGGCACTTGGGGCCAAGTGGTTCAATTCTATCAGTCAATCATGCCATACCTGGGCATTAGCTTCAACTCTATTCTCATACCTCACATCCAGTCTTTCAGAAAATAGTGTCTGTACTACCTCCAAATTTTATCCAAAATTTAAGGTATGTATAGAGCTCCCACTTATCCAAGAGAGAGTGGATAGATACACACACATATTTACAAAGTGAAAAGATAAACCCAAAACTTGAAAGAGAGTTACCTGTGAGGGAGGGAACAGGGTAGAGGGGGCAGGGACAGTAGCTGTTTCTTTGAATACAACCTGCTTTAAAGATTTGAATTTGAAACTATGTAAATATTCTATATAATTACAAACATAAATTTTAAAGCAACCCCTCAAAAGTGATAGCAAAATGAAGCAAACAAACCCAGTTTAGTATGAAATTGATGATATAACAACACAGAGAGAAACTATCTCAAGTAACTTTAAGATACAAAGTAACTGTCTTAAAGTAAAATATATACAACCAGTACCCGCCCCCTCCACCACCACCAAAAGAAAAACAAAACTACCTTAACCTGCTTTGGTGATAGTGTTGGTATTGTGATTCTGTGGCTGTGTATCATGGCACAAAGCAAATAAGTAATTACATTGGTGCAACTGAGAACCAGAATTTTGGCATAGGAGAAAGAAACACCATTGTGAATCCATAATGTATTTCATCTTTTAAAAAACGTGCTCCTAGCTCTGTCCACTGAGAAGGCCTAGACACAAAGACCAGCTCAGGAGCAGTGAGCACCCCTCACATCCAGACAGTGGTCTTTATGCACCATTTCCCTCTAAAAGGAACTAGAGCCCTTTGAAAAAGTGGCTGATTCTAAGATTGGGGCAGAAAATGCACAAGATGGGCCTGGAACATCTGGTGATACCAGAAAGCAAGGAAAGCATCAAAGACTACTTGAGTGTGTTAGAAGCATTGAGGAGCCAGCTTCAGAGGCTCCCATGGCCAAAGACGGTCCACTTAGGCATTAGTAAGAATACTGATTCCCTCTATATACTCAAGAGATTGGATCCAGGGCCCTTCAAGGATACCAAAATCCAAGGATGCTCAAGTCCTTATATAAAATCATGTAGTATTTGCATATAACCTACACACATCCTCCCATATACTTTAAATCATCTCTAGATTACATACAATACCTATTGCAATGTAAATGCTAGACAAATCATTGTTTTATACTGTACTGCTTTTTTGTTGTTGTTGTCTTGGTCTTTTTCCAAGTATTTTTGATTCAGGGTTGGTTGAATCCACAGATGTGGAACCCCCAGAGGGCCAACTGTAATAACTGCAGTGGATTGAAACATGAATGTGTGTTTAAAAATATGAGTTCATAATAATAAAATGAGAAAAAGAGAAAGAGAGAAGCTTCATAAGTCACCCTTAGAGAAGGACAGGGAATCTACTTTTCATTTTTGAAAACTGGTAAATAAAGGGTAAGAATCAAGCCTTTTTCCTTTGTTTGCTATATGAACTTTACTCCAGGGTAACCAAATATCTGATGAGGAAGAGTTTTTCCTCACAGAAATAGTCCAGCAAACAAAAAAAAAGTAAGAATTACATTTGCAGCCCCTAATAAAACAATGGCACTAGACAGTGATGACAAAAAACAGAAACAACCACACATTATATATCCCCGATGGAAATACAAAACACAACCTATGAGATGGTCTTGCAAAAAGCTAATCTGAATGTAAGTCTGATCAAGCCTCTAATCTACCAGGAACACAGGGGACAAAGGAACAGGTTAAGTGACACCACAGGGATGCAGTCAGCAAAATCTAGACTTTGGGAAAATCTACAGTACAAATGGCCTGGTTTTTTTTTTTCCAACAATAACAACAAAAAAATTACACAGGAACAAAAGAGACGTAGAGAAGAAACTTTAAAACCAAGCAACTTCAATGCATAAACATTATTTGGATCCTCATTCAAACAAACTATAAAAAGGCAAAAATAAGATTCCCACTTAAAAGAATCAGGAAAATCTGAACAGATTGGATATTTGAGGATAGTAAGGACTATTAAGATTCTAGATGAGATGAGAATATTGTGACAATGTTTTTTAAAAGGAGCCTTTTATTGACTGATTGAGCAGGTTCTCACTCCAGGCCTCAGTCTCCCCTGTAACTAGGACTACAAGTGCATGCTATCATGCCCAGCTAGGCCCTTACATGTTAGAGGCATATTCAAATATTTAATGATATTATGGCTGGGATCTACTTCACAATAATCCAGAGGGGCAAGAACAGCTTTAGAAAAAATGAAATTGCTCCTTAGTGGATAATTGTCAAAGCTGAGTAATGGGGACATGGGTTTCTGGTTTCTACCTGTGTTTCCCCTTTTTACCTTTTTGTATATTTGAATTTAGAAAACTATATATATTTAGGTACTACATATATTATGTACAATGTTGACATGGTTTGGCAGTGTCCTCACCCAAATCTCATCTTGAATTGTGGTTCCGATAATCCCCATGTGTTGTGGGAGGGACCCAGTGGGAGGTAATTGAATCATGGGGGCAGTTACCCCCATGCTCCTGTTCTTGTGATAGTGGTGAGTTCTCACAAGATACAATGGTTTCACAGGGGACTTTTCCTCCTTTTGCTCGGCACTTCTCCTTGCTGCTGCTGCGTGAAGAAGGACATGTTTGCTTCCCCTTCTGCCATGATTGTAAGTTTCCTGAAGCCTCCCTAGCCATGCTGAACTGTGAGTCAATTAAACCTCTTTCCTTTAATAAATTACCCAGTCTTGGATATGTCTTTATTAGTAGCATGAGAACAGACTAATACAAATGCATATAATATTTTTATATACCCACATATAAAGAGGTATAATCAACTTTTTCTCACTGCCTATAGTGCCACCAACCTTGTCTAAGCCAATCACTTCTCCTCTGAATTATTGCAATATCCTCTTCACTGCTGTCTCTGCCTCCACCCTTGCCTCCCTAAGGTGTGGTTCATAAAGAGAAACAAAGGTGTTCTTTTAAGAAATAAGGCAAATGTTACTCTTCTGCTGAAAATTTTCCAATCATTTCCCATCTCACTTAGAATAAAATCAAAGCTCGTACAATGGCCTACAAGGCTCTATAAGAACGGGCCTCTGTACCCCTCTTGCCTTATCTCCTACCTTTCTCCCTGTGTCTTTGCTGCAGCCGCACTACTCTTCTATTCAACATGTACTTCCCTCAGGGCCTTTGCATTTACAGTTCCACTATTCCCCCAGTGAGCCACGCGGCTTCCTTCCTCACTTCCTATACGTTTCTCCTTAAATGTTTCTTTTCCAGAGATGCTTTCCTCATCACCCTATATAAACTCTCCTTAGTCTACTATTTTTTCTTCATGGCTCTTTTTATCTTGAGGGTTTTTATTTTTTCTGTCTCCATCTACTACAAAAGAAGCTCCATGAAAGGACAGACATAGGTGGGGCCGGGTGGCTCATGTCTGTAATCCCAGCACTTTGGGATGTCGAGGTGGGCGGATCACAAAGTCAGGAGATCAAGACCATTGTGGCTAACGTGGTGAAATCCTGTCTTACTAAAAATACAAAAAAAAAAAAAATTAGCTGGGCGTGGGTGGTGTGCGCCTGTAGTCCCAGCTACTCAGGAGGCTGAGGCAGGAGAATATCTTGAACCCGCGAGGTGGAGGTTGCAGTGAGCCAAGGTCGTGCCACTGCACTCCAGCCTGGCGACAGAGTGAGACTCTGTCTAAAGAAAAAAAAAAAAAAGACAGACATAGTTGATTTGATCACTGTTATTTGTGCCAGAGTATCTGGCTCAATACATATTGTTAATTCTGACCTTAGATTCTGAACTATAAAGTGGTCAGCAATACTGCACAGGGTGTTTACCAAAGGGTGGTAGGATAGGCAACAAGCGCATTATGGAATGCCTGTATGCCCCTTTAAGACTTGAATTTTATCTTGTAGGTGCTGAGAAGTTTCATGCCTATAATATAATAGGCCTTCAAATTTTACAGTCATTGTTACCACCACCATCATTTTACAGCATGGGAGGTTATGGAGTAAGCATGGGTAGATACAAAGAAATCTGAGAGTCACCTTGTTTCCTCCCACTGTTCCTATAGGCAAAACCCAAATCCAACCCACCTTTCTACACACCCACTACTCCTTACTTAGTATCTTACTCGGTTCAGGCCATTTCTATCTCTAGCCTCCTAACAGCTTTGGACCCCTCCAATCCTCTCCAGAGGGATGAGGCACGTTGTTAAAATACAAATTTTATCTAGGCACAGGGGTTACATGGTTTACAAAGCCTTGAATGACCTGGGAACTGCTTTCCTTCCCATTCTCACCTCCTGCATTCCTCCTTCACCCATCTTTGCCCCAGTCCCAGGGAAACTCTTTGCAGTTCTCCCAACAGCCCGTGCTCTCACTTTCTTCTGGATTACTGCACGTATTTTCCTCGGTAACCTGCACTGTCTTAAGAGTATTTTTGCTGTCTCCAGCAACAATTCTGAAAGTCGCATGCATTACATTATGTGCTTTATCTCAAGAAAGCCATTTTAGAAGACCTCACATTATTCACCACCTTGCCAGAGGCTGTCAAGCTTAAGGATTTTGTAACCCATGTTCTCCTACTTCTCCTGTCAAACATGGTTACATGTTATGCTTGCAGTTTGTGTATCTGCCTACAAAATTTTGCAAGTATAATCTCATCTGGGCATCTTTTTCTTTTGACAGTTTTGTTATCATCCTCTCCAAAGAAGGGATAGTTACATTAACCTAACGATAAATTTGCCATCTTTTTCTCAATTATGTGATCTAAGTCAAAATGTATCTTCAGTAGAACTTTTTATAGTGAATAAATTAGATACAGGCATGGCTGAAGCCTTATGGTTACTTTGCAAAATAATTTTATTTATTTCTATTCATATCTGAGAGTCACCTTGTTTACTTTAAAAGGTCATGCAAACAACCTACAAATCCTTAATAATGATTCTCCAGGCTCTGCCTTTGGCATGATATAATCAAACACGCAATATTAAAGACTGAAGCTTCAAATAGTCACAAGGAATTCTGGGCTGAGGGACATCGTAGAGAGCATTATTAGGGTTAGGATGAAACAAAATTTGCAGTTATTTCCTCAAACATTTAAAGCAATATCCATGGAGGAAAAAAAATCCTAAGTCATTGTTCTAAAGATGGCACTGATGCTTTTTAAGGTTTTAAAGCTATTATGTTTTCAGGAGTTATGACAATTTATATAATAACATATGGGTTGGAATCCCGATTCTGTCACCTGCTTGCTATGCTGTGACCTTGGGCAAGTCACTTAACCCCTTTAAGCCTCAGTCTCTTCAGCTGTAAAATGAAGACAATTATACCCAGTTTATAAGGTAGTTGTAAAGATGAAGTAAAATGATATCCATAGAAGTACTTTATAAACTAAAAATAAAGCAGTGATGGTTTTTATCCATGGTCAATGCCAAAGAGCAATGCAATCAGAAGATAAAACTCCTCTCAGTACTTCAGTTCTCCACCTACGAGTCCACTTATTTCACCAAGCTGTTATTTTTATTGTTATTGGAAACATATCCAAAGATCTTTGCTGAGCCCAGATGAGTAATAAGGCCAAAATGTACTACTCAATTCCCACTATTAATTGGGGGGATAGTGTTGTTTTTGTTTGTTTTAAAAAAAACATTTCTTGGTATGTTAAAATTCTTAATATGAGCAGGTGAATTAACATTAGACTGAGAACCCAAATGCCCAAACTGGAACAATGTACAAATCTGCTAGTGATGGATGGATTGTGGCCAGTGGAAGCACATCTGTCAGTCTGTAACCACTGTAAATAAAAGAATCCGCCATTGTTCTCAGAGCAACTCAACTCCTCTGCCAACAGAACATCCTTTGAGCACCCTCCAATTTTCTATAAATCCCAGGTTTGAAATTCTGATATAATCTTCTATTTTCTAACCCTCTAAGTATTTGAATGTATGTTAAGAGGAAGGAGTGTCTTAAATGTTTTTATAAACCACTGCTAATATCAAAAACAGCACTGGTATCTTATGTTCAAAGCCTCTGGGAGATGTCAAGAGAATTCTGGAAAAAAAAAACAAAAACCCACTGTCAATTTAACCACTTCCTAAGGTGAGTTTAATGAAGCAAAAGAGAATAACACTTCACCAAGGACACTGATCATTTTTCCAAACATACCTAAGCAAAGTAGATTTGACAAGCGTGACAGCACTTACTCCTAGCATTATTGAGGCCTGTCCAAAAACTGCCGTTGATTCAGGGGAGGGGAGCCATTGCTGATAATGAGCTTCTGTCTCCCCTTCCGTAATAAATAAATTCCAAAATATGTAAGGCTCAAACATGGTATTAGTTTATTTCTTGCCTCTTTTTCATTTCTGCACGTAAGGCATTTGCTTTTGCTGTCCTCCTGCTAAGAAACCTCTACCTGGCTCTTTGCATAATTGATTCCTTTTCATCCTCCAGAAAGGTGCCCCACCGCCCAATTCACCAAATGTTTGTTATTCTTAAATATCAAGGTTTCCATTGCCCCTTCCTGTAGTCCACATATCCTGATTTGGAGTTGGAAAAGAGAGTTAACCATAGAGACATCCTTTCCTCATTGAGTGCCCCAATGTTAACATTTGTATTCGTAATCCATCTGCCATATTTATAGGAGAAAAAAAAATTTAAAAAGCAAAGCTATAAGCAAAAAAGAGTCCAGAAAAGCCTGTGATCTCTAACCAGACACAGCAAGGCTGGCAAACTCAGGCCTGGAACCAGGTCCCAGGTCCCAGGACACGCTGAGAGACTCCAGCACATGAGGAAATAGAAGTCCAGGCCCCCCCAGAGTAATGAACATGCGGCAGCAAGAGAATTAAGATTTCCAGCTTGGTATCAGAACAATGTGGAGCAAATCCCAACATTACCACATGGAATCAGTCCTGTGATAGCTCTGTGCCTCAGTTTCCTCACGGAAAAGAAAATAAACCAAGAGCACTGCTGACAGCAAAATAGAATACAGGGACAATGGTCTTTGCCAATTTGCTCACGCAATATTTTGTCTGACCTGAGCTCATACTCAGCAAACATGGTATAAAAGCCATCCCTTCAACTTGGGGCTCATAATCTATCCTAAACAACATTTGCTGCTCAAGTTATAATTGAAAATGTCTGGTTATTATGAGGAACATGAGAGGGCTTTATGAAGTGTTAATGAGCAACTCTGGTCTGTCTGACATCAAAGTGAGTGGGCAATGACCTCAGGCTCCAGTGCACTAAGATAATAGGTGGCAGCTTCACCCTGTAATCGCTGTACAACCTTGGGAAGTTATTTCATCTCTTTGGAAAACTTGGTTTGTAAATTTAGAATTAATAATCATACCTGCCCCCTAGGATTCATCTGAAAATTAAATAAGAGAATGCATGTTAACATATGCCTAGCAAACAAATAGTAAGCCCCAAATAAATGACAGGTATTTTTATCATTGTGACCTCCACACCAAAGATTCTGATTTTCAGTCTTTCACAGAATCCTGAGAATTTCTGAGAGATCCTGCTTTGCCACTTTTCCTAGAAATGGAATTTCATAAACCTGGGAAGCCAATGACTATAAAGAACCAACCAGGACTTGTTTTCCTGGAGCTGAAACAGAAAGAGGGGTATGGTAGAGACTGCTATTTGCCAACCAAAATCCATTTTCCCCTCCTTGTTCTTCTTAGGAGTATTTTTAGCTGGTCACGTGGACTACCAGAATAAAAGACTACATTTCCCAGGCTTCCCTTCAGCCAGGTACAACCATGTGATTAAGTTCTGGCCAATGGGATGAGAGTGGAATTAAGACTGCAACTTACACGCTGTTTCTTAGAAAAAGTAAGCCCTTCCCTCACCTTCACATTGGCTGGAAAACGAATGTTTAGTTGGCCATCTTAGATGACGAGGAAGAGAGTAATACCCTAACGATTAAAAAAGCTGCATGATAGAAGCAGCTTGGCACCCTAACTACTTTATACAGCATCCATTCCAGATTGGACTTTTATATGAGCAAGAAATAAGCTTTCAAGGCTGGGCGCGGTGGCTCACGCCTGTAATCCCAACACTTTGGGAGGCTGAGACTGGTGGATCACGAGGTCAGGAGATTGAGACCATCCTGGCTAACACGGTGAAACCCCATCTCTACTAAAAATACACAAAATTAGCTAGGTGTGGTGGCAGGCACCTGTAGTCCCAGCTACTTGGGAGGCTGAGGCAGGAGAATGGCTTGAACCCAGGAGGCGGAGCTTGCAGTGAGCCAAAATTGGGCCACTGTACTCCAGCCTGGGCAACAGAGCAAGAGTCCGTCTCGAAAAACAAAACAAAACAAAAGAAATAGGGTTTCATCTGCTTAAGCCACTGTTATGATGGCCTTTGTGACATATGCAGCCAAACCTCTAGCCTCATAAATACTGTAGACAATGTGGACAAAGAAAAAGAAAGGCAGAATATGGTAGAGGGTTGCAACATGTTCCTGGTACATAGTGGCATCTCATCATTGTTTGCAGAATTAAACATCCTCTGTTGAACTACATGCAATCAACCCGAATTTGGAATATTGAGGTCAGCTTCAAAAACAGGAGGCACACAGGCCAGCTGGAGAGTGTCCATAAGGAGAATGATTAGGGTAATAAAAAGTAAAGAAAACCCTTCTCATGAGGAAAGACTGAAAGAGCTAGAAAGGGAAAGGTAAGCCAGAAAGGCAAGATTAGGTTTCAAGTAACTCAAGGGCAGTAAGTTAAACAGGGCTTCTCTCTTTGGACTCAAGTTTCTTCATCTGTAAAATAAAGAGGTACACCAAGAAAAATCCCTTTTAGGTACAGCATGAGGGACCTATAAATTCAAAAGAATCTATGTTGCACCAAGGGACAGAACTACAAGCCACCTAGATACAGAACTGAGAGAGTGAAGGGCAGATTTCCACTGAACATCAATAAACATCCCAGCAATGTTTCTTGTCCAGCAATAGAATGGCTGCCTTCCAAAGTCCAGAGCTACCTAACTAGAGGGTTCAGTCAAGAACTAGACCTGGATACAGGTCCCTAGAGGACGTTCTAAGTCTTGGAAGAATCAGGAAGTTAAAACAGCTCCCTAGAGATGCAGTTCCTTCTTGCAGACAGAGCAAAAAAGGTGAACTTTGTAACAGTTTCGGATTTGAATCTATTTCTGCCACTAATCTGGTTACATGATCCTGAACAACTTATTAACCTTTTTTGAGCCTTGGTTTCCTCATTTTTTAAATGGGCATAGTAAAACATAACTTGAAGTATATTTTATTACAATATTTATATTTATTATATTGAATAAAATATTAAAAATATTCCTATACATATTTTAATAAAATATGGGTCAGGTGCTTCTTTGTGCCCTGATTATATTCTGTATTTTCCTCTTCGTGGCACTTTTCTCATTTTATAATTGCTCATAGATAATAAATAAATAGTGAATGGGTAGATGGAGGTCTGGATGAGAGTCCTTTCCCAGTGTCTGATGATCCTGCAATGGCCGCTTCTCCTTCCTTTCCCACCTTGTGAGTGGGAATATTGTATTAATACAATATTTATATTTATTATATTGAATAAAATATTAAAAATATTCCTGTACATATTTTAATAAAATATACTTCAAGTTATGTTCTACTATCCCCATTTTATCCCCAGATGCTCTCTGGGTCAGCTGTAGCCATTTCCTCTTTTGGATAGAGCTGAAGCTATTATAATATATATCAAGCACATAGCACAATATAGGCTCACAGCTACTTAAAGTAATCATCTTATTGACTTTATAAATGGAGGAAAAGAAAAATGTGACGAGCTCAGAAGATGAAGTTAGTCATCCTGGTGGAACCATCAGCAGGTAGAAGGCTGGAATTGGGCACAATCAACATAAACAAGGGCTTGACACATAAGTGCTGTGGCTGAAGTGCAGGCAGGATCAAAAGCCACTCACAAGGTGGGAAAGGAAGGAGAAGCGGCCATTGCAGGATCATCAGACGCTGGGAAAGGACTCTCATCCAGACCTCCATTTACCCATTCACTATTTATTTATTATCTATGCGCAATTATAAAATGAGAAAAGTGCCACGAAGAGGAAAATACAGAACATAATCAGGGCATAAAGAAGCACCTGACCCAGACTTAGAAGGTCAGACAAGAGTTTCCAGTGGACATGATATCTAACTTGAGACCTGCATTACCAAGGCAAAGGTGTTTGGGGGCAAAGGGTGGGAAGACAGCTCAAGCTGATGATGTGTTTGGAGGAGGGTGGAGAATCATAAAACGTCTCCCACTCCTCCTCTAAAACTTCTATATTCTGAGGAACCAAGAAGACTGCTAAGTCCTTCCCAACTCTAAGGTTCCACCATTATGGCCTCAGATGCAAAAGCAAAATAAAATAAATACCCTACCCATTGGGGTCAAGTACTTTTTTAAAAGAATAGTGGCAGGTGTGGATGGCAACATGGGGGTTCCTTATGGTGTTGGAACTGTTTGGTACCTTGACTGTGATTCAGGAACCCACACAGTTGAGAAAATAGTGTAGAACTTAACATACACACGAGTACACATGCAAATGAGTACAAGAAACTAGGGGAATCTGAGGTGGAACGAATCAATGTCAACATCCTGGCTGTGATACTACACTAGAGTTTTGCAAAATATACCACTGGGAGAAATGGGCAAAGTTTACAGCTATCTCTCTGTACTATTTCTCACAACTGCATGTGAATCTATAATTATTTCAATAAAAATTTCAGTTACAAAAGTAGATGCAGATAAAGAACATAGTTACATAAAATTATAGTTATGAAATATAAATTCATCATTGAGATTTTAGCAAAACACATTTAAAATTTGTTAATTACTGATATCTACTACCCAAATATTGTTTTGTAATATTCTGATAGTTCCTTCGTTTTTAGGCTAATACACATGTTTACAATAATTTTCCTATGTAAATACAAATATATGTGTGTACATGTTTATGTAGTTTAATTCAATATATAAAGACTGTTTCTTGTTTATACTACTAATTTTATATTTTGAAGATCTTCCCATCATATTAAAAATTTATTGAGCTGGGCATGGTGGCTCACGCCTGTAATCCCAACACTTTGGGAGGCCGAGGTGGGAGAATTGCTTGTGCCCAGGAGTTCACAACCAGACTGGGCAACATGGTGAGACACCATCTCTACCATAAAGAAAAAAAAAGCAACTTTTTTGAGTTGGTAATACTATATAGGCATATCTTAGTTTTCTATTTGGTAATTCTACATAGGCATATCTTTAATATTCTATTTGGTAATACTATACAGGCATATCATAATTTTCTAAATCAATCCTCTATTTTGGGACATTTTAGGCAGTTTCAAGTTTTTTTCTATTATAAATAATTCTGTAATAAATTAAATCAAACTGGTTGCCAATATTACCCAGACACGAAATGTTGAGTTACAATGGATGGTAGAAATCACCTGACCAAAGAATTCCCCTAAAACAAACATACACCCACACATAAATCATTTTATAGTTACGGAAATTATGGCCTATTCTCACTTTAGGATGTAAGGACAATGCACAATTTCAAAAGTTCTCTATTTAAAACAGAAAAAAAGCATGAGCCACCAACCTTGCTGTAAGTCACTTTTGACCTTGTAGAATCAAGTAGAAAAAGTATAAATGGAGGAAGCTCTAGAGAAAACAATTAAGAGTTTGAAACATGATAGATATGGTTCATATTCATATTCTCTATGACCTTGGGGAAGCTGTTTAACTATTTTAATTTTGTTTCTTTATCCATAAGCATATCCTCCTCCTTACTAGGTCCTCAGTAAATATTTCCTGTCTAAATGAATGAATGAAGTACTGGCATATGCATGTACTCAACTGCTCACGTTACTCAAACATGCAAAGTTCTTCCAAGCTTCTAGTTTGGAATGTCCTCCCCCACCTCCCTCTCCACCAAGAAATCTTGCCTACACTGCAAAGCCAGCACTAATGTCCCCATTCAAGAAGCCTTCATCAACCCACTTACCTTTTGCCTGTACTGTCTATCTCATACTTTGTTATAGTTATATAGACCCTTCTTTCTACTGCTGGTAAAAGAGCGACTTGAGGGCCAGTTTTCCTCCTTTTTCATCTTTGAGTAGGGCTTTGCCATCCATCTCAACATGAGACAGGTTCCTCACATGCCCCAGTCTGTCTAAAGCTTTAGATGAGAGGCAAACAAATAATACCTATATGTGTAATTGGATTCTTTCCTCCTGGAATTTAGAATTTGGGATTCAGAGACAGATGATCATTGAGAACCGGTTGCTTTAAGCAGTGGCATAGAAACTCAGGACCTTTGAGGAAGCCATGTACACAGAGAAGACAATAAAGCTGGTCTTCAGAGAGAGTGAAGGGCAGAGCAAATGCACAGGAAGGGAAACAAGAACTATGGGGCACTGGAGAGGGGGCTTCCAGGAGGTGCTCATTTCTGGGGTACCAGGTGCATATGGGCTGGCTCCACTGCCCCTGGGCCCCAGGAATTACTCTGTGAC
Organism: Nomascus leucogenys; assembly: GCF_006542625.1. Lineage (NCBI taxonomy): Eukaryota > Metazoa > Chordata > Mammalia > Primates > Hylobatidae > Nomascus > Nomascus leucogenys. Next base: position 44,800,767 of record NC_044385.1, on the reverse strand, counting down.
TTTATGACAACTCCCTTCCTTTGGTTTTTAAGTAATATGTTTTAAATAGACTTTGGGTAAAGACTACAATGCTTTTTCCTCCATCCCTTTATCATTCTATTTCTTCCTGTGAAAATACTCTTTCCTACTTTATCTGAAATGTTCAAATCCTACCCAACCTTCAAGATCTCAACCTAACCAAGAAGGGGCCCGTCTCTACCTTCTCTGAACTCCCTCATACAGCATCCTGTCCGTGCTTGGCACATGTACATTAGAGCTACTCCTGTCTTGCCTTAGCCTCCTTTTAAATCACTTCCTCTCTCTAGGCCTCAGTTTCCTCACTCAAAGTGAGTGGACTGGATGAGATTGCTGGGTGGCAAACAGGGTTCTACATAGACCCAGGTTCTCTCCCAGACAACACCATTGTGGGGAGAGAGGGGAGTGGTCCCAGAAAGCAGTGTCCAGACTCCCACCATTACTTTAACAAGAGCCGCTGTTCTCATATACAGTCATGTGCACATAATGATGTTTAGGTGAATGACACTGAATATATGACAGTCATCCCATAGGATTATAACAGCTGAAAAATTCCTATCACCTAGTGATGTTGCAGCCATCATAACATCTTAGTGCAATGCATTACCTTTTCTATATTTAGATATGTTTTGATATATACTTACCATTGTGTTATAATTGCCTACAGTATTCAGTACAGTAACATGCTATACAGACTTGTAGCCTGGGAGCAATAGGCTATAGCCTACAGCCTAAGTGCATAGCAGGCTATACGATGCAGGTTTGTGTAAGCATACTCTAAGATGTTTGCACAACAAAATCACCCACAGATGCATTTCTCAGAACATATGGCTATATTAAGCTATGCATATCTGTATTTTATATACTCAGAGTCTGGCTAAGGCTATATTGAGAAAAGGAATCCAGTACTAATCAAACTTGAAACTACTAAACTAGAAAATCCATAAGGCTCCAAGATTCCATAGCAGTAGGAGTAGTACAGTACAAATAACAAAAACAAGAACACAAATCTCATTGAGCTAGACACTCTCCTAAACACTGTGTTCATCAACATTTTAATCATCACACAATCATATGACTTAGGTATTCTCAACTCCATCCTAAAGCAAGAAGCTAAATCACATAAACTAGAAGTGGCAAAGCCAGGCTTTGAGCCCACGCAACAGAGATCCACATCTGAGTTCTTAACCACAATAATATACTGTCTTCTATGCTCCTTTAAGGGGAGATATCTTAGCTTTTGTTTCTTTTCCTTTTTTATCTGACACAGCACAGTACTTGGCCTTCTGGTCACTTAACAGTGTTTGCTGAATGAATAGATGCTTGAAGGAACAAAGGAAGTCTACCTTGTATTCCATGAAAACTGAGACACAAACTTCTAGGACCTCGGCTGCCTCCAGGTGATAGCCCTAGCCAAACAGCCCTTTTATAACTTAGATGCTTTCCACACCACCTTCCTGAAAAGCAAAGAACCTCCTGCAGCCTGGTAGAAATTCCTGTAGGGTATCGTTTAATTTATAGGGCTGACCACTAAGTACCATTAGCTTGATGAGTCCATAGATGCATACTTCGCCAGGCTCATTCTCTACAATTTACATTCAATATATTCCCTATATCAGGGTTCCCCTACCTCGGCACTATTGATATTTTGGGCAGGAAAGTTCTTTGTTGTGAGGAGCTGTTTTGTACACTGTAGCATGTTTGGCAACACCCTGGCCTCTACACACTAGAGGCCAGTAATGGTTCCCCCCACTATTGTGACAACTAAAAATGTCTCCAGACATTACCAAATGTCCCAGGAGGAGGGCATGAAATAGCCCTTCATTGACAACCACTGCCTTACATGAACTAGCTTTTATACAAACACTGGGAAAACAAGAAAAAGAGGTTGGGTGCAGTGGCTCACGCCTGTAATCCCAGCTCTTTAGGAGGCTGAAGTGGGAGCATTGCTTGACCTCAGGAGTTTGAGACATGCCTGGCCGAGATAGTGAAACCCCATCTCTACTAAAAATACAAAAATTAGCCAACCATGGTGGTGAGTGCCTATAATCCCAGCTACTCAGGAGGCTGAGGCAGAGAATTGCTTGAACCCAGGAGGTGGAGGTTGCAGTGAGTGGAGATCACACCACTGCACTCCAGCCTGGGCAACAGAGCAAGACTCCATCTTAAAAAAAAAAAAAAAAAAAAAAAAAAAACCTTAGCTAGGCACAGTGGTGTGCACCTGTAGTCCCAGCTATGAGGGAGGGTAAGGCAGGAGGATCGCTTGAGCTTGGGAAATAGAGGCTGCAGTGAGTTGAGATCACGCTATTTGCACTCCAGCCTGGGTGACAGAGCAAGACCCTGTCTCAAAAAAATAAAAACAAAATAAAGAAAGAGAAAAAACTTATGAACAATCCCAGAATGAATATAACAAAGACAAGGCTCAGTGCCTTGTAAACTGAAGAGAGAAAATTCTCCACCTTGAAGAAACCTCAGGATAATAAAAATATTCTCAACACTGCCTTACTTCACTTGAACTTCAGCACAGCCAACACTTATCAAGTTATCTACTATAGGGCAAGGAATACAGTGAGCAGTTTTCTATACCTTATTCCATTTGTTCTTCCTAACAATCTGAAAAGAAAGTCATTATTGGCTGGGCATGGTGGCTCACTGTGCCTGAACAATAATGTCTGTAATCCCAGCACTTTGGGAGGCCAAGGCAGGAGGCTCATTTGAGCCCAGGAGGTTGAGACCAACCTGGGCAACATGGTAAAATTTAAAAATTTAAATTTTTTTTAAATTTAAAAATTAGCTGGGCATGGTGTCGCAGTCTTGTAATCCCAGCTACTTGGAGGCTGAGGTGGGAAGACTGCTTGACCCAAGGAGGTGGAGGTTGCAGTGAGCTTTGATCATGTCACTGCACTCCAGCCTGGGTGACAGGGTAAGACCCTGCCTCAGAAAAAAAAAAAAAAAAAAAAGAAAGAAAGGAAAGTGTATTAATCTAGTTTCACATTGCAATAAGGAACTACCTGAGCCTGGGTAATTTATGAAGAAAAGAAGTTTAATTGACTCAGTTCTACAGGCTTAACAGGAAGCATGACTAGGAGGCCTCAGGAAACTTACAATCATGGCAGAAGGCAAAGGGGAAGCAAGACACGTCTTACATGGTGGCAGGAGAAAGAGAAAGTGAAAAAAGAAGTCCACATTTTAAAACCATCAGTTCTCACTCACTATCATGAGAACAGCAAGGGAGAAAGCTGCCCCAATGATTCAATCATCTCCCACCAGGCCCCTCCTCCGACAAATGGGGATTACAATTCGAGATGAGATTTGAGTGAGGACACAAAGCCAAATCATATTAAAAGGCATTATCTGTTTTACAAAGGAGGAAACTGAGGCTCAGAGGATTTAAATGACTTGCCCAAGATCACAAAGCTAGTCAGCAATGTTAAAAACTTTAATCTGGAACAAACACTGGCTCCAACTCCAGTGCTTTCTCCACTGCTGTAATAAAATTTTCTCATTCATATTTTATGCATTAGACAAAAAGGTATATCCTAAATGTTAACAATGGTTATTCATGGAAGACAAGTTTATCAGTTATTTTTATTTTTTCTTTGTGTTTTCTGGATTTTCCAAATTGTTTTGCCTTGAATATGTATTGCCTACCTAATGAAAAGCTATTCAAATTAATTTCTGAAAACAAAAATAATTCACAGAAATATCAACCTTTAATGCCAGTTTCAAGTAAACCATTATCATCATTTCTCATGTATGAGTCTATCAAAGATTAAGAAGTTTGTCAGTACTCAGCTTTGACAAGAATGTGGGAAAACAGGTAGTTTCATATACTGTTAGAAACTTAATTTAGTGCAAGGTTCTTAGCAACAATGCAGGATCTATCATAATGTGAACTGCATATGTTCTTTCTCTAATTCCACTTCTAGGAATTTTTCCCACAGGTATACTGCATATACAATATATAAAAATGTATGCTCAAAGATATTTACCCCCTATCAATAGAGGAATTGGGACAGTGGAATTTAAAACAATCATTAGAGAAAATAAGGTACATCTTTAGGTACTAATATAGAAAGTTATCTATGACAGTGTTAAATAAAACATCACATTACATAATAGCATGTATAGATGGATTCCAGGAATTCAAGTGTACATTATATATATGATTGGATGTATGTAGATGTGAATATGCAAGAATCCATGTCTGTGTGAGAAGATAGAAAAAAACGGATTTTTATTTTCATTTTTATACTACTCTCTGAATTGTTTTAAATATTCTTTTCATTAACCTGTATCACTGCTATAAACTAAAATAGGTTTGGGGGGGGGTTCATTTTTGAGAGCCAAGAGGCCTGGCTTTCATGCAATGGCTTGAAAACAAAGCAAGACATAAAATAGAGCTGTCTTCTGTTACAACTGCAAATGCTCACAAAACGAGACAGTGTGTGAAAGTTTCCCAGCCTCTGTGTGCCAATGAGAGGCATAATGGAGACAGTTCTCTCCTGGCACATCAAGAGACAAAGCCAGGCTCCTATCTCCTGTTAGGAGATTTTAATGGCTGAATTTTAAGTCCAATAATTACAGTAAAATCCTGCTATACTTTCAAGGCAACCTAAACGAATTTCCCTAGCAATTAAAACCCAGCTTTTCCTGTCCTATCCCTCTAGCTTGTCTCTTCCTAAAGTAGCTGATATATCTTGGCTACAGGGTGCCCAAGATGTCAATTCCTCTTCTGAAAATCTCTCTCATGTCCCAATATGGCAGAAGACCTGAGTTCTGCTGCTAGTTTCACTGTGTATAAGCTCATTGAACCTAATTGAACCTTCTCTCAAAAACATTTTGTTAATACCACCTACTTCACTGGATCATTGTAAGTTCTGCATATGATAAAGCATAACAAAGTATGTTGCTGGTGGGGGATGTTGATAACGGGAGAGGTGATGCCTATGTAGGGGCAGGGGATATATGGGAAATCTTTGTACCTTCCTCTCAATTTTCCTGTGAACCTAAAACTGCTCTTTAAAAAAAAAATCGTCTTTAAAAAATTAAATTTAGGCTGGATGTGGTGGTTCACATCTGTAATCCCTGTATATTGGGAGGCCAAAGCAGGAGGATTCCTTGAGACCAAGAGTTCAAGACCATCCTGGGCAACATAGCAAGACTCTGGTCTACGAAAAATTTAAAAATTAGCCGTGCATGGTGGGGTGCATGCCTGTAGTCCTAGCTACTTGGAAAGCTGAGGCAGGAGCCTCGCTTGAGCCCAGGAATTCGAGGCAGCAGTGAGCTATGATTGCACCACTGCATTCCAGCCAGCTTGGGCAACAGAGCAAGACCCTATCTCAAATAAATAAATAAATTTTTAAAAGACTGATACTTAGTGTTGAACAGTATAATTGCTGACCTTGTCTATGATGTAGAAATCCTGCCTACAATGTGGAATACCTAGGAAGCCACCTCAAACTCTCTCTATGCAAGCAGCCAAACGGTCTCTTAAAAACACAACTAAAACCTCATTTGTGGCCATGCCCTCCTAGTTCACTAAGCACCAGTTATATCAGGTACACACTCCTTTCTACAAAGCTATCCCCCTTCTCCAGGTCTTTGCATTTGCTGTACCTAGAACTTGAAATGCCCTACACTCTGCTCTTTCTTTTTCCTGCTTGTTTCTGTTTCTTCAGGTGTCAGCTCAAACATTATCTCCTCAGAAGGGCCTTTCCTGACCACTCCCTGGAGGATAGGTCTCCCCATCCTACTACCATCCTGAGCTATTCTCTGCTTGCTCTAGCCCTCCATAGCATTTAGCATACCACAGAACCATTTATCTTTGTTCACTGCTCATGCACTATAATCTAAACTCATAAGTGCCAAGGTCTTATCTATCTTATTGTCTACCGTATGCCCCATGGCTAGAAGAGTGGCAGCACATAGTAGGCAGCCAGGAGACATTTATGCAATGAATGAATGAAGAGTATCAACTGCAAATGCATTCATTTACATTCTCACATTCCACCATGCCTATGAAAAAGACAGGGTCAGTATGATTTTTCTCATTTGAATGACTTGCCCAAGGTCACAGCTTGTAAATGACAAAGTCAGAGCTTACATTTGGAGTTCCTGACTCATAATTCCCTAGTACTCCCACTGCTCAACAGCCTCAACTAATTTAGACATGGAAGGGTTGAAAATAGAGCAACATATCTAGGCTTCAGCAACAGGGAAGAAGAAGAGAAAGATCTGCTTTCCTGCAGAGGTAAAGTAAGAGAGATGGAGGGGAAGAAATGGTGAGCTATTATCTTATACTCTCGGGCTGTGGATTAGTAAAATTCATGCCTTCATCTGAATGAAATGCAGCTGCCTCTGGTACTGCAGCTCATGAAACCTCTCATCATCAAGGCACAGTATGGAAGAAACACTTTGCTGATTGAAGCAGCAAGTGAAATTTTAGGTAAGCCAGATGCAATTGCCTAAATTGGAAAGTGACACCAGTCTTCACACCTTTTGAGCCACATGCAGCAGACTGAAAGCTAAGTCACATGCGTACACATACCCCAAAACTACAGTCATCCACACATGGCATGAGGCTCCACGTCTCCCAGGCATGCTGACTCACTGACTAGAGAGAAGGGGAGGAGAAAAGAGAAGAGGGGAGCAGATGAGTAGAAGAGGCAAAGGAGAAGAGAGGGATAAGGAAGTTGAAGATGGGTGGGAAAGAGAAAGAGAAGGACAAAAGAAGAGAAGAAGAGGGAAAGACTGCAGAAGAGGAAGAAACTAAAATAAGAATAAGGATCAGGGAAAAATGAAGACTATTATCTGCTAAGATTTTTTGCTGCAATGCTCAAGTGGCCAAATGCTGGTACAAGAAAGTCCTTGAGAATTTCTGGGGTCAGGGTTGTTTTGGTTTTTTGTTTGTTTTGTTTTTTCCAGAGAATTCTGAAAAAAAAATTCTGGTTTCAATAATCATCTTCCAAGTTTCTCAAGTGATTATTCTTGCTGTGCCTCCATCACCAAGCAAGGAACCAGAGCCTAGGGCTCTCCCAGTGAGAAGGGGCCACCCGACACTGACACCAACACCGACACCGACGCTGTCCTGGCCTCGGGCCTTAGGCCTGGACTCAGCCCAGAGCCACAGAGCTTCAGTTCTAGCATTTCTACCCATATCTCACTCTTCCTCCAGGCAAACACAGGGCCTGCTCCTACCACTCACCCCTCCACAGCATTCCCCTGGGCATCTGCACAGCCTAATGGGCAGCCTACCAAAAAGCTGAAAGCCTGGTGAAAGCTTGTGCCAAGCTAACAGTATTCTCAGCCCTTCCACAAGTATGTTCATGGTGAACTTGCAGCAGAGAAAAACAGTTGATCACATTTTCCACTTCTGGCTGAGACTAGAAATACTACTTTCTGCTGCCATCCAGGCATCTCCTGTACCTCAGACCCCACCACTGGTTGGTTGTCAGTCTGTCATTCACCTGTGCAATGCTTCCCCAGGCTGCCTTTTTCCCAGTCTCACTGACACTGCCCTGGCTAGGGCCTCCGTTGTTTCTCAGGTCATCAGCTAAACTGCCATTTGATTGTTCTCCTGGTCCTCCACTGGCATGCTCTGTCTTCCAGCACACCCCTCCCCTTCCTCCTAAATCAAACATGCTTGGGGCCCAGAAATCTGTGTTTTCTTTTCCTTTTTTTCCTTCAACTTTTAAGTTCTGGGGTACATGTGCAGGATGTGCAGGTTTGTTACATAGATAAACGTGTGCCATGATGGTTTGCTGCACGGATCAACCCATCACCTAGGTATTCAGCCCAGCATCCATTAGCTATTCTTCCTGATGCTCTCCCTCCCCCTGCGCCACCCATGCCCTGACAAGCTCCAGTGTGTGTTGTTCCCTGCCATGTGTCCATGTGTTCTCATCTTCAGCTCCCACTTGTAAGTGAGAACATGCAGTGTTTGGTTTTCTGTTCCTGCATTAGTTTGCTGAGGATAACAGCTTCCAGCTCCATCCATGTCCCTGCAAAGGACATGATCTCATTCCTTTTTATGGCTGCATAGTAGGGAATCTGTGTTTACTCAAGTAAATCTGATGCAGCCAGAACACAGTTAGGAACCACCTGTGGGATTCATCCTTCACACAGCTGTAAATTATCTCCAGGATTCACATTTTGCCCTCTTTTCTCTGGGGCTGCAGTATGACTTTTGTAGGCCGTAGGCATTTTTACCTTCATGGACCTATTCCTCTATTAACAGAAAAAAAAAAAAAATATTTTAATGACTGCATTTGAATAAAGATGAATTCATTATTGTTATACTTATTTATTTTATTCTGATTTTTAAAGGCAATTAAAATGTAAACATTTTTGTGGACCCTAAAATTATTGTGGTTCCTGGACACTGTGCCTACTAGGTAAGTCAGCCCTATCTCACCCCTGTCTCCAAATCTTCAGTGGCCTCCCACTGCCTGCAGAATAAAGTCCAACCTCCTCAAGCAGACTCACCCTGACCTGGGTCTTATCTTCCTAGCACCATCTGCTATAGCACCTCCCACCCATCTAGGTTCCAGCTTCAAGCCTAAATGCAATTCTCTCAACATACCATGCACTATGATGCCACTGTGCATTAGCCCAAAGCCCAAAACAAGTTTTCTTTCCTTCTTTCCCTACAGATTTCCGGCTCAAATATCAACTTCCACTGTGGCCTTCTTTAGTCTTCCTGGTTAAAATTATGGCTCCTTCTTCTGCGCCCCTATTGCACTTTATATAACTATTATTATACTATTTATTCACCCTGCCTTTTGTCAAATATCTCCAGTTCTAATTGTACTTTTTTCACAGCATAACACTTCTAAAATCAGGAAGTGGCTTACAATGTATGCCAAACACACTTGCCAGCTACCAGGTAGACTACTACACCACAATACAACAGTAATTTTCTGCACATGCAAACTTAACACTGCACAGGAGGCATTGGCTCATCTGGTTGCTTCCTTGGTGGTGACATTTGCACTGTTAATACCACACACATTTCAATTTTAATTTAAAGTTTCTATCTCCAGCACTTTTAAAACTATGTTCTGATGTATTATTGAAATAAAAAGATATTTTTTGCATCTAGGCTACGGCCTGTGATATGTGGGATAAAGCAACTAAAGGTAGTAGAAATTGCCAGATCCCTTGGCACATGTTATGGAACTTCCTAATTTCTTGGACCGTGAAGAACTTCTCCTCAGATACTGAGCTACTCAGTCAAAAGCTTCCAAGTAAATTTCAGGAATAGCTGTTTAATATACAATAACTATAATTTAGTTTTTTCAGAGTTACACCTTTCGCAACAAGGAAATGCACAATCTAAACTCCAGGATTCTTCATCCATCTCCAACATAGCTTTTTTCCAAAATGAGTTCAAGATGGTGAGCACAGATTTAAAAAAGCAGTAAGTTAGCACAAAGCTTATATACAACTGCAGACGGCCAAAGATGATACAAAGAACTTTTAATATTAAACCTGAAAATGGCTAAGATTAAAACTTAATGACACCGATTAAGAAATACACAGATCTATAGATAAAAGTCATCTATTGTCAGTTCATTAAAAAAAATGTATACACTTTGAGTTCCCTTTTTTGGCTAAAAAAAAAAAAAAAGTGACCTTTATGATGAATCATACAGTAGATTGTATTTGTTGGTCAAAAAAGCACAATCTTTTGGTAAGCTAATTCTTTCTTGACATGTCTATATTAGAAAACTGTTAAGGGTCTAGGCTATACATTAACCATCTTTCTTTCACTTCCAGTGTCTTTACATATGAAAAAATGCTCATTACTGAATTGGTCTAGCTTTCGACCAACAGTTACATTTCTCTCAAACCTGGCCTCATGTCTGTTAAAACCTAGCTGTATGCTTATTTTTAGATTTGGATGGGCATATTTCATTTGGATGGGCATTATAAATGCCCTTTTAAAAATTCAAAATCCGTTCATGCTTTTGTGCATCCAACAACTATTTATCAGGCTCCTAATAAATGCCAAGCAATGACAAGACTACAAAGGCAAATAAGACCCAGCCTTGCTCTGAACTTTACTTACAGACTAGAGGGAGAGACAGGCCAGGCAGCATGTCACAACTCAATGTGATGAGAGCTGTGATACGGAAGTAAAGGCTGCTGAGGAGCATGGAGAATGACCATTGCATGCAGCCTGGGATTAAGGAATATCTAAGTTAAACCCTGAAGAATGAATAGGAGATAACCTGGAAAAGTGGGTGTCCAGGGGTCTATGCGATAAGTTGGCCTGAGTTGAGAGAACAGTGTATGCAAAAACATAAAGATGGAGGTGCAGGCTGGGGAGGGGATCTACCAGTGGAGAGACAACAAGTTTTGTTGGGCCAGCTTTCAGAGGTGCCACAAAGGCTTCTGATGTCCTGTTAAGAATACCTTGGATTTTATCCTAAGAGCAGTGGGGATCCATTTTCATTTGCAAGATATTTTTCCAAAAATGTATAATGCTTCATCAATTATATTGTTCTCTCAGTGCCATATCAAGTCTTAATCAGCTTTATTCAATGCTGTTTTTGCTCTGTCTTCATTTCCAGTGTTTTTAAATTCTTTATATTTAAGTAAAGAAAACATATTTGTACTTTCATGGGATTAAAAAACAACTGAACTAATTTTGGTTCTCTCAGTCACTCCTATTTTTCCTTGCCTCAGAGAAAGAAGCAAATAAAAAAAATTCACCACTAAATTCTTCATTTGCAATCATATGGGCACTTCTCTATGGCATTTTACTCAATATAGAATAAGTAGAGCCTGTGTAACCTCACGCAACTTGCTTAACCTCTCTGTGCCTTAGTTTATTCAACTATAAGACGACAGTTACTATCATTTACCTTATAGGATTCTTATGAGGGTTAAATACGACACCATATGCACAGTGTTTAGCATAATCCCTGAATTATAATTAAATTGTAGCTATTTTTGTCATTAAGCATTATTGAACAATGTACATGTATGTACATGGTTAAACTTTGAATTTGTACTTTATTATAATTCTAATGGTATACACATACATATACATATATGTGTAAAGCATATATATTTACACACACTTATGTTGTATGTTGAAAGTCTTTCCAGAAACTTTTAGTAGAAGTTATCTCTGAGGCAAGGACCTAAATGATTAGGGAGGGGAGAGAATACTTAACTTTTCTCATTTTATTCCTTTCTGTAATCTTTAATTCTTTTTTAACCTTTTATAATAAAAATTGGTGAAAACCCCTGTTGTGCAAAATAAAAAAAAAACATTATTCTCAAAGCTTAGGAGAATTATATGGAAATCATTTTATATAGAGAAAAAAGGGTGTGGAACTTAGGCTTGATTGGCCTAGAAAAGAGGAAAATTAAGTCTAAGAGAAAATTAGTATCTGTTCTCAAAAATCTGTTGTCTAAGGGCTGCCATGTGAAAGAAGGATTAGATATAATTTGTATCTAGAGAACAGAAAGGCTGATTTTGCCCAAATAAAAAGAACTCTGCACTGATGAGAACAGTTCAAAGATACTGCCCCAGTAGCAAAAGCTCTACCACAGAAAGTGTCCACCATTGGCTACCTGGCCAACTTTCTAAGATTTGGTTCCAGGGATTCCCCTTTCAAATCTATGAAATCTGGCAGTCTCCAAGCATTTGAAATTTGAAACTCAGATTGACGTATCTCACTCTGTAATCCAGTAACTGGTGCATCTTTAAATGATTATCCAGAAACATCCAAACTATAATCACACATTAAATAAGTTATATAAATTGGCTGGGCACAGTGGTTCACGCCTGTAATCCCACCACTCTGGGAGGCTGAGGCGGGCGGATCACCTGAGGTCAGGAGTCCAAAACCAAACTGGCCAACATGGCGAAACTCCGTCTCTACTAAAAATACAAAAACTAGCCTGGCTGGTGGTGGGTGCCTGTAATCCCAGTTATTCAGGAGGCTGAGGCAGGGGAATTGCTTGAACTAGGAGGCAGAGGTTGCAGTGAGCCAGGATCACGCCACTGCACTCTAGCCTGGGCAACAAAGTGAGACTCCGTCTCAAAAAATAAAAAAAAAAAATTAAAAATAAGTTATATAAATCAACTTTGCCTCCAACCTACAAGACCATTCAATGGGCAGGTATTCTTAAGAAAGGATTATTAGTACATATATGTTTATTATACTTCCATGAAGTATACAGTCATCCAAACACATATCTCATAATGTTGAAACCCAGTTCAAAATGTGGATGCTGTGTTTAAACACTAACTAAATAGAATTTGTTAAAGGTAATTTTTCTTTCCAACCAGATTCACACTACATGGTATTTTAGCATTGTTCATTATCCTTATTCTTTTTTTTAATTTATACAATATTTTTGTTTATTTACATATGTGAATTTCTATATATTTAAATATATAGAAAAAAGCCTAAAAAGTGAGAATCAAGAGAGAAATCCTTACCTATCATTATCCTTATTCTTTAAAAAGTATTAATATCTGTTTCCAGATTTTAATTGGACTACTCTTTTTCAGTTTGTCATTATGAACTTGGTAAATTAAGCCCAATATTGGAACACTTTAGCAGCTCAATACTGGAAGTTCTACTTTTGTGGTTCTACTTTCCCTGAAAAGTGGGGTGCACACAAGAGAAACGGAGGGTTTTCAACATTGGGATAGTGCAGTGTGCCTTGCCTTTGAGATATGACAGGATGACCTTTAAATGACAACCTTGTCTAGAGAATAATTTGAATGAAGAGAAAGTGAGCCAGGGAAGGCAGAGAGCTCTGGAAGTCACATCTGGCTAGGAGACTGCTCTGGTATCTACCACTTGAGAGGCTGTTGACTTAGAAAGCCATTACATTCCTCTGAACATGTGTGCCTCTTTTATCTAAAAATGGGGGAAATCAAAGTAGATAAAATTGTTTCCATTTCAACAATCAGTTGATATTGTGTCTACCCAAAAGTTTAGTTCAACGGGGAAAAACTCAAACCTTTGAGTCAGAAGAAGACCTAAGTCTGGCTGTCATTATCTATTCTACCTTGACAGGTCTACTACCACCTCTGAGAGTAAGTTTCTTCATATGATAAATTGAAAGGGCAAGATACAAAGTAAAGAAAAACTGAAAATGTATTTTTATATTGTTTTCAGCCTCAACTAAAGCTCTGCAGTAAGAACAGCTCTTATCATTCCACTTTTATAAATGGGAACAGGCCAAGCATGGTGGTTCATGTCTGTAGTCTGAGCACTTTGGGAGGGAGGCTGAGGTGGGCAGATTGCTTGAGCCCAGGAGTTTGAGACCAGCCTGGGCAACATGGTGAAAAACCCCATCTCTACAAAGAAAAAAAAAAAAAATTAGCCAGGCGTGGTGGTTCATACCTGTAGTCCCAGCTACTCAGGAGGCTGAGGCAGGAGGGTCATTTGAGCCCAGGAGGTCCAGACTGCAGTGAGCCATGATCGCACCACTGCACTCCAGCCTGGGCAATAGAGCAAGACCCTGTAATCACAGCACTTTGGGATGCCAAGGCGGGCAGATCACTTGAGACCAGGAGTTCGAGACCAGCCTGGCCAACATGGCAAGAGCCCGTCTCTACTAAAAATACAAAAATTAGCTGGGTGTGGTGGTGCACGCCTGTAATCCCAGCTACTTGAGAGGCTGAAGCACAAGAATTGTCTGAACCCAGGAGGTGGAGGTTGCAGTGAGCTGAGATCGCACCACTGCACTCCAGCCTGGGTGACAGAGCTATCCGTCTAGAAAAGAAAAGAAAAAGGTTACTAGGTTTTTCAGCGAGTAACAATAATGCAGAGGTTTGATCCCAAGTCTCCAAGCACAGACACATGCTGCTTCCCCAACCTATTTAATAAAATTCTGGGGAAATGAAATAAGAGAATTGTCCAAGTGTTCTATTATAAACAGTCTTACAAGTTTAACGTATTATTAAGACTAAGCTTTAAATTATGTAGTGAGATATCAACATATTTTTTCCACTCATTAACATTTCTATCAGAGCAAAAGTCTCATAAACCACTGATCCTATCCAGCATGTCACAGTACAATCAGTTGAATAAATGGGCAGATTACTGCCACTTTAGAAATGATCCATGAACTTAATTAGATATAGTAAACAAATGGATACATTTACACTGCACAGGCCACACTTTGAGCATCTTAGAAGAAAGAACTATAATTAGGCAAGACAGATATAGTTGTACTAGTAAAAGAATCCTACTCTCAGAGTCCAATCCTTCATTCAAACCAAACAAATCATTCTCAGTTGAAAATATGCATCAAAATCATCGTAAGATACCCTGTACTTCTACAACAAAGCCACAACATCCCCCTAACAAAATATAGGAGTGAACGGAGGATAAGGGGAGGAGAAAAGGAATCCCTGCAGCCTCTTCACACCACACCACTTTCATCAAGTTTAAGAATCAACTCCTGGCAATAGCACTTTAGAGATAACAATATTCTTAATGAAACACTTTCCCATCACAACAGTTTATTAAAGCAATCCATTATTCTTCTCTCCACCTATTAAAAAAGTCTGATTTAGTGAAAAAGACAATCCTCAAAAATCCAGGACTTACCATAGGCTGCTCTGTGTTATAGTTACTGCCCCCACTGAGAGTCCCCTAGAGGCCAGAAGGATCTCATTCACTACTGTGTTCCCTCACAGTGCTTGGCACATAGCTGGGCTCAGAAAATGTTATGTTGAACTTATTCTACAATGTAACATATTTCAAAAACCAATTTCAACTCTTAAAATAATAATCCCTATGAAAAAGGAAAACATATGTATTTCATATTTCTTTCATTTTCCTGAAGTGAGGCTCCTTCACACTCATTTGGAATGTGTTTGTTTTCATTTCAATTGTTTACATGCTCACTACATGTAAACATTATTATGGTGGCATCATTCAGAGAACATGAATCTTTTTAAGATTTAAAGGAGTTTACATCCAGTCAAAAGATGGATTACACTTTGATATATCATAGATTTGAAAAAACATAAATTGAATAACCACATACAACATCAATAAAAAAAAGTCCTGCCTGGGCGCAGTGGCTCATGCCTGTAATCCCAGCACTTTGGGAGGCCGAGGCGGGCGGATCACCTGAGGTCAGGAGTTCAAGACCAGCCTGGTCAACATGGCGAAACCCCGTTTCTACTAAAAGTACAAAAATTAGCCAGGCATGGTGACAGGCGCCTGTAATCCCAGCTACTCAGGAGGCTGAGGCAGGAGAATCGCTTGAACCCGGGAAGCAGAGTTTGCAGTCTGCCGAGTTCATGTCCCTGCACTCCAGCCTGGGCAACAGAGCGAGACTCCGCCTCAAAAAAAAAAAAAAAAAAAAAAAAAAAAAAAAAAAAAAAAAGTCCTGAAACCATCAATCCCTTGGGGATCATTTTAGTTTTATTTAAAATGGTCTAAGAGAATGTCCCATCAATATCTTGGTTAACTTCAATAAGAGCTTGAATGAGTAGAATTTGCTTTCAGCCCAGGACATTTGACCATCTGTGGACAATATTTCATCCCACTTTGGGACAAGGAAAATAGAAAATAATAGCCCAAGGAGAGCCATTACACAATTAAAATAAACAAGCATTTGTTTGCAAAGCAGGGCATTTAAATTCAGTTTGATTTCATTACTGTTCAAACGACCCCATATGAATCTTTCCTCTGGAATCCTCAGTTGTCCAGTATTAAAGTTACCAATGTAGAACCAACCACTGAGACTTCAATTATAAATATCTTTGTAAACAATTCTCCGAACCTGGTTCCCTGCAGAAGTAAGCAAATAGCTATAATAATACTCCTAGTCCAACATGGATATATTAAATGACTGTTTTGCTATTGAAATCGCAAATGCCAACAGTAGTTCCAAGAGAGGACTCTAACTTGCCAAAACGTTTTATAAAAGACAGTTGCAAGCCCAGATACAAAGTTTAGAGGAATTTCCATTGTCTCTACATGTAAAGGTTTATGAAATCTGTACACTCAATGCAAAAGGATAAACAAGATCAAAGCCAACGCATGAAATAAATTTCATTGTGCAAACAGTAAAAGCTGTGTAAAAGAGCTCTAGATCCCAGGTTAAAAACTGCAGGAGAAAGGTAACATTAACCTTAGCAGACGGCTGAGTTAAGATGTGGCAGAGCTTTACAGAATTGCAAATAGCATCAGCATTGCAAGAATAATAATTGGAATAAATACCGTCTGCATGCTGCAAAAACAATAAACGCACATGCTCCTTCACCTCTCCCCCTCATCCAGCTGGGCAGTGAAAGCAGCTGCCTCTCCCAGCCCTCCTCCCAAGCCGTTCTTCGCCCCACCCGCTCCCCTCTCTTCTCCACCCCTCCCCTCCTCCTTCCCTCCCCCTCCCCGCCCCCAGCTGCCGTATTCAGCAGTCTAGAGAGATTAGGAGGCGCTCACTACAGTCTCTGGGCCTCAGGACTTATCTAACGTTTCCTAGCTCCCTGGATGAGAGAAATTAGAGACTCGACACCCAGGTGGCATTAGAAGCCTTCGCCTCCAGCCCGGCTCTCTCGCAAACCGGGGCTGGGGGACCACGGGGGGCCTCGGGCTGGGCGACTGGGAGGCTCCGGAGGCCGCGCGGGGCTCAGCACTGCGCTCCCCGCGGGCAGCGCTACCTGAGCTGTCCATGGTGCTGGCGCGGTCCGGAGGCTGTCGGGCGGGACTCCGCGCCGCTGCCCCGGCGTTCACTCTCTGCTTGCCGCCAACCCCGCCGCTTCCCGCACTTAAGTCCCCGTTACTGTCCACCAGCTGCAAAGATTCATAACCATCGTTGCTGGTCTTTTTCCGGTAGCTCCCGAGGAGGCTCATGGGCAAGCCCGGAGAAAAGAGAAAATAATCAACCTGGGAAGCGAAGGGGGAGATGGAAGGTGGAAAGGGCTGAAGAAGGAATTAAAAAAAAAAATCAAGTGCCCGACATGACGCAAAGAGGAGGGAAAAGAAGGAGCGGCCACCGGAGAGAAGCTTCGCCGGGCGAGGCGAAGCCGCCGCCCTGGGCAGAGCTCAGCTCGGGGCGCCGGGAGGAGGGAGGGAGGAAAGGAGACGCGGGCGGGTGGGGGCGCGCGTCCTCTGGGCCAACGCCGCGGAGCCGCCCGGCCCTGCCGAGCTCCGGGCCCCAGGCCAGCACCTCCTGGCTGAGGAGTGCCCGGAAGCAATCCTATAGGTGTCGCCGCGTCGCCCCGCCGCGCAGCAGGGCAGCGCCAAAGCCGCTGGCCCGCGGGGAGGGAAGGAAAGGGAGGTAGGAGGGGAGAGGAGGTTCGTGAGGAGGGGGGTTGAAGGCGGGAAACAGGGCGGGGTGGTCGGGGGAGGGGACTACTACGACGAGGGTTGGGAGGGTGTGTTCGCACGCGTGTGGCAGAGAAGAAAGGGGCGAGGTATCTCGGCCTGCGAAGCTTTGAGGACCAGGGGTCTTGTGGTAAAATCCAGACACACCCATTTCATGCAACTTAGCCTATTTTCACCGGAAGATTCCGCCAAAGCCACCAGGACGGTAACCGTCCTAGAGAACTGACTTGTAACTCAATTCAACAGAAAAAGAATGCATGTTAAGTGCCAGAATATATCTATGCTAGGATATAAAGGAAGAGCAATATTTTGCACATTCTCCAGAATAGGGATGATCCCTAAGGGAGATATCAAAGAGTTGGATATTCTAATACTAGGAGGCAGCGTCCGTTCTGCCTAGAGAGCAGATGTGACTGTTTAGAACTCTTTGTTGAGCGAATAAACTGGGGAGAAGGGCAAGGTTAAGTCCGACGCATTTTCAGATCTGCCACCATTTACCTTAGGACCTGGAGGAAAGCCTGTATCAGTTAGCTAGCTTGAAGGCCTGCTTGGGAAGCAAGATAGAAAAGGATTTTTTTTTCCCCATCCTCTAGCCTCACCCCTTATTTTTCTTTCATAATTCTGGCCAAAGAAAGCAGTCACTCATAATCAGAAGAGAATTTATCATTAAGTTAATTAAGCTGTGTACCTAATTTTGTATTTGTCATCGTGTATTCTTAAAAGAAGACTCCGACATTGTTTAAGTTGTGGACCTTAACAAAACCTGGATAAACTCTAGTAAGTCTTAAAATGTAATTATCAAATGTTTATTTTCACCTAAAATAATAAGATTTCAGAAGGATTGCTCATTCTCATCATCTTAGGTCAAGATCAAATAAGTCTTGGTTAAAAATTATCATTTTCTCTACTAAAACTTGGAGGGAATAAGTGAGGCGCCCGTCAAGAGTCATTTGACAGAGTTTCCTCACCAAAACGAGAAAAAAGTACATGCATGTAAAATGTACTTGAGCCCATACACAAAGCCAGCCTTGCTTTCTTCTCATCTTACGTGGTTTTCTCTTGCTGTCCTTATTTCAATCACCTAAGGACACAAAATCAAACAATAGCATCTAAGAGACTTCAGTCCAGGTCATTTGGGTCTCAGAAAGTTTCCAGGAAGCTCTAGCTCTACACAGGTCTACATAAAATAAATTGGACTAAGAGACATTTTCCTGTACAAGGATCACCCAAACACAGATTCTTGTAGGAAGAGCATCAATCAGAAGAAGTCCAAAGAAATGTTTTCTAAATCCTTCCAGTCCTTCTGGGGAAACCTAAACTTCCTGGCCAGTTGCTTTCCCAACTGCATTCTTTGATGAAGGTATGGTGTGACCTGAATTGCAAATCAGAGTTAATGCTCATTTATAACAAGATCAATCTGAATGGTGGCAGGAAAAACTGCAGTAAAAATTTTAAAACAAATTTTTATACTTTCAATTTTCCAAATCTGTCAGACTGAACTATTTTAGTTACTTGACTAAAGTAATAATTCTGTAAAGTCTAATAAACCTTTTCCCATAACATCTTAAATAATCTTTCTCTGTACTTTTTCTTTTAATTCATTACCGACACACAGCGACAGTAAATACCTAGTGTTCATCATGTGCCCTGACAAACGATGGACTATAATCATTGGATTAATAGAATTTAGAACCAGCCTCAGTGACAGACTGAGACCCTGTCTCAAAAAAATAAATAAATAAATAGAGGATCATTTTTGAAAAGTGAAAATTATTATTTTCAAAAAGAGCACTTTCAGTTATTTTTGCTCAATTTCAACTTGCAGACATATTGCTGAAAGAAATTATAAATGAGACATATGCCTTTGTATTTTTCAATATCTATCTCTGGAGTTTGCAAGTGTAAAGAAAAATCTGAATGGGCTATAAGAATTTTATCTTTATACTTAATATAAATAAAGTCAATCAGGATAACTATTAATAATCCTATAAAATTGAAGATATAAGGAGCATATTAAGGCAGGAAAATACAATAACTAGGTTAATTTACAACAGCCTAAAAACTAGGGCTTGGGCCTAAATTTGGATATGCACCAATTTCAACATTAAAATTTTCTTTACTGTGCTAAAGATCAAATTCATATACTTATCAATGAATATCTCACTGTTCTACTCTATAAAACAAGCATAATATGAGTACCATCATTATATAGAAGAATTAGATTAGTACCTAACATATATATATATATATATATATATATAGAGAGAGAGAGAGAGAGAGAGAGAGAGATTGAGAGAGTAGTACTTAATTGTTCTCTATTACTATTATTGGTCTGTCTTGGGTGCAGCTCTATGCTCAGTGCCTGACAGTCTAGTTTTTCCCATGGGAAAAGCTCAATAAAGGCTAAATATTATTTTTTCCAGGGATATCCTAATGGAAAATTGTCTTTGTAACTTTGAGTGAGAATTTGGGCTTAAGGGAGGTGGCACTGGTCAAACACAAGGTGAACATTTACAGCCTAACTCTTGGTTTTCCAAACTCAAGACTACTTCATAACTTATCTCAAAAATACTACATCATACATGAGACAACAGCAAAGGATAAGATGCCCTCTTTTGGGGAGAGCAATCATTCCCTTTGTCTTTTCTCTTGCTGCCTTCAGGTGCTTTATTAACTTGATGAAGATTAGTGACACTGAGGAATATTGAGGAACCAGGCTCTATTCCACCCCATCCCCTTCATACACACCCCATTCCAAATGCTGTCCTATCACAGCAGATGCCACATCACTTTTGGGGTGGGCTAAGAGATCAAGGTAAGTATGCCATGACCTATGTAGGATTTTGATCTGTGATTTTCATTTCCAGGGAATATAATACATTGATTAAGATTGAAGTTGCCAACCAGGTGCGGTGGCTCACACCTGTGGTCCTGGCACTTTGGGAGGCTGAGGTGGGCGGATCACGAGGTCAGGATATTGAGACCATCCTGGCGAACACGGTGAAACCCTGTATCTACTAAAAATACAAAAAAAATAGGCAGGCGTGGTGGCAGGCCCCTGTAGTCCCAGCTACCCAGGAGGCTGAGGCAGGAGAATCGCTTGAACCCGGGAGGTGGAGCTAGCAGTAAGCCAACAAAGCGAGACTCCATCTCAAAAAAAAAAAAAATTGAAGTTGCCTATGATTGATTCTTAGTTCCAATGACTCTTGGCTCTATGACTTTGGGCAAGTTACTTAACCTCTCTGCCTCACTTTTCTCCTCTGTAAAGTGAGGATTATAGTAATGCCATCATAATAAGGTTATAGTAAGAAGTAAATTAGTTCCTAACATATAATAAGTGCTTAACATATGCTATTATTACTATCATTCCACTTCCTTTTAAAATGCCACTTTTTCAAAAATGCAACTTCCCATCTGTAAAATTAAGCTAAAATCTGCCCAGCTTACCTAAGAAATTTGTTGTTATTATGACATATGATAACATAGAAGCAGTTTGTAAAATGTGAACTGATTGTTTTCCCTGAGTTTTTAAATATTCACATGTATGTATTTCCTATTGGATTTGGACTCTTTGAGGGCAAAAATCCATGTTTTGTTCATGTTTGTGTCCCCCAGGACACTCCAAAGAGCACCTCACTCTCATTAGATATTGAGTAAATATCTACTGAATTAATGAATAAACAAAACTGTCATGGCATTACCTAGTCCAGTGATTTAAACTATATGCTGTAGCCGATGAGTAAATTATAAAGTATTTTCATAAAAATGAAATAGGTTGGAAAACATAAGAGTTTGGAACACAGTAAGATATTGTTTCTTAAAATATTGTTTTGGGTTTGTGTGATATGTATGAGTGTGTGTATGTTTCTGCTCACTAATGATATAAATGTATTTCTCACTGTGTGTCCTGATTATAAATGTTTGAATGTCTATGTTATGGGACAATCTCTGATACTAAGAGGTCCTGGTGTTCCCAATTATGAATGTCCTATACACTGTGACATCTGAATTCATTTGGCTAATTGGACTGCAAAGAGTTTTGGCTAAGCAGACAGTAAATGAAGCCAGAGCTTCTACTCTGTTCTCTCTGTTACAAAATATATTATGATCAGGTTTCTAAAATGCATCTCTTCAATTTTCTGTTTTAACAAACATAAATCAGTGCACAGTATTGAAACTTACTTTGGCAATGTGCCTGAGGGCCATAATCCAGATTATCTCCTTACTGAATAACGCCTATAGATATACATAGTGCAAGGCACTCCAACTGGGGAACCATCAAGCCATCTCTGACTCCCAGACATGTTTTGTCTGTCCTGTACTTCTTAAAATGAAAAACATTTTAGTTTAGATGCCTTTACAGAGGCTCCAGTCTGAGGGCCATAGTTCACTACTACTTCCCAATGTAGAATACTCAGCCTCCTCCACTCATTCCTACTACCAGTTAGCCCTTGCAGGCATTTGAGTTTGAGACCTGCAGTGTAGTGGCAAAACCTTAAGGAGAAATGCCCCCAAGAGAGATGCCAAAAGACACGTCTTTAGGCCACAGTCCAGAAGAAAGCAGAATAGACTGAGAATCCTCTCCTGACTCTGCTCTTAATCAGCAGGGCGGCCTTGATCCATTCTCCTCTCAGCAGTAAAATCGAAGATGTTGAATTACATGATTCTCTTCAGTTCTCAAAACTTTAGTTGTCACTTCCCTCTCTCCTCCAAATGATGTCCATAGGGGAAAACCATAGTCATTTAAGTGCTACAGTTTGCTGTGTCCCAGTTAATCAAGGTTTTGCTGTAGAAATGCATGCATAAATAGTAGCAGCTGTCAAGAGCGACATATAAAGCAACACACAAGACAGAAAAGGAGGTATGCTGGAAAAAATCGGGTGAGCTGATGGATGACATTTAACAGAAGAAAATCTGAACTATTCCTACAATGTTTCTTAGGAGTTGGGATATCTGTTCTTGGTGCTTGATGGGGTTCCGGGTCTTCCAGAAAATAGGACAAATTTCCCAGGTAGGGCATTTTTTTTTTTTTAAGATAACCCAATATCATGAAACCTGTGTTTCCTTGATGCTCTAATAGTAACAAAATAACTGCCATTGATTATTTATCATTTGCCAGGTGCCTTACCTACCTTAAATCTAAATATTTTGTTCTTATTTTGAGGCAGACTTGGAGAGGTTAAGTAACTGGCCCAGGGTTACACAACCATCAGTTAGGATTCAAACCTCCATCTTTCTGATCATGCTTTGGCCACTGTGGCAGCCTAAAGAGGCAATTCCACTGATCAAAGTGAAAGCTGAAGGATATTTAGGTCATTCCTTAGATCTGACCTGCCTTACTAAGTGTGGTCAGTGGAAAATGGTTTGGGCAACTTATGGAAATTGCACTTTGGGAGGCTGAGGCAGGCAGATCACCTGAGGTCAGGAGTTGGAGACCAGCCTGGCCAACATGGTGAAACTCCGTCTCTACTAAAAAACAAACAAACAAAAAATTAGCCGGGCGTGGTGGCACGTGCCTGTAGCTCCAGCTACTCAGGAGGCTGAAGCAGGAGAATCACTTGAACCTGGGAGGCAGAGGTTGCAGTGAGCCGAGATCATGCCACTGCACTCCAGCCTGGGTGACAGAGCGAGACTCCGTCTCAAGAAAAAAAAGAAGAAAGAATCAAATGAGGCACATGGAAGCACATAATAAACACTAAAGCCCTACTTAAAGACTGCATTTTATCAAATCTAAGAAACCATCCATTTTAAGTCACAACATAAGAAAAATATGCTACTAAACAAAGTATGACATACTATCAATCTTAAGATACTCCAAGATTTCTTAAATGTTAATATGTTAAAAAACTTTTATAATTGATGTAACAAATGTTATTATTTGATGGTATATTAGTCTGAGAATATATTTGTCAATTTATTATTCACATATTTTGAGCAACTCTGGCAGGTGAAGACAATACCCATCATGTTTTACGAGGTCTAGCACAGTGCCTGCCAAGTAATAGGTGCTCAGTAAGTATCTGCTAATTGAATGAAAATACCAAAAAACTTTATTTTGGAAGCCATCTTTAGTTTACAGAAAAAATTGCTCTGGTTTCTTTAATGAGCTCACTTAAAAAACACATTTCCATTTGCTAACATTTAACTTATCCTTGGCTTTTCAAGGACATGCTCATAGTATAACAACATTTGCCTTAGTTCATTTTGTGCTGCTATAATAGAATACAGGAGACTGGGTAATTTACAAAGAGCAGAGATTTATTTCTTACAGTTTCTGGGGCCAGGAAGTCCAAGATCAAGGAGCCTACATGTGGTGAGGGCCTTCGTGCTGCACCATCCCATGCAATAAGGCAGGAGGGCAAGAGAGGATAAGAAAGGAAGAGAGAGCAAGGGGGTTGAGGGGGAGGCAAACTCACTTTCATCAAGAGTGCACTCCCATAGTAATGGCATTAATCCGTTCATCGGGGTGGACCCCTTATGGCCTAATCACCTGTTAATGGTACCACCTCTTATTACTGTCAGAATGGCAATTAAAGTTCAACATGAGTTGTGGAGGGGATATTCAAACCATAGCAATGTTATACTGTGACATATATGTTATATATATAAAATATATATAATATTGTATTATATATATAAAATATATATAACACAATCCACAGTTCCTGTATAATAACTCCCATAGCCCTCGACATAGTAAACAAAATCTCTTTCTCTTTCTCTCTCTGTCTCTCTCTCTCTCTGATGTTCTACCTCCCTACTTTCACCTGTCCAAGGCAGGACTCTTATCTGATTGTGGGTCATAAGACCCTCATCCCACAGGGTGTCCTGCCCCATCCCTGGGGGATGAAATGCTGCACAGAGAAGACAAATAGAGTCTAAACAGGCCTTATTGGGTTTAGATCATATACTTTTTGTCCATGAATCACATTTTAACATAGTTGTCCATGCTTCAATCATGCCTACCCAATGAAGTCTTCATACAAGGCCCAAGAGGACAGGGCTTGGGGACCTTCCAGATAGCTGAGTAGGTGGAGGTTCCTGGAGGATGGTGCACCCAGAAAGGGCATGGCAGCTTGGCATCCCTTTCCTTGTATCTTTGTAATATCCTTTATTACAACCCAATAAATCTGTTTCCCTGAGTTCTGTGAGCCACTCCAGCAAATTAATCAACCCAAAGAGGGGATCGTGGGAACCCAAACTTGAAGCTGGTCGATCAGAAGTTTTAGAGGCCCAGACTTGCAACTGGTGTCGTCAAGTGGAGGTGGTAGGTTGGGGGAGCAGTTTTGGGAACTATGTCAGTGGTATCTGACACTATCTCCTGGTAGATAGTTTCAGAACTGGAGGACATGCAGCTGGTGTCCACTGCAGAATTGATTGTTTGTTTGTGGGGGGAAAAGTGCCCATTTGATCACAGAATCCTTTAATTTGTGTTGACTGTTGTGAGAAAATAAGAAAAAGCACTTTGAGTGTGTTTTTCCACACACAGATACACCTACATTACCGTGTCAAGAGTAACTCATGGAAGCATCAGTCCTTTTCATCTGTCATTTTACAAGTAGGAAAAGTTCAGCTTCTCAAGTGGGCTGAAGACTATGATGGGCTGGTTCTGTGATCGACTTCTCTCAGTCTTGAAGAAAACACTGAAAATTTTTATGTGCTAAATAGTTCCCCAAAGTCAGCTGCAAACCAACACTGAAGTGAAAGTCTTCCTAAATCCTGGATAGTCCCATGTTTGGCCCTGAGCCCATTAAGTGTGATTTTATGTTCAAGATCCTTAAAATCTGGATGCTTCTTTTTGTAACTCCATTGTACCTAACAGGGTGCTGGGCCATACAGCATGTAGAACTTGGGGCAAATCCTCTGTGATGGTGATGCAGAAGGCAGTCACCACCCCAGACACAGGTGGAACAAATTCTTCGGGTGCTGAGTCTCCAGAGCACCAAATCACTGCTGCTCACTTGACAACATCTAATTAAAGGTAAGGAACTAGCATTTTCTGAATACTAAACTAAGTGCATGGGTTTTTCATGTATTTATCCATTTGAATGTGAAAGGTTTCATGAGAAGGATTACCATACCCAAAGAGATAAAACTCTGGAATGCAGCTGAGTGTGGGCTAAGCAGTGATTGCCAGTGATCCTCAATATTGCTCTCCATCTTCTATGCTTCTATGCCCTTTAGCTGGGCATGTGGCCACATAGTATAAATATTTTTCAGTCTCTTTCATGTCTTGGACCTGCCACATCCAAGTTTTCTATAATCTACTAGGTGCATACATAGGACTAAGTTGTAGCCATTGTAATTATAAGCAAAAATAATATGTGCAATTTCTGGTATGGATCCTTAAAAGAGAGGGTAGGTGGTATGTCCTTCCAATCCTTTTCCCTTTCTTCTAGTTGGAATATGGAGCTCCAGCAGGTACTTGGACCATGAGTTAACCTTGAGGGTGGAAGACATTCACAATGAAGCAGTAAAATAGAAGAACCCTGAGCTCCAGAGTGCCCTAGCAACCCTAGACTGATTATCTCTAGATTACTTAGAGGTGAGAGAAAAACAAACTACTTAGTTATTATTTTGCCACTGTTATTTTGCTTTTTTCTGTTACGTGCATCCAAACTAACTGGGGTACAACCTACCACCATTAACCACTGGATTTCAGACATTTTTTCTTTTCTTTTTCTTTTTTTCTTTTTTTTTTTTGAGACGGAGTTTTCACACTCTTGTTGCCCAGGCTGGAGTGTAGTGGCGCAATCTCGGCTCGCCTCCCGGGTTCAAGCAATTCTCCTGCCTCAGCCTCCCAAGTGGCTGGGATTACAAGCACACACCACCATGCCCAGCTAATTCTTTTGTGTTTTTAGTAGAGACGGGGTTTCAGCATGTTGGCCAGGCTGGTCTCAAACTCTTGACCTCAGGTGATCCGCCTGCCTCGGCCTCCCAAAGTGCTGGGATTATACGCATGAGCCACCGTGCCCGGACACTTTCAGATATTTATTTACAAAAATATTTACTGGGAATTACATGTTCTTGTGGTCATGGACAAATTTGATAACTTCTCTAAACCTGTGTTTTCTGATCCATAAAATACTAATAAAAACAGGGTAGTTATTAAAATTGCATAAAATAAAGTACATAAAGAGCTTAGCATAATGCCTGGCATATAGTGAGGGTTCAATGAATGTTATCTATTGTTATTTGTTGTCATTGTCCTTCAACATAGCTCAGTCTATTGTGTCTGACTCCAAAGTCAGTGATCACTCCATCTCATCCTGCTATCCAGAGACTGCCTTTCAGGACAGACCCAGCCCAGAGCTGTGGACCCCTGACTCTGTTACCAGTGAACTCCCTAGTACAGCTATCCCTTCATTTGGGTGTAATTCTCTTTCTTTGATCTACTTGCATGATCTCAATACAGTCTAGAATATTTTAAGCCATTAAAGGTGATACAGAGCTTAAAGCATAATGTCAGTGTTATGACACAGTGGTTCTGAGACTATTAGCTTCAATATGGCCAAATGAGAGAGTCTGACTTATTTTCCATTTGTGCTAAAAGTAAACTTAGGTAATAAGTGGGGGTATTTTTATTTTATTATTCTATCTTTTTACTTTCTATTAGGGAAATTTTCAAACATATTCAAAAGTAAGGGAAAATCATATAACGGACTTCTTTGTATGTATCACTCAGCATCAATACTTACCAAGTTGGTCCATTTCTCCATCATCCGGGAAAGACATTGGTGTTGATGCTGACATCCCTATCAAGGACAACAACTACCATGGCTCTCAGTGCCTTGGTGTAACCTGGGATGTGTGGCCTTCTGGCCAGGCATCTGTGATTTCATATTGTTGGAGCATTCGTTATAACCCTGGGGTTGCAGCTCTCTGTAAGTTTGCTGTGGCCTGACCAAGAAAGAAGGCATATGCAGATTTCTACAGAAATTATAATTCCATTAAAGAATTTGAGATGAGGAAAGCTAATATCTCTCAGAGTACAAAGTGATTTTGGAACATAAAGCATTTCTTTGGGTTGAATTACATAGAAGTTTGTCACTATACCTGTGTTCCTGAACTATCTGTGAATCATGAATATGCGGGCTAAGAAATTGTTTATCTTAATAAATAATTAACAAACACTTTGAACGGTTAAAAAAAAAAAAGTCACGGTCAGTCTTTTTCCATATGTATAGACCCCTAACTACTGCCATTAAGCAAATTCCAGACTTCATAATTTGGGGGGAGTTAACTGTGAGATTTCATCTGTACTAGAATCGGGGCAAAGTACCATTCCACCTGCTTGCTGAGAGGCCAAAGCTATTCCCTAACCAGTTTCTCTTCAGGAGACTGTCAAAGGAAACTGCATACCTTCCCATTTCCTTTTTTCCCAGTAAAAACAATACATCATTCATTCAGCTTCTTGTCCTCACCTCACCTCCCACCTTCACCCACCCTAGACCCACAAAACTTGCCTCATTTTCAAGTACTAGTTGTAATCTTAGGCCTTGCTGCCCAACAGGTCTCAAAATCAGCATGGAAGTAATGTAATCATCCAACTAGTTCACCTTGCCCACTGCCCAGATAAGAGCCGATTTATCAAGACAGGGGAATTGCAATAGAGAAAGAGTGTAATTCACACAGAGCCAGCTGAACGGGAGATCAGAGTTTTATTACTCGATTCAGTCTCCCTGGAAATTTCAGACACTAGGGTTTTTTTAAAGGATGATTTGGCACGTAGCAGGGCCAGGGAGTGGGGAGTGCTGATTGATTGGGTCAGAGATGGAATCATAGGGGGTCAAAGTGGGTTCTTCTTGCTGTCTTCTGTTCCTGGGAGGCACTGCAGAACTGGTTGCGCCAGATTACCAGTCTGGGTGGCGCCAGCTGGTGCCTCAGAATGCAAGGTCTGAAAAACATCTCAGACCAATCTTAGGTTTTACAATAATGATGTTACCCCAAGGAGCAACCGGGGAGGTTCAGAACTTGCAGCCTCCGGCTACAGGACTCCTAAACCTACATTTCCAACCTTGCAGCTAATTTATTAGTCCTACATGGGCAGTCTGGTTTCAGGCAAGAAGGGCTGTTATCATCTTTGTTTCAAGGTTAAACTAAGTTCCTCCCAAACTTAGTTCAGCCTGTGCCCAACAATGAACAAGGGCAGCTTGAAGGTTAGAAGCAAAATGGAGTCATTAACTCAGATTTGTCACTGTCATAATTTTCTCACTGTTATAATTTTTGCAAAGGCAGTTTCATTAAGTTTTGCCAAAATAGGAGAAATGTATGGACTACTAAAGCTGGAGGGAGTTATAAAGGGTAGACTATCCCTTTCAATTTAAAGATAAGAAAATCAAGACAGAAAAATGAAAAAATTGATTCACATTTCAGCTTTCTAAAATGCAGATCTAATTATGTGACTCAGTTGCTTAAAACTATTCAAGGGTTTCCTGTCACCCTCAGTCAAAGGTAGTCAGCATAATGGACTCTGCATTCTAGGACCAACTAATTTCCCTCAAGACTCAGCCCTCAGCCTTCACCACTTCCCCCTTCCCAACCTCTTTCTAAGTCCAGACAAAGAGGTTTGTTGTGATCCCCCACCTGGCCAA
The DNA here is from genome assembly GCF_006542625.1 of Nomascus leucogenys. Classification (NCBI taxonomy): domain Eukaryota; kingdom Metazoa; phylum Chordata; class Mammalia; order Primates; family Hylobatidae; genus Nomascus; species Nomascus leucogenys. The sequence continues at coordinate 44,771,837 of NC_044385.1, read as the reverse complement.
TCCCAGCCTGCCCTTCAGATCCCTAAATGGATAGCACGTCCCAGGAAACCATCTAATTTCTCAAAACCACGTTTGATATCATTTTATGAGGTCCCGTAGAACAGTCTACATCTTCTAACATAGCACTTACAACATGCTACACTGAAATTGCCTGTTTACATGTACGACTTCCCACACCAGACTGTAAGCTCCATGATGGCAGAGCCATATTTGGTACCTAACTCCATGCCTGATACAGGGTAGATGCCTGATAAAGATGTGCCCAATGAGGCTGGGCATGGTGGCTCACTCCTGTAATCTCAGCACTTTGGGAGGCCAAGGCAGGTGGATCACGAGGTCAGGAGTTGAAGACCAGCCTGGCCAACATGGTGAAACCCCATCTCTAATAAAATACAAATAATTAGCCGGGCGTGGTGGCAGGCGCCTGTAATCCCAGCTACTCAGGAGGCTAAGGCAGAGAATTGATTGAACCTGGAAGGCAGAGGTTGCAGTGAACTAAGATTGCACCACTGCACTCCAGCCTGGGTGACAGAGCTAGACTCCGTCTCAAAAAACAAAACAAAACAAAAAAAAGATGTGTCGAATGAATGAATAACTACTGCCACTGGGCAGAGTCAGTCAACAACCTATGAAAAGATGTTCTACGCTGTTTAGCACCCAGTGAAGGTTAGTTAGCCTTTGTACTTATTACTGATTAAGGTCACAGAGCTACATATAGGAGACTGGTTTTCTGACCAGTCTGGGTCAGAGTTCTCAGCATTCCATTACACTGCTTAATATGAATTCAGCCAATGAAGTTGTCACTTACTGCTACTTTCCATTTCTACTGTATTAAAGTAGACAAACAGATTTGTAGCCTATTGAAATTATTTTAGTTGAAAACTTTGACTTTATTTTTGATCCGAGTAGGAGACTGACAAACTCCAGACCATTTTTCTGAAAGACTTACAGATCATCATTTTTTAAAATTCCCTTTGGGCCATATTTTATTTATGAATAACAGAGTATGACTGTTTCATCTTTGCCTCTGAAATCTCTATGCCCATGTGGTACAGACTATAGGGAACCATGTGTTGGTGAAAAATAAGAAGTTTTCAAAAGAAGGCAGAAGATTGCAAATTACAAAAAGGAAATGTCCAAGTGGTGGTAAGTATGTCTTAAGCTCATGGTACGAAGATAATGATAGCAGTGCTTTTCTAACGCCTTTACAGCCGTGGTCACAAGATTGGAGAGCATAGTGGTGTTGGTTTTCAATTCCATAAGGATTTACTGAGTATTACCATGAGGCCAGTTCCCTTGTCCTCAATCTATCTTAACTTTCAATGGGAAGCAATGATAGGAGGAAAAAAATAGCAAAGACCTATTAAATAATTCAGTAAAACTTAAGTCAACACAAACCCCATTTACTAGAACTTTCTCAGTGTGGTAGTTAAGAACATGGGCTTTGGAGATGGACAGACCCAGACTTCCAGCCTGGATATTTGAATTTGAGCGAAATACATAACTTTTCTGAGTCTCAGTTTCTCATTCGTTCATTGAGGTACTACCCTACTGATTGGCTGTACATATTAAATTAGCTAGAGTAGCTATAGTGTACATTTATTCTTTTATCAACCAAGAAGAGTGGTCCCTTTTTCTGGGAAATTCTCTCCTGTGGTTGGGTTAAAGCTGCCATAGCCCAGGGTACCTGTAACCAAGCTAGATCAACCACGGCTTTTTCACAGGACTTTTCCATTTAAAACCAGAAACAGCAAGTCTGAGTCCGTCCTTCTCTAGAGCAAAGATGACACACAGAGGTTGAAGGAGCCATTCTTTCTGACATGTGGAGATAAGTGATCTGAGAGAACAATGCTGCTGACGAGGGAGAAGTAAATTTGAGAGAGGAAGATAGGTATATAGGAAAAATAGTGTTTATACTCTAGAAATTCAGGAGACCCAGATGCACTCCCACCCTTTGTACAATTACAAGATCTGCCTTTTTCAATTTAGTTAATTCAGATTGCATCTCTGTCACTTGTAATCAAAGGAATCCTGCCTAATACAGTACTTAACACAATGCCTGCATCACTGTAGCTCAATACACTACAGTTATTATGATTTCCTCACATAATTGGATTAGCACTTCCATCCCTACTTCTCTATAACACACAAAAACTTAAGATGCCTAAATAAAAGCTTACATTATAAATGTAGCAAAAATAATAAGCATCATGCTACCACTTAGAATCCTTACATATTCAACTAAACCTCCTATACTTTTTTTCTGGCTATAACTAACATTTATGCTGTATTCTATATTGTACAGAGAACATTTTTTAAGCAAAACATTGTCCAGTAGAAATATAATGTGAGCCATATATGTAATATTTTAATTTCCAGCAGCCAAAATAAATTTTTACAAGTGAATTTAAAAAATAAACAAGTGAATTAATTTTAATAACACTTTATTTAACTCAATGGGTACAATGTATTGCCATTTCAACATGTAATCAATAAGATATTTTATATATTTTTCCACCTAAGTGTTCAAAATCTACTGTGTGTTTTATACTTACAGCACATCTCAGTTGGACTAGCCACATTTCAAATGCTCAATAGCCACTTATAGCCAGTGGCTACTACATCAGACAGTACAGATATAAAATGCTGTAGTCAATCTTCACAACAATTTTAAGAAGATTGAAGCTTTTGTAATTACAGATGATAAAATTGAACTCAAAAAAATTAAGTGACTTTCTTTTTCATAGTCAACAACTGATCAGTGCCAAGCCCAGGAGCAAACCTTGGCCTTTGCCCTCTACATTTTCTGGTTCTTATTTATGTTACCCACACAATAAAAACTGATGTTCAACATGATACTGAAATACAGCCAAATCAAACAAATACATAAATAATGACATGACTTCACCTATAAAATGAAAAGACTGGATTGGTGGGCAATAGGTACAAGGATTTATCGTCTATATTTTCTGTTATAGTTCACAAATCAGGTTTCAAGAGAAAAATGGGTATTGCTGATATGTCTTAACCATTATCATTTTCTCTGAACCTTTTCACAAAGTCCTTTCATTGCTTTTTCTTTGTAGCAACAAATGAATTCCTTGTTTTGATGCAAATTAACCATGCAAATTAACAAGAAACTTGTTTTTTAGTTAAGATAACTGAGTGAAAGTGCTTAGCACAATGCCTGGAACATAGCAATTTATGTTGATTTCCTTTGCATCATAGGGTAAACATGTTTTCAAGGAAAATTTAATACCTAGGAAAATACACTAATAGAACACAAGTTTGATTCTAAATGAAAATTATATTCTTAAAAACAATCTGCCTCTGTATGTGCACAGACAAAACAATGCCTCTGTACGTGCATATCTGCTCCTATATGTGCACAGAACAACATATTAACAATAATTAGCTCTTGATAATGGTATTAGAAATGACTTAAAGTAGATGTTTATTTTTGTATGTTATGAAAAAATGTTTGCAAAAATGGGTGCAAACATTCATCCCACTCACCCTCACTTGCTGCCATCCATATCACAATGCAATATTATTTTATATTTCTTCTCACCAAGAGGTAGAGTACACTTCTTCACTCCTTGAATCTGGGCTGGCCTTGTGACTTGCTTTGTACAATAGAGGGTGTTGGGGAGTGAGTGTCTGTGTCCCTCCAAAATTCCTATGTTGAAGGCCTAACTCCCAATGTGGTAGTATTTGGAGATGGGGGTCTTTGGAAGATGATTACGTTTAAATGAGGCTATGTGGGTAGGGACCCCATCATGGGATTAGTGTCCTTATAAGGAAAAGAAGAAACACCAGAGCATGTGCTCACTGTCTCTCTCGCTCTCTCTCTCACACACCCCATCTACCCCCATGTGTGGACTCAATGAGAAGGTAGCCAGCAGCCTTCTGCAAGCCAGGATAAGGGTCCTCACTAGCAACTGAATCTTCCAGCACCTTTATCTTGACCTTCCCAGCCACCAGAACGGTGAGATATAAGTGTGTGTTGTTTACGCTATCCAGTCTATGATGTTCTGTTACAGCAGCCTGAGCTGACTGAGGCAGAGGGGAAGTACTGTTTTACCAGCTCCAGACACAGGCCCAAGAGCACTGCAGATTTCTGCTTGCTCTCTTGGCTCCTCTTCTCCTTCTCCAGGAGAACAAGCCCAAGCTAGTCTGCTGTAGCATGGGAGGCCACATGGAGGAGCTGATCCTGACATCCCAGCTGATGCCTCATACATTTGAGTGTGCCCCAGTGACAATAGCTGAGGTTGGCCCAGACTGGAAGAACTGCCCTCTGAGCCCATTTAAATTACTGCCAGCAGAATTGTGACCTGAATGTATGCTGTCTTAAGCCACTAATTTTGGGGGTGGTTATCTCAACACAGTGTAAAGTAATAAAAAAATAAAAATAAAAAAACTGGCTGGGTCTAATGGCTCACACCTATATTCCCAGTACTTTGGGAAGCCAAGGCAGGAGGATCACTTGAGCCCAGGAGTTTGAGACTAGGCTAGGCAACATGATGAGACCCCATCTCTACAAAAAAATTAAAGAAAATAGCCAGGCATGATGGTGTGCGCCTGTGGTCCCAGCCACTCAGGAAACTGAGGCAGGAGGATTGCTTGAGCCCAGGAAGTTGAAGCTGTAATGAGCCATGTTCATGCCACTGCACCCCAGCCTAGGCAATACACCAAGACACTGTCTCAGGAAAAAAAAAAAAGTTTGGGGTGGCTTATTATGTAGCAAAACCTAAATTAATACATATGTGTTTTCCAGAGTTTCTACAATGAAAAGCATAATAACATTCATTAAAAAAAAAACAACAAACAAAAAAAACCAGGCCGGGTGCGGTAGCTCATGCCTGTAATCCCAGCACTTTGGGAGGCCAAGGTGGGTGGATCATCTGAGGTCAAGCGTTCAAGACCAGCCTGGCCAACATGGTGAAACCCCGTCTCTACTAAAAATACAAATAATTAGCCAAGCGTGGTGGCAGGTACCTGTAATCCCAGCTACTCGAGAGGCTGAGGCAGGAAAATTCCTTGAACCTGGGAGGCAGAGGTTGCAGTGAATTGAGATTGCGCCATTGCACTCCAGCCTGGGCAACAAGAGTGAAACTCCATCTCAAAAAATAAAAAGTAAATAAAAAATAAAAATCTTTGTAAAGGAGTCAGAAAGAAAGGAAGAACGAAGGAAAGGGAGTGAAGGCGGGAAAAAAGTGACAATGGTGGGAGGGAGAGAGGAAAGTAGGAACAAAAGAAGAAACGCAAAAACAGATCTGGGTGCAAAAACACAGATCTGGGTACAAATCCTCACTCCACCATCCACTAGTTGTGTTAGTCAAGTTATCCAAAGCTTTTCTATCAAACTTTTCATATCAAACTTTTCTAATATTGCTTACCTCGTATAATTGCTTTATGAATGAAAGGTGATATTTTACAGCACCCAGCAGAGTATCTGACCCTTAACAGCCACTCAGTACATCTCATACCCCTTCCTCACCTTCTCCTTTTTTCTACACCCAGCAAAACCTGGATTTTTATGGCTCAGCTTTATCCCACTCAAGTATGCAGGGATATAGTTCACATTTTAAATTCATTTTAATCTCCTTTCCCAGGCAGAACAGGCTAAGTGACTCAAAATCCATTGAATTAGGTCCTTCTGCACCTTTAGCTTTGGAGAAAATGTTAAATAATAGGAATGCTATGGATTCATTACTAACTTTTCCTTGAATATTTTATTATGAAAATTTCAAACATACCAAAAAAGCTGAAAGAATTTCACATGATGAATATCTACATATCTAATGTATAAATTCAATAATTTGGCTAGGCACGATGGTTCACATCTGTATTCCCAGCAGTTTGGGAGGCCAAGGTGGGTGGATCACTTGAGGTCAGGAGTTCGAGACCAGCCTGGTCAACATAGTGAAACCCCATCTCTAATAAAAATACAAAAATTAGCCAGGTGTGGTGGCATATGCCTGTAATTCCAGCTACTCATGAGGCTGAGGCAAGAGAATCGCTTGAACCCAGGAGGCAGAGGTTGCTGTGAGCCAAGATACTGCCCTGTGCTCCAGCCTGGGTGACGAAGTAAGACTCCATCTCAAAAAAAAAAAAAAATTTCAATAATTTGAAACATTTTGCAAGTTTGCTTTATCTAGATATTTGGGATTTTATTGTTTTTGCTGAACTTTTAAAGAACGAATTGAGATATTTTACTTCACCTCTTAATTTTTCATGATGCATTCCCTAATAGGGACGTTTTCCTACACAACACAAAATTAATAATTCCTTACTGTCATCTAATATCCAATCTATGTCTAAGTATCTCCAATTGTCTCCGAAAATGTCTTTGCCAATAGCTGACTTTTTAATAATAGCTAACATTTAGATAGTCATGATGCTTACAACAATACTCTAAGGTGGATATTATTATTATCATACTATAGTTAAAGAAATTAAGTTCAAATGCTAACTGCCCTGCAGCACCATAGGAAAGGTAATAATTTAAAAATAAACAACAACAAAAAATGCTAACTGCCTTGCCAAAGATCACATAGATAGTTTGTGGAAAAGTTATTATTTAAGTTTATTTAAGTGTTTAAATGTTTTTCAATAGATCAGGCTGATATGTGAACAAATGCATTTAAATTTTTTAAAAATCAATATACTCTAAAACAATAAAGCTTTCAGAAGAAAACCTACATAAAGTAATATCATCACAATATTGATGCAAACAGAATTCTTAAACAGTACTCAAAAAGTAGGAACTGTGAAGCAAATCAATAAAGTAGACTGCATTAAAGAATTTTGGTTCATCCAAAGACATCATTAAGAAAGTGAAAATATAAACTGCATTGACAGAAGATTTTTGCAATACATACATTCAAAGGACTCAACATAAATCTATAAGAAAATCTACAAATCAGTATGAAAAAGGCAGACAACCCAACTGAAAATTTGGCAATCTGCCGGCACCTTTATCTTGACTTTCCCAGCCACCATAACTGTAAGATATATGTGTGTTGTTTCAACATACAATGCTCAAACAGAAGCAGTGGCTCACTGCCAGTAATCCCAGCACTTTAGGAGGCCGAGGCGGGTGGATCACTTGAGGTCAGGAGTTGGAGACCAGCCTAGCCAACATGGTGAAACCCCATCTCTACTAAAACTACAAAAATTAGCTGGATGTGGCAGTGGGAGCCTATAATCCCAGCTACTCAGGAGCCTGAGGCAGGAGATTTGCTTGAACCCAAAAGGTGGAGGTTAGAGTGAGCCCAGATCATGCCACTGCACCTCAGCCTGGGCAACAGAGTGAAACTCTGTCTCAAAAAAAAAAAAAAAAAACAACAACAACACAATGCTTTTGGGCCTATGTTTGGTACTGGTACAATAGCACTTCCCCTCTGCCTTAGTAAGCTCAGGCTGCTGTAACAAAACAGCATAGACCGGATAGCTTAAACAATACATATTTGTATTTTATGGTTCTGGTGGCTGGGAAAGTCAAGATAAAGGTGCTGGTCATAATGAGGCCTCTCACAAAAGACTACATACAAATACCCAATAAACTTATGACTAGGTGCTTAACCTCATAGTCATCATAAAAATTCAAATGCAAACCACAGTGACAGATACACTAACTAGAATGGCTAAAATTTAAATGACTGGCCTGGTGCGGTGGCTCACATCTGTAATCTCAGCACTTTGGGTGGCCAAGGCGGGTGGATCAGAGGTCAGGAGATCAAGACCAGCCTGGCCAACACGGCGAAACCCCGTCTCTACTAAAAATACAAAAGATTAACCAGGCATGGTGGCACGCGCCTGTAGACCCAGCTACTTGGGAGGCTGAGGCAGGAGAATCGCTTGAACCTGGAAAGTGGAGGTTGCAGTGAGCCAAGATCGTGCCACTGCACTCCAGCCTAGGTGACAGAGCGAGACTCCGTCTCGGGGAAAAAAAACAAAATTTAAATGACTGACAGTATCAAATGTTGGTAAAGATATGGAATAACTAGAAATCTCACACCCTGCTGAGAGGAGTAAAACTTGGTACAACCACTTAGTAAAACTGCTTGGCAGTATCTATTAAAGCTCAATATGCAAATGCCATGTGACCCAGTAATTTTCAACATATATAACCAACAGAAATATGTATATAACCAACAGAAATATGTTCACATGGGCATCAAAAGACACATATGGGAATATTCATAGTAGTACTTTTCATAGCAGACCCAAACTGGAAATATCTGCCAAAATGAAAAAACTAAATTAGTATATTCACTCAATGGAATACTATATAGGAATGAGAAAGAATGAACTACAACTACCACACAATAGGTCTCGCAAACATAAATTTGGGCAAAATAAATGAGAGCAAAAGATCATATACTAAATGATTCCATTTATACGAAATTCAGAAATGAACAAAACGAATCTACAGTGTAAAACATTGGGTCATTAGTTATTCTTAGTAGAGGTTGGAGGGTTGGCAGGAACTAGAAAGGGGCTTCTGGGTTGCTAGTAACCTCCTATTACTTGATTTGGATGCTAATTACACGGTGTATTCACTTTATAAATGCTTTATAAAGTACTTTTCTGTGTACTTAAAATTTTGCCTACAAATTCAGTGTTCTTTGGGCATATGCACACTCACAAAACATTATGTAGGATTCTGAAACCGATGTTTAGCAGTTCATCTCCTAAGAATTCTGACTAAATATGCCCATTTGTGCAATGTTCTTACTTTCATATGCTGCCAATCTGCTTTTTCCCAATGTTGCCATTAGTTATAAATTTTTCATGTTAAGAGTTAAGCTTCTCTGTATTGCTTTTCTTTCAAACCTTTTAAAACTTTCTTATGAATTCAGAGAAAACAGCAACAAATTTTAGAAAATAAAAACAGAATGAATTAAGCTAAATCCTAACCTGGCAAGCTGAGTTACAGTATAGAATCCCCTAAGGACTCAGGATTTGACGGCAATGTAGACAGGTGAAGGCAATACTAAGACAGACCACCAGATCCCCTTCCTCGGACAATACAGATGGGCAGTTGCCATTCCCCAACCCCAACAGAAGACTAGCGATTTATTCTCTGGAGAGGGCAACAAGAGGTTCAATGGACAAGGGAACACCAGGCAGAGTATAAGGCTGAGTACTGCACTGAAAACAGCATTCAAATAAGCATTTACATTCTCAATGCTAAGACCCCCAGTGTTCTTCCCAGCACTTCATGTGATGTAATGGCACCCATTTAAAAGAAATTAGGCCAGGCACAGTGGCTCATGCCTGTAATCTCAACACTTTGGGAGGCCGAGGCAAGCAGACTGTTGGAGCCCAGGAGTTCGAGACCAGCCTGGGCAACATGGTGAAACCCCGTCTCTACAAAAAATACAAAAATCAGCCAGGTATGGTAGCATGTACCTATGGTCCCAGCTACTTGGGAGGATGAGGCAGGATCACTGGAGCCCAGGAGGTCACGGCTGCAGTGAGCCCTGATTGTGCACCACTGCACTCCATCCTGGGCAACAGGCTAAGACCATGCCTCAAAAAAATAAATAAATGAAAGATATTAAATGGCAAAGTAAATGGAGGTAGGTAGATGGGGGAGTGATTGTCCTTCATTCAATCTCTTGAAGCTTAATAAAATGGACCTAGTCTCCAAAGTCTAAAAAGATAAAATAAATGAAAGGAAATACATTGTAATAGGAATAAATAACCACTACTCAAGAGGTACTGAGGAAGGACTTTTAAAGAAGGAGGTAAGGAAGTGAGGCCAAAATGAACTACAACAGCATCTTATTACTCCACTGACTGATGAACTTTTAAGTATCCGTTTTAAAAAATCTTCTATATAAGCTCATTATCCCCTCAATGTTTTTACGTTGTCACTACTTCATTTGTTTGCATTTTTAATGGACTTTTAATCCTTTTAAGATAATTTTCCCACAAATACACCACCATAAATATCTGTTTTCAGTGTATTAGAATATCTGGCAGACTAATACATATGGTACTTCCAATCTACCCTATTCTTTCATTCACTCTTTCACTCATTCATTCCTTCACTCACTCACTGACTTAGGCATTTTCACATGGGCCAGTAAAAGTTTAATAACTTTCAAAATATACATTTTAGGTAAGCATTAACTCTTACAATGTGACAGTTTCTGCTTTTATCTAGAGAGGCAAAACAGCATAGAAAACATGGGTTGTGGAATCAAAGAAACCTATATGGGAATCCTGGATACACTATCTATTAGCTCTCTGATTTTAGCAGGTTATTTCACAATTCTGATCCTCAAGGCCTTCATCAATAAAATGAACATACCTCTCAGGATTAGTACTAGGTTTAAATGAGCTAATATATGCTAAGCACTTAGCACAATTCTAGCACATGGTAAAAGATAAATAAGCAGCACCTTTATTATTTCTCAAATGTATTAGTAACCTGTTTCGTATACTTAAGATTTTAAATTTATATTCATCACCTCACTAGAGTTACACCAAAACCAACACACTCCTACCATCTTTTCTGTTGTAGTTTTCTGCACATAGGCTTTTCAACCCTAAAAATGACCTGTAGGAGAACAGAAAACGAACAAACAAAAAGGATAACTGGCCAGGCGCAGTGACTCATACCTGTAGTTCCAACACTTTGGGAGGCTGAAGCAGGAGGACTGCTTGAGCCCAGGAGTTCAAGACCAACCTGGGCAACAAAGTGAGACCCTGTCTCTACAAAAAATTTAAAAATTAACCAGGTGTGGTAGTGCATACCTGTAGTCCCAGCTACTCGGGAGGCTGAGGTGGGAGGATGGATTGTGCCACAGTGGTTGAGGTTGCAGTGAGCCATGATCACACCACTACACTTCAGCCTGGATGACAGAGCAAAACCCTATCTCAAAAAGAAAAAAACAAAAAAAAAGGATAACTACTGTTCTACATAACTTAGAATTCTGCTATTCAAATGGCTGATGCTGAACCCTAATTAACAAAAGTTAGGTTTTGGTTGTATGAGAGAAGAATACACACACAGTAAGAGTGGGGTGAATTCAGCACATGTTCATTGATCTTCCGAGTTGCTGGGGCAGGGAGGTAGAGGGATATGTTAAATTATTCCATAAATATATCCTGCACATCAACTTTTGTGGTAGGCAGAGTGCTGGGTTTGACAAATTATCTCCTCTCAAAAACCTTAAAGTGGGGCATGGTGGCTCATGCCTTTAATCCCAGCACTTTGGAAGGCCGAGGCGGGCAGATCACTCGAGGCCAGGAGTTGAAGACCAGCCTACCAACATGATGAAACCCCATCTCTATCAAAAATACAAAAATTAGCCGGTGTGGTGGTACATGCCTGTAATTGCAGCTACGTGGGAGGCTGAGGCATGAGAATCACTTGAATCCAGGAGGCAGAGGCTACAGTGAACAGAGATCACACCACTGCACTCCAGCCTGGGTGATGGAATGAGACTCTTTCTCAAAAAACAAAACAAAACAAAAAACCTAAAATACAGCTGAAAATGAAAAAAAAATCATAGTCGGGGGAGAGAAATCTGTGGAAGAGTAGAGAAGGGAAAAATGGTTGGGAACATTGGTGGGGGGGTGAGGATCATTTCCCAGTCACCTTATATGACCATGACTCAGAACAGTGCTTGGCATCATGTGCAATATATATTGTTAGGAACAAACATCTAGTTCAGGCAACAATTCATAAAACGTTGCAGGGAATAAACTGTTGGAAAGGGTCTTTGACAAAGAATAAATTTCAGTTGACCAAAGACTGAATTGGGAGGTGTACTTCTAAGGCAAGGGCAATAAGATAAGGCCAAATAACAAAATCCAAAAAGAACATGGTCTGAGCAATTGTACACCAGGCATTTCAGGGGCCACATAAATCACATATAGGAGATTTGTGAAAACCTAGGCTGGGAAACCAGATGGTGGTCATATTGAGAACACTCCTACCTCTGTGCAAGGAAAGAAGAGCAATTGCTGCTGTTTATGCAAGAAAGTTAGAGCATCAGAGTTTGTAAAGATGAAACTGATGACACTGCAAAGCAGGAGCCAATAAGACTACAAAACCAAAGCAACATGATAATTACAATTATTATAATAAATTTAAAGGAGCTGGGCAGAAATGCAGGAACCAGATAGAAAACCACAGAATTAAAACGAGTGAGTTGGCCAGGCGCAGTGGCTCATGCCTGTAATCTCAGCACTTTGGGAGGCCGAGGTGGGCGGATCACCTGAGGTCAGGAGTTCAAGACCAGCCTGGCCAACATGGTGAAACCCCATCTCTACTGAAAACACAAAATTAGCCAGGCGTGGTGGTGGGTGCCTGTAATTCCAGCTACTTGGGAGGCTGAGGCAGGAGAATCGCTTGAACCTGGGAGGCAGAGGTTGCAGTGAGCCGAGATCGCACCATTGCACTCCAGCCTGGACAAAGAGTGAAACTCCATCTAAAAAAAAAAAAACAGTGAGGGGCCGGGCGCGGTGGCTCACGCTTGTAATCCAGCACTTTGGGAGGCCGAGGCGGGCAGATCACGAGGTCAGGAGATCGAGACCACGGTGAAACCCCGTCTCTACTAAAAATACAAAAAAATTAGCTGGGCGTGGTGGCGGGCGCCTGTAGTCCCAGCTACTCGGAGAGGCTGAGGCAGGAGAATGGCGTGAACCCAGGAGGCAGAGCTTGCAGTGAGCCGAGATTGCGCCACTGCACTCCAGCCCGGGCGACAGAGCGAGACTCCGTCTCAAAAAAAAAAAAAACAGTGAGTCCAGAACAAATAATTTGGTTCTCCAAAGTTAGGGGAAAACACTGCTGAGGGGTAGTGTGAAGAAGAGGGGCCCAGAGAGTCCCTGAGGCAGCCGTCTCTGAATCTGACTCCCCACTGGAGGCCTTGAGGAGACTGATAAAAACAGACTCTCCACCCTGCAAACCTCCAGAGATCCTGATTCAACAGACTCAGTACTAGAGGAGAGGTGTGGGTGTTCCATTAAGGACACTCTGAGGAAAAGGAGAACGTATGAAGGGAAGTCTGAAAATAGACTCCTCTCATAAATCCCTACCCTGGGGGGCTGGAGGCTCTCTGGGAACATAAGCACACATGAGGAGTTGGCTTTTGCAAGAAACAGAAAGGCAGAGATGGAGAAAGGAGATGCTGAGGGGCTTCAGGCTGGACAGCCTCACTCTTGTTGAGAGGTGCTAAGGTCCTCGCTGAGAGCAGACCTCACTGTATGGAGCAGTGCCCTGTCAGAAATGGGAGGGTGACGTCACTGAGGTAAAGGAAAGGACTGCCCAGGAGCTGTGACATCAGAGGCCTGGCAGCAGTGGAGAGCACTTTTGTGACTTTCTCCAGGCATTGGGAAGATGGCAGGATTGAGATAAAGGGATTCTGAGGTAAAAAGGGGACCCTGGGACCCAGGCTGGGGAGAGAGGAAAGAGAAGTCAGGTCAAGGTCATGGAGGTAGGAGGAAGTCAGAAGTATAGAGGCCTACGGAAATCACAGACCAGGCCACTGAGAGTTGGGAAGCTGAGTTCAAAACTTAACATGTTTATTTAGCAGGAGGAGGGGCAAAAAGTCAATGTATCACTACACACCCATCATAAATGCTAAAAAGAAAAATAGTGACTATACCAATTGCTGGCAAGGATGTGGAGAAACTGGATCACTCATACAATAATGGTTGGAATTTAAAATGGTATATCCTCTCGGAAAATAGTTTGGCAGTGCTTTCAAAATTGAAAATGGACTTATCATACAATCCAGAAATCGCACTCTTGGGCATTTATCCCAAAGAAATGAAGACTTACTTTCACACAGGAACTTGTACACAGATGTTTACAGCAGCTCTATTCCTAGTAGCTAAGAATTGGAAACCTCCCAAATGTCTTTCAGTGGATAAATATTTTAACAAATTATGCTATATCCATTTTAGGGAATACTACTCAGCAGTAAAAAGGAATGCACTGTTGGTGCATGTTGTACATCCAACGACTTGGATGCAACTCAGGGAAATTATGCTGAGTAAAAAAAGGCAATCTTGGGGATACCCTCATGGTTTCATTTCTGGAAAAAATCACGAAATAACATAATTATAAAGATGGAGAACAGACTAAATTTCCAAGGGTTAAGGACCGGGAAATGCAGGTGGCCATAAAGGGGTAATGCAAGAGAGTGTGTGGTGATATTTGAGCATCTTGATCACCGTGGTCGTTAGTTAAGGTTACGTGTATTCACACAGTACATAGCATAGAGCTACAAACATAAACACACACACATAAACTAGTGCATGTGTGACTGGTGAAACCTTAAGTTCTATGGATTGCGCAAATGTCAATGTCTTGGCTTTTATATTGTACTATAGTGTTATAAGATGTGAACATTCAGGGAGGCTAGAGGATGAAGGATGCATAGGATATCATTGTACATTTCTTTGGAATCTCTCGGACAAATCTATGATTATTTCAAAATAAAAAGTTTTCTTAAGTCAACAAGGCAACAAACCAAGTAATCTCACAAATATTCACTGAATGACTCATGTTTGCCAGGTTCCGTATCAGACACTGGAGGTATAATTGTGACAAGACACAATCTCTGACCTCAAGGAGTTCATAATTTGGATAGGGACTCTGATATTGTCCTTCTTTTCAATCTCTTTTTAACTAGAGAACACAGTTCATGCATGAGTAAACAGCTAATTCCCTACAAACTGCAGGTTACTTCCTTATACTTTCTTAGGAACACCAGGAGACACATAAGAGGAAAGGATTTTGCACCAATAGTGCAGCAGATAAAGTCCATCCCAGTTATGTACACCTGACATCTGTTGTTTTAACCCACCCACCATCCATCCCTCCTCTTTCTGGTGACATGTTAATATCTTGATTTTTCCTCTGAAAAGAGCCTAACCCCAGCCTCAACTACCTTTATCCAATGAAAGTCTGGCCCTAATCCCCTCCCCTAAACCCAGAGGAGGAAAACAAGACTGGCAATCAGTATATCAGTCTCTTAGCTTTAAGGGGGAAGGGGAGAGCTTTAAAAGTTTTCACATGCACTAAATAGAGCCTTTTATTTAAAAGTCCGAAGTACTGAAATGGTTTTTGCATCTCAACAAACACTGCAGATAACGCATTCTACTGCTACGGGAATTCTAATAATCTGACAAAACTTTTTTTTTCCAAACTTGAAAAAAATTTTTTCTAAAATGCTGAAAAAAAGGAATGGTGCCAGATGTGAAGGCTCATGCCTGTAATCCCAGCACTTTGCGGGGCCAACACAGGAGGATCAGTTGAGCCCAAGAGTTCACTTGAGCCTGGGCAAAAGTGAGACTTTGTCTCTACAAAAAAATGAAAAAATTAGCCGGGCATGGTGGCATGGTGGCATGCACCTGTGGTCCCAGCTTCACGGGTGCCTGAGGCAGAATGACAGCTTGAGCCCAGAAGGTCAAGGTTGCAGTGAGCCATGTTCGTGCCACTGCACTCCAGCCTTGGTGACTGGGCCAGGTTCTGTGTCAAAATAAATAAATAAGTAAAATTAATATTTTAAAAAGGGCTGGGCATGGTGGCTCACGCCTGTGGTCCCAGAACTTTGGGAGGCCGACGTGGGTGGATCATGAGGTCAGGAGATCGAGACCATCCTGGCTAACACAGTGAAACCCCATTTCTACTAAAAATACAAAAAATTAGCCAGGCGTGGTGGCGGGCGCCTGTAGTCCCAGCTACTCAGGAGGCTGAGGCAGGAGAATGGTGTGAACCCGAGAGGCAGAGCTTGCAGTGAGCCGAGATTGCCCCACTGCACTCCAGCCTGGGTGACACAGTGAGACTCCATCTCCAAAAAAAAAAAAAAAATTAAAAGGAATGGAAAAAAAGAAATGAAGTACTTAGGGTACAACATGCATCAACTTTATAACCATTACGCTAAGTGAAGGCAGCCAGACCACATACTATAATTCCATTTACATGAAATGTCCAGAATAGGCAAATCCGCAGGGACAAATAGATTAGTGGTTGCCAGGGGCTAGGGGGAGGAGGAAAAGGGGAGCGACTATTAATGGGTTCCATGAAAGCATTATGGAATTAGATAGTAGTGATGACTGTACAACCTTACGAATATACTAAAAACCACTGAGTTGTACACTTTTAAAAGGTGAATTGTATGGTATGTGAATTATATCTCAATTTTAAAAAAGCAAAAAGTACACTGAGATTTCATTTAAAATTTGAAACTTGAGCCGGGCACAGTGGCTAAGGCTTGTAATCCTGTCACTTTGGGAGGCCAAGGTGGGCAGATCACTTGAGGTCAGGAGTTCGAGACCACCCTGGCCAACATGGTGAAACCCCGTCTCTACTAAAAATACAAAAATTAGCCAGTGTAGTGGCAAGCACCTATAGTCCCACCTACCCAGGAGGCTGAGGCACAAGAACTGCTTGAACCCAGGAAGCAGAGGTTGCAGTGAGCCAAGATTACACCACTGCACTCCAGCCTGGGTGACGGAGCATGACCCTGTCTAAAAAATAAAATAAAATTTGAAACGCGAAACTTAATTTTTTTTAGCCATGTAATTTTCCCTTGAGAGGAAATCTACCTAATATGAAAAAACAACTCCACAGAACTCTAACACTCACTCAGAAAAGCCCAGTCTGAAAATCTCTCTAATAAAACCCACTTCCCCCATGTTTACAAATGAAAAAAATTAGACCAAAAAATGAAATGACTGCCTCAAAGAGAGTCAGTGACTGCACTGTAAGAAGGAAAATTTCTGGCCTCCTAACTTCCAGGCCAATGGATTTCTTCATTTCACCTAGTTGCCTCATTACTTTAAAAATCAAAATAACCCTCCTATCCATGGAAATAAGCAAGAAAGGCTGAAAGAGAGAGAGAAGAAGGAATGAAGGGAAGAGTCCTTTTGTACCTTGTCCACTACATCATTTGTTTACCCAGGAATATGAATTATCCTCCTAACACATAAACATACTGTCCTGGTAAAAGTAGAGTTTGAATGGATCAAGTGTCAGTTTCTAAATCTTCTTTTAATAACTGAAGGCCCAGTTATTATTACAAAATATAATACGGCAGTATTTTACAGACACTAAAAATGTGGAGAGTGTTTGGACCATCATATTAAGTGAAAAAAAAGAAAATATGAATAATCTGAACTAAGTACATTATATAGATATATAAAGATAACGCACAGAAAAGGAATCCACTCAATTTAACAGCAATTATCTCTAAGAGAGGGGATAATGAATGTTTTCACAGGCTTTCTCTGTGCTTTTCTGAATTTTCATAATTTCCTTTTGAGAGTATATATACATTTTAAATTATGTTACACTGAGTACCTACTACGTGTTAGATATTATGCTAGGTGCCTTTAATATATTATTTCTATTCTCGCAACAACCTTATGAGTTAGGTATTACTATTTTCACTTTGAAAGTGAGGAAACTGAGGCTCAGAGAAGTTAAGGAACGTGTCTACCTTGCTAAGTTTAAGAGAAGCATCCAAGGGTAGCTTTCTTTTATCTTCCCTGACTCCTTGCCTTCTCTTCTTTCCTCTATGTATTAAGGACATATGCCGTGCCCAAATTTCATCTAATAATTAAAAATATGGGAAGTGACAGAAAAGGGAAAACACAGGATGCTCTGGAAACGTTACGGGCAGGGAGTGGGAAGGAGACCTAGAGTCAGAGGAAGCTACTACTGGAAAGAGGAGTAGAACTGAGCCAGGCAAACAGGAGAGAAAATGTATTCCAGGGAGAAGAAACAGCACTCTGGAAACCCAACATCTAGCCTTTGAGAATGTAAAATGAAGCCAGGATGACACTACCAATTCCAAGCTGTGTGTGTGTGCACGCACGTGCATGTATGTGTGTATATATTAGATGTATATTTTAACATTCTGACTTAACATTAATATTAACATATTAATATTTATTGAAATATTTAACGTGTATTTTAATATTAAATTCTGGATTTCCAAACCAGATCAGAAATAGTCTTCACTCTGTTTTCAGTCGGTCAGATCCCACAGGGCAGAAGGGGGAAGAGACACCTCTCACTGTTTCTTGGCCTTACCTCCAACCCCATCCCAGTTAAGGCACATCCCCTTGCCTGCAGCTACCTCTCTAAAGCGCCCTCTCCTTTTAACACTGGTTCCCAGATTTTCCCATTTCTCTCACAGCAGCAGGAGTCACAGCTGGGTTCAATCTCTGCACTCCACCATCACCGCCCCTCCCCCAAAGTTGTAGAAACGTTATTCTAAATTTAAACCACACAGCACCAAACTAAAGATGGCTTTAAAAGAGATCAAACATACCTTATGCTGGGCTCTTGTTAGGTTTCACAGGCACAAATTTCCCTTTTTTCTCAGCATATGCAGTCAAATGATTCTTAGGTGATGAAATAAGTATCTCCAGGTTTGTAGGAGATAAAAGTGCCTGTTTTTCTGTTTTTAAACCGCCATGGGGAAGGGGATGGAGGAGGGCAGAAAGAGTAGGAAGTGAAGTGCTGACTCGCAGGATGCATCTGGTATTCTGAAAATGTCACCCAGATCCAATGTTAGCACATGCTAGATTCTTCCTCACCCCTTTCCTGATCAACGAGTTAGGAAAGTCAGATGAAGTAGGAGTCAGAAGGCATGAGTACAACTCCTGGTTATGAGACATTCACCCAATCCCCAGGTAATTTTTCCTTCCCAAGCTTCAATTCCCTCATCCATAGCATGCAGAGGCTGAACTTGATCAGAGGTTCTCAAGCTTTCTTTCTCTTTGGCACTTTTTTTGTTAATCTATCAGTAAAAACTTCATTTTCTTTATTAAAGTATAACAGACATATTGAAACATGAACAAACCATGTGCTGAGCTCCAGGAATTTTCACACACTGGTTTAAAAACTAGCAGCCAGATTAAGTAACAGACTATTTCTGGCATCCCAAAGCCCTCTTACTTAGTACATTTTCAAGTACTAGAGTCAGAGTCGGGGAACATATCTGAAAAGACTGAAAAATAAGTGTCAGTTTGTTTGTCTGATTTTAAAAGAAAATTTGGAGAAATGTGAAAAACATTTCCACAATTCCACCCATCACTTTGTTGCCTTTCAGAGCTATGTCACATGAATTGACCTATTTAATTTCCCTGATCATTTACTAGAATTGCCATAATATTGATTTGAAAAAGGAGACCTGAGCACATAAGTGATCAAAAACATATGAGATGAATGACTAAATGAATGGAGCTTGCATTTGAGAGGCTGAACACATTGGCAGTGACATGAAGCACATGAGAATGACAGCACTAAACGCAGCGCGCAACCTGGGAAAGACGCTGAGAAAATACCTACTCAGCCACGGAAAATGATTTAGACTGTAACCAAGTACCCCCCTTTTTTATGAGAAAGAATTACTTTTTTAAAAAATACTTTTTTCTTCTTTTCTGTTTCCTCCTTTTCCCTTGTTCCCCACTTCCTACTTAGCTCTTTAGAAATGCAATTATAACATTTACCTTTCCTTCACCAGACACTCCCTATAGGGCAAGCTTATCTGTGTGCTTACTTAGAAGCTCCAGAGCCAGACGTCTCTTCGACCAGGAGACTGCCTCGAGAGATAACAAATTATAACCTAAAGTATGCCCATGATGAAACTCACTCCCACTTGGAGAGTATCTCAAGACTCTGGCCACCTTACAACCTAGTTCTGCCCGCGAGGGCGCCAGCTCAATCACCTGGTAGATAAAGCACCAAGGCAAGTCATTGAGACCCCCACTGGCTCACCCCCTCCCCTGCACGCCATGTCAAGTCCCCATTTGAAAACCCTTGTTTTGCCCCAAAAGTGAAGCAGTACCCTTAAAGGCAGAAGCCTGTACTTCTCCCCCTCAACTAAGCTTTGGAATAAAAGTTACAAGGTCAAGTTTTCTAAAACTTTTTGAAACTCTATCATTCAAATTATTTTGTACATTTTAGGATCATGTTGAATTGGGAGGTGAGAGTCAACAATTACAAATCATAAAATCACAAAAGTATTAAAACATTTGAATGGAGAACCAGACTCGGAAAAATTATAGTCTTTTAGTACACATATTCTCTGGAACAAAGCGACATACATTTGTAAGAATTTCCGAGTACATATGAAAAAAGGTACTGACAAGCTTTTAATAAGTGAGAAAGAGTAACTGAAAATCCACATATATCCTTTATTAAATTTACATGTTTAAAATGACATTGTTACCTTGGTTTTTGGCCTGCAATTTTTATTTTTTAACATGGTCCACTTAAAACAAACAAAAAAAAACAGACATGTTTAACTTCCAGCTTTAATAGAGTAGGTTGTAGCAGACTGGTTCTGATGAGGGAAATTAGAAAAGCCAGATAAAATTTTTAAACATCTATGTGAAGTAATAGGAAAGCTACTAATCAGCCACGATTTGAGGAAGCAGATCTTGGAGAGAGGGGAGGCTCACTGAGGTGAGCCTGACTTTCTGCAAGCCCATTTTCCTATTTAGGGTATATGCCAATTCTTAGCATGGGGTAAGAAGCTGAAAAGCCAGGCAACAGACAGCTGTTAAGACACAGAGAAGCCTGCAGAATTTGAGACAATTTCAAGGGCTGCAGATACAAAAAGTGGAGTTTAGGACTGAAAAGGCATATCCTAGAGTAACTCACAGCCTGACAGGAGTTTTCTCCTTCAGATATTCCTGACTCAGCTGCCCAGAGCAGAGGTTAAGAAGCCAAAGAGAAAGCAAATGAAAAGCACAATGAACATTTTGCTGAGTAGAGTTTTCAGCAAGTTCACAGCATTAGAGAGACAAAAATTAGAGTTTAGGGTCTGTCGAGGGGAAGGGGTGGTGAGAAACATCTCAGACTCTCAGTCAGTCTCCCTAGGGGCCTGGGATTAGGAGAACCAGAAGTAGACTAAACCTTAAAAGTCTGTAAAACGGCCTTAATTGGACTGAGTGCCTGATTGGATTGAAGTGATCTCTGTTCTACTTCTGACAAAGAATAGGACAAATACTCTCAACAGGTAGATGACATCATTCAGAGCATCTTCATACACAATACTGGACATATAATAAAAAATTGCCAGGCATATGAAGAAAGACAACCAAGAAGAAAAACAGAAGAGATAAAAAGACTCACAAGTGGCCCACACATTGAAGTTACTGAGCAAAGTTTTTTAAGATGACTGTGATGTATATATTTGAGAAAACAGATGACAAGGTGAAGAATCTATTTTGGCAAAGAACCTAATAGAGGCTGGGCGCGGTGGCTCACGCCTGTAATCCCAGCACTTTGAGAGGCCAAGGTGAGTGGATCACTTCAGGCCAGGAGTTCAAGACCAGCCTGGCCAACATGGCAAAACCCCACCTCTACTAAAAATACACAAATTGGCCAGGCATGGTGGTACATGCCTGTAATCCCAGCTACTCAGGAGGCTGAGGATCGCTTGAACCCAGGAGGTGAAAGTTGCAGTGAGCCAGGATTGTACTGCAGCCTGGGCAACAGAGGGAGACTCTGTCTCAAAAAAAAAAAAAAAAAAAATCTAATAGTAACTCTAGAACTGAAAAATACAAAACAAAATTAAGAGATTAGTGGTTCTGTAACAACAAGTTAAACATAGCAGAGAGAACCAGTAAGCTCTAAGATAGGCCAGCAAAAAAATAACAAAACTAAAAAAGAAAGAAAAGGGCTAAGTATATAGAAAATGAAGGAATATATGGGACAGGGTAAAAAGTTCTAACATAAAGGTACCTGGAATCCCAGAAAGAGAGAAAGGAACAAAACGCTGTTTGGAGAGATAATGGCAGGGAATTATGAGAATTACAAAAAACCTCAAGCCGCACAGATTAAAGAAGGACTGAAAACCCACAGCAGGATAAATACAAGGAAAACCACACCTGGGACAAGTGTTGAAAACCAAATCAGTTGAGAAAAGTCTTAACAACGGCCAAAGAAAAAAGATGCAACACCAAATAACAACATAAGACTGACTGACATGACAGCCTGCTTTTCCAAGAAAGGATGAAAACCAGAAGACAATGGGATAACATGTTTTAAAGTGCTGGGGGAACATCTGCTTCCCCAGAATTCTATACACCTAGTAAAATTGTCCTTCAAAACCAAAGACAAAATCAACTCATTTCCAGATCATAAAAACTGAGAATATTTGTTTCTAGCATATATGCACTACAAGAAATCCTAAAGGGAGTTTTTTTCATGCAAAAGGAAAAGATCCCAGAGGGAATACACAAAAAATCAGAAAGAAATGAAAAGCAATGAATAGGATTAATATGTGGGTAAATTTAAATGAATATTTATTCCATAAAACAATCATTATAGTGTCCTATGGGGTTTTAATAAATGTATAATTAAAACAAAATACAATAATAATACAAAAGGCAGAAAGTGAGGTGAGGAGAAGATAGGGTAAATGGAGTTAAAGCCTTCTAAGAGCCTAACATTGTCTGAAACATGATTAAGTATAAGGAGCACTGGGGTAATCACTTGCGCACATGCACAGGCACACACATGCACATACACACCAAGAAAAGTAAAATGAAAACAAATGTGTAATGAATATGTGGGAAAGTTAAAAATAATACTTGATTAATCCAAAAGAAAGTGGTATATAAAACAGACAGGACACAAATAAGAAACAAGGAGTAACATGGTAGCTATAGCACTTAACATATCAATAATTATATTAAATGGTTTAAATATTCAAACTAAAGACCATATTGTCAGACTAGATTTTTAAAAATTCACTTATGGTTGCTTATAAAAGAGACAGATTACATATAGGGGTATAGAAAAAAGTAAAGTATAGGCTGGGCACGGTGGCTCATGCCTGTAATCCCAGCACTTTGGGAGGCCATGGTGAGTAGATCACCTGAGGTCAGGAGTTCAAGACCAGCCTGGCCAACATGGCAAAACCACATCTCTACTAAAAATACAAAAATTAGCTGGGTGTGCTGGCACGCGCCTGTAGTCCCAGCTACTTGGGAGGCTGAGGCAGGAGAATCACTTGAACCCAGGAAGCGGAGGATGCAGTGAGCCAAGATCATACCACTGCACTCCAGCCCGGATGACAGAGCGAGACTCCATCTCAAAAAAATATATAATAATAATAAAAAAGAAAAAGTATACAAATGGGAAAAGATCTACCATGTATCTACTAACACAAAGAAAGTTGGTATAGCTACATTAATATCAAAAAGGTAGATTATAAGGGAGTATTGCTCAAGATAAGGAAAGACATTTCATAAAGAAGATATGACAACTATAACTGTATATGGTATGCACCTAATAACAGAGCCACAAAGTAAAGCAAAAATTGGCAAATATAAAAGGAAAAATAGGCAAATCTAAAATTATAATGGAAGAGTTTGCCGTCTCTTGGGAACCAACAGAATGAGAAAAAAAATCAGTGAGGATACAGAAGATCCACACCTCAGGATTAACAAATTGAAATAATTAACATATATAGAACATGGAACCAAACTATCTTAGTATGCACATTCTTTTAAGTACAACATATAAATATAAAAATTGATCATATGAAGGGTCACAAAGCAAGTGTAAAACATTTCCAAGTCATCCAAAATATATTCTCTGACTACAGTGAAAGCAAGCTAGAAATCAATGGCAAAAAGAGAACCAGAAACTCCCCAACTGTTTAAAAATTAAAAAGTATGTTGTTACATTACCTTATGGGTCAAAAAAATAAAAAAGTATAAAATATTTTA
The DNA here is from genome assembly GCF_006542625.1 of Nomascus leucogenys. Classification (NCBI taxonomy): domain Eukaryota; kingdom Metazoa; phylum Chordata; class Mammalia; order Primates; family Hylobatidae; genus Nomascus; species Nomascus leucogenys. The sequence goes on along the minus strand of NC_044385.1, from coordinate 44,748,107 downwards.
AACTAAATAATGAAAATATGACATAACAATACTTGCAGGTGGACACAAAAGCTATGCTTAAAGGATATTATATGTATAGCTTAAGGATTTTTTTTTTTTTCATTGAGACAGGGTCTTGCTGTGTCATCCAGGCTGGAGTGCAGTGGCGCGATCTTGGCTCACTGCAACCTCTGCCTCCCGGGTTCAAGCAATTCTCCTGCCTCAGCCTCCCAAGTAGCTGGGATTACAGGCACACGCCACCATGCCCAACTAATACTTGTAATTTTTTAGTAGAGACGGGGTTTCACCACATTGGCCAAGCTGGTCTCAAACTCCTGACCTTGTGATCCACCTGCCCCGGCCTCCCAAAGTGCTGGGATTACAGGCGTGAGCCACCACGCCTGGCTGGCTTAAAGGATATTAATGTGTAGCCTTAAATGAAAATATTTTTTAAAAGAAAAGCTGAAAATCAAAGATACAAACTTCTATCTCAAAAAACTAAAAAAGAAGTCATAAGTTATAGCCAAAGAATGTAAGAGGAAATAATAAAGACAAAAGCAGGAACTCATGAGATGAAAAATAAATGTATAATACAAAAAATTAGCCAAGTAAAAGATTACAGAGACTACTCAAATTTATAAGACCTTGACAATATTGCATCAAAATAAGTGAAAATTACCAGGACAATAAATAGAAATGCCACTATCAGAAATAAAAAACAGGGACAAGACCACGCCACCTAAAAACATTTTAAAGATCATAAGAGAATACAAACAAAACCTTAGGTGGAAATTAAGATGAAATGGACAAATTCCTAAAAAAACAATTTATTAAAACACACACAAAAATAGGAAATCTGAAAAACATACACTAGTAAAACAACTGAAGCCAGGCAGAGTGGCTCATGCCTGTAAGCCCAACACTTTGGGAGGCCGAGGTGGCAGGATCACTTGAGGCCAGGAGTTCAAGATCAGCCTGGGCAACATAGTGAGACCTCATCTTTACAAAAGTAAAATAAATAAATAAACAAACAAACAAACATATTTTAAAACCTTCCAAGAACAAAATTTCCAGGCCCAAATGGCTTCACCAGTGAATTCTTCCAGACATTTAAAGAATAATTCTAACCTCACAAAAATCTTCCAGGGAATAGAGAAATAGGAAATACTTCCTAACTCATTTTATAAGGTCAACATATCCTTGATGCCAAAACGTGGCAAGAGCACCACAACAAAAGGAAATCACAGGTTAATCTCTCTCATGGACAAAGATAATCCTCAACAAAATATTAGCAAGTCAAATACAGCAATATATAAAAAGATATCACAACCAAGTTGTTTGTTCCAAAAATGCAAAGTTGGTTTAACATTCAAGAATCACTGAAGTTCACCATATTAACAGAGTAATCATATGATCCACATAATACAGAAAAATATTTGTTAAAACTCAGAACTGATTCATGATACAAACTTAGCACAGTAGGAATAGAAGGTAACTTCCTTAATCTAATTTTTTAAGTGTCCATATAAATCCCACATCAAATGTTATACTTAATGGTGAAAATGCGATAGCTTTTCCCCTAAGATCCGTAACAAGATAAGAATACTCACCATCACAGCTTCTATTCAACATTATAAGAGAGATCCTAGCTAGTGCAATAAGACAAAGGGGAAAAAGTATAAGGATCAGAAAGAAGACATAAAATCTGTCATTATTTACAGATAAATAAATGGTCTACATAGTAAGCCCCCTAAAATCTAAAAACTATTGAAATTAATAAGTGAATTTTGCAAGGTCACTGAAATAAGATCAACATATAAAATCAATTCTATTTCTTTCTTTCTTTCTTTTTTTTTTTTTTTTGAGATGGAGTCTTGCTCTGTTGCCCAGGCTGGAGTGTGCAGTGGTGTGATCTTGGCTCAATGCAATCTCCGCCTCCTGGTTCAAGAAATCCTCCCACCCCAGCCTCCCGAGTAGCTGGGATTACAGGCACACACCACCACACCCAGCTAAATTTTTTTGTACTTTTAGTAGAGACAGGGTTTCACCATGTTGGCCAGGCTGGTCTCCAACTCCTGACCCCAGGTGTTCCGCCTGCCTCCACCTCCGAAAGTGCTAGGATTACAGTCATAAGCCACCACACCTGGCCTAATCAATTCTATTTCTACATCCCAGGAATAAACAATTAGAAAATGAAATTCTAAAGTGCCACAGAGAGTCAAATATCATATGATCTCTCTTGTGTGTGGAATCTAAAAAAGCCAAACTTACAGAATTAGAGAATCAAAAGGTGGTTACCAGAGGCTGGGAGGTGGGGGCATGGGCAGGGAAAGGGGCAATGCTGATCAATAGGCACAAAGTTACAGTTAGACAAAAGAGTAAGTTTTGCTGCCCTATTGCACAGCACTGTGACTAGGGTTAATAATAATGTGTTGTATATTTCAAAATTACTAAAAGAGGATTTTAAATGTTCTCATCACAAAGAAATGATAAATATTTGAGGTGATAAATATGCTAATCGGCCTGATTTGATCATTCCAAAATGTAGATCTCTATTAAAACATCACATTGTACCCCATAAATATATACAGTTATTGTCAAGTCAAAAATAAAAATGAAAAAAAATCATGTTTTTTAAGTTGATAAAAAAAAATGAAAAACAAGGTCAAAACTTGAGACTGACAGTGCCCTCAATAGTTATGCTAGGAAGATTGTCCTGCTGAGAAAATATAAATAAAATGTTTAAAAAAAATTTACCGGGTGAAGTGGCTTACACCTGTAATCCTAGCACTTTGGGAGGCCAAAGGTGGCGGATCACTTGAGGTCAGGAGTTGGTGACCAGCCTGGCCAACATGATGAAACCCTGTCTCTACTAAAAATACAAAAATTAGCTGGGTGTGATGGTGTGCACCTGTAATCCCAGCTACTAGGGAGGCTGAGGCAGGAGAATTGCTTAAACCTGGAAGGTGGACATTGCAGTGAGCCAAGATCGCACCACTGCACTCCTGCCTGAGTGACAGAGCAAGACTCCATCCCAAAAATAATAATAGTAAAATAAAAAATAAAAATGTAAGTGGCAGTAACAATAGCATAAAAATAATCAATGACCAGTGACATCACTTTTAGAAGATTTATAACCCTTATAACCCAGTATATCTGCACTTTAAAGAGGGTAGTTTACACTCAGCTCGTTGCAGACTGCTCTAATCTTTATTAAAGACGCCATAAATACCTTATTGAACCTATAGTCTCCAAAAGTGTTAATGTTGGTTCAAATTATTTTAAAACATTCAGGGGTAAAAATCAAGTCTTTTGTACACTCTGAGTAACACAAATACATATAAAAATATTTTGTATTTTCTTGTTTATATCTCAAAATGAAATTTAAAGATGAAATAACCTAACACAAAATTAAACTATGTATATGTATATATATATATATATTCATATATGTTTCAACTGTCATGTAAAAGAGAAGTGAAATAAGTTATTTACAATAAAGCAACATGTATTTCAATATGCAAATGCTCAGACAAGACTATATCAGAAAACATTAAGTAGGTAGCTATTTGCACTTGTATATAGATTTTATGATTCAGGTGTGTTGTACTGGTGTCTAAAGCACAAGTGGCATTGCTTTGGGTAAGTGATTTCCTGAACAAAATTCAGTATAATCTTCCTTAGATTTACATAGCATTTTTAATCCTGGAAGTTTCAGTGTACAGTGAAAACAATTTATGTTCTAAGCCCAGAAAAGTATAGAAGATTTTACTACACCTTCAGCAAAACATTTGAAAACTGCACAGGACATGAGCTAATTCATCATTGAATGGAACAGTCCAGAACACTGGAGGGCACTATCATTTCTAGTTTCTGCCAATGGTAGCGCCCCTCAATCATATGACCATCAAATAACATACCTGCAGATTTCCGGTGTGTAGCCCAAAAGCAATACCACACCCATTGATTACCACTGGCATAGACCAGTCTCTAATCCCAGCTTAACCACATGCTACCCCTCAAGTTCTGAGAAGTCACTCAGTCATTTATAGGTCACCCCAGCTAAAGTATCATTTCACCAACCCACCCAGTCACAAGCAGCAGTGACAAAAATCCTTGAAAGAATTTGAGTTTTCTCTAAAAGTATCAAAGTAGTCACGATGTTTAAGAAAAATCACAACTTTTTAAAAATTTATTTACACTTATTTTGAATTACAGATTGGAGGATGAACACCACACTATTTTTTAATATTTAGAGCTTAAAAGTCTGAATCTGACCCCACTCAAACCCAATTAGATTTTGTAATAACTTCCAGTGAAAAGTTGTCTCAGGAACCATTGGCATAGACAACTTTTTTTTTTTTTTTTTTTTTTTTTTGAGACAGGGTCTCACTCTGTCACCCAGGCTGGAGTGCAGTCTTGCTATTTCGGCTCACTGAAACCTCCACCTCCCAGGTTCAAGCGATTCTCTTGTCTCAGTCTCCCGAGTAGCTGGGATTACAGGTGCATGCCACCACGCCCGGCTCATTTTTGTATTTTTAGTAGAGAGGGGGGTTTCACCATGTTGGCCAGGCTGGTCTTGAACTCCTGACCTCAAGTGATCTGCCACCTCAGCCTCTCAAAGTGTTGGGATTACAGGTTGAGCCACCACGCCCAGCCATGACAACTTTTAAATCCTACTATTAAAATGTTGTGTGTAACTTTGTTTGCTAAACAAATGCCATGTTTGCCATTTTAAAATAAAATCTAGAAAAATAACAGAAAAATTGGAATGAGAACTATTTTCTATGACCTCTTATAGACCAAAAAAAAATTCACCCAAATTTTCAGTCTTCATTCTTATTATTTTGTGCCTCTGTTTCTAAGACCTTGCTGCATAACATACTCAGAGAACTTAGTAAAAAGAAAATTTGGAGCTGAATTTGAAGAGTTAAAATATAGTTTTCCAAATAAAAACAACCTAAAAAATTAGTCAAAAGCCATCATTTTCTAAGATTCACATCTCACTTTTTATATCGGTAAGTTAATTCTAAAAATCTTGACAATTTTATTAAAAACTGTAATTTTACAGAGTACAGGGCTATTTTCAAGTACTTGCCTACCATGTGAATGGTTTTGGAGATAAAAAAAGACGAGGTTTTGAATCATGGCTCTGCCGTTAACTAGCTATGTATCCCTGTACAAAATTCTTAATCTATTTCTTCAAAATAAAATACCACCTACCTTGCAGTGTGTGGCAATATGTAAAGCACCTCCCCAAGAGCTTTTCACATAACAGTTGTTCATTAAATAGGAGCTATGGTTGTTATTGTTATAAGTGGCTGTCATGTTTGCCAATATCTACTTATTAACTCACTCAACTATTTTCTTTTTAGTTCCCTTATACTTAATTTCTTTTTCCTGGCTTGCAAAACATTTTGAGATATGCTAGATCAATGTTACACAATGTCTTTTGTGTTTAAAAGCCTCACTGAATTGTCCTCAGATGAACTAAAAAGATGGAAAAGGCAGGCAGGCAGTTCTTAAGCCACAAGTCAACATTTACTGAACCACTCATATGATGGTAGCTTACAAAAATTCACTTTCTGAACTTGCAACATCCTGGTGGTTTCTTTGCCCCATCAACCTCTTATAATTTTACCTGATTCTCTTTTTTAGTCTTTACAAAAAGAATTGACTTCCAAACAATTCATAATATTTTAATAGTTTTGCTGTGGTCCTTTTCAACACGGAGACTCTAATTTTTAGTGTTTTTATGTCTCATATTCAGGACACCAACTGGTACTTTGGGACCCAGGAATGGCTCTCACGGTCTGGTTGCTATGGTCACACCTACACACACACACACACACACACCACCTCACACCACACACTTATCTGGTCTCTGTCAACACATACTCATCTCCCAGCAGCCCTAAAGGGATACTTTGCTCTCAAAGAAATAGGCTTGGAAAAGGCCTGGGGGACCTTAGAAATACAGTAATTCATAACCTATTTGGAGTCTTAGAATCCTTTAAAAATCTGAGGAAAACTATGGCCTTTCTCTCTCTCTGTCTCTCTCTGTATATATATGCATATAAAGCCGCATTTCACAGACTCCTTGAAAACTATTACTGAGCTATGATTTATTTCAGTGTTCCTCAAACTTCTTTGACTGAAACTCACAGGAAAAAAAAAACCGATGTGATGTCAGAATACGGCCTATACCCACATGCATAAAGATAAATATCTACAACAAAAGTTTCAGGAAACAGTAGTTACCTCTGCTATGTGCAATGATTTCTGACAGTTTCTGTTCTATTTCATCGATCTAAAATGTTGCCTAAGACTCACTAAGTTGCTTTCTCACCACTCACAATCTGAAAAACAGGAATCTAGTCTAATAGCTCTCCATTTTAGCAATAAAGAAACTGAGACCCAAAGAAATAAAGAGTCCTGTCCTAGGTCACAAATGAGTTATAACTGAACAAGCCAGAGTCTACCAATCTTGACTCCCAACCCAAGGCTCTTTCCAGTATAAAGTAAAACAAAAATTCTAAATACCGGCCAGGCACGGTGGCTCACACCTGTAATTCCAGCACTTTGGGAGGCCGAGGCCGGTGGATCACCTGAGGTCAGGAGTTCGAGATCAGCCTGGCCAACATGGTGAAACCCCGTCTCTACTAAAAATACAAAAATTAACCAGGCGTGGTGGCATGCGCCTGTAATCCCAGCTACTCGGGAGGCTGAGGCAGGAGAATCCCTTGAACCTGGGAGGCAGAGGTTGCAGTGGGCCGAGATCGCACCATTGCACTCCAACCTGGGCGACAGGGCGTGACTCCATCTCAAAAAAAAAAAAAATTCTAAATACCAACTCTCCTTAAAAAAAGGCTGGGGATCTGGGCTTAAAACACACTGATATACTGAGAAACCACGAGTGTTTCCATTTCAAACAATGTTGAATATTAACCTTAACCTGAGCCTCCAATTCAGGCAGCTTTAATCTTTTTTCTAAATCATGTCCATGGCCTAGCATGACTTGGCAAATAAGCAATTTTTTTTTTCTCTCCAGAAACCCTTTCTCCAACCACTGAAAACAACACAGGAAAAACCAACCAACATTCTTCCTAGAGTTAATTTTAAAATACTTTGATTTCACACACAGGTAATACCTACTCTTAAGATGCTGGCTTAGAAACAGGAGTGAACAGGTCCTCTTCCCACTTACTAGGCCCATGCAAGCTGTTTTCTTCCCCACTAAGGCTGCTTCATTAAAATTTAAACGTCAAAACCACATAGATCAATAAGTGGCTGTGAATGATCCACAGCCTATGAGATGTTAATACAAACACCACCAACTACCTGGCCCTTTTGAAAGCCTCAGTTATGGAAAGTGGGATTGTTTAAGAGCCTTCATTACAGTTTCGTAGATTAGAATACCATTCTCTCCATTGGCATTAGGTTGTGAGTGGGGTTTTTTTTCTTCCTTCTTTTTCTAATGTTGAATATGTATACATCATTGCCCACCACGAGGTGGGAATCCTATAACAAGCCAGAGAGGGTGGCAGCCTCCCGAAGACTGGAGAAGGCCAAGCCTCGCGGCGCTGCGCGCAGAGAGCTTTGGGGCCTGCGTTGTTGCACGTCTCACGCAAAGAACTTAGCTCCGGCGCGGGGAGGGTCGCTGCGCGAAACCTGCCCAACGGGCTGCGTGCCAGCCCCCACCTGCGCACCCAAGCCCCCAAGCCCAAGGGGAAAGCGCTGGGGCCTCCTTAAAACACAGGGCACTCGAAGCGCAGACTGCTGCGCAGCGGCTGTCACGGAAAGCGGGTGAAAAGAAAGGGGGCACCGGCGAACCCTAAAATTAGCGTTCCGGAAGCAGGGGTTCGGCGCCGCCGCGCGGAAACGGCGTCCTCCGCCCGGACGGCCGCACGAGCGCTCTCCCCCGGGCGCGCGGCCCCTCTGCGCCCTTCCTGGGCACGCGGGCCAGGAGCACGACCAGCGCAATAAGAAGGAAGGGCTCCCCCAGGAAACGGGATCGGGGAACACGTGTAGCCTCCGGAGACCTAGGGGTCCATCGCTCCTCCCCCAACTGCGGCAGAACACTTAAGAAGCCTCAGAATTTAAAACCTCAGAATCCTCCAGAATGCTTGTTGTTGAACTTAAAATTTGGTTGGCTCATTTTTCGGTTAGCCCTTTCCTTTTTTGAGTTTTTATTTAAATCCGTTTCTGTCTTCCCCCATCCCTCCAACAGAATTAGAGTGTTGGGAGGTGAGGGGGAGGTAAGGTGTGGAGGCTGATGGAGTGGGGGTAGTTTACATCCCAACCTTTCTCTGCAAGATAAACAGTTCTGAAGGTCAGCGACGGCTCCCCATGGAGCGCTTCTAAAAAGATTAATGTTCATTAAAGGATTCTCCGTCAGCGTTTGCCTTCAGAACCCAAACTGTTTTAAGTCCCAAGTATTTCAGATATTCCAATTCTAATAATGCATTGAAAACCTGTGTATTCATTATTAACTATTGTGAACACCCCCAAAATAAAATTATCAAAAATCTGGGAGCTAGTCTAAGGAAATCTGTGAAAGCTGTGTTACTCAGCCAAGATTAAATGAAGAATGCAAAAATAGAGTTATATTTAGGACTATAAAAATGGAAAGCTGAATGACACAATATTTGGAAACTAGAAGCTAGTCATTTTTTAAAGTCATCATGTTTATTATATAACTAGAATGTTAATATAGGCACGGTAATTTTAAACTAGCCATTAATACAAACTAAATATATCTGTGGAGTGACATCGCATCCCTAGCATCTTTTAGCCTTTAGCCCTCTCTTAGCCATCTTTCTGCAGTCCGCCCCTTACCTTTATTTTCAGAATCTTTCATTCTCTGCTTCCTCCCTCTGCTGCAAATGAGCAGGAAAGTCCGGCTGATTCTGCAACCCTGACTTTTGATTTGTCATTCACAGTCAGCGGTCTCGGGGGCGAAGTCTCAACGGAGGAGCACTCGGGCTATGATAATTGCATGCAAGTCGGTGTGCGGGGTTATAATTTTGCTTATGCTGGAGCGGAAAGGATGGGGATGAAGGCAGACGTAAACACAAATTCCAAAACATGGCATGGAATTGGATCTGGAGCCGAGGCTTGCCTTTCCTTCCCTCAGGATACGGAACCAACTGTTTAGCGCCTCCTCATCTCTGAATTGAAAGGGGAATGTCTGTGCCATGCACCAGGTTTATTTTCAAATGGTAGGTCAGCTTTGAAGGAAGATTAACAGCCCTGTACTTTCGTTCATTCATTCAACATTTATTTTACCTCTCTGTGGACCCGGCTGTCTGCTAAGTACTGGGGATACAACAGTGCACAGGACCAGCCCTCGGTCCTCAAGCTGCTCACAGGCTGTTACAGTACAGAGGCATACAGGGCAATATAATGGCCTGTATCTGCTGCACGGACACAGGTTATTGAACCCATTTCACCCAGGCCTAAGTTGATACTCAAAGAGGCTTTAGTAACTGGTTGTAAGCCATTGAGTGGCAGACTAGGAATAGGTATGAGGATGCCAAACCATAACACCCCTCTGTTGGAGAGCAAGGAGGATTCAAGTAAATCTTTGTCATTCAATTCAAACTTACTTTGAATCATTCCACAGCTCAGATTCATTCATTAATTCCTTCAATCATTTATTCAACACGTGGTTATTTGTGCCAGGCACTATTTCTCCTGTGAGGGTTTCAGGTCCCTGCCTTCTTGGCTATTGCACTCTGGTGGGAGGATTCGGACAGGTAATATAGACATATAATAAATGGCAATAAATGCTGTGAAGAAAAATGAAACATGGTAATGAGGTAACAAGGGTGCCATTTTAGGTAGGGTGGCCAAGGGAGGTGCCATTTAACTTGTTTTATGGACAATGGGTAAGAGTTATCACAGTCTCTTCCAAACAGCTTCACTCAGAAATTGTTTTTGAAGTTCTGAACCCTCCCAGTCTCCTCTGCTTCATGCGTACTCACTGATGGATGGTGTTTATTCCCCATGATACAGATTAGTAAACTGGTATCCAGAAAGACCAACTGACTCAAATACATAACCTAACTAAATTGGAAGAAGAGCAACAGAAAGGAATACATCTTCCTGTTACTCTCATCCTCAGAAATTACAGAGTTAAATGCAACATTGACATTAAAAATTTGCTGGACTAGGCATTAAAAGGGTTGAAGACCTCTCTCTACCGTCTCTACCTTTTATTAACTGCGTAGTGTAGGGCAAATGACAGTACCTCTCTGGCATCAGTTTTCACATTTGTAAAGTGGGAATAATCATAGCTGTCCTATATATGTACTAGGCTGTTCATATCATCAAAAGGGAGATCAGAATTTTGTAAACAAAACACTAAATAAATGTAGGGTATAATTACCAACTGCTTGGGCACATTTAAGAGGACTAATTGTCAGTGTTCACCTGTTCATTACTGCAACCCGAGAGTCAAATATAGCTATAATGTGAGAGCTTTCATGGCTACTAAGGCGCCTTGAGCTGACTTCTCGTTGCCACAGCTGGAAGACTCCTTGAAAGCTTTGGGGAACTTTAAGTATTTGTTTTTGGTTCCCATCTTTCCTTGGCAGTGGATAATATCTTTCTGCTGTCTTTGACAGCTTAAGACCAATAAGGAAAATCTGCCTTTATTACAACTCCCTACTGGCCACCGAATGCGACATTGGCTAAACCACATCAGAGAAACCGGCATCTTTATCTCCAAGGACCAAGTCCAGGATAGCCAAAATGTGCCCAAGAGGAGCACTTGGGGGGCTGAGAAGGTGAGGGAGTAGGTGGTGACAAGCCATCATTCACGCACTCTTTTATTCAATAATATTCATGGTGCCAGGCACTGCTGTGAACACTAGGAATGACACGGTGCTGAACAAAAACATTCTCTGTCCTCAGAAGCCTGTGGTCTCAGGTCAAGAGGCTTCCACTAGATATACCAATTTACCAAAGTAGGCAAAGAAATGCCAAAGCGTGGGTTTGAATAGCAGGGCAAGAGCTCTAAAGCAGAAGAGGACTAGGAGAGGTGGCTGACGCCTGTAATCCCAGCACTTTAGGAGGCCAAGGTGGTAGGATCGCTTGAGGCCAGGAGTTCAAAACCAGCCCAGTCAACATAGTGAGACCCTGTCTCTATGAAAATTTTTTTTTTAATTAGCTGGGCATGGTGGCATGAGCCTGTGGTCCAGCTACTTGGGAGGCTGAGATGGGAGGATGCTTGAGTCTGGTAGGTCAAGGCTGCAGTGAGCCATGGGCAATAGAGCAAGAAAGACCCTGGGTGACAGACCAAGACCCTGTCTCAGAAAATAAAGAGAATGGATTCAAACATGGGCCCTGCCATGTACCAGCCCCTGGAATATAAGCTGACACAAGTTGCTGCACCTCTCTTAAGTTTCCATTTCCTGATCTGCAGGATGGAGGTAATAATGGTACCACCTTCCACAGCTGGGTGAGGCTCAAACAAGTTAATAGGTTTAAGGTTCATAGCACAAAGCCTGACACATCAAGTAAGGGCTCCCTAAATGCTGTAAGATGAGTAGTATTACCTTGTAACTGGGTCAAGTTTATTCCCCTAAGCTTCAGTTTCCTCATAAAATACAGAAAATAATAACTAGTTTGTAGGACTATTGTGAGAATTACATATATGAAGAAGAATATGAAGTCCTTGGCATAAAGGAATAGCCAATCACCAACCACCCTCATTCCGGCCCTTTTTAAAATTTTTTTATTTTTAATTTTTGTGGGTACATAGTAGGTGTATATATTTATGAGGTACATGAGAAATGTTGATACAGGCATGCAATGTGTAATAATCACATCATGGAATATGGAGTATCCATCCCCTCAAGCATTTATCCTTTGTGTTACAAACAATCCAATTATACTCTTTCAGTTATTTTAACATGTACAATTAAATTATTATTGACTCTAGTCACCTTGTTGTGCTATCAAGTACTAGGTCTTATTCATTCTTTCTAACTATTCCAGGCCCTTTTTAATCAAGAAGGCTCCCCAGACCAAAATTTTTAAAAGACCAATGCTAGGAGTAGAAAAGAAGTGGGAGAAGGGAAGGAAGACACCCATTTATATTGCAAAAGGAAGTAATAATGTTTTCAAAAATGTAGTCATTTCTAGGGGTATCTGCATTGTACCCAACACTGTATTTTGAAAAGTTTCAAACATACCAAAAAGTTGAAAGAATTGTACAGTGGGCCCTATATCCAAGTACATTTGGGTATATTTGCTTCATCACATATGTCTGTTTCTCTATCCAACTTTAATTGATCTTTTTTCTCCTTAAGTTGAAAGAGGTTTGAAGGCCTCATCAAATAAAAAGAGCCTTTATTTTCCCTCCTGACGCAGTATTTCCAGAAGCACAGGCCTCCTGATTCTGTGGCCATTCCAAGCAGAGCTGGGTGAACTCTCAGAAGTCTTGTCCTGTCACACAGTAAATCTCAAGGCCACACCCAGTTAAGGACAAGGATGGAGTCTAGAGCTTTCCACAACAAGGCAATGTCTCTGTCAGACCCCAAGCTTCAGATAAACTGGTACTGAGGATGATTAGAAACAACCGCTAATGGAAAAGATGCTCTATCTCAAAAACTGGGTTTAGGAAAAGCTTTAGGCAGGCTCCACTGGCCACTAAGTCCCTTGACAACCCTGCACATCCTTGTCTTGTTAGATGCCACTCTGAGTCACTAAACCAGTGACTCATGCTCAGCAAGTGAGGCCATCTTTAGAGCTAAACTGAAGGGAATTTTCAAGACCAACGAGTGAAACCCTGAACTGAAAGGGAATAAGGCTTTTTATTGTCCAAGCAAAACAAAAATGAAAGGAAAAAAAACACTGCTGTCATACTGTGGATTAAACTTTCCCAGCTGCAAATTTTACTCTGAGGAAAAACTGGGCACCAAAAAAAAAAAAAAAAAAAAAAAAAAGCTTTTACACCTTGGAACTTTTGAGGCATTTTAATTCTTGATTAGTTGATAAGTAAGCAGAGACCCAGAACATATGTTCCAAATTAGGCAGATGAAATGATCTTTCAATGACTTGTCTAGAGCTTCTGCTAGCTTAGTCATTCATTCCCAAAGAGTGGCTTCACCTGCAACACCACACTTGGTCTTCCTGCATCCAGCCAAGCCTCTGTCTGGCTTGCTCAGATCACCCAAATGGCCAGAAAAGAGGTGAGAAGGAAAAAGAAAATGTGCTTACTGTGGGGAGGGGATAGATGTTTAGGACTAGGGCTAGGCACAGAAGAGGGCAGCGTGGCTTACGTGGAGTACCTACTATATGCCAGGCGATTTTCTTATCATCATCATCCATTTTTTGAGAACTTATTATTTGGCAAGCACTGTCTTTAATGCAAGGACTCACAGCAGACCTCCCGGGTTTGAATCCCAACTTACTAGTTGTATAACTTTGGAAATGTTACTTAACCTCTCTCTGCTTCAGTTTTTCTTATGTGTAAAATGAAAGCTGTAAAACAGTGTTATTGTAAGAATAAAACAAAATCACACACTCTTTAAGACAGTGGCTGGCACATAGTGTGACGAAAGCAATGCACATGTTAACTCTTGCCATTCGTTTTGTCAGATGAGAAAAATGAGGCAGAGAGGCAAGGAGACTTGCCAAAGGAGACCCATAGCTAAACATAGCAGAGTCCAGAATCGTCATGTCATTTATTTCTCACACAGTCCTGTGAGGGAAATGGGAAGGAAGGAGAGTGGCTTCACCTGCTACACCACACTCAGTTTTCCTTTTATTGGTGAAAGGTTGGAAACCCAAGACGGTCTAGTAATTTACACGTCACAAGTTGGCAAGTAGGAGAGTTGAGATTTAAACCCACATTTGCTGGCTGTAAAACCCTTGCTCATCCTACTAAGTCAGTGGTTCTCAACCTTTAGCATGTGTCAGAATTACTGCAGAGTTTATTAAAACACATTCCCAGGTTCCAGCCTCCTATCCCTCCCCATCCTCCCACCCCTCAGTTTGTGATTTGGTAGCTCTGAGATGGGGGCCTAGAATTTGCATTTCTAACAAGGTCCTGAGTGATGTTGATGCTGCTGGTCTCATGCTGCTCGTCTGGAGACCAACCTTGGAGAAGCACAGCTCTCTACCATCATGCACCTGTATGCAGAACAGGTGGTAGGAGAAGGGCCAGAGCCACAGACCCAAAGATTGTGGGTCAGTGAGGTTTTCCCACTCTGACGAAGTGTTGGTTACTTCCCAGAGCCTGACTAACAAACCATGTATTTACACAGCCCTTTCATTTTTATGGTCTCATTTGATCTCTCTAATATCCTTAGGAATAGGCTAGGTAGGGATCATTACCTCCATTCAATGTGGCTTATTTTTAGGGACATATGGCTAGACAATGGCAGTGAGAGAATAAACCACTGATCAATGTGACAGAAATTCTGTCCTCTTCTCCAAGTAAATTGTTCTGGAAAATACTATCTACTGATGGAAACTGACTCTAGTTCCAACCTATGTCTTCCCAGAGAATACCATAGCTCATGAAAGGGCTCCTCACCCGCCACAGGGTTTAGAGGAGGGAATTTCTGGTGGGAGGAACTCAAGGCCAGTTATCTACCATAATTCAAGGGCTAGAGAAGTCTACTGCTCATAAAATGCTTTCGTCATTTGCTCCCTTTTCTGTAACCTACAAACTTTGATATTTGATTAAAATATGGTTCTCTGGAATGGACGGAAGCATTTGGTGGGTTAATTTCAACTCAGCACAGCTTGTTTGTATTCCCATTTAGAACTACTGGCATGATTAAGTACATTTTTAAAAGTTGTTTAGACCTCTAAACCAACAAATAAGTCATATCCAGAATATTTAAAGAGTTCCTAAAATGGATAGAAAAAAAAAAACACCAAGTTAAAGAAATGAGAAAGACATCAATAGGCCTTTCACAAAGGTTCACACAAGAATGGACAATATTCATGTGAAAAGATACTCAGCTTCATTATTCGTCAAGAAAATTCAATATAAAACAACATGGAATATCATTTCATACCCATCAAATTAGCAAGCATTTAAAAGTCTGACCATATTCAGTAAGGAATCAGGGAGTTTACACACTGTTGGCAGAAACTGAATTAGCACAAATGTACAAAGGTCAACTTGGTAATATCTCTCAAAATCAAAAATATATATATATATACTTTGATGCAGTAATTGTCCTTTTAGATATTTATGCTATACTTTTACTGACAAATGTTTACAGTGTAAATTTCAGAGTCATCCTCTTTGGAAATATATATAAATGAAAGGAATCTTTCATTCCAGACATATTTATTCAATGTCTGCTATGTTCAGGGCACAGTGTTAGGATGAAAAGATGACAGGAGTCCCTAGAAGCCTATGTTCCTTCTCCCCTGCAGCCTCCTGATGAAAAAGAAGAAGGTGGTAGAAAGAAGGATGCTGCTGCAGAAGACCTTCTGGTTGACCCAGAAGGGTTAACTGCCCCAAAGAAGCCTCCAGCTGTGGTTGCTTCCCAGCGCACACTGAACTTTTCACCATATTTTGAGTGTGATCATATGGTTGAAAATCTAGACTAAGCATTAATCTAGACTAATGGTAGTCTGGACTATTATGAAAATCTAGACTATTATTAGTCTATACTAACAACAGTAAACTAATAGTAGTCTAGATTTTCAGCCATATTAATATTATGGTTTTCTAATAATTTCTAGACTTTTCTAGGTTTTCTAGACTATTTTCTAAGAATAGTCTAGATTTTCAACCATATTAATATTAGGTTTTGTTTTATTAATATTAATACATATAATAGTAAACCTAATATTAATAAAAAATAACCAGCCCTTTGTGAACCTCTATGTACCAGAAATGCATTTAAACATCACAGTTACATGACATAGGAATTGTCATCCTCATTTTTCAGATAATATATAACTCCATTTTTGAAAGACTAAGGATGCTCTCTAATATCACACAGCTTATTAATGTGCCATTTATTAGTGGCAGATTCAAATCATAGCCTGGCTGACATCAAAGCGTATGATTCTAGATGCTCAAAGTGATGTTAACATCATCATAAGAAATTCAGGTTAACTTTTAAAAATCAAATAAAATTGAGATATAGATTTATTGCATAATATTTATTTATTTTACTTCCCTCTTCCATGAGTATAGCTATTGAAACATGTTTTTTCTTGTGTGGAGGGAGATGTGGCAGAAAGGATGTTGTATAGGTAGGCAGGCCTGAGTCCACCACTCACCAGTCACATGACCTCCAGCATATCACTTAGTATCTCCTGCTTCACCTTCCCTTATATATAAAATGGGGGAAATACATAACATCTGCCCTCTCTCCTTCCAGGGGTATTGTCAAGATCTAAACAAAATCCTGTAGTTGAACTACTCTATAAGATGTCAAGTATCATGTAACATTAGATATTATAATGGCTTTATCCCCAGGGCTTATGGGGGAAAGGGAAAATAGATAGTAGAGGAATGTAGTGAGCAGCCAAGATCCTATCTAAGAAAAGAGAGGTGTGGGATGGCAATGAGCCCTGGGAAGCTGTGAGTAAACGCTAGGTCAGGAACACAGAAGCAGAGATGGTTGCACAGGCACTATAGATCTGGTTTTAAAAATTATAAAACTAATGCAGGAACAGAAAACCAAACACCAGTTGTTCTCACTTATAAGTGGGAGCTGAACAATGAGAACACATGGACACAGGGAGGGAACCAACACACAATGGGGCCCGTAGCGGTGAGGGCAGGGGAGGGAGAGCATCAGGAAGAATAGCTAATGCATGCTGGGCTTAATACCTAAGTGATGGGCTGATAGGTGCAGCAAACCACTATGGCACACCTTTACCTATGTAACAAACCTGAACATCCTGCATGTGTATCCCAGAACTTTAAAGATTTTAAAAATTAAAATAAAAATTATAAAACTAGAACACTTATTCTAACCCAAGTTACTACAGTGGCAATATTCATTTATTCCTCTTTTGTAAGCATTCACACCACATCTGGAATAACACTATGCATGTAATTATCACTCAAGGAATACTTGTTGCAATCATCGATCTCACTCAAGCTCGTGATAAGAAGTGGTCAGCCTTCGGCCCTATTAAGTTTCAGCAATAGTTCTTTTTGTTTGTTTGAGACAGAATCTCACTCTGTGGCCCAGGCTGGAGTGCAGTGGTGCAATCTCAGCTCACTGCAGCCACTGCCTCTTGGGTTCAAGCGATTCTCCTGCCTCAGCCTCCCAGGTAGCTGGAACTACAGGTGTGTGCCACCATGCCCAGCTAATTTTTGTATTTTTAGTAGAGACGGGGTTTCACCACCTTGGCCAGGCTGGTCTCAAACTCCTGACCTTAAGTGATCCGTCCGCCTGGCCTCCCAAAGTGCTGGGATTACAGGAGTGAGCCACTGCGCCCGGCCTCAGCAATAGTTCTTGATGACAGTACGGAACAAATTTTGTTGGTGCACTGACTCTTAAAAAGTAGGAACACATACTTAGAAGCCGGCAAGATGACAATGACAAGCTGCAGAGTCTCCCTAACAACCACCAATAGAAAAGCTTGTTTCTAATGCAATAAATAAATATTTGAAAGATAATTATTGCTGGTCATTTTCAAATTTATTTTTATAATGCTTACTAGGTGCTAACACTTTATAACTACTAACTCGTTTAATTCATTAATTTATTTAATCCTCTTAACACCGGGGGTGGGTGAGGGGGACTATATCAATGGCAAAGTCCTGGTGCAATCTGGCTCTGCCCTGCATCCGGTCGGCCATTTTAGAAATAAGGCATGCCAACCCCCCAGAGTGGGGATCCTCAGATGATGGAAACAGACAAAAAGAACAAGACAAGACACATTCATAAGCAGTATCTACACAGTACCAAGCCCTGCACTTTGCCTGGTGGAGGATGCAAAGATGAAATGGATGAGAATGTGGAATCTTTAATACCAGATGAACAGTGACAAACGCTCTACAGGTGACGAAATGCTAAAGGAGGGCTTACAGGTGGCAGGAACCCCAGAGATTTCAGGGAGGAGACTGCATTTGTGCTAGTCTTGGCAGGAGGGTAGGAATCCGGCAGGCTGAGATGCAAGCATGGACACTGCAGACAGAGAAAAGCCGGGAGCCCCCAGATCAGGTCACTTCCCTGCTTAGCACACTTCAGTGTTTTCCCAGCTCACGTAGAATAAAATCCGAACTCCTCCTTATGTCCTGCCCAGACCTCGATCCGGGCCCTGCATCCCTCACTTTCCCCTTGCTCAATTCAGGCCCTCTGGGAACCTTTCCACTTGCCATTCTCTATTACTCGGCTTCACGCTAGAGTAACTCCTAGTCAGTCCTCGGGTCTCCGCTGACTTGCAATGCCTCGGAGAGGCCTTCCCAGTCCGCCTGCCATGGAAGCTCGGCCCCCTGCGTTTTTTCCCCTCTCAGCAGACTATCTGATTCCCTCTAAGCACACATAGCAATGTGTGCCGGGCTTTCTCTGTTTTGCGTGTGTAATGTCTGTCTTCCTCTCTAGAAGTAGTTCCACGAGCCAGGCTTTGCCCATCGTGTTCTCCTCCGGCCAAGGCAGATGGAGGAACTCGATAAAAATTGTGGAATGAATGAATGGGGTGAGTCAGTGATTGGCTGTGAGTTGAGGCCCTGGCGAGGACAGGACTGAGTGTGCTTGGAAACAGTTTATCGTGGCGAGAGCTTCGAGATCACCGCAGGCAGGCAGAAAGGAGGTGGGTACAGGGCGGGAGGACCTTGAAGGGAGCCTCGGGTTCGGATTCATTCCCCCAACGGGCACTGCATTGCAGGCGCCAGGCCAGGTGCTGGGGGCCGGGGACAAGCTAATCTCAGTAAGGCTGTGTCGCCGCGCCACCGTGGCTTCCCTGTGTCCAGAACCAAAGCAACGAGCAGGGGCTAGGGGAAAGGAGACTGTGCCGAGACCAGCCCCTGCGCTTCCCCAGCGGTCCCCGTAGTTGCGGCCGAGGGTCGGGTTCGGGGGTCGCCTAGGCATCCAGGCTCCCAGGGCCAGGAACGCGACCCGAGAGACCGCCGGGGACCGCCCCGCCGCCGCGGCGCCCCTGCCTCGGGGTAACAGGTCCCGACCCGCCGCGCCCACACTCACCCTGCGCCGCCTGGCGAGCTGAGCGCGGCCTCCACAGCCGCCGGGTTGCCTTCCACGGCCGCCGCAAGGAAAACAGCTTCCGGCTCTTCTGGCCTCCCTTCTCAGTGGCGCCCATCGGTGCGCCGCGCCCTCCCCCGCCGCCGCCGCCGCCGGAGCCGAGCGCCACCGCTCGCCGCTGCCGCCGGGCGTCTGCCAGGTGCCGGGCCGCTGCTGGGAGACGCGCGCCGGGGGCGGAGCTTCGGGCCGGGAGCCGTGGCTGGCGCGGACTGGGGAGGCTGCCCGGGCCGGCCCGGCCCGGCCCACACGGCGGCGCCTGGCGCCCGAGGCGTGCGACGGAGCGCGGGTCCGCGCCCCTCGCTCGGGAGGCACCTTTAGCGCCCTTAATTAACACAGGAGTCCTGGGGGGCGCTCACCCATTTTATCTCCCTGTTACAAACCATACACTCCACGCTCCGAGAGGGTAAGGCATCTGCCCACAATTACCAGCACTAAAGAAATTCCAGAGCCCTAAACTCTGACGATGTTTACTCACACCGTGCTACCGCCTCAAAATGAAACATCACGTTAGAAAGTGCTTTTAATTCTGACAGATATTCCTGTTTTCCTAATACAAGGGATTACTAGTCACCCACATGATTTTTTGAGAACTTGTTCTATGTCCAGCTACTTTTACACACATTTCATGAAACCTCATTGCAACCCCATGGTGTGGGAGGCATTTCCCATTTTCCAGATGAGGAAACTGAAATGGCAGAAGTGAGGCTCCCTCACCCCATCCCCGTGCCACCACTAGTCTCTGTTGAGATTTTGCTTGGAATTGGGAGAGACTGAGAGGAAGATAAAAACCAACGCCCTTGAACACGACCTGGCTGCAATAATAATAGCTACTATTTATAGAATGCTTTTTAATGTGGCAGATTTTACATACATCATCTTATTTCACCCTCCAGTAATACTCGTGGGGCAGAAACAATTTCCAAATTCAACAGATAGGGAAACTGAGCATCAGAGAGTACAGGTTAGATATCTAAAACCTTCATAAAGGTTTTATGTTAGGTCAGATTATGAAATTGCCATTTTTGTAGGCCCAAATAATATCAGACAAGAGCTTCTATAGGTGACCAAAATTAAAATCACCAATGGAGATCAGGCACGGTGGCTCACGCCTATAATCCCAGCACTTCAGGCGGCTGAGGCAGTCGGATCACGTGAGCCCAGGAGTTCAAGAGCAGCCTGCACAACGCAGCCTGCACAACAAAAAACCCGTCTCTACCAAAAATGCATATATATATAGATAGATACACACACACACACACACACACACACACACACACACAATTAGCCAGGCATGGTGGCACACACCTTCAGTCCCAGCTACTCAGGGGGCTGAGGTGGGAAAATCACCTGTGCCCAGCGAGTTAGAGGCTGAAGTGAGCCGAGATGGTGCCACTGCACTCCAGCCTGGCTGACAGAGTCACATTATCTAAAAAAAAAAAAAAAAAAAAAAAAAAAAAAAAAAATCACCAGTGGAGACAGGTGAAAATCAAATGCCTGCAGATGTGATATGCTGACAAAGACACATCATCTATGGAGTATTCTGGCCAAACATGCACAGCATGAAGCTAATGATGGGGAAACATCAGATAAACCCAAAATGAGGAATCCACTATTAAAAGGAGCAGGGAAGTGCTGTATTCTTCAAAAGTATCAATGTCATAAAATAAGAAGAAAAGCTATGGAGATGTTCTAGATTCAAGGTGACTGAGCTGGGTGCAGTGGCTCACGCCTGTAATCCCAGCACTTTGGAAGGCCGAGGCAGATGAATCATCTGAGGTCAGGAGTTCCAGACCAGCCTGGCCGACGTGGCGAAACCCTGTCTCTACTAAAAATACAAAAATTAGCTGGGCACGGTGGCGTGCACCTGTAATCCCAGCTACTTGGGAGGCTGAGGCAGGAGAATCACTCGGACCTGGGAGGCGGAGGTTGCAGTGAGCCAAGATTGCGCCATTGCACTCCAGCCTGGGAGACAGAGCAAGACTCCATCTCAAAAAAAAAAAAAAAAAAGGTGAACAAAGAGACATTGCAGCTAAATACAATACTACCTGACTCTAGACTGGACCCTGTTTTGCAGTTTTTTGTTTTTGTTTTTTAAGGCTCTAAAGCACATTACTGAGTTAATTTTACAAAAAAAAAAAATATATATATATATATATCGGTAGTAGATTAGAGAAAAATGTTTATCAATAAAAAACTTGCTGACATTAATAACTACACTGTGGTTATGTAAGAAAATATCCCTATTTTAAGAAAATACACACTGAAGCCCCACACAATGGCTTCGCCTGTAATCCCAGCACTTTGGGAGGCTGAAATGGGCAGGTGGCTTGACCTCAGGAGTTCAAGACCAGCCTGGGCAATGTGGTGAAAACTTTTGTCTCTCTTATTAAAAATTGAAAAATATAAAAAAAAATTTAAAAAGAAAATACACACAAAGCCATTTAGGAATAAACAACCATGATGCATTTAACATGCCTTCAAGTGATTGGGGGTTGGGGGGGAAAGGTGTGTGTGTATATAAAATAAAATTGGAGGAATCACTCCACCCAAACTTGAAGCCCACTATAAAGGTACAATTTCAAAAAGAGTGCAGTGTTGGCAGAAAAATAGACACATACATCAATGGAACAGAATAAAGACCCAGAAATAGAATAGACCCACATAAATCTGTCCAACTAATTTTTGACAAAGGATCAAAAGCAATTCAGTGGAAGAAATGTGCTTTTTCAACAAATGATGTCGGAGCAATTGGACATCCGTAGGAAAAAAAAAAAAAAGAGAGAAGATCCAGGACCCAAACTTCATACCTTATACAAAAATCAAGTCAAAATGGATTCTAGACTTATATGTAAAACTATAAAACTTAGAAAGAAATAGGAGAAAATTTTCTAGTACCCAAAGCTATACAAAGAGTTCTGTGGCTTGTTACCAAAAGCACAATAAGAGGAAAAATTGATGTTGGACCTTATCAAGATTATTTTTGCTCTGTGAAAGACCCTGTTAAGAAGATGAAAAGACCTACTACCAACTGGGGAAAATACTTGAAACCACATAGCCAGCAAAGGAGTATTTAGAATATGTAAAGAATTCTCAAAACTCAGCATTAAAAAACAAACAAACTGGCAGGTGCAGTGGCTCACACCTGTAATCTCAGTACTTTGGGAGGCCGAGGCAGGTGGATCACCTGAGGTCAGGATTTCAAGACCAGGCTGACCAACATGGTGAAACCCTGTCTCTACTAAAAATACAACATTAGCCGGGCATGGTGGTGCATGCCTGTAATCCCAGGTACTTGGGAGGCTGAGGCAAGAGAACTGTTTGAATCCAGGAGGTGGAGGTTGCAGTAAGCCAAGATCACGCCATTGCACTCCAATGTAGGCAATATAGTGAGATTCTGTCTCAAAAAAAAAAAAAAAAATTTAAAATGTGCAAAAGGCATGAACATATATTTCCCTGAAGCAGATACATAGATAACAAGCATATGAAAAGAAATTCAACATTGTTATCCATTAGGGAAATACAAATTAAAACCACAATGAGATATCACTACACACCTGACAGAATGAGGATGTAGCCGGGAAACTGAATCACTCCTACATCACTGGCAGGAATGTAAACTGGTACAGCCACCCTGGAAGAGTTTAGCAGTTTCTTATAAAACTAAACACAGAACTACCCTACAACCCAGCAGTTGCACTCTTGGGTACTTATCCCAGAAAAAATGAAAACACACAAAAACCTATAAAAGGAATGTTCAGTGGCTTTACTTTGTAACAGCCCAAAACTGGAAACAACCCAGGCATCTTTTAATGGGTCAATGGTTAAACAAGCTGTGGTACATGCATACCATGGAATACTAGTGAGCAATAAAAAGTAACAAACTATTGACACATACAACAAGCTCAGTGAATCTCCAAGGAATTACAATAAGTGAAAAAAACTAATCCCAAAAGGTTACATACTATACATTTTCATTTATATAACATTCTTAAAATGGTAAAATTATACAAATGGAGGACAAAATCGTAGATGCCAGGGAGGAGCAGGGTGGATGTGGCTACAGAAGGGATTCTGTGGTGATGAAACTGTTCTGTGGTGATGAAACTGTTCTGTATGTACCTTTACTGTATCAATATCAACTTATTGGTTACTATATTAGATTATAGTTTTGCAGAATGTTACTATTAGGAGAAAATGGGTAAAAGAGTACATGGGGTCTCTCTGTATTATTCCTTACAACTACGTATCAATCTACAGTTATCTCAAAACAAAACATTTTGATTTTTTTAGGTTGCATATCAACAATTTCGTATAGTTCACTTCAATACTTAAAATTCAGCTGAGTCGGCCAGGCGCAGTGGCTCATGCCTGTAATCCTAGCACTTTGGGATGCCAAGACGGGTGGATCACGATGTCAGGAGATCGAGGCAATCCTGGCCAACATGGTTAAACCCCGTCTCTACTAAAAATACAAAAATTAGCCGGGCATGGTGGCGCACACCTGTAATCCCAGCTACTGGGGAGGATGAAGCCAGAGAATCACTTGAACCCAGGAAGCAGAGGTCGCAGTGATCCGAGGTCGAGCCACTGCACTCCAGCCTGGCGACAGAGCAAGACTCTGTCTCAAAAAAGGAAAAAATTCAGCTGAATCACAATTCAACCTAGGCTCATGACTTCGTGACTGCACTGGACTTCCTCACTACCCCTTGCTCACTCAAGAAGGCCAAAGACCATTTGCTAAGTCTCAAGGTGGAGGTATGGAGGACTCAAAGAGGTTACAGTAGCATGGAGGCCCAGGTCTGTCAGGAAGAGATAAATTACTCTCCCAGTTCAGAGTGAGGCCCTTAGTGGTCTAGATAAGTAACACTCTATAATAAATTTTAGACACAGTGGCTCATGACTATAATCCCAGCACTTTGGGAGGCCAAGGCCAGCAGATTGCTTGAGGTGAGGAGTTTGAGACCAGCCTAGTCAGCATGGTGAAACCCCATTTCTACTAAAATATATATATATATTAGCTGGCCACGGTGGCACGTGTCTGTAGTCCCGGCTACTTGGGTAGCTGAGACAGGAGAATCACTTGATCCTGGGAGGGGGAGGTTGCAGTGAGCCCAGATTGTGCCACTGCACTCCAGCCTGGGTGACAGAGCAAGATTCTGTCTCAAAAAAAGAAGAAGAATAGGAAGCTCTAAATATGCAATGAAGAAGGAAACTGGGAAGAAGGTAGGAACTGAGAGATGTTCTCTCTCTATTAGCAATAAGCTGCTTTCTTCTACAGCAGCTCACTCTCCCTGGCATCCAGACTGAAGAAATAGGCCTTTAGAAGAGTGATCTTGGCTGGGCGCAGTGGCTCACACCTGTCATCCCAACACTTTGAGAGGCTGAGGCAGGTGGATCATTTGAGGTCAGGAGTTCAAGACCAGCCTGGCCAAAATGATGAAACCTCCTCTCTACTAAAAATACAAAAATTGCCAGGTGTGGTGGTACGTGCCTGTAATCCCAGCTACTCAGGAGTCTGAGGCAGGAGAATCACTTGAAGGCAGAGGTTGCAGTGAGCCAAGGTCATGCCATTGCACTCCAGCCTGGGTGACAGAGGGAGACCCTATCTCAAAAAAAAAAAAAAAAAAAAAAAAGTGATCTAATTAGCAAAGCTACTCAGGAATGGTGACCACGTGCCACCAATTAGCGTTGCCCTCTGTCCTGGGACCTTTTACCTGGCCTCAGGGTTAAGACACCTAGAAATCTAGTCCTGGTTAACCAAACCATCTGTGAAAGACTAGTTACGTCCCTTCTCCTCCTAGCTTACTACTTCACCACCAACACCACTACTCACTCCCATTAGTGGAGGAAACTTAACCAGATGACCTAGAAGTTCCCTTCCAGGGCCTCCCACTATCCTTCCCTGTGCATCCCGACTCTCATTGGCTGGTCTGAAATAGTGCTAAGTGTTAATAGCCCCATTGGGCCTGGCTTAGAGACTCACCTTTTATTCCTGGTGAGTCCTGGCACATCCAGTGGATTGAAAGAGCTCCTTTGAGAGGCTCCCTTGCTCACTGCTTAGACTTCACTGGTCAGAGGAAGATGCAAGGGACATTCTTTGGCTTGCCCTTTTAGTCCAAACATCACATGGTTTTATGGCACTCTTCCAGCTGGAGCTGAAAAAAGACCAGAAGCCTCTGACTCCCACAGTCACCGCTTGCTCCAGGCAGATCCAGTGGCAGACTTTTGCCACAGTCCCTGGAGCCCATGGGAAAAGAATGTGGTCTCAGAGAAGATCTTCCACCATGTGGAAACACCCAAGTGCCTTAGGCACATTCATGAGCACGAGCAACATGGAATTTCTTTTCAAATGTCAAAAATGCAAACCAAGTAAGCCCACTTATTTGTGCATCTGGCTCACTGGGCGTGGAGAAAAACAAAATGGGAAAAAAAAAATCCTGAATTCCATGCATGTCACTGTGTTTACAAAGCTAGGTCCAGAAATATGATTATGACAGTACTCAAGGTCAACAGGATACAAGATTCGTGGGTGTACATGCATGTATATGCACACATGTGTGTGGTGTGAGTGGAGGGGAGCTGGCAGAAAGGACCTAGACTTCCCAGCTAAGCGCAACTGTGTGAATCCTGGCTCGGCCACTGACTGACTTTACAGCCTTGGCCAACTTGCCTAACTTCTCTAAGTCTCTGTTTCCCAATCCGTAAAATGGAAATAATACCTAGCACCTAATTCACAGTTGTGATAGGTTTTGCTGTTACATGTAAATGATGAAAAAGTGTCAGTAAATGGTAGCTTACTATAATACTTTGTCCATTGAGAGAGACAGTGACAGACAAAAAGGATGGCTTTTTTTTTTTTTTTTGAGACAGGGTTTCACTCTGTCAGCCAGGCTGGAGTACAGTGACGTGATCTCAGCTCACTGTAGCCTCAACCTCCCAGGCTCAGACATTCCTCCCACCTCAGCCTCCAGAGTAGCTGGGACTATAGGCACACACCATCACATCCAGCTAATTGTTTTATTTTCTGTAGAGACAGGGTCTCACTCTATTGCCCAGGCTGGTTTGAATTCCTGGGCTCAAGCGATTCTACCACCTCAGCCTCCCAAAGTGCTGGGATTACAGGCGTGAGCCACCATACCTGACAGAATGGCATTTTTTTTTTGCAATGAATAAATAAATGTGTGGTATATGCATGTGTGTGGCTAAAGAGAGAGAAATAAGAAGGTCTTGGTTTTTGGAGATCACATCCTTGAAACTTCATTATTCAAATGTCTTTCTTTTATTATGCTTGAGGAACGCTGTTGCCCGTCCTCTTTTACAGAAAGTTCCAGAATATAAGCTAAACTACATAACCTAATATAAACTTACATTCCAGAATATAAGCTAAACTATATAACCGAACCCAGATGCTTCTGGAGCCACTGGAACCAACAGTGTTGTTTCATGTTTCTGTTTCCCCAATGGCAATGACAGTAGGACTGTCGTTAGTGCAGAAAACAATTAAGGGTAGTCTCCACTTTAAATTTATTTTTTAATCTAAAGTTTACATAATTAAAGAGTGATACCTACGTGTGGCTAGTAGCTATCTATTGTATGTCATAGTCATGAAACATTTCTATCATTCCAGAATATTCTATTGGACAGTCACTGCTCTAGAAACATGCTTCATGTACTTTGGGCTTGTTTCAAGATCTATATCTACAAGCAAAGCATTTTATTCCAAAGCCCTTCTTATTTCACTATGGTTTACTCCTATTCCTTTCTCCTTCGACTAGTGTACACTGAACATCCACATATATCAAACCTTACAGTGGATTGTCAAACAGGCTGCACTCTCATTTTGCTAAAAATTTCACAAGATTAAAGAGTGAGACCTGGCCGGGCGCGGTGGCTCACGCCTGTAATCCCAGCACTTTGGGAGGCCGAGGTGGGCGGATCACGAGGTCAGGAGTTTGACACCAGCCTAACCAACACGATGAAACCCCGTCTCTATTAAAAAATACAAAAAAAAATTAGCCGGGCGTGGTGATGCGTGCCTGTAATCCCAGCTACTCAGGAGGCTGAGGGAGGAGAATCACTTGAACCCGGGAGGTGGAGGTTGCAGTGAGCCAAGATTGTGCCACTGTACTCCAGCCTGGTGACAGAGTGAGACTCCGTCTCAAAAAAAAAAAAGAGTGAGACCTACATGTGGCTAGTGGCTATCTATTGTATGTCACAGTCATGGAACATTTCTGTCATTACAGAATGTTCTATTGGACAAGGGCTGCTCTAGAAACGTGATTCACGTACCTTGGGCTCATTTCAAGATCTGCACAAGCAGAGCATTTTATTCCAAAGTCCTTCTTATTTCACTATGGCTTACTCCTTTTCAGAGATTATTATTATTATTATTTGTTTTGGAGCAGGGGATGGAGTCTCGCTCTGTTGCCCAGGCTGGAGTGCAGTGGTGAGATCTTGGCTTATTGCAACCTCCACCTCCTGGGTTCAAGAGATTCTCCTGCCTCAGCCTCCAGAGTAGCTTGGATTACAAGCACTTACCACCATGCCTGGCTAATTTTTGTATTTTTAGTAGAGATGGGGTTTCATCATGTTGGCCAGGGTGGTCTCGAACTCCTGACCTCAAGCAATCTGCCCACCTCGGCCTCCCAAAGTGCTGAGATTACAGGTGTGAGCCACCACACCTGGCCATAGATTATTGTTTCTCCTTCAACTGATGTACACTGAACATCCACTGTGTATCAAACCTTATGATGGATTGTCAAACAGGCTGTACTCTCATTTTGCAAAAAGTTCATGAAATATAGACATACTGGACTATCCCCTTTGCAATGGTCTGAATGTTTCTGTCTCTCAAAATGTGTACATTAAAACCTAATCACTAGGGTGATGGTATTAGGAGACTGGGCCTTTGAGAGGTAATTAGGTCATGAGGGTGGGGCCCTTATGAATGGATTAGTGACCTTATAAAAGAGGCCCAGAGAGCTGCCTTGCCCCTTCCACCATGTGAGGACACAGCAAGAAGACATTATCTATGAGCCAGAAAGCATGCCTTCACCAGAGACCACATCTGTCTTTATCTTGGACTTCCCAGCCTTTACAACTACGAAAAGGAAATTTCTGGGCTGGACATGGTGGCTCATGCCCGTAATAACAACACTTTGGGAGGCTGAGGTGGGAAGATCACTTGAGCCTAAGAAGTCAAAGGTGTAAAGAAAGAAAAGAAAAAGAAAGAAAGAGATTTCTGTTCTTTGTAACTACCCAACTCAATTTATAGTATTTTGTTACAGTAGCCCAAACAGACCAACATACCCTCTTTTGTGGGGTTGTGGGTGGACACTCAACCCTTGGGCAAGTTATTTAATCTCTCTGACCTTCATAGCATTGTAGGGAGGATTAAACAAGATAGTGAAAAACACTCAGTAAACACTCAATAAATGGTAAGCATTATTGTTCATAACATCATCATCATCCCAGTTGGCAGGGGACACAAAGGAAAGGAAACTCAGTCTTATCTGTAACAGGATAATTTGAGCATTGCAGGCCTTCCTTGAATTGAACACAGAACTGTCTTCTTATGGCGTTTTGTTGCTGGTCTTTGTTCTGCCTTGGGCTACTCATTACAGCTGAAGAATACAAACAGTTGTCCCCTCCCCTGTCACACCCTCCTTCTGCTCCTTCTATATCCTTTTGCTCTCCTTTGAATATTTTCTCCTTTCACAATATCTTTCTAAAAAATAGAACCTAGAGCCCTCCTAAGTTCTTCGTATATTGCCCAACTTCTATGTTCAGTGTCTACCAAGATGCATGGCCATGAGAAAGGATTTAAAGCATTTTAAAAATTTTATGAAGGTTATACTTCTGCAACTGAATGTTGAAACCTAAATGTAGAACGTTGTTCATATCTATTCCACAAGACAAGCACATACACACACATATATGATATTATTTACACAAATAGTGTCATAATGTACACATTGTTCATATTTTTTATTTACAATAAATATATCTGGAAATATTTCCAGTGCTGAGTTCAATTATATGATCACTTTCATGAATCTGAATACAATACTACATTTCTATTATAGGAACCAAGATTTTATCAGATGTTTTTGAGGGTGTGGAAGATTTTTTAACATTAGGTTGAGCTCATTTAGAGTCATCTAAAATCTTAGAATTTTTTTCATATAAATTGTTATCAAACCAAGCTTCTCCTATCCTATATATTTTTGTAACTGAATTTTAAAACATATAGAACTTAGCATTTAATTGCATTTTGTTGTTTTGACCTAGACTCAAGGCCTTTTGAAATCTTTATTTTTTATCCAGATAGTGATCTCTCACAGCTGTAAATCTAATCAGCATGATTTTACTTGCATCTAAGTCACTGAACCATCCAAGGCTAAGAAGGAAGCCTTGTACATGATGAAACAGGTGTGACCTTGCTTTAAATACATGGATCTACTTCCGCTCCCACTGATCTTTGCAGGAGTCTTGCTCTAGGACTACTGGATCCTGTCCCTCTGATTTTCCTCCTCTCCCATTTTAGGTCTCCCTGATGAGACGTGAGATAAAGATAGTCAAGCGTGGTGAAGGAGGGAATGTATAGCCTACTTTCCTTCTCCCTAACAGCTTTGGTGACAAAATCAAAACTCAACATGAGAGGAGTTTGAAACAATAGAGATAAAATAGGATTTGGGGTTCTACTGAAGAGCCCAGTTGGAAGTTAAATAAGATCAGAAACTCATTTGAGGAATCCATTAGTCATGAGTATATCCCCAGTCAGGAGGAAATGAAACACAACCAACCTGTTTGTAAAGAATCAGCAAACAAGAAGGAGAAACCGGGGTATCCCTTGTACATGTCACCTCTTCTTTTGCTGCCGAATCTCTAGTTTGGAGTGTGTTGAGTCATATCAATGGGTTCACAAATGTCAGTTCATTGGGTTGGCAGTGCCTCGCCACTACAGATGGGTGCCGGAGTCAGCCCCCTGTTTAAGAGAACTAGATGACCACTTGGGCTGGCCTCAGGATCTGTCACCAGAGGGAAGCTACAGAACCATTGCCAACAAGGGCAATCCCAGACAAGCCCCCAAATTTGTAACTGCCCAACAGGTTCACCTTGCCCACTGCCTAGACAGAACCAATGTATCAAGAGAGGGGAATTGAAATAGAGAAAGAGTAATTCATGCAGAGCCAGCTGTGTGGGAGACCAGAGTTTTATTATTACTCAAATAATTCTCTCAGAGCATTCAGGGATCAGAGTTTTTAAGAATAATTTGGTGGGGGGTGGGGGGGCCTTTGAGTCGGGAGTGCTGATTGGTTGGGTCCCAGTGCAACACTTAATGAAACTAATAATTGAACTTTTTCACAGTCCCTGACTTAAATGCTGATATGCAGTGAGAGAGGAACATAGCTTCTTTTTAAGCACTCATGGAGAGTCACAAAATTTGACCAAAAAAAATCTTCAAAAGTTCCATCAAGTAGGCATAATACAAAAAAAATTATTTGGTCACGATGCAATAAAGCTAGAAATTAATATCAAAACTAAAAAGCCCTTCTACCTAGAAATCTAAAAGAAAAACTATTGAGCAACCACTGTGTGAAAGAGAATATACAAAACAACATCGGAGAATTTCTGGAAAAATATTATAATGAAAAATGTTACATTTCTGAATTTGTGAGCTATTATAACAAATATCAGAAAAAAATCCACAACTTTAAATACATATAAAAAATAACAAATATAAATTAATTAAATTATCAAGGGCTAGAAAAACAACAAACTGAACTAAAAGAAAGCACCAGGAAGGGGATTTTAAAAGATAAAAGCATAAATTAAACAGATTGTAACATATACCCATAATTAAAACTTCAGGAAAAAATCAATAAAAGGGGTGTGGCAAACTTTTAAAACAGGAAGTTTAAGAATTCTTATTTAATGGAGAAACATGACAGATGTTTCTTCTAAGGTCAGGAACAAGTCAAAGATGACATTATCTCCATCACTATTTAACAGTGTATTGGAAATATTAACTAGTGTAATTGGACAAGATAAAACAATTAAAATTAAGAAGTGGAAAATACCCTTCACCACTAAAAGAAACCAAGGCTCTTTGGAAAAATAGTTAATTCCAGGTCTTGAAAGGGAAAGTATTGGATGACTGTGAGATCTTATGCCAAAACTCACAGAAGCACTCAAACACTGATGGTACCACATTAAAAAGAAACAAGAACAATTTGAAGAGGGTCTCACCAAATTCGGGACAATTTGAGTAAGAGAAGAAATAATAATTAGAGCTAATAAAGGAGTTTGACAAGGTGTCAGAATATAAGATCAATATACAAAAATCAATTGTATTTCTACATACGAGCAATAAATAATCTCAAAATGAGTATGAAAATTCCATTTACAACTGCATCAAAAAAATAAAGTACTTAAGAATAAACGTTTTCAAAATAAATTTTAAGACTTGTACACTGAAAATTATAAAACATCATTGAAATAAATCAAAGAGCTAAATGAATGGAAAGACATCACAAATTCATATATTGGAAGACTTAATATTGTTAAGATGGCAGTACTCCCAGATGGATCTACAGATTTAACAAATCCCTATCAAAATCCTAGCTATTTTTTTGAAATCAACAATCTGATCCTAAAATTCGTATAGAAATGTAAGGGATCCGGAAGAGTCAAAACATTCTTAAAAGAAAACAACGAAGTTAGAGAGCTCGCACTTTCTGTCTTAAAATGTACTACAAAGCGGCCGGGCGCGACGGCTCACGCCTGTAATCCCAGCACTTTGGGAGGCCGAGACGGGCAGATCACGAGGTCAGGAGATTGAGACCATCCTGGCTAATACGGTGAAACCCCGTCTCTACTAAAAATACAAAAAAAATTTAGCCGGGCGTGGTGGCGGGCGCCTGTAGTCCCAGCTACTCAGGAGGCTGAGGCAGGAGAATGGCGTGAACCCGCGAGGCGGAGCTTGCAGTGAGCCAAGATCACGCCACTGCACTCCAGCCTGGGCTACAGAGCAAGACTCCGTCTCCCAAAAAAAAAAAAAAAAAAAAAGAAAAAGAAAAAAAATGTACTACAAAGCTACAGCCATAAAGACTGTGTGGTACTAGCATAAAGACAGACATAGATCAATGGAATAGAATTGAGAGTCCAGAAATAAAATCATACACTTATGGTCAATTTTTTCAATACGGGTGGGAAGACAATTCAATAAGGAAAGAAAGGCCATTCTAGCAAATGGTGCTGGGACGACTGCACGTTCACATGTAAAAGAATTGTTGGAGCTCTACCTCACATCATAAGCAAAAATTAATGCAAAATGGGCCGGGTGCAGCGGCTCATGCCTGTAATCCTAGCACTTTGGGAGGCCAAGGCAGGTGGATCACTTGAGGTCTGGTATTTGAGACCAGCCTGGCCAACATGGTGAAACCACATCTCTACTAAAAATACAAAAATTAGCTGGGCATGGTGGTGCACACCTGTAATTCCAGCTACTTGGGTTGCTGACGTATGAAAATCACTTGAACCCTGGAGGCGGGGGTTGCAGTGAGCTGAGATTGTGCCACTGCACTCCAGCCTGGGCTACAGAGTGAGAGACTCTGTCTCAAAAAAAAAAAAAAAAAAGGATCAAAGACCTATAAAACCTTAGAAGAAAACATAGGGGTAAATCTTTGTGACCATGTATTACATAATAGGTACTTAAACAAAAGAAAAAAATAGGTAAATTAGATGACACACAAATTTAAACTTTTGTGTGTCAAGGGGCACTATCTAAAAGTAAAAAGACAACCCACAGAATAGGGAATCTAAATTAGTTCAGACACCATGGAAAGCAGTGTGGAGATTTCTCAAAGAACTTAAAACAGAACTACCATTTGACGCAGCAATCCCATTACTGGGTCTATATCCAAAAGAAAACAAATTGTTCTACCAAAAAGACACATGCATTCGCATGGTCATTGCAGCACTATTCACATAGCAAAGACATGGAATCAACCTAGGTGCCCATCAATAGTGGATTGGATAAAGAAAATGTGGCACATATACATCATGGAATACTATGCAGCTATAAAAGAGAACAAAGTCATGTCCTCCACAGCAAAATGGATGCAGCTGGGGGCCATTGTCCTAAGCAAATAACTCAGGAACAGAAAACAAATACTGCATGTTCTCACTTATAAGTGGCAACTAAACATTGAGTACTCAGGGACATAAGATGGCAACAACAGAAACTGGGGACTATTAGAGGGCAAGGAAGAAAGAGGGATAAGGGTTGAAAAACTGTTGGGTACTACGCTCTGTACCTGGGTGACAAAATCATTCATACCCCAGTCAATCCTCAGCATCACACAATATACCCAGGTAACAAACCTGCACGTGTACCCCCGATTCTAAAATAAAAGTTGAAAAAAGAATTGGATAGTGATACCAAATTGGATAGTGATACCAATCCTCCACCCTGCTACAAAGACAGAGAGAAAGAGAGAGAGACAAAGGCAAAAGGGGAAAGCTCTTCTTTTTAATAGAAGAATATAATCTAATGAATATAGAAGAAATGATACGATTAGAAAATGACCATTTTAGGCCAGGCGTGGTGGCTCACTCCTGTAATCTCAGCACTTTGGGAGACCAAGGCGGGCGGATCACCTGAGGTCAGGAGTTCAAGACCAGCCTGACCAACATGGTGAAACCCCATCTCTACTAAAAATACAAAATTAGCCGGGTGTGGTGGCACACACCCAGCTACTTGGGAGGCTGAGGTAGGAGAATCACTTGAAACCGGGAGGCGGAGGTTCCAGTGAGCCAAGATCGTGCCATTGCACTACAGCCTGGGCATTAAGAGTGAAGCTCCATCTCAAATAAAAAAAAAAAAAAGAAGAAAGAAAAGAAAAATAGAAAATGACCATTTTGTAACTCTCAAGGTAATA
Source organism: Nomascus leucogenys (assembly GCF_006542625.1). Classification (NCBI taxonomy): domain Eukaryota; kingdom Metazoa; phylum Chordata; class Mammalia; order Primates; family Hylobatidae; genus Nomascus; species Nomascus leucogenys. Next base: position 44,713,984 of record NC_044385.1, on the reverse strand, counting down.
ATTTATTCAGGAAAGTATTATCAGTGGATATGAAAACCATTAAATGAAGGCTATTAGAGGAATAGGATATGTATAACTTCTCAGAGCATGACCCCACAGATCACTTACTAATTACAAAGGGAAACCTACTTTTAGGGCAGTCATGTGCATGTATAAGGGTAACCAGAGAACTTATTTTGGGATAATTAGGCAAATATAAATGACTTGATTAGATGAGAATATATAATTATTTTAATGTTTATTTTCTTATGAAAATGGCATTGTGATTGTGTAGGAAATGTTTAAAGAAATGGATACTAAAATATTTAGGGATAGGTTGGCCAACAGTCTTGGTTTGCCTGGGACTGGGGGATTTCCTTGAACTCAGGGCTTTCGTTGCTAAAACTGGGCAGTCTTGGCCAAAACCAAGATGATGGGTTACCCTAGATGAAGTGTCATGTTGTCTATAACTTTCTTTAGAAAGTTTTGGCAAAAAAGAAATAAAAGAAAGTGGGAGGGCAGTGGAGAGAGAAAGCAAATGTAAAAAATTTTAGTTGCTGACGCTGGGTAAAGAGCCCAGGTTCAGAATTCCTTTAACTTTACTGTAGATGGGAAAATTCTAAATAAGAAGTTGGGGGAAATGTTTAATAAGTATTGATTGTTTATTTTGAATTTGTTACCCTCCTAGAAACGTATTTATAATTTCTGTATCTAGATAAATATAATGCATAAATTTGTTAAAAATAAAAAGCCTATATACTTCTGGGTTTGCCCAGATTTTTCTGGACAGATTTTCGTACTATTTGGTGCATTTCATATCTATTATATTTTCAGTGTGGATTGTGTGAATTGTGTGAAGTGTGCTTCTTTATCTCATTTAGCACTTTTGGGTCTGAATTCTAGTTTCTTTTATATCACAATCACAACTTCTGTTTTCTTACTCTTTGCATTTTCTTTGTATATGCTCTTTCGGAATAATTTTATTTTAGATATGCCCATTGTATACCATAGACTTGGATTTTGTTTTGTGAGCTTCTCTGAGAAAACTTTTTTTTAAAGTAAATGACTAAACCCATTTGCATTTATGGATAGGGCTGACGTGTTTGGTCTTAGCTCATCATATTATTTCGTATTTATTTTAAGTATTAAATTTACCACATTTATGTATTCTTTTCTCTTTGTCCTTTTTCAATTTATTTTGGTATTTAGAAAAGTTTTTATTTTCTATTAATATGCTGTATAATGCTGCCACAACTTTTTCTTTACTTAGTCTTCTACTACTTGGTTTGTCAGCTTTAAATGATACTGATATGGTTTGGCTGTGTTCCCACCCAAATCTCATCTTATAGTTCCCATAATCCCCATGTGTCGTAGGAAGGACCCTGTGGAAGATAATTTAATCATGGGGGCGGTTACCCTCATGCTGTTCTCGTGATAGTGAGTTCTCATGTGATCTGATGGTTTTATAAGGGGCTTTTCCCCATTTTTGCTGGGCACTTCTTCTTACTACCGCCATGTGAAGAAGACATGTTTGCGTCCCCTTCCGCCATTATTGTAAGTGTTCTAAGGCCTCCCCAGCCATGCTGAACTGCGAGTCAATTAAACCTCTTCCCTTTATAAATTACCCAGTCCCAGTCCCAGGTATGTCTTTATTAACAGCGTGACAATGGACTAATACAGATACCCTCCGGTTTCTACCTATTACATATATGGCAATCGAGTAGCATATTCTGCTCTCCTCTGTCTCCCTCTGTTCTTCTATATTTTTATTTCTTTAGTTCTGTTATTTCTACTGTTGGACATACAATATTTACATATTATCCTCACGCCTTTGTCTCTGCCTTCATTTTAGTCTCTTCAATTAAATAAAGGACATGTTCACCACAGTTAGCTGCTGTATTTTCTCCAGTTATCTCTTGGTTTAATGAGGCTTGTTATCTAGCGTTAACAGAGTCCTAATAAGGGCCAGTCACAGTGGCTCATGCCTGTAATCCCAGCACTTTGGGTAGCCGAGGTGGGCGGATCACTTGAGGTCAGGAGCTCAAGACCAGCCAGGCTAACATGGTGAAACCCCATCTCTAGTAAAAAGAAATACAAAATTAGCTGGGTGTGGTGCTGTGCACCTGTAGTCCCAGCTACTCAGGAGACTGAGGCAGGAGAATCTCTTGAACCCAGGAGGTGGAGGTTGCAGTGAACTGAGATCGTGCCATTGCACTCCAGCCTGGGCAACAGAGTGAGACTCCGTCTCAAAAGAAAAGAAAAGAAAGATTCCTAATAAGGAACATTAAAATATACAGGCATGGTGCCTCATTCCTGCAATCCCAATACTTTGAGATGTCAAGGTGGAAGGATTGCTTGAGGCCATGAGTTCAAGACCAGCCTGGGCAACATAGTGAGATCCCATCTCTCCAAAAAATTAAAAATTAGCCAGGTATGGTGCCACACACCTAAAGTCCCAGCTACTCTGGAGGCTGAGGCACTTGGGCTCAGAAATTTGAGGCTGTAGTGAGCTATGATCACGCCACTGCACTCCAGCCTGGAGGACAATATGAGACAAAGAAAAGAAAGGAAGGAAGAAAAGGAAGAAAAGAAAGGAAAGGAAGAAAGGAAAGAGAGAAGAAAATATAACTTGAATTTGCATTTTAAAACTATTTATCAATCTTGATAACTGAAGATCAGCTTAACTGGATACAAAAATCCCTGGTTCACACTTTCTGTCCTCGAAAAGCACTGCTCCACTGTAGTTTTGATTTGTGTATTGAATCACGTGGTCTTTTTGCCTGGAGGTTTAGAGGTATTTTCCTGGGCATACAAGAAAATATCTTACACTTGACCACTTGGGGTTAATTTTCACACAAAGCATCCTTTCAGTAAATAGATTCAGGATTTTTCAACTTAATCTTTTGGTAAGTTTTATTGGATTATAGCTTTGAATCTTAGTCTCGATTCACTGCTTTGTTTTTCTTCTTTAGAAAACTCAATTATAAGTGTGTTAGATCTTCTTTGTCTTCCATAGCTATTCTTTTCTTTTGGGGCTTATCATTTTGTTTCAATTCTCTTGGAAATTTTCATTCCAATTTTTCATGTGTTCTTTGTATACTTTTTTGAATTTGTACCTTCTTGCATACCTTATAATTTAGCTCTAATTTTTAGGATTAGTGTGTTCCTTCATTTTCGTTTCTGTGCTCAGTCAACTCATTTCACAAATTCTTGTTTTGTACCCACTTCTATTTTGCATTTGTGAGTTTCTGTTTTGTGTGTTTTTTACATGTCATTGATACTATTTGATTTATGTTGAAGTGTTGTACTGTGGTTTTCTCTGCCTTGAAGTTGGGTCTTGAATATTTTCATCAGCTGAAGAATTTTGATTCTCATTTTCTTTTCTTAAAAAATAATTTTGGATGTTCGTTTTCAAGACTGCTGGATTTTCTGTTCATTTTCAAGACTGTTGGATTTTCTTGGGCCAGGTATTTCTACAAATGAGGTTGAAGGAGTTGAGTAGTTTACTAGGTTTCTTAGCTCAAGACTGACCTCTTCAGTTAGTACAGTAAAATGCAATTTCCTTAATGAACAGCATCTTTTTTCTTTTCTCTCTCTCTCTTTTTTTTTCCTTCTCTGCATGGAGTGGAGTGTTAGGGGAGTTTAATATGTCATCGTTTTTATGAAACTTTTCTTTCTGTAGGATTCTTAACTTCCAACTTTTTCTTCCCTCTTCATCACCAAATTTCCAACAGATACCTTTTCTTTCTTAGTTCCTTTGTTCTCTCCCAGAAGCAGTACCCTCTGAAGACTTAAATGTTTGGGCCCATGCACTTTCAAGCCCCTTCAATTCCCCAGTAGCAAGTGCTGTAATGCAGTATGGCTATTCTTAGTATTTCTCCACTTAGTGTGAGACTCTCTGGGATCCGACTGCATTATATTTTTTTTCAAATAATTCCTGTTTTTCTTTTCCTTCTACTTGAGTTTAATAGCTGGGACTATGATTTCCCCTCTTAAATAAAATGAGAATTTGTATTAAATTTCCTAGTATGTAGTAGATATGAGTTGTAATTTTATTTGCTGTTCTTGTTGAGCTGTATGTATGTGTGTATGTGTGTGTGTCTGTATATATGTATTTATTTATTTACGAATGACAGGGTCTTTCTCTGCTGCCCAGGCTGGAGTGCAGTAGCATGATCTTGGCTCACTGCAGCCTTGAACTACTGGGCACAAGCAATACTCCCATCTCAGCCTCCCAAAGTGCTGGGATTACAGGTGTGAGCCACCATGCCCAGCATGTATGGTTTTTTGAAGATGTGTAGAAAGATTCAGAACTAGGCATCTGTCATTATCTTAGAATCCTTACTATCTAGCCTCAACTTATAAATGCAATATCTATAAATATTTAGGTAAGACTTTCATGTGTACCCTAAATAATTCACCTCCTTTAAATTACCTTTATACTGGGGAAACATACCAAAGTTTTTTTTTTAACAAAGATAAAATATAAAAGATGGTTCACCCAGGTCTCTAAGCAATTTTAGTCTGCCTCCCTTCTCCTTGACCCTGTTGGACTAATAGAAGGTTTTCATATTGTGGTGGTGTATATGATCAATGCATCCAGAATAGTCGGGATGTCATGGTGTTCAGTATGTCCAGAGTAGCCTGTCTGAGATGGTCAGTGCCCCCACGATGGTTGACATAGTCAGTGGATCTGGAGGGGTCAGTGTATGTGAGCCACTACTTCGAAGAGAGTGGCTGGTCTGTCCTAACTGATCTAGTTATGGACTATTCATTTTTGTGTTTCTGATTCCTCCTTGTCAGGAAATGGCATCCCTCTCTCAGGTTATATGGCACTAGATTGGCAGGGATGCAAAGTGTCAACTACTAATGGGGTATGAGATAGAATTTCTTCATGGGAGGCCTTCTAGGCTTGTTAAAGGGACTGACCCCAGGATCCTGGCAGGAGAAAAACTGGCCACAGGAAAGACTCAGCACTGCTCAGCTCCTAGTCACTTTCAAATAGTAGGGTTCCCTGTCCCCAACTCCTTGTGGTCCTGAGCAAGGCAAAAGGTGGTGCCTTGACTGTGGTCCCCCTGGTAGAGAAAGAGAGAGAGAATCACTGGATATACATACACATATTCACTGGCTGAAATTAATATGGGAAAACATCACATCAGTTGAATTATGGAGCAGGGGAGAAACTCAAGTGATTTAAATGGGTAGTGCTCTCTTATACAAACAGAATTCTCGATAACTCTGCATTTTGTTGTTGTTAAGGCTGGAAAGCCCTCCCCTAATTTTTTAAAATTAAAACTGCAAATATTTAACAATAAAACTTCACATGCAACAAAAATTTTTGGCTTCTTTTGGCAAATTGAATGATGGTGGCAGCACTGAGCCACCATCCGTAAGATGGTAACAACTGTCCAGAACTGAGCAATGGCTCCCCTATGATAGGGCAGTGCCCGCCAGTCCTCACAGCCCCACCACTCACTGCCTCACATTCACCACGATTTCACTCATTTTTGTTCCCTAGAGTCACTTAAGTTTTTCTCTTCTGCTATTATCCAACCATCCTTTTTTGTTGAACTCTGCTACCACATCTTAGTTCAGACCATGGTACAGTTACAACGTTATCGTGCAAATCTGATGGTGTCATTTTTTGGTAATATACTGCCTACCACCAACCAAATGAAGGCCAGGCCCTTCCCAATATAATTCAATCTTATCATTATCTCCCCGGTCCTGCCTCACACTGCTGTGGCCCCCACCTGCCATGCATGCTCAGACTTCCTTGTGCCTACTATTTCCTCTGCTTGGGTTCCCTTTTGCATGCATCACTCAGCTCAAATATTAGCTCTTCCATGGGCTCTACTTGGCCAGCCAAGACAGTTACTACTTCTGTTGTTTCCTTTGTAGTGCAGTGATCAACTCCAACAGTCATGTATAGAGTAATCTAATAATATGTCCATCTCCTCCACTACATTGTGAAGAGGTCTCGGGCAAAAACTGGGTCTGATTCATCTTTGCATCCCAAGAGAGTAAAAATGCATAATAAAAGAATCAAAGTTATAACTGGATGACAAGATATATTAGTCTTAGGCCCGGTTTTGTCAGTCAGCTTGGGCTAAGTTATGCTGTGAAAATAAACTCTATCCAAATCTCAGTGGCTTATAAAGCAAAGGTTTATTTTTAATGCATACTACTCATCTATGATGGATTGGCTACATCTCTGGTCCACGTCTTCATTTTAGGATCCAGGTTGAAAGAGCTCTGTGAGGTCGCCAGTCTCAGTGCAAAGGAAAAAGAATGGTGACCATGCCCTAGCTCCTAAAACTTCTGCTTAGAAGTGGCACACGTCATTTCTGGCCACATTTCACTGGTCAAAGCAAACCGTATGTCCAAGCATGAAGCCAATGGGGCCGAGGTGTAAAATCCTCCCAAAAGAAGGGAAAGTGGCCAGGCACAGTGGCTCACTCCTGTCATTCCAGCACTTTGGGAGGCCAAAGTGGAAGGACTGCTTGAGCCCAGGAGTTTGAGACCAGCCTGGGCAACATAGTGAGACCCCGTCTCTACAAAAAAATCAGAAAAAAAAATTAGCCCATTGTGGCATGCACCTGTAGTCTCAGCTACTAATGAGGCTGAGGCAGAAGGATCACATGAAACCAGGAGGTTGAAGCTGCACAGTGAGCCATGATTGCATCACTACACTCCAGCCTGGGTGACAAAGCAAGACCCTGTCTCAAAAAAAAAAAAAAAAAAAAGGAGGGGACTGGATGTCATTAAATTTAATACAATCTACCACATTGCCATCCTCTTCAGTTCCCCTTTCCTCTGCCTTTTCAGCGGCATGGACAAGCCTTTAGAACATGTTTCTCAGGCTCCTGTGTCAGCTGGCTTCTGGCTGGGTTCAGCTAAGGGAAGCCGCCCCAGAGATAGGAGAGTGTGAGGCTGGGAAACGCCAGAGTGTTTTTCCCCATCCCTCACTATCTCAGGGAGCTTCTCCTACAGCAGCTCTATTTTCTTTGTGGTTCTAGCTCCCATGTGATAGACCTGCTATAGTTTCTGCTTCTGCTGAGTAATCCCAGATGCTACAACCTTAGAGTCATATAACCTGATCTAGTTTCCTAACGTGTAAAACAGGGAGAGAATCTGCTCACATTATGTTTCAAGAAACAGAAGAATCCCTGGTTGTCTAGTGGTTAGAGGGAAAAAAACAAAGAATGTACATTAAAATTGTAAACAATAAAGTGCTGGACAAATAAGGAATTTAAGGGTATACGAATAAGGCAATATGGTGTAGCAGAAAAGAAAACAGGACTGGGGATAATAATTCTTGGTTCAAGATCTTGCTTTTCTGCAAATTGGAGACAACATTGTTGAAAATATAGTTGTTGCAGAGAGGCATCAATGAAAGTATTTGTGAAACTTTATATTATCAAACATAAAAAGCTATACAAACATTAAATGAATTCACTAGTTATAAGCAGAAAAAACTTTATTTCTATCAAATTGAAAAGTATGAACCTTCAAGCAAGATAATCAAAATAATCAATAATACAATTAACAGTTAGGGTAGCATATACAGATCAGACTGGAGGTTTAACTTTGAAGCACATACACCGAAATGAAGAGGGCCAGCAACTGTCCCACCGAGGAAAAGCACTCTGACTCATCATAAACACACGACTTCTGGGAAACTTGAGCTGACATTTCACAGGACAGTAAACCAAAGAGACAGGTCGTCATTGGGTTATAGAACTGATCTGAGCTTGAGAGGGATCACAGTGAAATGCCATTGTAACTCAACAATTTCCCCAGAGATCTGTTCATCTTGAAAACAGGAATATATAAAAATCAGTAGTACAAATTCTCATAAAACTAGAAAAGCCCTCTAAGCCCTAATATCCTTGGAGCTTACATAAAGACTGAGTTTTCATTTTTCTTCCCTTTACTCTTCTCTAAATTAAATACAAAATAGTTTGTTATTTAGGACATTTCTGACTGTACAGCCAAAGCTTTAAAATGAAGACAATAATAATTTTATAAAATGAATTAGACACATATCAATCCTAGGGGGAATCTTCAAGGTGGTCTGCTCCTTTGAAAAGCTTTAAACAGGAAAGCTTTTATTTAAAGAATGACACTGTGCTTCTGGGAATAACCTAATTATTACCAGAGGAAGGAATTCATATCTATGCCATACAAGAGCTTTCATCCTTTAGAAATGTTTTACTGCAGTATCTCTCTCTCTCTGTCACACACACACACACACACACACACACACACAAAATGATCAAATTAGGGAACTCCCTGAAGCATACAGATAATGGCGTTTATTCTGGCAAGAACTGTGCAAATTGTTACAAGAAAGACAAGGGATGGCAAGTATGAACAATTATATTTCAATAGATGCAGGAAGCAGATTTTTTTCACAGTTGAAATACAGCTTCTCAACCTCCGGGGCTTGCACACTTCTCATTTGGAAACCAGACTGGGTCAGTTACATGTGGAAAGAAACAACTTACTACCAGACCACATTTCCATATTAAAAGAAGTCTCCATTACCAGGTTATTTTTTTTAAAGACACCAAATAGACCAGGAGTTACTAAAAATTGAAGGAGATAGTGAGAAAGCAAGTCATACTATGAACAGGACCTCACCTTATGAATTGCCTCTCTAGCAAAATCAACTGCAGAAAGGAAAGACACTGTCTGTTAAATGAAAGGTAATAAACGGAATTCTCAGGTGGACACAAATACCTCCTGAAATCCTGTAACCCAGCAGAGTACAGATGAGACATGCCCTCTGTAGATACAGTGTGCAACTACCAGTGTGACTGAGTGCCCGTTTCCTGTCTCTGCACCAAAGCACCAAAAACAGATTCCAGGCTGAAGCAAATATGTTGCTTTATCTGTTAAAGAGAACAGGGAGCTCAAACTAGGGAAAGGTATAAAAAAAGCCCTTTGAATTTCCTAATCCCTACAGGTACATGAAAACCCGTTTAAATAAACAGGATTATTTCCATTTATAATACAAGGAGGCGAGTTTAGATTATTACATAAGTAATTGATGAGGATTTGATTAGCCAATACATGTGATGTGCCTAACGGAGTAAACAGACAGTACCTAGTGCCTATACCTGAACACATTTGGAAATATGCGGTATTTATTATTTGAGCAAAGACCTCCAGCAGGCTTCAACTCTTTGGACAAAAAGCTAATGTCAAATACTGAACTCAGGTTCCAGTGAACTAAACTTTATAAAAGCACTATTTATGGGTTTGTGCAGGCATCTTTCTAAAGTTATCAGGTCTCAACATCTTAAATAGCAGGAAAAACCACGGCGGCCCCTCGCTCCAAGAATCTTTCCTCATTGATGGCTATTCTTACCTTTCTCCTTCCGTACCAAAGAGATGGGCACACCTAGGGTAACCATGGAGCTCATCTGAGCTTGGCTGCTGGAGGGCAGCAGGGGAATTGATCCCTGGAGAAGGACAAGACAGGAAGTGAATCTCCCCTGGTTACTGCCTCAACTGTTGCACGACAAGCAGATGGTGGGCAAAGGTTTGGATTTGGCATTCAGAGTCATGTTAATGTGTAATGGAATAGAGAGACAATGATACAAAAGTCAGGAGTTAACCTGTGTTCAATGCTTCATCATCGCTTGTTTACCTACCAGCATTTTAAGGATTAGTTTAACATCAAGACCTTGTTTGGACTGGGAGTAAGGGGTTGATTTGTTCTGATCTCAGGAAGGAAAAGTGAGCAGGGTCTGGATAGCTCCAAGGAGCTCAAAAGCCTATGTGTGAGCACCATGGCTGGGGATGGCTCAAGGGTAAAGGTCACTTCAGGGGCACAACCCAATGGACACCGAAAGGGTAGGTAAGGAACATGAGCTTGCTTCCTTCATAGATTAGCCTGGGCCCAAGCCCAGCCTACTCTGACAGTCTTTTATCCTATTCATAAAGGAGGTCTTATGCAGGAAAACTAAGACTCTCCTCTAGAAGCTTTCTTTGCTTAAGCAAAGGAAAAAGAAAAAAAAAAAAGGAACGTCATAAAAAGGTGAACATCACTTTGGTGAGCTCTATTTTTTTTTTTTTTTAAGAGACAGGGTCTTGCTGTGTCACCCAGGCTTGGGTGCAGAGGTGCAATCATAGCTCAGTGCAGCCTCGAACTCCTAGGATCAAGCAATCCTCCTGCCTCAGTCTCCTGAGTAACTAGGACCACAAGTGTACACCACCATGCCTGGCTAATTTTTCATTTTTCTGTAGAGATGGAGTCTTGTGATATTGCCCAGCCTGGTCTTGAACTTTTGGCCTCTGACAATCTTCCCATCATGGCTTCCCAAAGCATTGGGACTACAGGCATGGACTAGCTCCATTATTCTTGGTGTGAGGCCATAAGCAGAACCAAGCAGACTCAAGGCCCTTGGTTGCTTGGACACTAGTAGCTATTAATAACATCCAGGAACAAGCTCAGTCTTCTGAGTCTGGAAAACCTAGGCTGCAGTCCCAGCTACACTGGTCACCAGCAGCAGAAGCCTGGGCAAGATGCTTCACATCCTTGGGACCCCTGTCTTCTTTATCAACATGAAATCATGGCTTTTCAAAGGATGCTAGAAAGATTAAATGAGATGTTTATGAAGGTCCTAAAACCGCACATTTCACTCAGTAGGTTTTCAATAAACAGTACCTATCTTAAGTCTGTGTTAGTGTTGGAGGCAGCGTTTCCAAGTTCTAAGTAAGTAAGAAGCCTGTTAGGATAATGGAAGCAAACTGAATTAAGAGCTGGGTAGAATGACAGAATGCGAGGTCAGGTCGGCATCTTAGAAACCATCCGAACCACTCTCTTTGCTTAAAGGTGAAGAACGGTCATGTGCGGCAATAGAAAAATAAAAAGAACAAGAAAAGATGTCCCTTTAATTTTACTTTTGTCAAAACATTTTCAAGATAACTTTAATTTTTACAAAATCATTTAAGGGAAAACTAGTGAGTTGTTGAAGAAAACCAGAAATAGATTTTTTTAAAGCCATTGACCACAAAATAAGCATTATGTTTCAAAGACCATGAAAAAGGTATTTGTCTCTTTTTGGTCTCAACTAGCAAAGGAGGTGAGACCAAACTGCTCAACTGCTGGACAATCTCAGCAAACACACCCACTGTTGAGACTTATTGAGTGACTCAACGTTGGCTAGAATTGTCCATTTAGTTGGAGGGGAAGAGGGAGGGAAGGATGGATGGAGGAGTGAACTATGGAAGCAGGGATCAGGCCACTTCCCGTACCTCTCCCAAACTCCAAAGGCAATGATTACATTGCAGGGTCAGCTAAACACAAAGGGAAGTGAAGAAAGAAGTGCGAAGATTTTCCTGTTTCCAAAAAAGCACGGACTTTCCTCCTTTGAGTATTCTATAGAATAACTCTCTACGTTTCCTAGTTTGTGGAAATTTTCTCTATGGCAGAACTACTCTAAATTGTGCAATTTTCCTCATATCAGACTTATTTTTCTCTATACCTGGTTCCCTAGCAAACCTGAGCTTTATCTATATATCTGATATGCACCCCATCTCCACAGCTGGCATTCAATTGCAACTCTAAATTCTAAAGTGCTCAGAGTCAATATAATGCACTGACGATTCATAGACCTGATTGGGCATTTTCACTGCATAAATCTAAAAAGTAAACCATCTCATTATGTTTGAGAGGATAGATAGGGAGGAAACTGGTCTATATTTCCACTAAGGTAGCCAAAAAATATTCACATGAAGGGACAATGGGAGAGGAGCTGGCAAGAGTTTGGGCAGTACTTAGAAGGAAGATGCATTCGTTATCATATAGATTACATATGGCGGTAAATTGACAGAGGATTCACTGGGACATCTTCCGAAAGTAGGTAATGTGTTTCAACACCACTGAAGTGTTAAAACAGGCTTCTTTTCACCAGTATGAAAAGTTAGACAGGAGTCACTCCCAGGAATAGTAAAGGACACTCGCTGGGGACAGTCATGATGCATGAAGAAGGGATACATATTTTTAAGGCAGCAGGAATAAATTTCATCATCCTTCCCAGAGGACAGCAAGAATTATTCAAGGTGGCCACCAAGTCTGGAAACCAGGCAAATCTTTCAACAAATGGTTTATTGATATGTTATAATGAATGACAAAATATTAGTATCTAATTCTAGACTTTATGGCCACCCCATAGGATGAATCTTTGGAACAGAAAAAAATAAAGATTTTGTTTTCTCATAATCATAAAGCTGTTATACTAAGTCCAAGCACAGCTAGTACAACATTCTGCTCAACCCCACAGGCTCCATTCCCTTTACCACATATTTATAATATGTTTGGGTCACTCATAGGAGTAAACACTGTCGGCGTCAATAGTTAGCAGCACTTTCAAAACACATTTTATTGTCCTGAATAGAAACCTTAACTATTCAATTAGTCCAGTAATTCCAAACGGTCTCATTACTAATATACATAAGATATGATCTTACAACAGTTATGTAGCTAAATACTTAACTTCCCATGCTTTTTGAGGATTCCCAAAAGACTTTAGGGGGTTCCCAAGACTTTCAGAGGGTTAATTTTTTTTCACAATAAAAGAAAGCAACAGTGTCAATCCATAGAGTCAGACCAGCAGTTTAATAAGATGCTCTTCATAGCTCAGTTCCCAGTGCATACAGAGATTCAATACAGCCCCATCACTCTCAGTTCTTAGAATCTGAGAGGGACAAGAGCAATAATTATTGTTTAACAGCCTAAGAGTGAAAACAGATCTCAAAAAAAAACAAAACAAAACAAAAAAAAAGAAGCCAAGTTCTTTCATCCCAGGATGTCTGAAAAGGAGAGACTCTATGGAGTATGGATGCAGAAAAGGAGTTATTCCTACTGGAACAAAATGAACTGTGGACACAGTCACTCAAGACCAGAGAAACAACCACTATGAGTAAGTATTTCACTGTTTCACTGTTACCAGGAGGGCACACACCGGAAAGGCTGGGACAAAGCTCGGGCTAGAGCCCTTAGGATTCATTCTCAGGCTTCCCGGTGCTGTGGTTCAATAGCCTTTGTGGGGATGGGGAGAACCAGATACTATCACCATCACATGTAAAAAAGAATACCACGGCAACAGCTGTCAAAAACCAGCTGCAGCTGAAGTTACACACTGTTTGAAATCCACACTGTACTTGCTTTCTTGTGATGGGCTTGAGACATGTGCAGAGACACCTTAAACATGGGTAGGTGACCACCCTTTTGAAAGGCAGAGGAGGGCCTCTTCATGAACTCTTTCTACTCATTTGTTTTCCTATCAGTTCACCATTTCAACTAGAAAAGATGCTGCAAGCTACCTCAGCTAGCTTCTAATTTGGACACAGCACCAATACTACACACGCAATTGAATGAATGACCACATCTTCCTGGTTCTTCCATTGGGCAGGGTCAATATGCTTCTTTGGACTGAATAGGTGTGATCTTGTTTGAGAAAAGTGTATAAACGTAGGGCCAGATTTTGTTCGTCTCCGTTCCGGAAAACTGGTGGAGCACTCCTCGGCTCCTGAAAAACAAAGTCCAACATACAATGGCTTTTTAGCCTTCTTTTCCACATATTAGTGCAGAAGATCCTAGATATAAAACAAGCATGATCTCATGGTCTATATCATATATCACACTAAGTGCTAAAACAGCCCCTTTCAAAGGTATCAACACCTCCACTGGGTGTACCTAAATAAGGTCATAGCTTTTGCAATTCTGGTATGCTTGTCATGATGCCACCTTTTTTCTCCCCTTTAAAACATATCAAAGAATAGCATTATAGGGGCCATTCCAAATGTGCCCCAATATATAATTTTCAAAAGCGAACCACTGAAAAGCTTTACTAAAACCCTTATTACTTAGTCAATCATGGAACACATAATTGATGTATCATAATAATATGATCATAAAACTCTGATCTAAAGGTTTGCTAAATTTTGGGGAGACTACAAGGCCAGAAAGTGATTGTAACAGAGAGTATAAACCACTATTTTGAATGCACACAGCGTAAAGTTTTGTTTGACTTGCATGTTATTTAAAAAAATTAAATATGTTGCCAATATGAAAACTGAGATTCCCCCTCACACACACACACACACACAGAAAGCCAGATTTCTGCTATTCTTGAAAAATGGGAATCATTGGCCTGTGTGCCCTAGAATGACAACTGGCTGGAGCAGCCCAAGACCTGTCCAGTTCAACTGTCACTCAACTGTCTAGCTTGACACATCCCCCACCATGTTTGAGACTCATTTCCAATACCTGCCCTAGCCCCTGCAGCCATTTGGATTTTTAATCTCTGGTTTATGGTTTTAGCCTTTCTTTGTTAAACTCCTTACAGGCACTTCAAGAAGGGACACACCAAAAGTCTCTTCTAATCTTCTATCCAAACCAGATATTTATATGTGGGAGTATCAACATATGTGGGACCACTATCTCAGTCCCTTAAAATTTTAAGAAAATGAAAATAAATCTCAATGTTGTTTTACATCCAGAACAGATAGAGATGATCAGGTTTGGGTCCTTATGTTCTAACAGCAGTATGGAACCTTATCTTTCATGCACAGATCCAGCATTTCATCTGACTTCTGGGAAGGTTTTGGGTCGCTAGTGTTTATCTGTCTTAAAGAAACACTACTCTGCCTCAGCCCCGTGTTCCTCCCAGCAGGCTCCACACCTTTCCAGTCTGTCCTTTATCATGAAAATATTGAAGCACACTCACTTGTATAATTCAATGACTGGCTTTGCCACGTCTTTGTACTGTCTTAGCCTGGCAGCAACTGCTTCGGGTTTATCATCCTCCTGCTGGACTAATGGTTCACCAGTGACGTCATCAATACCCTACAAATACCAAATAAACCAATTAATATAGACAACAGTTGGGCCATTTCATAGGTTAAAAACTTTTCTGTGCAAAACCATGTATTCACCTTTGACTCCTACCACATGAGGAATTAGGCCTTGGTGACAGTGGTAATTTAAGAGTAGTAGAAAAAGAAATAGCACACTTAACAGTATGTTAACCTTATTTCCTGGGAGCTGACATTAAATCTTTATTAACAGTTCAGATCTTTTCAAACATGTTCCAGTGCTGTTGATAAATGGTACTTTCAATTCAGCCTAAAATTCCATGCAACCTCCCCCAACAACAAACCTTGTCATCTTGGTTCTCTAAATATCCCTAAAACTACCTTGTCTTCTAAAATAAAGCCTGAGTTCTTAATGTGGAAAACGAAATCTCAAAAAAACAACTTGGCTTACTTAGGAAAAATACTAATCTAGGAGAATACAGTTCAGTACCATCTCTGCCAGCTTTCCAATTCTATCCTGGAGCTTCTATGAAATTTCTCTTATTCAGGTTATTTTACTAGATCAAATAATGACATACACTGTAGGAACATATAGAAGGGAAAAAAAAACTAAAGTGACTGCGTCCTCACCTAAATTATATTACTCAAAAGGGAAGCTGGTGTTGGATTTGTTAAATCCTTTATTTTAGCTTTTCTTATGTGTTGCTTCTTTCTCAATGTAAAATAAACAAAAAATATACCTTAACTGCTAGTTCTGATTAATATAGGTTTTATTTTATTTATTTATTTTTAAGATGGAGTCTCACTCTGTTGCCCAGGCTGGAGTGCAACGGCTGGATCTTGGCTCACTGCAACCTCCGCCTCCCGGGTTCAAGTGATTCTCCTGCCTCAGCCAAATAGGTGGGATTACAGGTGCCTGCCACCATGCCCAGCTAATTTTTGTATTTTTAGTAGAGACGGTGTTTTACCATGTTGGTCAGGCTGGTCTCGAACTCCTGACCTGAGGTGATCCACCTGCCTCAGCCTCCCAAAGTGCTGGTATTACAGGCATAAGCCACTGTGCCTGGCTGGTTTTATGTATTTGATTTGAAAATGTATATGATTTTCTGCAGTATGTTTGTCTAATTATTTTGCTAGCTTTCTATTCCCC
Source organism: Nomascus leucogenys (assembly GCF_006542625.1). Taxonomy (NCBI): domain Eukaryota; kingdom Metazoa; phylum Chordata; class Mammalia; order Primates; family Hylobatidae; genus Nomascus; species Nomascus leucogenys. The sequence goes on along the minus strand of NC_044385.1, from coordinate 44,698,023 downwards.
TCCCCAAAAAATCTCATGAAGGACATTATAATAAAGTTATAGCTGATATCATATATAGGGTTAAATATTAAATACACTTACTATAAGTTTGGGGAAAAAGGCAAGAACCCCCCACTCTCATCATATGTAATAACATTTATCAGTTGGTTGGGGCACAGTGGCTCACGACTATAATCTCAGCACTTTGGGAGGCCAAGGTGGGCAGATCACTTAAGGTCAGGAGTTTGAGACCAGCCTGGCCAACAGGGCGAAACCCCATCTCTACTAAAAATACAAAAATTAGCCGGGCGTGGTGGCAGGTGCCTGTATTCTCAGCTACTCGAAAGTCTGAGGCAGGAAAATCACTTGAACCCAGGGGCGGAGGTTGCAGTGAAATCATGTCACTGCACTCCAGCCTGGGTGACAGAGCGAGACACTGTCTCAAAAAAAATTTTTTTAATAAAAATAATAAAAAATAAAAAATAACATTTAGTGAAACTCTTAACCACTAATATTAAGGAAAAGAGAAATAGAAGGCATGAATTAGAGTATTTAAAAAATGACATATTTAAAGGTGTATTAAAATAGGAATAAATTACCCATGACAATCAGGGACAAACATTCTTGAGAACTGAAAAATTATAATTAGAAAAAAAAAAATCTTGATTTTCAATTTGTTTTAATCTCTCCAGGAATCATACCTCCTTATGAATAGCAAAATGGACACGTTTTGAATTTTGCCTCCCACGTCCATGACTATTACTCACCAGGGGAGATAGTCACAAGAAATAAGTCTGTCAAAAGGTAGGCCAGAACAGAACTGAAAGGCACAGGCAACTCAACTGGATAATCAGAAACTGGCTATAAATTTGAAACGCACTAAAATTCCATTACAGCTCAGGGCCTCAGGTATATGACTTATTCTTATGATTTATGAGTGAGCCATGCAATTATCACATGTGTATTCCACGGTTGTTAACCCAACATGACAAGAGAGATGGGGATGGGAGAAGGCTATATATTGCCTCTGTTGCCACCTTCTTTATTTTACTTACAGCCACAAGGCTCAAAGGCTCAGAAAGTCATTTTCAGAATTTCACAGCATCAGCAAATACAACCCTATTTCCAGAAAGCAGAATGATGCTAGAGCAACAGCATCCCTCCTTCCCAGGGAATCTAGCCACCACTGACATAGGAGTTAAGAAGAAATCACTTAGGCAGTGATTTTTCCCATCCCCATACGATGGGAGTCCTCAGTAAGGCTTTTCTCTTTAATGAAAAGCAGCCCCAAATCATTTTCTAACAAAGAGCAGCCTGTAAAGTCGAGCTGCAGACATAGACAAGCAAGCTGGGAGCTTGCACGGGGGAATGTTGGTAGGAAGTAGGGACTACACATGTTCAAGATGGCGGCTCCATCTTCCCTTCTCTTTGTCAGCCACTTTTACAAGGAGGAGCAGGGCAGGGAGAGTTCATTTGCATAATAAGGTTAGGGTGGGGCCACCAGCCTTTCTCCAGCACTATGTAAACGTCATGCCTGATCCAAACAGTCTGACCCCTATGTAAATCAGACACCATCTCCTCACCCTGGACTATAAAATCCAGGGCATCAACCACCAGCTGGTCTTTTCCACTTGGAGCCCCCTCTATCTCTATAGAGAGAGCTGTTTTCTCTTTCTCTTCTCCTCTGCCTATTAAACCTCTGCTCCTAAACTCCTTGCATCCGTGTCCTAAATTTTCCTGGCACGAGATGACAAACCTCAGGGTATATATCCCAGACAACACAGCCACTTCACCACAGCTGGTAGAGTTGATCTAGGTTAGCACTTTCACTATGGTCTTCAAAAGCAACATGGTAATTGCAGATGTTCTTTGAGGGAAACCCAGGCTTTGAAAAGCAACTCAGAGGTAAGGCTTTTCAAATGTTATAAGAATCTCTGGGCCGGGCGCGGTGGCTCACGCTTGTAATCCCAGCACTTTGGGAGGCCGAGGCGGGCGGATCACGAGGTCAGGAGATCGAGACCACGGTGAAACCCCGTCTCTACTAAAAATACACACAAAAAAAAATTAGCCGGGCGTGGTGGTGGGCGCCTGTAGTCCCAGCTACTCGGAGAGGCTGAGGCAGGAGAATGGCGTGAACCCGGGAGGCGGAGCTTGCAGTGAGCCGAGATCGCGCCACTGCACTCCAGCCTGGGCGACAGAGCGAGACTCCATCTCAAAAAAAAAAAAAGAATCTCTGCGTCAGCAGGTCTGGACAAATGCAAAATGTAAAGCGTCTGTGTTGGACTTCAGCGTTCCCATCTGTATTGTCAGAGTAAAAAAGGAGTTTTTTTACTCCCCATTTTTCCCCCATTTTACCACCCATTTTTCCCCCATCGTAGCTTCCTGAGATAGCTATCAGGAAGGGATCTAATAAAAGAATTACAGAATTTTTACATTTTTTGGAGGTGGTAGGGAGGCCAGGTCTTACTCTGTCGCCCAGGCTGAAGTGCAATGGCACAATCACACCTCACTACAGCCTTGACCTCCCGGGCCAACAGGCCTGGCCTGCTTTTACATTGTTAAAAGAAGACTTCAAAAGGAGTGCTTAACTCAAGTGAAAAGGTCTCATTGGGACTTTACTGACACAATGGCACCCAGGAGTTGGGAAGCCATTCTTAGCCCCTTGAAGACATTTTCTATTGTAATTACTGACTCCATCTATATCCAAGTGTAATGTTTCCATAAAGACTAACCTAGTAAGGTATGTATTCCACATTTGAATAACAAGTAATACTATCTACCACCCAAAACTGGAGTTCATTATTATATGATGAAGACAGCTCAATCTGTCTTTATCAGATAGTCTTTATCATAAACCAAATAGTCTTTATCAAAAAAACAATTCTTTAAGAAAATTTGTTAAAATATCTTTACACATATACCTTTACACGTCTAATTTTAGGTAACTGTATCAATGTTATGCTTTGAACTTTTTAAGGGTAATCTTTTTATTCCTCTAGCCTTCCCTAGTCACTTAACTACCCACTCTGCACATCAACTATGATTCCTTTCCCTCATCCAGTTCCAGCCCAGGATACAGCCTTCATGACTTTCTCCCTGACCTTATAAAGCTAGAGATCACACACTCACACACACAAACAGATACACATAAAGAGGTGTAGTCCCTGTTTTACAAAAACAGGATCATTCTGCTGTTTGCACTTCTCATTGAAAAATACTTTCAGGGCCGTGCGCAGTGGCTCATACCTGTCATCCCAGCATTTTGGGAGGCCGAGGCAGGTGGATCACTTGAGGTCAGGGGTTCGAGACCAGCCTGGCTAGTATAGTGAAACCCTGTCTCTACTAAAAATACAAAAACTAGCCAGGTATGGTGGCATATGCCTGTAATCCCAGCTACTCAGGAGGCTGAGGCAGAAAAATCACTTGAACCCGGGAGGCGGAGGTTGTTGCAGTGAGCCGAGATCACGCCACTGCACTCCAGCCTGGGTGATGGAGCAAGACTCCATCTCAAAAAAGAAAAGAAAAATGAAAAGCATTTTCAGAAGATTTCTCCATGTCAAAAAACTATAATGCTCACCTAGTACAATGGCTGAAATCTAAAACACTTACTACACTAAATACTGGTGATGATGTGGAGAAATAGAAACATTTATTGCTGGTGGAAATGCAAAATCAAATAACCAGTTTGGAAGACAATTTGCCAGTTACTCACAAAGCTAAAATATACACTTACAATCCAGCAATTACACTCCTTGGTCTTTACCCAAAATAGCTGAAAACTTACATTTGCACAAAACTCCGCACATGAATGTTTGGAGCAGCTTTATTCATAAATGCCAAGACATGGAACCAAGATGTTCTTCAAAACAAATAAACTGTGGTACATCCATACAATGGAACATTATTCACTTACAAAAATAAATGAGCTACCAAGCCTCCAAAAAACAGAATGTGTAGCGCATATCACTAAGTGAAAGGAGCCAAGTCTGACAAGCAGACATATTATATGATTCCAACGATATGACATTCTATAGAAGGCAAAATTATAAGGACAGTAAAAAGATCTGTAGTTTTCAGATGTTTGGGGAAAATCAGGGAGGAATTAATAGGTAGAGCACAGGAAATATTATAAGACCATGAAACTACTCTGTATAATGCAGTAATAATGGAAAAATGTCATGTCATTGTACATTTGTCAAAATCCAGACTATAAAAGAGAAAATGAAAACGCCAATGCAAACTATGAATTTTAGTTAATAACTCTGCTATATTAGTTTATTAACTGTAACAAATGTACCACACTAATGCAAAATGCTAACAATGGAGAAGCTAGGGTGAGGGAGGGGATTTTCCATTTAATTTTTATGTAAACCTAAAGCTTATCTAAAAATCAAGTATATTAATTTTTAAGTAGTGCTAATTCATTCTTTTTACTGACTATATTATATTCCAAGATGGTGTAAATATTCTCCAATTTATTTAACCATTCCACTATAGATGAACATTCATTTGCTTTTTTGAGATTTTTTGGTTTTGTTTTTTGCCCACTACAGCAACATTGAAACAAGCATCAACGTATACATGACCTAACCTGCTAATGCTTCCATTTCCACAGCTGTTCTCTTAAAAGAAGCCTGAATTAAATATTTACTTAAAATTCTTAATGTACATTGTTGTGTCGCTTTAAAAAGAGGCTAGTAATACTTTAGCTAACAAAAAAAGGGAGTATTATTTTCCCCAGATCCCACCAGCAATACTTTTAGTTTTATTTTTTAAATAAAATAAATATATAATTATATACAATGTATACATAAATTTATCAGTAATAAATATAAAATTAAAATTTTTATATTTTGATTTTGCCAGTCCAATGGATCCAAAGTGATATCCTATTTAAATACTTAAATGTCCCTTCCCTGACAACTACATTTGAACATTTAAAAAATGTTTTTTGGTCATGTAGATTTGTTCTTTTTTGAATGGTCTACTCACTACTTTCTCCACTTTTCGATGGAAATTGTTTGTCTTTTTCTTGTCAGGTTGTGAAAGCACTTTGTATATGCTTACATGTACATGAGGTGGATTGAAGTCCAGGTTATATACCCTTCCGCTAGGAGGGTGAATCCAACGGCGGCTGAGACGATCTTTAAGTGTTTCAAATGGAATATTCAAACTGATCACTAGATCCACTTCACAGATTTTGTCCAGGGCTTCGGCTTGTCCTAGTGTCCTAGGAAAACCTAAATGCCAAAAACAAAACAAGTCAAATGCAAGACATTGCCCAATTCCAATTAGTTCTTGAAACATTTTCAGTGACAAAATTAAATCTGCATATACCATTCTAAAAGGAGCTTTACACTATCTGGGTGATGGGATCATTTGCATCCAAACCTTAGCATCACATAATAAACCCATGTCACAAACCTGCACATGTATCCTCTGAATCTAAAAGTTGAAATTATTTTTTAAAAAAGAGATTTAACCAAAAATATCCACCTCCATAAACGTAATATTAAAATAAAATATGCTATTCTAAAACCTAGCTTCTGCATTTGGAAGACTCAAAGATTAAGGAATCACATGATAAAAATTTAAAATGCGCCAAACTAACAGTCCTGGCTCTAGTCCTTTCTCTGCTCTTAACTACCTGTGTGATCTCAGGCAAGTTACATCACCTCCATTTCCACTTCTGTTAAAGAAGTGAAGGGAAAGCATTATATCTTACATCCTTTTAACACTAGCCGTTTATGAGTAGGTTCTTAGGTTAGCAAAAATAACTATATACATTTATTTTAGAGTCTAAATCAATTAAAGTATGATCCTCCACCCAGACCTTCACCTGAGTCTGCACTTTAACCAAGGTAGGCAATCTGATTAACAGCATGGTGACTATCATACTGTATTGTGCACTTGAAATGTGCTCAGAGTTGATTTTCAGGATTCTCGCCACACACATAAGAAATCATACCTATGTGAGGTGATGGATATGTTAATTATTAAACCTGACTGTGGTAATCATTTCACACTGTACGTATCAGAGCATCACACTGTACACCTTAAATATATACACCTACTTGTCAAGTATACCGTGATAAAGCTGGAAAAAATTTTAAATTGTTTTAAGTCTATTTAAAGATTTTAAAAGGAACTAGAGCTTTTAAATCTATTGGGATAATGCAAAACTTATTCTTCCTACTTTTCTAAATGTGTGGAAATAACAAAATTAAAATTTGGGCTCATGGGCATCTCTTCCTTTTCTGATTTAAGTATAAGCTCTGGGTGACCTCAGGAGTTAGGTCATATGACCTCAAATTACACTTTTCTTCAGAGATTGACCTGTTTAAATGTAACTCTAGGTTTGGCTCTGGTGGGGCTACATAGTGGTAACTTTTTCCTAAATAAATCACTCCAGTTTATCCGCTCTGACAAAAATCTTGCTGGATCTAATATCGCTTTTTAAAAAATGTCTTTATATCCTAGTTAAGAACCAGGTGGATGAAGAGCTGAAAGTATAATAAAAGATGCAACATCCAGAAGAGAAACTTCAAATCCATTCAGATAAGGATACCAGCCCATCTCTACCCTTTCAAAATGGAAGTATCAAGATGACAACTTAAAAATGGGTATTCATGGCCCTGCAGCACTTACAATTCAAAGAATTCCTTTCCTTACTGCAGGAAGTTGGTGGCTCAAACATGAATGTGCAGCACTGCATTGAAACTCCCAAGTCTGTGTGAATGCCAAGCTGATTTCTGAGTGCTCACTGAGTTGAATGTGACAGAGTCCACCCACGCTACTGCTTCAGATACCTATTGCTTGCAAACTCTCCAATGCTCCCTCCAAAGCCTTCCTTACTGCCTGTGAGCCATCCACATAAAGTCCCCTCTCAATGACTGTCAGGTTCTGTCTTTCCCTGGACAACCCACTCTTCACTAAAATGTGAAGATGACAATTGGAATAAAAAGTTGCCTGCAAGGCCAGGCATAGTCGCTCACGCCTGTAATCTCAACACTTTTGGAGGCCGAGGCAGTGGGATCACTTGAGGCCAGGAATTCCAGGCCAGCCTGGGCAATGTAGAGAGAACCCATATCTACCAAAAATAAAAACTAAAAAATTAGCTTTTACTGGTGATGCATGCTGAGGTAGGAGGATCATTTGAGCCCAAGGAGTTCAAGGCTGCAGTGAGCTACAATCACACTACTGCACTCCAGCCTGGGTGACAGAGTGAGATAGTGAGCTCCTGTCTCAAAAAAGAAAAGAAAAAAAAAATAAGAAAAGGAGGACAGAGAGACAGAGAGAAAGAGAAAGAAAGAAAAAAGAAAAAAAAAGAAAGGTACCTACAGCCCAAACAACCTCAAGATCATCTATAAACTCTTTCCCCGCAAACCTCTGCCACATCAATGAAAAGCATTTTTTAAAGCAGTGGCTTCCAAAGTTATCTTCATTGAAGTACAGAAAGAAAATATTTGAACTTTGGGGAAGGGGGAGGCAGGGAGGGCTTGGCTCATTCTTTTAAAAGAATGTCATATTAGTGGCAGGGCATGATGGCTCATGCCTGTAATCCCAGCACTTTGGGAAGCCCAGGCTGGTGAGGCCAGGAGTTCAAGACCAGCCTGGCAAAACTCCATGTCTACTAAATATACAAAAATTAGCTGGGCCTGGTGGCGCATGCCTGTAATCCCAGCCACTAGGGAGGCTCAGGTACAAGAATTGCTTGAACCTGGGAGGCAGAGGTTACAGTGAGCTGAGATTGTACCACTGCACTCCTGCCTGGGTGACAGAGTAAGACTGTCTTAAAAAAAAAATGTATCACAATCACATTAGTGAAATTGCATGGGTAAATAAATAACTTATACATAATTATCCATAAATTGAAGATGTAAATTCAACCTTCTCACTGATAAATGTGAACAAAGAATTTTAGAGATCCCTCTTCTAAAGACCTGAAATCTCTGCCTTGTGTTCTAGCATCACTAACTGTGACCTTGACAAGAAAACAGTCTTTATATCCTTCGGATAGAGGTTGAGAGCTGGGAGCGGGGGAAGCACTAGAAAAGAAAAGAACAGGAAGCTCTAAAAGATAATATAACATTAGTTCCTCCAACAAATAAAAGCTCAAATCTTATTGGCTAGTTTCTTTGTCTAATGAGGGTAACAAGCCAGTCTGCTCAGCTGAGCTCTAGAGCCCTCTGGAGGAGTAAAATGCAAAGTGTACATAATAGGCTGAACTCAGCAAGACAAATTTCAAAAACATGTCGGATAGCACCTGCTACCTACTGGACTCTCACATTCAGACCTGCTAATGACCACAGATGATAATTAATTCCAGTGGTTTAGACTACAAGCAACAGGTACCTGAAGCTGGTTTAGAAGGAACAACTATAGAAATAAACCATTCTGCAACTTCAAGGGGTTCTCCATTTGATGAGCACATCAAAGTCACCAAGGAAGACTCAAAAGAAAAAATCAGGGTCGGACGTGGTGGCTCATGCCTGTAATCCCAGCACTTTGGGAGGCCGAGGCGGGTGGATGACCTGAGATCAAGAGATCAAGACCATCCTGGCCAACTTGGTGAAACCCTGTCTCTACTAAAAATATAAAAATTAGCCGGGTGTGGTGGCCGGCGCCTGTAATCCCAGCTAATCAGGAGGCTAAGGCAGGAGATCAATGAAACCTGGGAGGCGGAGGTTGCAGTGAGCTGAGAGGTGTCACTGCACTCCAGCCTGGTGACAGAGCAAGACTCCGCCTCAAACCAAAAAAAAAAAAAGAAAGAAAAGAAAAGAAAAGAAAAAAAATCAATGATGATGGATGCTCAGATCCTGTCCCAGACTTCCTAGAGGAGAACATCTAGGAGTGAGAGCAGGACTTGGGTATTTCTAATATTTACCCTGATTCATGACAAACCACCAAACTTCTCAGTGACAGCAACAGTGCAAGTATGATACTAAACACTCATCTGCCCCATTTTTCTGTCAGGCTTAACTCTACTTCTAAGCAGGTAACAAACCACTTTGAAGAACAAGTCGCCTCTATCTCACTTCATCAGAAGAAAGCTGGGAAGGAAAGTCCCAAACACATGCAAATCTTTCCAGATTTACAAAGTCCCTAACTTAGTCACTTGTTTGTGACATTCTTCTCCAGAGGTGCTCATGTACTTGTCCAATATCTTACCTCTAAGGAAAGTGGTGGCAGGGGAGGCAAACATGGTATATTGGTAAGAACAATGGACCAGACATAAGTCAAAGATCTGGGTGCCACTCACTATTTCAAAAGTGAGGAGAAACAGCCTTAAGGTAGACACGCTGAGGACTCAGTAACACATTAGGTATAAGTACACGCTTTGGAAACAGACACACCTGGATTTAATCCCTAGATTTAGCTCTACCTGGAATCAGACACACCTGGATTTAATCCCTAGCTTTAGCGCTACCTGGAATCAGACACACCTGGATTTAATCCCTAGATTGAGCTCTACCTGGAATCAGACACACCTGGATTTAATCCCTAGCTTTAGCGCTACCTGGAATCAGACACACCTGGATTTAATCCCTAGATTGAGCTCTACCTGGAATCAGACACACCTGGATTTAATCCTGAGACTTTAGCCGTAACTGTGAGAACTTTGGCAAGTTTCATGTACTCTCAGATACTTAGTTTCATCAGATATGAAACAAGGGGCTGGGCACAGTGGCTCACGCCTGTAATCCTAGCACTCTGGGAGGCCAAGACGGGTGGATCACTTGAGGTCAGGAGTTCAAGACCAGCCTGGCCAACACGGCAAACCCCATCTCTACTAAAAATACAAAAGTAAGCCAAGCATGGTGGCCCACGCCTTTAGTCCCAGCTACTCAGGAGGCTGAGGCAGGAGAATCACTTGAACCCGGGAGGTGGAGGTTGTAGTGAGCTGAGATCGTGCCACTACACTCCAGCCTGGGCAACAGAGAGAGACTCCATCTCAAAACAAACAAACAAACAAACAAACAACAAAACAAAAACAACAACAACAAGGGCACATTAGTTCGCTAGGGCTGCCACAGACTGGGTGGCTTAAACAATCCGGGAGGCTACAAGTCCAAGACCAAGGTATCAGCAGGGTTTGTTCTTTCAGAGGCCTCTAATTGATTCATAGATGGCCATCTCTCCTGCTGCCTTCACATGGTCTTCACTCTATGTATCCATGTCCAAATGTCCTTTTCTTATAAGGACACCAGTCAGATTGGATTGGGGCCCACCCTAGTGACCTCATTTTAACTTAATCACCTCTTTACAGACCTTCTCTCTAAATATAGTCACAATCTGAGGTACTGGGGGGCAGTTAGGGCTTCAACACAGGAATTTGGGGTCAGAGGACACACCCACAACTCAGCCCATGACAAAGGGTAATGCCTACTGCACAGGAAGGTTTGAGGATTAAAAGTGACAATCCCTGTCAAATGTATAAGATGCAAAGTGCTGGGCACACGGAGAGTGTGCTGATTAATAAACTGTCGCTGCTGCTCTTGGTAGAGCTCACCTAGGAGCTCAGCTCATTTCCCAATTCAATAAAAACGCAGCAGCAGGAAAGAAAGGCCCTCATCCACCCACATTTAATTTCCCACATTTAATTCCTTTTCTGGGTTTTTTCTAAGAGCTTGGGGAGTCCCTGGTGCTTTCTGTGGCAGTTACAGCTCAGCACAGGTAGTCATTAGTCACAGGGAGCTCGACCCCAGCACAGCACAGAACCTGGGCACGACACAGCCACTACTTCCATAAGCCTCCTTCCCTTGGTTTTCAGTTTGCCCCTTTCATCACTTACCTGACTCTTCAATAGTAAAGCTCCTTAATCTATTTTCCTGATCTGGTTCAATACCTTATCACGGTGAGGTTTCATTTGGGTTACAGATGGATAAATTCAACACAAAGACTCACTCTTAAGCTGTTGATAGTACAAGTGTACCTTGAGGCAGCAACATGGCATAACTTCCAGGCTGTGTTAACTGTAACTAAGGATCCAAATCAAGAAAAGTGGCAGCTTTGTGGTATTTTTCGTAGTGAGTGCCCTTTTCTAGAAGCATTCACAAAGACAAGACAGCTATGCCTTGGAAGGAGCTGGACTACATGGCTTCCAAGTCTGCAACTCAGCAAACATAGCCTTTATGCTTCACATATACTAAACTGTTCACAAAGCATTTCTATAAATTTACTTATCTCTTATTCTTCTCATTAACCCCACGAGGTGGACAGAGACGTTATTAGCCTTAGTTTAATTAAGCTTGGATTCAACAGAAGCCAACAGCACAATGCATATGACATCAGGTCCTTAGATTTCTGCTAAAGTGCTCTCTCTTTCTATCCAACGATGCTGCTGTATCAGGCATATAAAAAGTAATTGTTAAAAAGAATACTCCAGCCTGGGCAACATAGTTGAGACCTCATCTCTACAAAAAGTACAAAAATTAGGTGGGCGTGGTGGTGCCCATCTGTAGTCGCAGCTACTTGGGAGGCTGAGGGAGAAGGATTGCTTAAGCCCAGCAGGTTGAGGCTGCAGTGAGCTGTGATCATGCCACTGCACTACAGCCTAGGTGACAGACCAAGATCCTGTCTCAAAAAGAAAAAAAAGTGGCGGGGGGAGCATGGGTGGATCCTAGGTGGAGCACAGTGGCTCATCCCAGCACTTTGGGAGGCTAAGGTGGGAAGATCACTTGAGCCCAGGAGGCAGAGGTTGCAGTGCACTGAGATCGCGCCACTGCATTTCCAGCCTGGGAGACACAGGGAAACCCTGTCTCAAAAAAAAAAAGAATCCTAAAATGTTACCCTATTTGTCTTTCTTCTACCTACCTAAAAAGCAGAGCATCATGGTGGCATCCTCATATCACAGTTACCATTTGTAGAGCATCCCTTATGTGCCAGATATATTACATGCAGAGGAAAAGCCAAAATTGTACAGGCTTGCAAAGGCCTACCCATCTGGGTCCCTGCCCTGCCACCTCTCTCACCTCATTTCTCTGTCCATGTCTCCGTGCCAGCCATACCGGCATCCTTGCAACTCTCAAGCAGGCAAGCATGTGCCCACCTTGGACATTCACAGTTCATATTCCCTCCACTTTTGCTCCAGATACCCATGTGTATCCTCAGCTCCTCCAAATCTTGGCTCCAGTGGTGCCTTGTTAAGACTTCTCTAACTGTCCTGTTAAACTGCACCTCTGCCACACGCCAACACTCCTATTCACTCTTTATTTTCTTTTTGTTTTCCTTCAGAATATTCATCATCATTTGCCATATATGATTTACCTTATTTTTTAAGTGTTTCTATTCCTACCAGAAGTAAACTAGAGTAGAACATTTTAAGTTCTTGTTTACTGGTATAACCTTAGTGCTGTAAGCGTGCTTTGCACACAGTAAGTGCCGAATAAAAACATTTGTTGAATGAGTAAATATTATCTCAAAAGTCACAATAATTCTGTCAGGTAGGCCTTATCCCCATTTTAAAACTGTAAAAACCAAGGCGGGAAAAGTGAAGTGACTTGCTCAAGATCACATGATAAGTGACGAATCTGGATTTAAATCAAGTGCTATTTGTCTCTACAATCACACGCCATGTACCACACCATGCTGTCTTCCTCCTGAACAGAAAACTGCAGACTGTGAGAAGCAAATTCTCAGACAGGGAGAAATGCCTGATCCTGATGTCTCTGACAGGCAGCTTACAAAGCGACTTGAGAAATCTAAATCTTGTACGGCTTCAGGAACCGCCTGATCCAGTGCTACACGCACAGACCAGATTTTCTCCCCACATACACACAACAAATGTTCTGCACCTTGCTTTTTCTCTTTGGAGATTTTTTTCTGCATATTACCTATTACTGTCTCATTCTCTTCTGCAGAGACAGGGTCTTAGTTTGTTCCCTAGGCTGGTCTTGAACTGCTGGCCTCAAGCAATCCTGTGGCCTCAGCTTCCCAAAGTGCTGGGAATCATTCTCTTTAATAACTGCAGAGTACAGCATGGTTTGGATACAGCATAATTTAACCAATCCCCTAATGATGGACATCCAAGTTGTTTCCAGTCATACTGCAATAAGCATCTTTGCACATGACCTGAAACACATGACTAAGGAAAAGTTGATTCACAGTTAAGAACATAGATCCAAGGCCGGGCGTGGTGGCTCACGCTTGTAATCCCAGCACTTTGGGAGGCCAAAGCGGGCGGATCACGAGGTCAGGAGATCGAGACCGCGGTGAAACCCCGTCTCTACTAAAAATACAAAAAATTAGCCGGGCATGGTGGCGGGCGCCTGTAGTCCCAGCTACTCGGAGAGGCTGAGGCAGGAGAATGGCGTGAACCCGGGAGGCGGAGCTTGCAGTGAGCCGAGATTGCGCCACTGCACTCCAGCCTGGGCCACAGAGCGAGACTCTGTCTCAAAAAAAAAAAAAAAAAAAAAAAAAGAATATAGATCCAGAGGTAAGCTGCCTGTGTTTGAGGTCCAGCTAAGCCACTTACTTGTGACCCTGGTTACTTAACCTCTCTGTGCCTATGAAAATAATAATACCTAATTCATAAGGTCATTGTGAGAAATAAGCAAATTACTATATGTAAATTCCAGAATAGTGGCTGGATCAGGATAAATTGCATGGCAGGGGGCCGGCAGTACCGGGAAAAAATGAAGGCAATGTGGGACTGGAGGTAAAAAGACAAACAGCATGTTTGAGAAGAAGAAAGATATGAAGGATAAAGATAGATTTGAGCTTTTAGAAAAGGATGAAAGACACACTAGGGGACAGAATAATAATACCAACACCACCATCACCCAACATGAGATTTTCACATAGGAGAAAGTCCTCAGTAACAGAAAAGACAAAGTAGCATCCTAAGGGGAAATCTAGGTTTTCTTTAATACAGAAAAGTGGAGACTTCTGCAAATAGCATGTGTATGTGGCGAGGAGGGTGGGGGAAACAAGGAAAAAGGATTCCAGAGGGTACGGTGAGGAGGGGAATCAATAATAAAGAAACCGAAGCGGATATAAAAGAAAGGAGAACAGGATGGCTTACCTTCCTCGCAGAAATGAAAGGCAGAGTTGGAAGTCACTGGCCTCAAAGAGTGCCATTTTCAGGGCAAGTGTGGTGTCCTAGACCCAGCAGTGGCCACAGAGGCCCTGGGGATAGGCTAAGGCTGCCTCCAAAGTTTGGGGTGCTGTGTCACAGGTCCTGAAGAGGGGCTCTCTCTCACTCTGGTTAGACATAAGGGCAAGGGCTCTACCAAGTGAGTAGTAGTATTTATTCATCTACTAGACTTTTCAAATATGGATACTCAGCCGAGAAGAATGGCTAACACCTACAGTCCCAGCATTTTGGGAGGATTTCACTTGAGCCCAGGATTTTGAGACCAGCCTGGGCAACAAAGTGAGACCCTGTCTCTACAAAATAATTTAAAATTAGCCAGGCATGGTGGTGTATGCCTTTAGTCCCAGCTACTCAGAAGGCTGAGGCAGGAGTCCAGGAGGCCAAGGCTGCAGTGAGCCATGTTCATGACACTGCACTCCAGCCTAGGTGACAGAGCAAGACTCTATCTCAAAAAAAAAAAGAAAAACATACTTTTCAGCCACAGATCCACTTTAAGGCTTCAGGGCATACAATACGAAATGGTGTCTTAAATGATGGATTCTATAAGGTAGCATGGGAGCTTCAGCATTCTTTAAATTGATCTACATCCGTGTCTCAAGTTGGGCTAAACAAATCAAGGCAATTCAGGTGTACTTCTCACACCAATCAGCTGCCAAGAACAGAATGTCAGATAAGGTGCAGTCAGACCAGCACATTTTAAAGCATTTTTAGCTGAGGGTCATTATCCAGCCAGTAAGATCCCCTGTGGGCAGGGATCACTGACCAAGTGGAGTAGAATGCATACTCAAATTTTGTCAACAGGTGGCAGCATTTATAATTTTTCCATTTAGACAGAATTACAAGTTGAAGTACGCTTTTACATTTACTAAAAGTAACACTCCAAGAAAGGCTTTCTAAATGACTGACTAGTGTTATTCTAGGTTCCTTAATTAGCCTATTCCAAATGTGAATATATTCCATTAATTGTTGAAGAAGTAGAAATGCCAAGAGCTAACGTAAAATAAAGATCATGTTTAAGCATGGACTGCTTGCTTTCCTCCCTTTAGCTCCTCAGAGGGTCTGTTCCACCGCATGCTTTATCATGCTTCCACACCAGACTATCCCTATCCCTCATCCCCTAACCAAGCCTAGAAAAGCTGCTCACTCTTTTCATTCAAACAGCCAATCCAGATTGGAAGCTGAAATTTTATATTTTTAAATTTCTTCCAGAATCTGTCTTATTATATCACTAATTATGACATCTACGGGTTGTTTTTTTTTAAGACCCCCCCCCAAAATATTTACTAAGTGCAGTGAGATATCATTAAATTCCTGACTGGTATTGTGTTCCCAGCAGTGCTGGCCACTGGGCCTTGGCACCTGCTCCTCCCAGCCATGCCAACAGCCCAAGAAAGGGCAGCTGAAGCAGGAGGTGCCGCAGCAACAAGCTGAGGCAGTGCTGGGGAATAGAAAGTAGGACACTTCTGTTTTTCTAATTTGGAGCGCATTCACTCTGCAGGAAGGGTGCAGAGCCAGAGTCCACCACCACGTTCCCAGGCAGCAAAGCAAGCCCTCCGCCTGCTGGAAATGAAAGGGCAGTTCGGAAGGGCAACTTCGAACATCCGCCTGGGGTTGGCAGCTTGTGAAAAGGCTGTGCGACATCAGCCCCCTTCCTACCTCCATTAAGATCTGGAGCTAACATAGTTGATTCGGACCGCCCATCTCTTCCCAGTTGTTGAATAAGTAAGAACCAAGTTACAAATGCAAGCCATTGTTCATGACAATCACTGAATGATTAGCTTAAAGTTGAAAGCAGGTGGTTGGTTATTCTTCCACAGCCTTCCCTAGCCCAGGAGTTCAAATCATTCACACCACCAACTGGAAGCCTTAGTAGCAAATTAATTACCACCAAAACCTGCTTCATAAAGGCCTTTTCTCTCTCCTATCTTATACTTTCCTTATCTGTTTACACAATGTTTATTTGTACATGTATCAAAGACCTCCATATTCCATGTCATCCAGTTATTATTAAAAGATGGTGAAAAGAAGCAGCAGCTGTCCTACTATGAAAAAGTCAAAAAACAACAAATGCCAGCAAGGTTGTAGAGAAACAGGAACACTTACACACCGCTAGTGGGAATGTAAATTAGTGCAGCCACTGTGGAAAGCAGTCTGGAGATTTCCCAAAGAACTTAGGACTACCAGCAAAACTATTATTGGGTATATACCCAAAGGAAAATGAATTGTTCTACCAAAAAGACACATGTACTTGTATGTTCATTACAGTACTATTCACCATAGCAAAAACATGGAATCAACCAAGATGCCCATCAGTGGTGGACTGGATAAAGAAATGTGGTATATATTCCATATACCATGGAATACTATGCAGCCATAATAAGAATGAGATCATGTCCTTTGTAGCAACATGGTTGCAGCTGGAGGCCATTAGCCTAAGAGAACTAACACAGGACCAGAAAACCAAATACCATGTGTTCTCACTTATAAGGGGTAGATAATCATTGAATACACATGGGCACAAAGATGGGCACAACAGACAACAGGGACTGCTTGAACCAGGACCAGGGTGCAGGTTGGAAGGCTACCTATACGGTACTATGCTACCTTGGTGACAGGATCATCTGTACATGAAATTTACCCTTGGAACAAACCTGCACATGTATCCCCTAAACCTAAAATGAAAGAAGAAAAAAAAAAAAACAGCAGCTGTGCTCCAGATGTTGGCAACTGAAGTTTATGCTCCCTCCTACCACTCTGTGAGCCCCACACTCCCCACCGTGCTGAGAGCTCTAGAACCCACTTCCTGCTCATGGCAGCTTCCCGGGACACTAGTTATAGATCCCAGGGTTTAAGAGATTTGAAATAAGTGGGTCCTGCCCTCAGGAAGCTTATAGGTTAATAGAAAAAGACCCCAAAGCTGAGGTGCGAGGATTTCTTGAGCCTAAGGGACTGAGGATGCAGTGAGCTGTGATCGTGCCACTGCACTCCAGCCTGGGTGACAGGGCAAGATAGAGGCAGGAAGGGAGGTAGGGAGGAAGGGAGGAGGAAAGAAAAGAAAGAAAAAGAAAAAGACTTTAAAAACCTAGATATGCTACAATCACTACTTGGTGATCCACTGATAAGCAGAAGATAAGTACTCCAGAAAATCTGGTTTTAAACCACAAGTGTGCATCTTCAAAGAGGCTTAGGGAAATAAAAGATGAATTCCTTTCAGGTAGGAATTCTTGGGGAAATTTCCAAATGGCTTCACTGAGATCCTCTGGGATCATCGCAATGATTTTTCCTGAATAAAGACACAGATAAAACTGTTACCTTATAACCCTTGTTCTTAAATAAGTTATACTAAAATCACTGAGCCCTTTTCCCATAAGGCAAAATGCATATTCCATCGAGGAAGGAGCTGTCATCTGCATACCCCTTGCTTAAAGGCTCTTCTGTTTAAGAATTCTGCTTGGTTTTTTCTTTAGTTTTGTTTGAGACAGGGTCTCGCTGTCACCCAGGATGGAGGGCAGTGATGCGATCATAGCTCACTGCAACCTCTAACTCCAGGGCTTAAGGGTTCCTCTTGCCTCAGCCACCCCCCACCCAGGTAGGTGGACTACAAGCGAACATCACCACACCTGGACATTGGTTTTGTGTGTGTGTGTGTGTGCGCATGCACACATGCACAGGCAGATGGGGTCTGGCTTTGTTAACCAGGCTGGACTCAAGCAATTCTCCTCTTTGGCCTCCCAGAGTGCTGGGATTATAGGCATGAGCCACCGCGTCCGGCCTGCTTGCTTGTTCTTTGAATATAAGTCCCCATACACAAATTAGGGGAAAACTGGTCCCACTGTATCTCAATTAAGACTAAAGAAATTTGGCCGGGCACGGTGGCTCACGCTTGTAATCCCAGCACTTTGGGAGGCCGAGGCAGGCGAATCACGAGGTCAGGAGATCGAGACCACGGTGAAACCCCGTCTCTACTAAAAAATATAAAAAATTAGCCGGGCGTGGTGGCAGGTGCCTGTAGTCCCAGCTACTCGGAGAGGCTGAGGCAGGAGAATGGCGTGAACCCGGGAGGCGGAGCTTGCAATGAGCCAAGATCGCGCCACTGAACTCCAGCCTGGGCGACAGAGCGAGACACTGTCTCAAAAAAAAAAAAAGACTAAAGAAATTTGTAAATGATTTCACCATAGGCCCATATTTTTATCCCCAGAAAAGTAACAGAATTCAAGTATACCTTCTAAAGCCTCGGCTACAGATTGCAGGCATGACCTGTCTACAACTGGACGTATAACTCTTTACTATATGCCAAGCACTATTATAGGTACTGGCAATATAGCCATCAACAAAAGGGACATAACCTGTGCTTTCTGGGGCCTGCACTGGGGGTGGAGGGATAGGGGAAGAAAGGAAAATCAAATATGCTTATAAATATATAATGTCACATTATAATAATGTAAGAAGGGTGACGTAGGTAGACAGAATGGTACAAGACAGACCTTCTGAGGAAGGGTTATCTGTGTAGGGATCTGTATCCAGCAATCCACACGGATATCTGGAGACAGGGCACTGCCGGTAGAGGGAACAGTAAGTGCAAGGGCCCACAGCACAGGTGCATGGCACATACAGGTTGAAAAATAATCAAACAGTTATGGAATATAAACAAAGTTTCATTCTCTCCTGCCCTCAAAATGAAAGATATGAGTGTGCCTGAAAGTAGAAGGAAACACAGAAGCAAGAAAAATTTAAAGTATAAAGACAAAAAATAGTCAATAGAATATCCAATATAACTAGTATTATTGAAATAGAAATCTGAACAAATGACAAAAAGGATATAATACAGGAAAACTTCCCTGAAAGGAAAGAACTGAATTGCAGATCAGGAGGATACACTCTATATAGGACATACATAAATAAATAAAAACAACATCCAGTTATTCTATTGACTTCAAGTATGAAGAAATAACTCTTTAGAAAGTCTATACGGGGCGAAAAAAATCACCTTGAAACAGGTGGAAAAGGGCTGTGCATAGTGGCTCACGCCTGTAAATCCAAGTACTTTGGAGAGCTGAGGCAGGAAGATTGCTTGAGCCCAAGAGTTCGAGACCAGCCTGGGCAACATAGCAAGATCCTGTCTGAACAAAAAATAAAAAACTAGCTGGGCATGGCAGTGTACACCTGTAGTCCTAGCTACTTGGGAGGCTGAGGCGGGAGGATCCAGGAGTTTGAGAGTGCAGCAAGCACTCTTGCCTGGGGAACCAGGCCAGAAGAAATATTTAACAAATAAAAATAAAATAAAATGGGGAACCAGGCCAGAAGAAAATGTAACAATGGTTGCAATGTTTTGAAAGACACAAGAACAACTCAGAAATATCACAGTTAGCTAATTGTAGAAAAATTACACATTCTCAAACATATTATGAGCTCTTCTGCAGAGAGGGGAGAGGAGGGAGGGATGAAACAAATATCCAGCAAAATCCAGTCAACCCAGTGTTGAATGAAAAAGTTGTGTTAAACAGCAGTGCACCTTTACTCAGATATAATTCACATACCATACAATTAATTCACTTGAAGTGTACATTGCAATGATTTCTAGTATATTCACAGAGATATAACCAAGAGATTAATCAAAATAAAATGAATAGAGGTGGGTAAAAGAACCAGTGCACAGAATTCATCTAAATTTTTTTAATGTAAGAAAAAAACTGAGGAATTACATTCGCAGAAGAAAATTGTAATAAATTTTTAATGACAAAAGCCAACAAAAATTGGGGGAGACGAAGGGTAAGAGGAGGTTAAAGGAAGTATAAGTTCCCTCAGGGTTCACTGTGGAGACAATGCCTCCTGTCTAAATTTGAAATGTGAATTTTAAACAAAAGAAAACAAATATGTCAGTCTCCTAGTGGCTTTCATAATGTTGAAGAGCTCTCACAGGAATTAATATCCTTGGTGATGAACAAAGATTTATCTGAAGCTCAGTAATAACTCCTTCAGGTTCACTTTAGTTTTGTTATTGTTAAATTTGAGTAAAATTAAGGCTAGTTACGGTGGCTCACACCTGGAATTCCAGCACTTTGGGAGGCCAAAGTGGGTGGGTCACTTGAGGTCAGTAGTTTTGAGACCAGCCTGCCCAATACGGTGAAACCCTGTCTCTATCAAAAATGTGAAAAATTAGCCAGTGACAGTGGTGCGTGCCTGTAATCCCAACTACTTGGGAGGCTGAGGCAGGAGAATAGCTTGAACCCAGGAGGTGGAGGTTGCAGTGAGCCGAGATTGTGCCACTGTACTCCAGCCTGGGCGACACAACGAGACTCCATCTCAAAAAAAAAAAATTCAGTAAGATTAAATACTTTTTTAAAGCATATAAAGTCTGATGCCTTCTTACACATTTCTATCTACATATGTGCACAGGGAGGTATCTAGAATGATGCTTTTCAACTGTTCACCCTGGCTGTTTCTGGCTGGTGGAATTTCAGGTGATTTGTTGCTTTCCGTTGCATTTTTCCATATGACCTGGATGTTTTATAGTGATCATGTATTACAGAAAAAGATAAAATTAAATTCTCTGCAGTTTTCCACATCTCATTCTCCCTTTAGCCCTAATCAACCTGCCCATCTCTCCAAAATCTGGGTTCTCTTATTGGTGACAGGACAATCAAGAGTTTTATATTGTTTGGTTTACATTACTACACAAGGTTTAACGGAGGAGGGGTGATTTTTTTTTTCTTTGAGACAGAGTTTCGCTCTTATTGCCCAGGCTGGAGTGCAATGGCACGGTCTCAGCTCACCGCAACCTCTGCCTCCCAGGTTCAAGCAATTCTCCTGCCTCAGCCCTCCCAAGTAGCTGGGATTACAGGCACACACCACCACGCCTGGCTAATTTTTGTATTTTTAGTAGAGATGGAGTTTCACCATATTGGTCAGGCTGGTCTTGAACTCCTGACCTCAAGTGATCCACCCACCTTGTCCTCCAAAAGTGCTGGGATTACAGATGTGAGCCATCGCGCCGGGCCAAGAGGGGTGATTTTATGCTTTGCCCAAATGTGCTTTATGAGGGGTGAATATACTGATCCTTATTCATTAGAATGACAGTATTTTTTGTAAAGTTTCTCAGTAAGTTATTATTGAAATGTTAAGTCCTAACATCTATGTAAGTATCAAGGTATTTCTATTGCAGCTTAAAATCAATTATAATAAATAATAATATCAAATGTCTACCATTTGATGACCTATTTTCCAGAAGTCCACTAAGAGTTTTACATTTGTTAGTCAATCCTCACAAACCTATGCCATGAACATGCTAATTTTATGGATGAAGAAAAAGAATCCAAGAAAGAAAACTTTGCTTGCTCAAGACTATACAACTTGGCACAGTGGCTCATGACTGTAATCTCAGCACTCTGAGGGGCTGAGACAGGAGGATTGCTTGAGGATAGGAGTTCAAGACTAGCCTGGGCAACATAGCAAAATCATCCCATTTCTACAAGAAGTTTTAGAATTGGCAGGCGTGATGGCCTGCATCTGTAGTCTCAGCTACTCGGGAAGCTGAGATGGGAGGATCAATCACTTGAACCCAGTTTGAGGCTGCAGTGAGCTATGATGGTGCCACTACACTCCAGTCTGGGTGACAGAGCACGACCTCATCTTAAAAAAAAAAAAAAAAAAAAAAAAAAGACTACGCAGCAGCTTGTAAGTTACAGACTGATGTTCAGGTCTGATTCATAAACCCATGCTTTTTCTACCATGTTAATGTCTTCTCAGCATCATGGTTTGTGCATTGTAAGTGCACAATAATTATTATTAAATTAGCAATTAGCAAAGTATGCCCTCAAATGCCTTGAATGATGCTTTGTAATGAATTTTCTTAATTCATCCAATTCCCAGGAATTGGATGAATTACCTGTTTCATAAATTAGGGAAGCAGGTTCTCCTAACAACTAAACTTACGAGTTGAAGTATTTCATCCTGTACCTTACTTTATCAACTTCTAATTAAGCAGCAATGGCAAATGGGCTAGGAGCATCTGAACATACAAGTCAAGACACACCCAAATACAGAGAAACCACAGTTTAACATCGAATGTAGATCTAAATTTAAAAGGTTAATAATCCAGTTAATTTTTATTTTATTTTATTTTATTTTTGAGACGGAGTCTCACTCAGTTGCCCAGGCTGGAATGCAGTGGCGCGATCTCGGCCTCCTGGGTTCATGCTATTCTCCTGCCTCAGTCTCCCGAGTAGCTGGAACTACAGGCGCCTGCAACCACGTCCGGCTAATTTTTTGTATTTTTAGAAGAGATGGGGTTTCACCGTGTTAGCCAGGACCATCTCGATCTCCTGACCTTGTGATCTGCCCGTCTCAGCCTCCTAAATTGCTGGGATTACTGGCGTGAGCCACCACGCCTGGCCAATCCAGTTAATTTTTAAATGTTGGAAATAGAGTTAAAAAACATGTTGTTCACACTTTTAAACTCAAAGTTTTAAATTTTACTTTTAACTTCCCCTAACTCATTTTTAATATTAACTTTGATGCTTACTCAACTCCCTGTTTCTAAATTTCATGAAAGGTTTAACTTTTGCCCCTGTCCACTTGTCCAGCCTCATCTGCTCATATTTTTAGCTCCAGGGTTACCCAACTACTTGTGGTTTCCAGAATACAGCATGTTGTTTCATAACTCTAGAGCTTTTCCATGTGATCTTCCCTCCCTCTAAAATGTGCTTCATTCCCACCTTCCAATTATGGTTCTGGGTGTCAGCTTCTCCAGGAATCCTTCCTAATACCTGCCTCCCTCACCTTCAAAAGAGGGTCAGTTACTTCCCTCTCTGTCACCTTTCACTCCCTCTTCACTGGTGCTCCCAAGACCCTACCTATTCTGCAACCATTTGTGTGGCAGTCCTGGACTATGGGGTCAGGAAGCATGCTACTCCCTCTTGGGAATGATGGATGCCTAGCTTATCAAGACACAAAAAATGTATACGCAATTTGTTTATTGATCCATGAACCAAGCTTTGCTAGAGTCTAGTCAAATATGTGTATAAATATGTTTTCCATACCGTCCCCTTAATGTTCTTTAATGTTAAAATCTAGTCAGTCTCTGAGACACACATAAAATAAGCCACCATTGTCTACTATACTATGGTACGACTGTTCGTCACCCCAAAGCAGCAGTCAGATCAATCAGAAGAAAAACACTGGAAATGGACATAGAAGACAGGAACGCAGGACAGAATCTATATCAAATGACAAAGAGAAGAGATCCAAGGCTTTATCATTTTTTCAGTCAGCTACTCTGAGCTCGTATTGACAGCAAGGGTGCAGAACGTAGGAAAAGTCACTAAGAGAAAAAGTGAGTTATCAGGGTTTTGGTTTAAATTAAAGAAATTAAAGATAACCCTCACTGCCTAGGGTAGCAAAAAAGCTGAAAACTGGCTGGGCATGGTGGCTCACACCTGCAATCCCAGCACTTTGGGAGGCCGAGGCGGGCAGATCACGAGGTCAAGAGATGGAGACTATCCTGGCCAACATGGCGAAACCCCGTCTCTACTAAACACACAAAAATTAGCTGGGCATGGTGGCACTGCCTGTAGTCCCAGCCACTTGGGAGGCTGAGGCAGGAGAATCGCTTGAACCCAAGAGGTGGAGGTTGCAGTGAGCCGAGATCGTGCCACTGCACTCAGCCTGGCGTAAAAAAAAAAAAAAAAAAAACCCAGCTGAAAACACCACTGGATTCTGAGTATCAGGAGAGCCAGGCCCCACCTAGTCTCTTTGTTGCTCTACTGTGGTGTCTGGCACACAGCTGCTGATCAATAAATACTTACTGAAAATTATGAATGCTTAGCACCAGAAGAAATTCATGCGATCACCTGGGAGCATTAACAAAGGAGTTGCAATAGCTTCAGTGGAATCAGCAGCTAGATACAAAGTCTGATCAGGCTGTGTACTTTAGATAAAGTGTGTAAGAAGATGGCAGTGTGCTAAAATTTCAGGTCACGTGTCACCCAAATGTCTCTTCATAACTTAACCCCACCGAATAGCGGTATTTCCTGTGTAATTCAACCAGTATTACTCTGTTTAGAAAACTGTTACCTAGACCGGGCATGGTGGCTCAGGCCTGTAATCACAGCACTTTGGGAGGCCGAGGTGGGCAGATCACCTGAGGTCAGGAGTTTGAGACCAGCCTGGCCAACATAGTGAAATCCCGTCTCTACTAAAAATACAAAAAATTCGCCAGGCATAGTGGCAGGCACCTATAATCCCAGCTACTCAGGAGGCTGAAGCAGGAGAATCACTTGAGCCCATGATGCAGAGGTTGCAGTGAGCCAGGATCGCACCATTGCACTCCAGCCTGGGCAGCAAAAACAAAATTCCATCAAAAAACAAAACAAAACAAAAACCTGTTACCTAGTCTTATGTGAAGTAGATACACTCTTTCTTCTTATTGCCCATCTTCTTCTAGCAAAGTCATTTGGTCTCTCTTAGTGCACTATTTAACTTGAAATTAATTATATGTCTACAAATTATTTTATTTCAGAATATCCAAATACTTATCATGTTAGAAAGTACGAGTATCCCTAATAGGAAAATCTGAAATCTGAAATGCTCCAAAATCCAAAATTTTGAGTGCCAATATGATCCTCAAAGAAAATGCCTATTGAAGCATCTCAGATTTTGCATTTTTCTGGATTAGAGATACCCAACCAGTAAGTACAAGGCAGATATTCTAAAATCCAAAAAATCTGAAATCCAAAATACTTCTGGTCCCAAGCATTTTGGATAAGAAATACTCAAGCTATATAATCAAACATAGGTCTTGGGTTTTACAATTCCTTCTTCTAACATGGTAAAAATTGTCAAACCGGCCAGGCGCGGTGGCTCAAGCCTGTAATCCCAGCACTTTGGGAGGCCGAGGCGGGCGGATCACGAGGTCGGGAGATCGAGACCATCCTGGCTAACACGCTGAAACCCCGTCTCTACTAAAAATACAAAAAATTAGCCGGGCGTGTTGGCGGGCGCCTGTAGTCCCAGCTACTTGGGAGGCTGAGGCAGGAGAATGGCGTGAACCCGGGAGGCGAAGCTTGCAGTGAGCCGAGATCGCGCCACTGCACTCCAGCCTGGGCGACAGAGCGAGATTCCGTCTCAAAAAAAAAAAAAAAAAAATTGTCAAACCTGCTTTACAACACAAACTTAAAGACACAGCATTCTGGGGAACACTGCTACAGTTACCTGGCTACAGATTTTTTTTTTTCTTTTTTGAGATGGAGTCGCCTGGGCTACTGCACTGTCACCTGGGCTAAAGTGCAGTAGCACGATCTCTGCTCACTGCAACCTCCACCTCCCGGGTTCAAGCGATTCTCCTGCCTTAGCCTCCTGAGTAGCTGGGACTACAGGCGCCCACCACCACGCACAGCTAATTTTTTTAATTTTTAGTAAAGATGGGATTTCACCATGTTGGCCAGGCTGGTCTTGAACTCCTGACCTCGTGATTCGCCCACATCGGCCTCCCAAAGTGCTGGGATTACAGGCGTGAGCCACCGCACCCTGCCCAAAAATAATTTTTTTATGCAAACCAAACTCAACAAATAACTGCTGATCCTTCATGCAAACCAAACACACAGTAAAGAAATGCCTTGATCAAACTCTACCTTCAAAGTCCAGGGGGGAAAATGCCAACAAAGAAAATAACATTCATCTAAGGGTCACTGCCCAAATTCTCTCTTTTTTTTGAGGCGGAGTCTCACTCTGTCGCCCAGGCTGGAGTGCACTGGCACGATCTCAGCTCACTGCAGCTTTGACCTCCCCAGGCTCAGGCTCCGGTGATCCTCCCACCTCAGCCTCTGACTAGCTGTGAGTATAGATAGGCATGCACCACCACGCCCAGGTAATTTTTCTATATTTTTGTAGAGAGGGGCTTTCATCCTGTTGCCCAGGCTGGTCTCAAACTCCTGGGCTCAAGTGACCCTCCTGCCTCTGTCTCCCAAACTGCTGGGATTACAAGCATGAGCCACCACACCCAATTGTCTCCTCAAATCAGAATTTTGGATGATGAAAAAAAAAAACTGTCAGGCATATTTACATTGTCTTGGGGCATGGATATAGTTTCCAGAAATGTAGCACTAAGACTAATCTAAACACACACCCATCTTTTTTCATGCAATCATTTTGACCAAAAATGCCACTCCTTACTTGCAAAAATCATTCCACGTACCTCTCGGAACACTTCACCTGTACCTCTCGGAACACTTCACCTGTACCATGTGTGGCTGAATATATGTCTCTGAACCCTCCTATGTCAGGCGCTCCTTGACAAGCTTAGTCTACCTCTAATCCCTCTTTTCCACACATTCTTCTTCACTGTCACCAGCCTAGTGCAAAGTTAGTCATACTTGCACTTTATTCACTTTAGAAATATCCAGGACCTATTAGATATAATAATGCTTACTGAATGAACAGAGCTACAATGAGAGGGGCAAGTCATGGTTATGTCAAGAAGGACAATCCTGGTGAGGAACAAAACATTTTAATTGTGCAATCCACATTTGGCAGGCATAGATGGCCACATCACCCTAGTAGAGTTCCACAAATTTTACAACCGCTCTTCATTCTTTAGAAATCACCACAATTGCTTTAAACTTTCCATTCAAGATACCAGAATATACATCACTGCCTCAGTAATAACCTGAGATAGAAGGGTCATGTGGCTATGATTTTTCAGGGCTAAATATTTAAAGATAAATGACTAAGATAAACTATTGCCCTCCTACACATAAACACATACACACAGGAAGAAAAAGCTGTTTTTTTAATTATTAAAGCAGAATTCTTCAGTAACCTTCTAAACAAATCTATTACACACTTTATTCTTCAAACATACCCTAGACTCACAAGGGCAACAGAAAAAAAAAAATTACGCTTGGCATTTCCTAAAAGATGTGATTCAGAAGATACTGTTGGCTTTTTCCTATAGACATATGTTGCCCAGTGGGATGTGACACTCCTCAGAGGTCTGAATCAGAAGGAAAAATGTGGAGAGGATAGGTCAGAGCTGTTATGTACTAGCCTCGTATGGTAAAACACATCTGCAAAATCAGGGCAAAATACTCTGGCTCCAGCATCTATAGTTTAGTTTCTGAACATACACCTACACCAAGGGCTCCGAGTGAGTGCGTAGCCAGGAACATCTCAAGTCTGAAATCATTTAGCTCTCAGGGGAAATAGACACACACACACACACACATACACACTCAAACACTGTACACATTCAAACAACTCTGACTTATGCTAAAAACAGAATTACCTTCAGAAAGCGCTTGTTAGTGTTCAACATTGCACAGAATGAAACAAACAAACCAGGTTCCAAATACAACCATGGACCAAATGATGACTCTTGTGCTAAAGGTTATCATTATTACCAATGAAAAGGATTAAATTACATTTCATTTACAATTCCAAAATTTAAGGTTGTTTTCTACAAAACCAAACTTCGAAATACCAATTTAAAATATTTTGATAGTTACCCCTAAAATCATACGGCAGATAATTCTACCACATCTTGGTACATAAAGATAAATTAGAACTGATTTGTGGAACTTCTAGATTACTATTTCAAGGCACAGGTAAGCAGGCAAGTTTAGAAATGAAAAAAAAAGTTACTAATACATCTGTCTCTATGGCTATACCTCACTGCTGGCCTGATGTGGTTTGGCTGTGTCCCCACCCAAGTCTCATCTTGGACTGTAGCTCCCACAATTCCCACGTGTCATGGGATGAACCTGGTAGGAGGTAACTGAATTATGGGGGCAGGTCTTTTCCGTGCTGTTCTCATGATAGTGAGTAAGTTTCATGAGATCTGATAGTTTTAAAAACGGGAGTTTCCCTGCCAAGCTGTCTCTCTTTGCCTGCTGCCATCCATGTATGATGTGATTTGCTCCTCCTTGCCTTCTGCCACGATTCTGAGGCCTCCCAAGCCACATGGAACTTAAGTCCATTAAACCCTTTTTCTTGTATAAATTACCCAGTCTCGGGTATGTCTTTATCAGCAGTATGAAAACGGACTCATATGTGACCCTTTTTTTAAAAAGTGAAAAATTAGCCAGGTGCGGTGGCTCACACCTGTAATCCCAGCACTTTGGGCGGCCGAGACAGGCAGATCACTTGAGGCCAGTAGTTCAAGACAAGCCTGGCAAACATGGTGCAACCCCATCTCTACTAAAAATACAAAACATTAGCCAGGCATGGTGGTGTGCACCTGTAATCCCAGCTACTCGGGAGGCTGAGGAAGGAGAATCGCTTGAACCCAGGAGGCAGATGTTGCAGTGAACCAAGATATGCCACTGCACTCCAGCCTGGGTGACAGAGAGAGACTCCATCTCAAAAAAAAACAAAACAAAACGACAATATTTCTTACCCAACTGGAAAGCACGGTGAAGGGAAGGTAGTGCTGAACGTTTTTTTTTAGCAAGAGCAAAGCTGACCAAACCACAGAGCACTCATCCTCCCTCCCCTCCCCACATCCCCACTTGGGGTTCCCTTGGCTTGGATCCACTCTACTCATTTCCACCCACCATTTGCAGGATGCCTCTCTACAGCCATATGGACCAAGATGATGAGTCATCTGTCATCAGAATGCCTTTCTCAACCTTTCCACATTCAATCACCTTTAGCACGCTCAACAGGCACGTCCTCCACAGAGCACGTGCCTGTGTAACATAAGGAGTCTAAAGCTGAACATAGGAACCAGGCATCCCTCGCACTCCACACCTTGCCAAATGGATTTATTCCAGAGCTTTAAAGAAAAATCGCAACTGAAAAAGTGACCAGATGGGTTTTCAAGGAGAAAAGTACTAACCAAATCACTTGGGAGGCTGACGTACTTTACTAAAACAGGCCTATGATGTCAAAGAACTTCAGTTATTCAACCCTGAGAGGAAGTCATGGCAAAAGCAAGCACTGAAAAGATACAGAAAACATTCCATAACTGAAACTGACTTTTATTCTGCCTGGCTAAATACTTTTAGAGCTATTTTTGAACTGAACACTTCAAATAGTCACCCCCCACCCAAAAAACTTCAGGACCTGTACACTAGTCACAAAATAGTGACAAACACTCATATAGCACTTATATAGGGCAAGTACTCTTTTAAGCACTTTACATATATTTGCTCACTTTGCCCCTCTTTGCTAATTTGTGTTTCATGAGCAACCAGAGGCCCAAGGTCACACAGACTGCCAGAAAGTGGCAGAGCGGGGATTCAAGTCAGGCAGTCTGGCAGCACCAGGGTCTACGCTCTCAATTATCACACTAACCCTCTTTCCAGGGGAGTTTAACACAGATGATCCTTTCTAAACGCAGATTTTTAAGTTCCCTAACACTACACAAATTCATTTTGCAAGGTGAGAAGACTCACAATTTAAAAATGTAAACTAGAGAAATTACTGTTAGGTGGTGGCAAAGCCAAAGTTTATCAGTCATGATGAATACCCACACAAAAAGCATTGGGGGTGCTATAGTTTGAATGTTCCCTCCAAAACTCATGTTGAAATTTAATTGCCAATTTAAAGGTATTGGGAGGTGGGGCCTTTAAGAGATTATCAGGTCATGGGAGCTCTGCCCTCATGAATGAATTAATGGGTTGGTTATCTCAGGAGTGGGCTCCTGATAAAAGCATAAGTTTAACCCTTTATTCCCTCTCTTATGTGAGCCTTCTCATCATGTGTTGCCTTCCAACACACAGCAAGAAGCCTCTCAACAAATGTGAGAACCATGGTCTTACTCTTCCCTGCCTCCAGAACTGTGAGAAATAAATTTCCTTTCTTTATACATTACCCAACCTGAGGTATTCTGTTATAGCAGCACAAAACAGACTAAGACAGAAAATGGATACCAAGGAGTGCGGCTGTTTCCATAACAAATACCTAAAAATGTGGTCATAGCTTTGGAACCAAGTAATGGATAGAGGCTGGAAGAATTTGGAGGAAGCGGCTAGTAACACCCTAGATTGCCATGAATGATGCATCAAGGGCAATTCTGGTGAAGACTCAAAAGAAGAGGGGAGCTGTATGGAAGGTCTGAATCTTCTTAGAAATTACTCAGTGGGCCAGGCACAGTGTGGCTCACGCCTGTAATCCCAGCACTTTGGGAGGCTGAGGTGGGCGGATCACCTAGGTCATGAGTTCAAGACCAGCCTGGCCAACATGGCGAAACCCTGTCTCTTCTAAAAATACAAAAATTAGCTGGGCATGGTGGCACATGCCTATAGTCCCAGCTACTTGGGAGGCTGAGGCAAGAGAATTGCTTGAACCTGGGAGGTGGAGGTTGCAGTGAGCTGAGATCAGGCCATGGCACTCTGGCCTGGGCGACAGAGACTTCATCTCAAAAAAAAAAAAAAGAAATTACTTAAGTAGTCATGACCAGAATATTAGCAGCAATTGGACAGTAAAGTCCATTCTGATGAGATCTCAGACAGAAATGGAAAAGAAGGTATTAGAAACTGGAGTAAAGGTTATTCTTGTTATATGGTTGCAAAGACCTTGGCAAATTTTGTCTGTGCCCTAGGGCTTTATGGACTGCAAAACTTAAGAGCAATGAACTAGGATATGTGGTGGAAGAAATATCTAAGCAGTAAAGCTTTCAAGCTGCTGTGTGGTTACTTTTAATTGCATAAAATGAGATGTGAGAGCAAAGAGACAATCAAATACAGTTGACCATACGGGTTTGAACTCTGAGGGCACACTTTATACAATATTTTTTTCTTTTCTTTTGAAACAGGGTCTCTCTCTGTCATCCAGGCTGGAGTGCAATGGTGTGATCATGCCTCACTGCTGCCTCAACCTCTCAGGCTAAAGTGATCCTCTCACCTCAGCTCCCAAGTAGCTGGGATTATAAGCACATGCCACCACATCCGGCTAATTTTTGTAGAGATGAGGTTTTGCAGTGTTGCCCAGGCTGGTCTCCTGGCCTCAAGTGATCTGCCCACCTCAGCTTCCCAAAGTGTTGGGATTACAGGTGTGAGCCACAACATCGGCCAAGGATTTTTTCAATAAATACAGTCGGGCCTCCATATCACTGGGTTCCACATTCGCAACCAAATGCATACAGTATTTGCTGGATGCAAAACCCTTGCACATGGAGGACTGACTTTTCGTACCCTTGGGTTCCACAGGGCCGACCATGGGGCTTGAGTAAGCATGGATTCTGGTTATGAGGGAGTGGTCCTGGAACCAGTCCCTTCCCACACCCCTTACCCTCAGCAGATACTGAGGGATAACCATATAGTTAAAAGAGAAGCAAAACAGAAGAATTTGGAAAATTCTCGGCATGGCCATGTAAAGAGTGGAAAAGCATGTTCCAGAGGGAATATTAAGTGTGTGGTCAAACAACCTATTGCTAAAGAGATTAGCATGGCTAGAAGGAAGCCAGGTGCTATCAATCAAGACAATGGACAACAGACCTAAAAGGCATTTCAGAGATCTTCCAGGCTGCCCCTCCCATCACAGACCCAGAGCTCTAGGAGGGTAGAATTGTTTCAGGAGATGGATAGCATTCCTTGGCCTCCTCAACCATAACTCAAACAGCTTCAGGCGTGGCTCCACCTGCTCAGAAAGGGATAAGCCTTGGTGGCATCTCACAGAATGCAAGACCTACAGGGCATGGCTTCCTCCACCTAGATTTCAAAGAATGCCCCTGGTAGGCCCAGGCAGAAACCTATTGCAGAACAGAGCCACTGCAGACAGCCCCCATTAGGACAATGCCCAGTGGAACTGTAGGGTCAAGGCTGCCACAGAGTCCCCACTAGGGCAATGCCTAATGGAGCCATGGGAGTGGGCCACTGTCAACACCCCAGAACTGTAAATCCACCAGTATACAATTCCAACCCATGAGAGCTGCTGAGTGGATTGAACCCAGCAAAGCCACAGAGGGTGGGGCTTCTGAGGCCCTGGGAGCCCAACTCCCATCCCAGTGTGCCCAGGAGACAGAATATGGAGTCCATAGAGATTATTCCCCATCTTTAAGACTTAATGTCTCCCCTGTTGGATTTTGGACTTATCAGGGACCACCTGCCCCTTTCTTCTTGTCTATTTCTTCCTTTGGAATGGGAATGTCCATCATATACCTTCCTACCATAGCATTTTGGAAGTAGATGACTTGCTTTGATTTCACAGGCTCACAGCTGAAGGGAATTTGTCTCAGGATAAATTGTACTTTATAAGTCTCACCCATGTCTGATTTAGCTTGGACTTTTGAGTTGATGCTAAGTTAAGACTTTGGAGGCTACTGGGATAGAATGAATATATTTTGTATGTGAGAAGGCCATGAATTGTTTGGGGGCGGGGAGGTGGGTAGGGGCAGAATGCTAAGGTTTGAATGTCCCCTCCAAAACTCATGTTGAAATTTAATTGGCAATGTAATGTTATGGGAGATGGAGCCTTTAAGAGGTAATTAGGTCATAAGGGCTCTGCCCTCATGAATGAATTAATGCTCTTATCACAGAAGTGGGTTCTAGATAAAACAACAGGCTCCTGATAAAAGGATAAGTTCGGCTCCCATTCCCTCTCAGAGGCATGCACTTCTTCCCCATTTGATGCCTTCTGCCATGGGATGATGCAGCAAGAAGGCCCTCATCAGATGCTGACACCATGCTCTTGGACTTTCCAGCCTCTAGAACCACGAGAAATAAATTTCTTTTCTTTATAAATTGCCCAGTACAAAGTACTCTGTTGTAGCAGCAGAAAACAGACTAAGAAAAGGGCTAACTTTTGTGAGTTAAAAGTAGAGTCTAGAGAAATTAACATGCCTAGGTAAGTGTAGAGATGGTGATGAAAGCTAAGAAACTCAAAAAGCCTGAAAGGCAATAAAAGAAAACCCTGGGGCTGTAGTACCTAACATCAGCTACAACTCCTATCAATTCTTTTTCCTCAATCCACTCTCTTATGAATGGTGCCTACTTTCCATCCCACTATTATTGCTTAAATTCAGGCCTTCGACATCCCTTAGTCCAGTTATTCCAATGATCTCTGGTTTGTAGTCACAACTCTCCTCCGTGCCCCAGCACTTCATCTCTCCTGTGCTGCTAATAGAATAGTCTTTCTGAGAGAAATATGATCATATCACACCCCTACTTAACAACTCTTCAGTGCTCCCTAAAGCCAACAAAATCCAGTTCCACCATCTTTATACAAAATCAAAGGCTATCCACCCCAGGATTTCCTCTGCCAACCTCTGCTAGTAGGCTCAGAAAAAATACTAAGATAACTCATTCCCCTTTCACCCTGTTCACATTGTCCCTCTGCTGAAAAAAAAAAAACCTACCTTCCCTATCCCCACTCATCTATCTGTTCATCACTTTCCATACAGTTGTTCCAACCCCTCCTCCCACCAACAGAATAATTTTCTTCTTTGTGTTCTCAGAATACCACATATATAATGATTCTTTTATAGTGTCAGTAACAGTGTCTTCTTATTTACCAACAATCTTGAAATAAACCTCCTTGCATCTTTAGGCAGAAATCCAGAATGGAACTGCTGGATCAGAAAGTATATATAAAGCTAACTGCTCTACAAAGGTTGCTCATTTTATACTTTCAACAGTATCTGTTTCCCACATACTCAATAAAGGATTTTCCAATCTTCTATCTCTGCTAATCTGACAGGTGAAAAATAATAACTCATAATTGTATTTTGTGTGTCCTGTGGTGAATGAAAGAACCTCTGACTGAAGAGGAGTTATACTCAGGATGACTTACGGAAACAAAAGGGCTGAAGCAAAAACAGAAATTTAGTGAATATTTGCTTCAAGTCAGTGGTTCTCATGATGGTGATCTGGAGACAGAAGAAATAAGAGGCTTCACCACAATGGGTTCCTATCATGTTGCCAAATTGCAATATTAAATAAATGACAGAAAGTTTAGAAAATAAGGCATTTTCCATTTGGTAAGAAGTTAAGGGAGTGTGCAAGACCTTAACTGACTATTCCCAGAAATTCGGTTTACCCACAGTTTCAACTCACCATCGAGCAGCCAGTGCTGGCCACGCCTATTCTCCAACTCGGACATCATTAAGCGTGTGATCACATGGTCTGGAACCAAAAGACTTTTCTCTATATACTGCTTTGCCATCTCACCAACTTCTATTAAAAAGACAAGAAAAAAAGAGGTATTCAAGAAAACTTCCCAAACACAAAGCTTACCAACTCTTAGTTTTGCCTTCTCTCCATCCTTCCTGATGTGGGAAGAAATTTCTAGGAAGTTGTAGGTACGTTTTAAGTTTTTAAAATATTCACATCAATAAGGTGGGACTGTTGCTTATTTAACACATTTATCTCCCAAAAAATTATAAAAGCAGCTCTTTGAGATACCATAGCCCCCACCCCAAAAAAGGAAGAAAGAGTGGCCAGGTGTGGTGGCTCATGCTTGTACTTCCAGTACTTTGGGAGGATGAGGTGGGAGGATCACTTGAGCCCAGGAGTTTGCACTTGCAGTGAGCTGAAGCCCATTGACTGCATTACTGAATGCCAGCCTGGGCAATAGGAGGAGACCCTGTCTCAAAAAAAAGAAAGAAAGCAAGAAACCAAGAAAGCAGGAAAGAAAGAAAGATAAATTGGGCAAGAAAAAAATAAGAGTAGAAAATAAAGTCAAGAAGCAGTATGGTACATAAAAAGGCTGATAAAGAGAAGCCCTGGATAATTCCTAGAGGTAGGCCTCAAATTGGGCACTGAGCCTCTCACCAGTTTATGGTAAAAAGGAACGTGATCAACTACACAATGTACAGAAGACTAAAGGGAGATGAGAAGCACGACCATTCCTTACAGAGACCAAAGGAACAAAGTTCCAGTGGTCTAAAAAGAATGCCACACAATACAAACAACGACAGCTTTACTTCTTTTCATCAACCTCAATATAAGCAGATGGCACCTTGCTGACACAGCTGTAAAAGCAACTCAGTGTTATTAGTGGAATGCCAAGTTCATAAAAGGATGTGAAGTTTTAACAAAACCACATAAATACTTTCAGGGGAAAACTGCTTCTATCTTCATTTAAAACATTAATTTCCTATATGTAGAAACTGTGAGTTAGGTTCAGCAGAACAAACTATCAGTTTGAATCTGTACATTTCTAAAAACTAAATGTGTGTGTGTGTGTGTGTGTGTGTGTTTTACCACAAATGAAATCCTCCTCTGCTCTCTGGGGAACTTATAATGAATGCTAAGAATCACATTCTCAGCTGGGCGCAGTGGCTCACGCCTGTAATCCCAACACTTTGGGAGGCTGAGGCAGGCAGATCACCTGAGGTCGGGAGTATGAGACCAGCCTGACCAACATGGAGAAACCCTGTCTCTACTAAACATACAAAATTAGCCAGGTGTGGTGGTGCATGCCTGTAATCCCAGCTACTCGGGAGGCTGAGGCATGAGAATCGCTTGAACCCAGGAAGCGCAGGTTACAGTGAGCTGAGATTGCGCCATTGCACTCCAGTCTGGGCAACAACTCCATTTCAAAAAAAAAAAAAAAAAAAAAAAAGAATCACATTCTCAACAGACCAATTCAGCTTTTTTAAAACACAAAGAGCCAGGTGTGGTGGCTCATGTCTGTAATCCCAGCACTTTGGGAGGTCGAGGCAGGAGGATCACCTGAGGTCAGGAGTTCGAGACCAACCTGGCTAACATGGTGAAATCCTATCTCTACTAAAAAATACAAAAAATTAGCTGAGTGTGGTGGTAGGTGCCTCTAATCCCAGCTACTTGGGAGGCTGAGACAGGAGAATCACTTGAATCCAGTAGGCAGAGGTTGCAGTGAGCCAAGACTGTGCCACTGCACTGGGTGACAGAGTAAGACTCCATCTCAAAGAAAAAAAAAAAAAAAAATTAGGTGGCGGGCACCTATAATCCCAGCTACTCAGGAGGCTGGGGCAGGAGAATCACTTGAACCTGGGAGGCGAAGGTTGCAGTGAGCCAAGATCGTGCCACTGCATTTCAGCCCAGGTGACAGCAAAACTCCATCTCAAAAAAATATATAAGTAGGCCGGGCGCGGTGGCTCACGCCTGTAATCCCAGCACTTTGGGAGCCTGAGGCAGGTGGATCACGAGGTCAGGAAATCAAGACCATCCTGGCTAACACGGTAAAACCCTGTCTTTACTAAAAATACAAAAAATTAGCCAGGCGTGGTGGCAGGCGCCTGTAGTCCCAGCTACTTGGGAGGCTGAGGCAGGAGAATGGTGTGAACCCGGGAGGCGGAGCTTGCAGTGAGCCAAGATCGCGCCACTGCACTCCAACCTGGGTGACAGGGCGAGACTCCGTCTCAAAAAAAAAAAAAAAGTAAAAATAAAAACACAAAGCAGAATTATATTACTAGAAAAAGGCTAAAGAATCATTTGACTCCACTTTCTTTTTTTTTTTTTTTTTTGCTATGGAGTCTCACTCTGTCACCCAGGCTGGAGTGCAGTGGTGTGATCTCTGCTCATCGCAACCTCTGCCTCCCGGCTTCAAGCGATTCTCCTGCCCCAGCCTCCCAAGTAGCTGGGATTATAGATGTGCACCACCACGTCCAACTAATTTCTCTATTTTTAGTAGAGATAGGGTTTCACCATGTTGGCCAGGCTGGTCACCAATTCCTGACCTCAAGCGATCCGCCCACATCTGCCTGCTAGAGTGCTGGGATTACAGGCATGAGCCACCATGCCTGGCCTCCCCACTTTCACCTTTAATTTAGGTAAAGCCCTTGCCTCCCCAGACTGAGTATGTACCCCCCAACCCCAACTTAAGCACTGAAAGATGGGCTGTGAAGGGCTCCATATCTCTTGAGTACTACCACCAGACAAGAAGCTCAAAATACAGGCCCAGCTGATGCAGATTCACTAACATGCTGCAAGAGGCAGAACAAGAAAGACAGCCACATTGGTGAATGTGACTGAACATGAATGTGAACAAGCCACATTCATTTGACTAGTATTATATTTATTGGCTACATACTCCATAACAGGGCATATTCTGGAGATGTAGCAGTGAATAAATAAAAGTTCCAGCTTACAGATATTTAAACCATATTACTTTAAGAGCGACAACAACCACCGTTAATTAAGTGCATACTATGTCCCAGGCACTGGGCTTTAAGTGCTTTATGTTATTTCATTTCATAAGATCCTCACCTTCAGATAGAAGGTAATCCTAGCATTTTTTGTGACAGCTTTGTTGTGATAATTCACACACTATAACATCTGCCATTTTTAAATGCAGGACTCAGCAGCTTTCAGTATATTCTCAGTGTTGTACAACCATCACCACTCCCTAATTTCAGAACACTTTCACTACTTCAGAAAGAAACCCTGACCCATTAGCAGTCACTCCTTCTTCTCATCTCCCTCTCGCCCCTGGCAACTACCAATCTTTCTGTCTCTGTAGATTTGCCTACCCTGGACACTTCTTATAAATGCAATCACAGTTTTCTGTGACTGTTTTCTTTCACTTAGCATGATGTTTTCAATGTACCACGTATCCATATTTCACTCCTATTTATGGCTAAATAACATTTCATTGTATGGTTATACCACATTTTACTCATACATATAATGGATATTTGGGTTGTTTCTACTTTTTGGCTATCATGAATAATGCTGTAGTAAATGTTCATATACATTGTGTGAATGTATGTTCTCAGTTCTCTTGGGTAATACCTGTGTGGTATCTATGTTCTATGCCTAAACAATCACTACCAGAAAAGATGCATGGAGCAACTGACAACTTGGGTGCTGTCCCACTCTGCAATAGTCACACCAGGCCCAGAGCGCCATTCTTAGTCTCATCCACCAAACTTTAAGGTAGATAAACAACAAATACACATCTTCTAAGGTGAAAGACCAAAATGTGTATTTTGCATTGTTTTCTAGAACTCTGGATCTAATTATATATTGAGGTATTTGTTCATTCACTTTCTGCCCCCTCTACTAGAAATTATTAGCTCAGAGAAGGAAACGTTAAAA
Organism: Nomascus leucogenys; assembly: GCF_006542625.1. Classification (NCBI taxonomy): domain Eukaryota; kingdom Metazoa; phylum Chordata; class Mammalia; order Primates; family Hylobatidae; genus Nomascus; species Nomascus leucogenys. The sequence goes on along the minus strand of NC_044385.1, from coordinate 44,659,992 downwards.
CAGTTTGTTCAACGCCACATCCTCAGTGCTTAAAATATAGTCTGGCGTATATTAGATGCCCCATAAAAATGTGTTGCATGGGCCAGGCTGATGGCTCATGCCTGTAATCCCAGTGCTTTGGGAGGCCAAGGTGGGCGGATCACTTATGGCCAGGAGTTTGAGACCAGCCTGGGCAACTCGTTGCCCTACTAAAAATACAAAAAAATTAGCTTGGTATGGTGATGCATGCCTGTAATCCCAGCTACTTGGGAGGCTAAGGCACAAGAATAGTTTAAACCCAAGAGGCAGAGGTTGCAGTGAGCCGAGATTGCACCACTGCACTACAGCCTGGGTGACAGAGTGGAGACTCTGTCTCAAAAAATTAAGTTAAATTAAATTAAAATTTAAACATTTAAAAAATATGTTGCATGAATGAACACCTTGAAGAGAATTTTCTTTTACCTTGCAAAAATCAATATGATCATCTTGGAGAGTTATTATAGAACCATTATCCCAAAATCAAATATGGCCCAACCTCACCAGATAGCAACCTTTTGAAAAGAGGTATGATACAAGCAACGTGTGATCATGAGTTAAGATAGTCGTATGAGGCCAGACACAGTAGCTCACGCCTGTAATTCCAGCACTTTGGGAGGCTGAGTTGGGCAGATCACCTCAGGTCAGGAGTTTGAGACCAGCCTCTACTAAACCCCATCTCTACTAAAAATATAAAAATTCACCAGGTGTGGTGCCATGTGCCTATCTGTAATCCCAGCCACTCGGGAAGCTGAGACAGAAGAGCTTGAGCCCAAGAGGCGGAGGTTACAGTGAGCCAAGATCATGCCAGCCTGGGTGACAGAGCAAGACTCCATCTCAAAAAAAAAAAAAAAAAAAAAAAAAAAGATGGTCATATTAGGTTTCACAGCCCAATCTTATTTCTTCAGCATTTCAAAACACGAATAGAAGTGAACTAGGTTGGGTAGGGGAAATGAGAAGAAGGAAACAGCAACAGCAAATGTTGCGGAGGTGTGGGGCCATTTGGTATACCCGGAAGAACTTATTCAAGCACTGACAGTCAATGAAAAGCCCACCACTAAGAGATGGTGCTGGATGGGCAGGATACAGAGTGTGAACTTTGAGGAATTTTAAATAGTTTTAGAAGTGCTATTCCTAGAGCCAAGACCAGCTACTGAAATCGTAGGGACTAGTACAAATTGAAGATGTTCCTCTTGTTGGAAAATGAAGAATTTCAAGATGACAACAGCAGAGCACTAAACTACGCACAGGGCCTTACGTGCCTACATGGGTCGCAGGCCCATGGAAATGTGACATTTGGATGTGGCATGGTGGAAGCAAAGGAGGCTGCGATAATAATCCAAGCACAAGATGAAGGCCTGAACTAAAGCAGAAGCAGTGGAGGAAGACCTTCATATGCCCCTTGAGAGAGAACCTTGAGTTAATTCAACAAAAGCAGTACGACCCCAAGTTTAAAATAACTCTGTGGAAGACTTCCAGAGGCATCTTACTCCAATTTACTAATTGAAAGATCTAAGTGCAGCATACTTTTGCAGCTATTCCTGCCAGCTTTGGCTCTTCTCTGAAGCAGCGCAAGCAACATGTCCTCTAACCTGATACAAGATCAAATTTGTCCCACATATCTCAATCTCTACCATGAAAAACCAGAAAGATCCTCAGACAAAGCAAAATGACCTTAACATATCTGTATCTGAATGAAGACCTCATGACAACAGCAAACTACAATAAAACATCCTGTCAGAAGACTGAGGCCCATTTCGGAAAACTGGACCTTCATCTGCCCTTGTCAGTTTGCTTGGAAGAGAAAGCAGCATCATTAAATGCTGATGATAGCATGCATGGACAAACCTGCTCTAATTTCTCAAGTAGTATTCCAAAGAAAGGCTGTGGACACACATATATAGTCCCACACAGCTTCTGAATCCTGAGTGTGTTCACACACACACAGCACACACACAAATAGTTCAGAAAGCACTAGGAAGGTTTCAAATAAATGTAATAAATATAGGATGCCTCTTTGCCTTTTTCTTAAGTTTCACAACAAAACCAACAAATAAATCCATCATGTGTTTATGAGATTAAACAAAACACCAATGATTAAGGTGACATATAAAAAATCTTTCTTCAGAAAAAGAAAGATGAAGTGTCAGATTACAAACATTATATATAACAAAATTATGTGTCCATACAGAGAGAAAGATAGATGGATGGTTTCATCCACAATGTTAATTATATTAGAAGAAAATCAATGTTCTACCTATCTTACAACAATATAAATTTTGTGGCAATTCACCTTAACAACCTATTCCATTCAATCACTACTAAATTCAAATAGATATAATCTTGGTAACCTTGAGAAATATACATTTTCAATTTCTAACTAGATCAGATAATACACAAATTTTCAGGATTTAAGACTATTAAACTGTGCATTAAGATAATACCGCATTTAAAATTATACGATAACACAAAACTTAAGACTATCTGTTAAGTTGGTCATCTCTCCAAAATTCATGCTTCCAGGATATGGAAAGATATTTTGTTAGCCTCAATTTCTACACATTAAAGCTGTCCACATTTACATCAACACACTGAAATAGATCACTGTATTCAGGGCAGCACATATGCCAAAACACTGTCAACTGCTGAAGGAGTAGGATGTTGGACTTACATTCTGCATCATCTTAAGGCTGGTTAAAAAGAAAATACCTCTAAGTAGAAGAGCCAATAAGCAGATGACACTTCTTTAGAAAAACCATGAGAACACACACACACACACACACACACACACACACACACACACACACACGGATATTTATATAGCACAAAATCCATTCTACAGCAACCCTAAATGTGCAGGACAGTCAGCATAAACATTGCAGGGACTGAATGACTCTCAAAAAGAAAGCAATATTGGCAGGGAATGGTGGCTCACGCCTGTAATCCCAGCGCTTTGGGAGGCCAAGGTTGGGTGGGTTGCCTGAGCTCAGGAGTTCAAGACCAGACTGGCCAACATGGCAAAACCCCCAAAAATACAAAAAATTAGCTGGGCGTGATGGTGTGCACCTGCAGTCCCAGCTACTCTGGAGGCTGAGGCACGAGAATCGCCTGAACCCAGGAGGCAGAGGTTGCAATGAGCCAAGATAACGCCACTTCACTCCAGCTTGGGCGATAGAGCAAGACTCTGACTCAAAACAAAAGAAAACAAAGGAAAGAAAAAATAAATAAATATGTAAAGATCCAAAATACAAAAGGCTGATTTTGGTCCTGAAATGGGAAGAAAAAAAAAGGTACACTGTTCCCTCTGCGTAACAATACAGGGTATGGTTAATTTTGTGGTTTGAATACTCTTTAAATCCACTAAATACTCGTTCAGCTGATATTTATTAAGCATCTATGTGCCAGGCCCTATATCAATCTAGCATGAGGCCTGTTCCAGAGCTCAGAGTCTTAAACACCGGGATTGGGTACTAATCCACCAAAAGCTTTCAATAGCAAAAGTTTATGGAATTTTACTGTGTTAGGCAGAAAAATTAAACAGTCAGGAGTTATCACAATTAAGATATAGAGGCTCTTACACTGCCAATAAAGTTCTACATAAATACATTATGAAAGAGGAATAGGCTATAGGTCACAAGCTAAATGAAAGCATTTAGTCAAACACTGAATCTGCCAGCCAATCCACCTTTCACTATTGAAGAGATTATCCCTAAAAAGTCTAACACAGACACAATTATACAATATAATGTTGAGGGCTACATGCATATACAAAAGTATATGGTAAAGCAACAGAATCATTACAAGATGCAGGATAGTGCTGGAGGAGAGAGATGGAAAAAGGAGCTATGGGGGTACTGATAACATTCTGTTTCTCAGGCTGGGTGGGAGATACAAAATTGTTATCCTTTGTAGCACCCACACACCCACACATCTGTATCCTCTTTTTGTTGTGACTGTCTATAAAGTGAAGGCAAACTAGATACACAAGACAGAGCTGAACGAATGTTCACAAAACAGCAAATTCCCAAGATGCCTGGCTAAGTCACCAGAAATAGATAATTACTCAATGTTCTTTTCATTGTTCTACAGAAAATGCTGAGAGTAAGATGCCTGTAAATGAGCTCAATTCCCTTGTAAGACCGCTCTACCCTGAAGTATCAGACTGCGTGTATGGGACAGAAGTAGGAGAAGCCTTGCTCACCCTGGTATCATCCCTTCGCCAAAACATCACTAATAATGGCAGTGCACACGTGTGCGCGCACCTGCGCACACACATACACACATCTCAAGGGGCCTGGTCAAAGATGAACTGTAGAGCTTTATAATTCTTCAAGCTGCAAGTTCTTTATCTCACCACTTGTAAGAATATTTTGGCACTGAAGTAGAAATAACTACTTTGGGGGAAAAAAAATACACTGAAGAAAGACTTCATTCTATAAGTTATCCCTAACATCGCTTTGATGAATCTCTTCCAGTAAGAAAATAAGCTTTAAAAAATAAAAAACCTTGATTAAAAAATAGATGTCAAAGTCCTTTAGAGGCAGAAATTATGGAAGAAACTCTTAAATTTAAGGCATTTTGGCACTTAAGTGACTCATTTCAGACATCTAGTATCCACTTTCCAATTGGTATTTGTTCAAAGCTTGACTTTCTTTTCCTTCATACCACAAATACGGTTTTAAATCGCTCCCTGACACTTGCTATGGGTAACTATGAAGAAAACACCTCAGCCTCCTGAGTAGCTGGGACCACAGGTGCATGCCACCATGCCCAGCTAATTGTTGTATTTTTAGTAGACACGGGGTTTTACCATGTTGCCCAGGCTGGTCTCAAACTTCTGACCTCAAGTGATCCTCCTTCCTCAGCCTCCCAAAGTGGTGGGATTACAGACATGAGCCCCAGCGCCTGGCCCAAAGAAAATTCTGAATCCAGTATAATTGGTCAAGTACATACGCTTTAGAGCCAGACTGCCTGAGTTCAAATCCTGGCACCACTACTTAAAGGCCATAAGACTTTTGTCACATATGTTTTTGCCTCAGTCAAGTTTGTGCCTCCGTTTCCTCATCAATAAAATGGGAATAATATCACTTAGGGTTGTTTTGAAAGTTGTATGTGATTAATATATGTATAAAGGACTTGGAATGATGCTGCTTTGCAAATTTCATTCAAGAACATGGAGATACTAAGTATTTGTGTCTATGTGCCAAGGGTTGTTCTAGACCATTTCTTTTTTGTTTTTGTTTTGGAGACAGGGTCTCACTCTGTCACCGAGGCTGAAGTGCAGTGGTGTGATCACAGCTCACTGCAGCCTTGACCTCCCAGACTCAAGCGATTCTCTCGCCTCAGCCTCCAGAGTAGCTGAGACTACAGGCACATGCCACCATGCCTGGCTAATTTTTTTTTTGTAGAGATGGGGGTCTCATCATGTTACCCAGGTTGGTCACAAACTCTTGAGTTCAAGGGATCCTCCTGCCCGGGGCCTCCCAAAGTGCTGGGATTACAGGCATGAGCCACTGCACCTGGCCGATTCTAGAAAGTTTACATACAAGAACTCATCAAATGCTCACAAATATCTATGAAGTCTAGGGTATAATATTCCCTATTTCTTAGATAAGGAAATTGAAACACAAGAGAGATTAAGTAACTTGCCCAAAGTAACTGAGTTAAAAAGTCATACAGCCTAGACTCAACTTCAAGCAAGCTGGCCCCAGTCCATTTTCTTAACCACTACACACTGCCTCTCAATGTTTGTGAGCATTTCCTTGAACAGAAACAACTCTGCATGTTAGCATACGTGCTGCTGAAATATGACACTAGCACCTGTATAAAAGGGACAGGTTCGGCCGGGCACGGTGGCTCACGCTTGTAATCTCAGCACTTTGGGAGGCCGAGGTGGGCGGATCACGAGGTCAGGAGATCGAGACCACGGTGAAACCCTGTCTCTACTAAAAATACAAAAAATTAGCCGGGCGTGGTGGCAGGCGCCTGTAGTCCCTGCTACTCGGAGAGGCTGAGGCAGGAGAATGGCGTGAACCCGGGAGGCGGAGCTTTCAGCGAGCTGAGATTGCGCCACTGCACTCCAGTCTGGGCGACAGAGCGAGACTCCGTCTCAAAAAAAAAAAATAAAATAAAATAAAAAATAAAAGGGACAGGTTCTCACTAAAGAACTGAGCTGCTGACTGTAAGGAAATACCTGGTCCTGCTCTGTATCACCAGTGCTTCCTTTAGGTACTGTATCTCTAACTAACTAAAAACTTAGTTTCTATGTGGCTGTTTCGTACCAAACCATAAGCATCCTTTAATTCCATACCTCCTCACCAGTCAGCTTCCTTTCCTCTCTCCCAGACCTTCTCCCTCCCCTAATCCATCCTAGACACAACTCCGAGATAGACCTTTCAAAAACACAAGGTGGCACAAGTCGCTCCCTTGCTGACACCACAGTGTGTTCCTTGGCTTGTAGGATGGCACGGATGAATACTCCTTAGGATAGCACTCAAGGTCTCTCTGATCTGGCCGGAAACTACTTCTCAACCTCACCTCCCACCCTCATTTCCTTATCATTCATCCTTTGACCCCTTGTCTGTGCCAGGCACAGAGTCAAGTGTGACTGTGGTTCCTACCCTCCCGCAATCTACAGACTCATGGAGGAAAGACGGGACAGAACACAGAGGTGGACACCCCAATCTGACCTCAGGTCCAAAAGAAGCTTCCCACACTGGAGCTGGGCTTCTGAAGGGCTAGCAAAAGTTGGCTGGAAGAAACACCCTTCAGTCTGTGTGTTCCTCTAAGAAGCTTTCCCTGATCGTTTTTCTCCTATCTTACTTTGAGAGTTAATCCCCCCTTCTGTAATCTACCAGCACATGGGCCAAAGCTAGTCCATTCGGTGTCTGTACTACAGAGGTGTTCCCTTTGGGAAAAGGCAGCCCTGTGGGCCCCCAGCTGAGTAAACACATTGTGGCTATGCACACATTTCAAGATGCTCATTTCTCCAGGCAGACTCAGCCGTGTGCTGGAGAACACAGCTCGGTGGGCAGAACCAGGGTTGGACAGCAGGCCCCACACACCCCTTAGCCAGGTTCCCCCCGACAGATCACGATTTGTACAAGCATATGCAGTGGCCTTGTACCTTTACCTGACATTTCACTCCTCCAGTGGAACAAACATTGTTTACAAATCCTCCAGAGCAGATTACAATCCCCTTGAGGCCAGAGGCTATCTTAACAGTCAAGCAAGAGCCACTCTACTTGAGAAGAATTATCATACCTTTAAACTCTTCCACCTTCCTATCCACAGGACCCTACAAATTATTAGATGAACTTCTCACTACACCCTTTACCATACCTTACTTTTCGTATCGTTCACCCCTGACAGCCACGGTCATGACTTTTAGGCAATTAAGACTCAGAAAAGCCTTCTCAACAAATGAAACATCATGTGCAGCAATGTTTTTTTTTTTTAATGCTATCTTATAGTCTGATTCTTTGGCAAGCCTTGAATAACTGAGGAAAATTGCTGAAGTAAGCAAAGCATTCTTTTATCTGATTGGACTACATAAGTGGACATTTGGTGCATGTTGCCCTTGGTTCTCACAACTGTTGCTTCAGTCTACACAAGTTGGTGCAGAAAGATCATTACCACAGGTTGTGTTTGGATCCCAAGCCTGATCTCTTAACAAGGAAGGATCTGTTCCCACAAGTGGATGCTTGCTCCTCCTGAAGCTATCTGACATTCTTAAACACCCACAAAATGCATGAGTCAACTCTGAAAGATTTCTGAGATTAGGATTCCGAAGTATTCTCTGACAGAAGCAGCAGAAAGTTTAGCATTAAGGAAACAATTTACCGTTTTTAACATATAGGTACACAGAAGTCACCTCAAGGGAGGTTGTACAAGGCTTCACCAACAAAACCCAACTGCTTCTCTTTGAGCCATCTCTTCTGGGTGTCTGTGTGACACAGATAAACTTTACCCTGAAAGTGTCCTAATAAATCCCAAGCCAGCAGGGATTTGTAAGCTATTTCTAAAGAAGACAACAAAGACAGGTTTATAACTTATTTAATATAATTTTTAAAACTTTGAAACTGTAAAGACTATAACCCCACTCATTTTCGTTCCTTTGGATATTAGACTAATATGCTCGTGGCATCAAGTCACCAATCACTGGTCTCTGAGGGAAAAAGAGACCTCACATGGAACACACCTGTCTTCAATACCTTTCCTTTGCCATTTAGTCTGCAATATTTAGCTCATGACAGGGGCAATTATTGTTGGTCTTCAACCAAAGGAAGTTGTAGCCAACATTACTCAAATCTGTGATGTGCACAATCGATTATCACCTAAGTCAAAAGCAGATTAATAGTAAAATGAAAAATTATTTAACCTAGATTTGAGCTCAAAAGTACAAATGTGCATCTCTTAATCACTAATTGTGAGATTAAAAATAAAAGAATTTGTAATGTGATTTATTTCCTGACATCTGCATTTTATCAAGGGACAATACCTTTTTAAAAACACTGAAATACCGGAATGGCTTCATACTGAGGCAATGGCCAATATGACACCAGGAACTACTACTGCCAGGCTGGGAATCAGGAGTCCCAGCTCTTTGTTCTGCTTTCAGCTCACTGCCCACAGGAGTCTGAACACAGCAATGTATTTCACTTACTGTGGCCTCAAGTTTCCTCACCTGCAAGACAGCGGTAGACCGTTCCACCTCTGCTATCTCTGTGGTGGCACTTCAATTCCCTGCATCTGGGGCCTTGTGTGAAGGGTAGAGGACTAGCCTCCCCACACTAGCTTCCCTTAAACCACAGAGGTTCCATCTCTGTGGTGAGGAGGGGACTTCACAGACTAAGGACAGTCTCCCGGCATTCACGGGCAGCAAAGTCAACTGCTCATTATGCCCATTCTAAACGTGAGAGGTGGAGCTGGGACAGGAACTCAGGCCCGAATCATCAGTTAGTGTTCTTTCTACCATCCCTTCCCTAAAACGCTTCCTGAGAATAAGGGCCAATGCTTCGTGAGGCCTCTTCACTCTTTTCTCTCTAGCCAGACTGGATATTTATATTCACTTAGTCTAATTTTGTACCCAGGGTCCAGAAATGTGTTGGCAGTGGGTATGCTTCTATAATAGCCAAGATAAAAAGATGCATGGACAACAGCCATGACTTTGGGTAGGGGAGGGGCTGGCATTACTGAAAAAGAAGGTGATCCAATCTCTAAGCACAAAGGATATCCAGCCAATTCTTCCTCCTTAGGCTTTCTCATTCTGCCAGCAGATCAATTATTATTTCACCCTTCATATTTATTCAAAGAATAAAACAGTACAGTAACCTTCTTTTAAAACTAAATAAGTCGTGAAAGTAAAAGATACTGGAGCTTCATAAGCCAAAAAATTTTGGACGTCCTATGTCAAGTGTATTTTCTTGGCCTGGGATAGGAACACATGCATTCATAAACACACCATGAACATCTGGTGTCATACCACATGCAGCTTTATATAAGCAGCAGAGGAGAAAAGCAGATTGGGATGAATGCAACAGAAGTTGGGCAAGAGAGCAAATAGGAAAACGGCAAGTAATGTGAAAGATTTGCCAAAATCACAGAAGAGTTTTAAACCCAGAATGTTTAACCGTCTCCTCAAGCTCATGTTCTGCAAATCTGCCTTGGTATCCACCATAGCAGGCACTTTCAGCCCTATGGAGTAGGATTACATTGGAAATCTCAGGGGCCCTCTGGATTTTCTTACTCTGTAAAAACCACAGAACAGCCTCCCTGTAACCTGAGCACAGCCCAAGTACTAGCTGCATTCAGAGGATAAGGAGGAATGTCACTTTCAAAGCAACACAAATAGTAATTCCTTGCCATTGCACAAGGCCCAGAGTGTGAATCTATCCGGCTGTGCCGCGCACCTTGTTGGCTGCCTCCCTGAGCAGGATCTTGGCTGCAGCTCAGCAGAAGCAAGGCTGCTATTCTCCAGTGCCATCTGCTCACACAGGATGGATTGCTACTGCTGCCCATGAGAGTCTTCCCTCTCTCTCTCTGTAGTAACTCTGGCAATGCCCTGTTGGAGGACTACAGCAAGGGCTCCAAAAATGTGTGCTGCTCAGCAACCTCCGGAAGGGAAACAGGAACAGGGAGAGAGCTGATGCGGACACTCTTCTGACAGGACCTCCTCAGCTCTCAGCAAGGACAAGCAGTCCACTGAGCGGGCCAACACGCAATCATCCTTCAACAGCCAACAAGAACAACGATACCAGTGGCAACAGTAATGAAACACTTAGGAAGTACTGGACCGGGGGTTGTCAAATGAAGGTCATGACTACTATTTTGGTTGTTTAAAATAAAAAGTGTTTGGCACACAAAAAGAGAAAATATTATAAATTCTTAAAATGTGTTTCACTTAATTGCAGGATTAAGCTAATTCCTACCATGGAGCACATTAAAAATAGATATCCATAAAATTTTTAAAAAGAAAAAATAAATAAGCAAATATCGGGTCAAGTCTTTTTATATTCCCTTGTATGTATTATCTCAATTAATTCTGGCAACAACCGTATGAAGTAGTACCATTGTTATTCTTGGTTTGTGGTTGAAGAAATAGAAAGTGTTTGAGTAACTTGCCTGGCTGGCTTCCCAGTCAATGTGGTTCCAAAGCCTGAACTCTTAACACATGCCCTACAGCAAGTAGCTCCTAGACCCTGTGTCCAAAGCCTTCGCTCACTTCCTCAAGCAATTGCTCTCACACCGTAATTCTTTGTTCAACCATCTGTCCCTTTCCCCTTGTGAACTGAGAACACCTCAAGGGCAGGTCTTGTTGAGCTGAGTGACTTAAAGGCTCACGGAGCAAAGGATCCCATCAGTATTTTTTAAATTAAGTGAGTAAATGAAGAATGTTAAAAGAAAAAAGAAGGCAAATTGTAGCCAAGAAAAAAATAATAATAAGTCCTGACACTCGAGGGTCTGTCTTTGCCAAAGGGAAATTTGGTCTCTGAATTTAAGAAAGAAAATTAAGAAAACTCAGTCTCTGAATTAAGAAAACGAGTTCCTAGCATTCTTAGAGAGACTTGGGGGAAAATACACTTCATCTAAAAATTTTTAATCAGGTTAAAAAAAAAAAACAACTAGAGTGTCAAAACATCTGCCTATGCTTTGTTCTGGGCCCTTCATTCAGGAAAAACTAATGAGTTTTTGGATCAATAAAGGTAAGGCTAGGGTTTATTTGGGGGGTTGAGGGTGAAGAGGGAAACTATTCTGGATTAGAAAGGCAAATCCTTCTGGTATTAGAGGATTGAAAGCTGAGAGATAGAAAAAGAGCAGAGTCTCCAGAAGGGAAAAGAGCAAGAAATCAATGAGCTGAACCTAAGCCAGGGGAGGGGCAGGCAGTGGCTGAAGGGGTGTGTGGGGAATGGCTGACAGGTTTTTAGGACACTGGTGTCTAACATGCCATGTCAAGTTCCTTGTGCCAGACTCTAATCCCCATTACCCCAAACCTTAATACAACCACCTTACCTAAGTAGTCTATTTTTTTTTTTTTTTTTTTTTGAGACAGGGTCTCCCTTTGTCACCCAGACTGGAGTACAGTGGCGCAATTACGCCTCACTGCATCCTCAACCTCCCGGGTTTAGGGGATCCTGCCACCTCAGTCTCCTAAGTAGCTGGGGCTACAGGCGTGCGCCACCACGCCTGGCTAATTTTTTTTGTATTTTGTAGAGATGAGGTTCAACCATGCTGCCCAGGCTCCAACTCCTGAGCACAAGCGATCTGCCCACCTTGGCCTCCCACAGTGCTGGGATTACAGATATGAGTAGTGCTTTGGGAGAAGGAAAGAAGGAGGGTCGGGTCCAACATGTGATGAAGTCATACAGAAAGGGCAGCCTTTCCAAGGAAAGACTGAAACGCAGAAGTGAAAAATTACAGAGAAGCATGCAATCTAAGGAAGAGGTGACCAGAGAGAATACCCAGTATTAGAGATGTGGTGTGGAGTGCTGTGAAGCCACTGAATAAAGGATGAGGGCCCAAGTCTTTCTAATTCAGTATATAAAGCTGGAGGACAAGGACAGCTGATCTCCTGTATGTTAACTCTGTGGTGCAAGCCAAGTGCCACGGACTGTTACCCAGGGTCACTGATATCCCCCACCATGAGAACACATTTACTCCCACATGGTGCAGCCACTACCATGCCACACACCATAATGATTCAATACTGACGACCAAGACTTGTGGTTCAAAAATCTCTTGCTAGGCTGGGCGCGGTGACTCACGCCTGTAATCACAGCACTTTGGGAGGCCAAGACAGGTGGATCACTTGAGGTCAGGCATTCGAGACCAGCCTAGCCAACATGGTGAAACCCTGTCTCTACTAAAAATGCAGAAAATTAGCCAGGCTTGGTGGCACACGCCTGCAATCCCAGCTACCTGAGAGGCTGAGACAGGAGAATCGCTTGAACTCGGAAGGTGGAGGTTGCAGTGAGCACAGATCATGCCATTGCACTCCAGCCTGGGCAACAGAGTGAGAGTTCATATCAAAAAAAAAAAAAAAAAATCTCTTGCTGGCCAAGATGGCCCAGAAGTAGAAATAGTGAAGAGGAAGAGAAGAAAGCATTGCATTTCCATCTTGCAACTCTGGAAGTCTTATTCTACTAATTAACCTAACAACGAGCTGATAAAATACCCAATAGGAAACCTCAAACTCTGCCAGATTTTGCTTTCTGGGTAGGACAATCTATTCCCACAGTTGTCTCTATTCCAATATGAGTTCCTGGATATCTGAGGGTGTTTCCGTCATAAATCAAACTGCCTATAGTGCATCAGGCCCTTGATTTCCATCTGTAAGCTTATTCTATACCCAAGTCTCTGCATCTTATTTGATTCCATATTGCTATTCCAAATAGCACATTCATGAAATTGAATGCTCCACCAGATATACTAATTTTAGAGTCACTTTAAAATTGTCACTTTCTCCATCGCCAAATAAAAGGAGCAAAACAAAGCAGGCATATATAATTCAGCAGCTGCCACAGCTGCTCTCTAAAAACTGGTACAAAGAAGGTGACATATTCGAGACAAGAATCTCCCCTCCCTTTTTTCTTTTTATTTAACACTAAACCAGAAAATACCTACAGTCTTTAAAGATGATCAACACTGGTGCAGTAGAGCTACTTCACCAAGGCAGCAATGTCTGGCATCAATCAACAAACAAAAGTTACATTTTAAAAAACGTAAAGTTTACGTTTTAAACTCGTTCCAAATATATATATATATTTGGGAAGTGTAATTGAGTTTAAATATATATATATATATATATATACATATATATATATATATTTGAGATGGAGTCTCTCTCTGTTGCTCAGGTTGGAGTGCAGTGGCATGATCTTGGCTTACTTTAACCTCTGCGCCTGGGTTCAAGCAATTCTCAAGCCTCAGCCTCCCGAGAAGCTGGGATTATAGGCATGTGCCACCATGCTAATTTTTTATTTTTAGTAGAGATAGGGTTTCACCATATTGGCCAGGCTGGTCTCAAACTCCTGACCTCAAGTGATCCACCCACTTCAGCCTCCCAAAGTGCTGGGATTACAGGTGTGAGCCACCATGCCTGGCCCTAAGTATATAATTAGATTCCACTTCTTTGTGACTTAAAGACATGACAATCTTCAGATAAATTTAAACCTAATAAAATCCAATGATAGCTGCTATGGTGATTATCAGTCTATTCAGCCCTATATATTTTAGGCAAAGCATCAACAACATTCGTTTTACCTGACCTTTTAAGAGCAACTATTGGCTGGGCGCAGTGGTTCATGCCTGTAATCCCATCACTTCGGGAGGCCAAGGCGGGTGGATCACGAGGTCAGGGGTTTGAGACCAGCCTGGCCAATTTAGTGAAACCCCGTCTCTACTGAAAAAACAAAATTAGCCAGGCGTGATGGCGGGCGCCTGTAGTCCCAGCTACTAGGGAGGCTAAGGCAGGAGAATCGCTTGACCAGGGAGGTGAGGGTTGCAGTGCGGAGATTGTGCCACTGCACTCCAGCCTAGGCAACAGAGGGAGACTCCATCTCAAAAAGCAACTATTTCTGACACAGAATAAGTATATATCAAAAAAAAAAAAGGCCTATAATTACGCCTGTAATCCTAGCACTTTGGGAGGTTGAGGCAAGCAGATTGCTTGAGCCCAGGACTTCCAGACCAGCCTGGGCAATATAGTGAGACTCTATCTGTACAAAAGAAAACAAAAACAAAAATTAGCCAAGCATGGTGGCATGTGCCTGTAGTCCGAGCTACTCAGGAGGCTGAGGTTGGAGGATCTCTTGAGTGATAGGCAGAGGCAACGGTAAGCCATGATCGTGCCACTGCACTCCAGCCTGGATGGCAAAGCAAGACCTTGTCTCAAAAAAAAAAAAAAGGAAGAAGAAGAAAAGACAGACCAATAATTAAAACAGGAATGACACCCTAACAAGGAGACGCCTAGCCTGAAACCCTTAACAGAGGGCTGCTTTGCCTTGTATAACACTTGAACTATCAAAAACAAAGCTTTAAATAGTTGATTCTGCAAATTTTTTTGGCCTTTCACTGGTCACTAACCATGTGACAGATTTCCAACATATAACTAAAGGCAAGGAACAGAACCAGTATTACAGGAAGATCCTACCATCATAATTTAACTTCTAGAAACACCACAGTGAGTTCCTGGCTCCCGTCACTTAGAACATCTCGCGCCGACTAACAGCAGTTCCAGCTAGAGCTCAGCCACCATCTGTGGCTGTCTTTCACAATCTCAGCCATAAAGGAAAAGCAATGTTTCAAACGTGCTGTTTGGTTTGGCTAGGCTCCTCTACACATAAGCTAAGTGCACGCATTTTTCATTTTCTGGGATCTGAGCTCCAGCAGTGTTTGAAACATGACATTCAAAGCACCATTTAACAGAAGACAAGAAAGAACGACATCCTCTAATACCTTAAAACTGATCCTTTTTTTTTTTTTTTTTTGGTGAGACGGAGTCTCGCTCTGTCACCTAGGCTGAAGTGCAGTGGCGCAATCTCAGCTCACTGCAAGCTCTGTCTCCCGGGTTCACACCATTCTCCTGCCTCAGCCTCCCGAGTAGCTGGGACTACAGGCGCCCGCCACTGCAACCGGCTAATTTTTTTTTTGTATTTTTAGTAGAGACGGGGTTTCACCGTGGTCTCAGTCTCCTGATCTCGTGATCTGCCCGCCTCGGCCTCCCAAAATGCTGGGATTACAGGCGTGAGCCACTGCGCCCGGCCAAAACTGATCTTAGTTATGAGATTTGGATTGGGACTCTGAGACAACTTAACAGAAAATATCCTGGAGGTGGGGGGGACTTTGCATGACGCACTAAAATTCATTTCCTCTACAAAACTAACCCTAGAGTAATCACTACGAACAACAAATACCAATACACTGGACTCACACCACCTAGAGTGAGGGAGTGAGGGACTGTGAGCAAAAAATTGAAGAGGGGCCACACACACACAAAACCGAACAACCAATGACCAAGAAAAAACAATACTTTAACGCAATGCTTTTAAACGTGCCCAAAAAATCCGTGATAAAAAAACTGCAGAAAGTTTAAATAAAATAGGACCTGATCCTACGTATGCCTGACTTAGTCTTACTTCACCCTCATCCTGACCAGGCCAGATCTGGAATTTATTTGAAATTTTGGTATGTTGTTCATTTTATCACATTAAACTATTATTTATCTTGATTACTGAGTGTTTTTGTTGCCCCCTTAAACTTTTCAGTGGCGGAGAGTGCCTCAGCTTCACTCCCCTCGCCCTGGCCAGGCTGTCAATATATATGAATCTGTGTAATACTAGAAAACCCTGCGTGTTCGCTCTACCATTACTCTCATTTACAAATGAGTAAACACAAAACATTGGCTACTCTGCCCAAAGTCACAGAGCTAGGGTGGTCAAATCAGGATCCAAATCCACAGCCTACACTCTTAAATACAACCACAATACCTCTCTGAGCTTTGCATCACTAAGTCATTTGGCATAAATCAATACAGTTCTGGATTTTAAAAAATCCAGATATGTGGAAACAATCCAAATAAACTCTAAATAAAGATAATTTGGGGAAATTCAGTCATGAGTTGTTCGCTGCTGAATATCCTGCAATATTTAGGCTAAGTGTGTTTTTTTATTTTCTTTTTTTTTTTGAGACAGGGTCTCATTCTGCCAACCAGGCTGGAGTGCAGCGGTGCAATCATAGGTCACTGTATCCTTGTACTCCTGGGTTCAAGCAATCCTCCTATCTTATCTGCCCTAGTAGCTGGGACTACAGGGGTACACCACCACAGCTGGCTAATTGTTTTTATTTTTGTAGACACAGGGTCTGCTTGCTACATTGCCCAGGCTGGTCTCAGAAGTCCTGGCCTCAAGTGGTCCTCCCACCTCAGCCTGCCAAAGAGCTGGGATTACAGCCATGGGCCACTACACCTGGCCTAGGCTAAGTGTTATTTCCACCATGCTCCCAGCATTTTTGTCCTGCCAATATTTTAGATAGCCATCATATTGTTCAGCATACGCCAAGGGAGAAAATCTCTGGCCCGACTCAAAGGACAGGACTACAGATTTGAGTAATCTGAAGTAGCTGGTAGGTTCTGAGACGGCCCTGGTATGCACCCTCAAATATGGTAGGTAGGCTTTTATGAGGCTGAGCTACAGTGTGCTCAGCTACAGTGCTCTGCAGGACAATGTTCAGAAATACTTTCCAAATAATGTGTTTATTTAGAAAGAGAATAGAATATGGAGAGCAGGACAGGTGTGGTGGCTCATGCCTATAATCCCAGCACTTTGGGAGCCTGACGGGGGAGGATCACCTGAGGCCAGGAGTTCAAGACCCACCTAGATAACATAACAGAGACCCTCATCTTTACAAAAACAAACAAAAAGAATATGCAGGGCCAGGCACAGTGGCTCACACCTGTAATCCCAGCACTTTGGGAGGCCGAGGCAGGTGAATCACCTGAGGTCAGGAGTTCAAGACCAGACTTACCAACATGGTGAAACCTCGTCTCTACTGAAAATACAAAATTAGCTGGGCATGGTGGCACATGCTTGCAAGCCCAGCTACTTGGGAGGTTGAGCCAAGAGAATAGCTTGAACCTGGGAGGCGGAGCTTGCAGTAAGCTGAGATCGTGCCATTGCACTCCAGCCTGGGCAACAAGAGCAAAACTCTCAAAAAAAAAAAGAATATGCAGAATAACCTACTAAAGCTACAGTGGTTCTACCACACTTAACCAGTTGTTAGTGGTGGTCATTGCAGTTTAAAAGGGTCATGGTGAGAGGCTGAAAAAGAATTAGAAATGATATGGGAAGAATGGTAGAGAGAACTGGGGCTATTTTTCCTGGGGGAAAAAAAGACAACTTAAGTCAGAGAAGTGCTGCCTAGCAACTATTTTCAATTATCTGAAGAGCTAGTGGATTTAATTTATGTGACAACAAAAGACTGAAGTTGGACAAATGGATGACAGTTTATGGATGACAGTTTCAAGGAGCTGGCTTTCATCTCAGTATAAGGGAAAAAAAAATCTTCCAACAATTAGACCTGTCCAGCAATGAAAGAGCCTGTTTCCAGAGAAGGCGAGTTAGCTGTCAGCTGCTATAGAATGGATCCAGCACAGAATGGCCACTTGGATAGAATGACTTAAAATCCCTTCCAATTCTAAGACATTAAGAAATGGAACAAATTATTAAAATTAACACATTCATTGTTATGCATAGTGTTTAGTCTCTAAGAACCCTAGAAAACCAAAACAGAACTGAGCTCCACGGAAAGGAGATCTTGCATTTTTTTCATGCTCCAAGCTAGATCCTTGATCTTTTTTTTTTTTTAAAACTAAGCCACCAAAGTAATACAAGTTTAAAAAAAAAAAAAAGTCTATCTCCCTTTTGGAAAAACTAAATTATGTCCTGAGACAGTATTTATAGCTACCATTTAAGAAAACTGGGAAACTGTACTCATATATACAATCAATATTTTATAGCTCTCTTGTAAACTACATTGGCTGTTCTACCACAGCTATGCAGAAGAAAAAATAAAGAAGCAGCTGAGTTCAAAAAACAAAGCAGACCAGAAGTTGAATCAGATATATCAGCAGCCTAGCATATTAAAAGATCCTGGAAAAAAATCCATCCGATTAGACCTACAGGAAAACTTAGAAAACTGCCCCTCTTAACGATGACATAATTTGTTTCTATTTTTGTTTTTTGAGACAGTCTTGCTCTGTCACCCAGGCTGGAGGTGCAGTGGTGTGATCTTGGCTCACTACAACTTCCGCCTTTCAGGTTCAAGTGATGTTCCTGCCTCAGCCCCCTGAGTAGCTGAGACTACAGGCACAAGCCACCACACCTGGCTAATTTTTGTATTTTTAGTAGAGACAGGGTTTCACCATGTTGGCCAGGCTGGTCTCAAACTCCTGACCTCAAGTGATCCGCCCACCTTGGCCTCCCAAAGTGCTGGGATTACAGGAGTGAGCCACTGCACCAGCCAAGATGACACAACTTTTAAAAAGCAAGTAGGACCAGCCCCAGTGGCTCACACCTGTAATCCCAACACTGTGGGAGGCCAAAGTGGGAGAACTGCTTGAGTCCAGGAGTTCAAGACCAGCCTGGGCAACACAGTGAGACCCCCGTCTTCAAAAGAACTTTAAAATTGGCAGTGTGGTGTTGAGCACCTGTAGTCCCGGCTACATGGGAAACTGAGGTGGGAGGATTGCTAGAGTCTGGGAGGCTGAAGCTGCGGTGAGCCTTGATCACACCACTGTACTCCTCCAGCCTGGGAGATAAAGCAAGACTATTTCAAAAAAATTTTAAAAAGCAATTATGGATTCAAGGAGTCTTCCAAATGAGGAACACACATTACTTTAATGCAAATATTTTTGTTTGGACAAGACCGAACATAAGAGAAGTCCGAGGGAAAACAGACAGCACAACTAATAGTGAGCAAGTGTAGCCTCTGCTGGGTGGTACACACAAACACACACACACACACACACACACACACAGCTTAAATCCCACTGGATTGTGCTAGTGCTTCCATTCAAAGCACCGCATTCACTAAGGAAGATTATAAATGAAATCAAAGCATTAGGACTGCAGAAAAGAAAGAACAAACAATAGAGAAAAGCCTCCTACTTGCCAGGCATTTTACACAGACGACCCTATCTGACCCTCAGGAATCAAGTTTAATTAACTTGCCCCAAAGTTTACAAAGCCAGTAAAAGGTGGAGCCAGAGTTATGCCTGCCTCTAAAGCCCACCTATATTTTCTCTACAGCATATAGCCAACTCCCTGTGCCTACCACTTGCTGTGCCGAAGGCCACCAGATACCTCCACCTGAAACTTCTCACAGGTATGTTAAGCTCATTATCCTCTTCACACCTGGACTGCCCTCCTTGTGTTAAATGGGACTACTTTCCTGGCACAGTCATTCAAGTTCACCCCTTCAAAGGGCAGCACCTGGCTCTGCCCCGCCCACCATTCTCCTACAGTCCTACAGACACTGCCATCACTACCCCCACTCCTCTCACATCCGCTTTTATCCATTACTGTTACCCTAGACTGCATCTAAACTGTTGTGGCACCGTCTTGGCTGTGCTCCAGTTTCCCCCCACTACAATCCACTTCATACTCTGCTACGAGAAACAGCCACCAAAAGGGGTTTGAGGAACTCAATCTGGAATTACATGTAAGCCCCAACTCTACATATAATTCCTCCAACTCTAGATTTCAATGAAGGTTCCTTTTTTTTTTTTTTTTTTTTTCCAGACATGGGATCTGCCTGTTGCCTAGACTGGAACGCAGTGGCTATTCACAGGCAGGATCATCATGCACTACAGCCTTGAACTCCTGAGCTCAAGTGATCCTCCTGCCTCAGCCTCCCAAGTAGCTGGGACAACAGGTGTGGTGTGTGTCATCTCACCTCACAAAGTTCCCTTAATTTTAATTGTCTACTCACAGACATGATACCTACATCAAAAATACCCTGCTTTCACATGTTTCCACCTGCTACTCATCCTTCAAGGCTCGGTTCTAATGCCATCTTTCCCAAAGCTCTCTAACTCTTTTGTCCAGAGGTGTAACAAACAACTATTAAGCAAGGTATGTTAGACACTAGAGGTTTTTTAAATGAACTTAATAAAAGTTCATACAAGTAACTCTTCTCTCTACTGTTCTTAAAAAAGTGTTTTCATTCCTATTTTTATAGCACTCAATATAATTTGCTTTATAAAATAATTGAGTGTACTTTTATCTTGTAAATTGTTGAAGGTAGAGACCATTTCTTACTCTGATTAACAAAATGCTTTTGGAATAGACTGATTTTACAAGTACTTAATAAGTTTAAAGTCTACCCATTTGTCTGCCAATACTGACAGCCTCTTAACTGTTCTCCCTAGTTTCACTCTAGAACCTTCAACCCCAGTTTCCAAATAGCCTGAGTGAGCTATTCAAAATGTGAGCCAGATGTCAGTCCCATGTTTAAAAACAATGGCTACACTGTGGATTAGGCAATGGTGTCTTAGCTATGACACCAAAAGCATAAGCAACAAAAGAAAGAATAGATCATCTGGACTTCATCAAAATCAAAAACTTGTGCTTCCAAGGGAGCCATCAAGAAAGTGAAACAGGATAGGAGAAAATATTTATAAATCATATATCTGATAAGTGACTTGTATCCAGAATATATAAAGAATTCAACAAGAAGACAAATGAGCCAATTTTAAAATGGGCAAAGGATTTGAATGGAATTTCTCCAAAGAAGATATGCAAATGGTAAGCATATGAAAAGAAGTTCAGCATTATTAGTCCTCAGAAAAATACAAATCAAAGCCACAATGAAATACCACTTTATACTCAATAGGGTAGCTAAAATTGAAAGAGAGAGAAAGGGAGGGAGGGAGGGGTGGTTAAAGCAAACTAAATATGACCTGAGAAGGACTCCATACTTCTGTATTTGGGTCCTTGTGAAACCACCTTTGCAAAATTATAACTGAGGAAATTATGACAGTGAAAGAAATCAGACCTAACCGACTCCATCTTGCTTCTAACCTTTAAGCTGCCCTTGTTCATTCCCGGGTGTAGGCCAAACTAACTTTGGGAAGGAATTCAGTACATGGGTTTGACTCTGAAACAAAATTGATTAACAGCCCTTTCCCGAAAAGACCCCTTCTTGCCTGGGGACCAGTCTGCCTTTGCAGGACTAACAAATTAGCTACAAGATAAAAATTACAGTTTAGGGGCCATGCAGCCTCTGGCTCCAAGAGTCCAAACCTCCCCAAATTGCTCCTGGGGATAACATCACTCTGTAAAATCTAAGATCAGTTCTTGAGATATTTTGCAGATCCTGCACTCACTGGATCAGCTGACACCACCCAGACCCATAATCTGGCTCAACAAGTTCTGCCATCCCACCCAAGAACAGAAGACAGCAAGAAAACCTCACTTCAGCCCCCTATGATTCCATCTCCAACCTGACTAATCAGCACTCCCCACTTCCCAGGCCCCACCCGCCAAATTATCTTTAAAAACTCTGATCCTTGAATGCTCAGGGAGATGGATTTGAGTAATAATAAAACGCCGGTCTCCCGTACAGCCAGCTCTACATGAATTACTCTTTCTCCACTGCAATTCCTGTCTTGATAAATCAGCTCTGTCTAGGCAGCAGGCAAGGTGAGCCCATCGGGAGGTTACACTTGTGGACAAACTGCAACCTGGCTTAGGTAGATAAGACTAAAAACCTAATTTAGGAGTATGCGACTATAACAATAGCTGAGTCTTGGCCAATCCCAGTGGCCATACTTCAACCACTCATACACTGCTGTGTGTTCAAACTGTGTTCAAATAAGGCAAACGCCGGGCTGTAACCAATCCAGCCATTCTGTATCTCACTTCTGATTTCTGTAGTCATTTCTCTTTTTTGGTCTATAAATCTTCTTCCACCATGTGGCTGTACTGGAGTCTCTGTGAATCTGCTGTGATTCTGAGGGCTGCCCGATTCGTGAATCATTCATTGCTCAATTAAACTTGGCTGAAGTTTTTCTTTTATCAGAAGGTAAAAGTTGACAATGATGAGAAGAAATTGAAACCTTCGCTCATTGCTGGTGGGGAGGTAAAATGATGCAGCTGCTTTGGATAACAGTTTGGCCCTTCCACAAACTATTAAACGTCGAGTTACCAAATGAACCTGTATTTCTATTCTTAGGTATATACCCAAGAGAAATGAACATTTACATCCACACAAAAACATATACAAATGTCCCATAGCAGGAAACAACCCAAGTGTCCATTAACGAATGAATGGATAAACAAAATGTGGTATACCCATTCAATAAATTATTTGGCAATAAAAATGAATAAAGTACTGATACATACTACAATATAGATAAACCTTGAAAACATGCTAAGCAGCCAGACACAAAAAGTCACATATATTAACATACAACTATCCAGAATAGGCAAATCCATACAAACAGAACTAGAGTAGTAATTGCCTGGGGCTGGGGCAAGGGGGAAATGGGGAGTGACTGCTAATGGGTATAGGGTTTCTTTCTGGAGAAATGAAAATGTTCTGAAATTAGATAGTGGTGACAGTTTTACAACTCTGTAAAATATAGGAAAACCTCTGATTTTTACACTTTTTTTTTTTTTTGTAGAGTCGGGGTTTCACTGTGTTAGCCGGGATGGTCTCAATCTCCTGACCTTGTGATCTGCCCGCCTCGGCCTCCCAAAGTGCTGGGATTACAGGCGTGTGCCACCGTGCCCGACCCTGAGTTGTACACTTTTAAAGAATAAATTTTACTGTATGCAAATTTTATATTCAGTATAGCTGTTACGTATAAATGAAAGTAACAACCTGAAAGCCTTCCATGGATTCGCATCCAGTTACAATGAAGCCCAAACTCCTGGCCATGCCTCAACGCCCTATACCTACCTTTCCAGCCTCCACTTCTACCATCTCCTCCCCACTTACAATGCTCAAGACACCAGCCTCCTCCCCCATCCTCTCCACTTACTGAGAGTTCACTCCTATATTAGGCTCTTTCCACATACTGTTTCCTCCGCCTCAAATCTTGTTTAAGACACTTCTCACTCTATCGCCCAGGCTAGAGGGCAGTGGTGTGACCATAGCTCACTGCAGCCTCCACCTCCTGGGCACAAGTGATCCACCTCAGCCTCCCAGTAGCTGGGACTACAGGCCTGCACCGCCACGTCCAGCTAACTTTATTTTTATTTTCCATAGAGACGGGGTCTCGCTTTGTTACCCAGGCTGGTCTCAAACTCCTAGCCTCAGCAATCCTTCTGCCTTGGCCTCTCAAAGTGCTGGGATTACAGGTGTGAACCACTGTGCCCGGCCTGCTACCAAATCTTCACATGCCTGACTCCTACCCTTATTCAGAGCTCAGCTTAAATATTACCTCCTCAAAGAGG
Source organism: Nomascus leucogenys (assembly GCF_006542625.1). NCBI lineage: Eukaryota > Metazoa > Chordata > Mammalia > Primates > Hylobatidae > Nomascus > Nomascus leucogenys. Next base: position 44,636,521 of record NC_044385.1, on the reverse strand, counting down.
CCTCTAACTTCACAATCTCAAGTAGTCTTCCCACTCTTCCTCACTGTACTATCTCATTTTCTTTAGAGTACTTCCAGAAGATATCAGGTACAAGGCATAAGGTATATGAGGTATCTTATTTTTTGTCTCATCTCTTCTCATCATAGCCTATTAAAACATTAGTTGAACTGAACCGTCATGAAAAAATTTACTATTCAAATGGCAACAGACAATAACTGAAATTATGAAATAGAACATCTTACAAGAGATAATGAATAACAAATTAAAGGTACCAATGGGTATAAGAGAATTTTAGAGAAGAAAATGACCAGTAGCTACAACAGGTGTGGAAAGGCTTCATGGAAGCAATGAGAGTAGAAATGGACTTGAGATTAAAGAAGTGTGAAAGGCATTACAGGCAAAAGGTGCATGTGAACAAAGCACTCCTTGCTGCCTTGTCTATGACCCCCATGTGCACCGCCATGCCTCCTGGGAACGTAATGTAGAACTTAGAGCTCAAACCCTAGACTGTCAGTACCTCAAAGACAGAGAACAAGTTTTACTTTTTTGCACGCCTCCCCATACCTAATGCTGGGACATGTGACGAATGGGACAAATGAATAATAAAATAACACCAAGTTCAGGCATTATTCCTGAACTCTTACCATTATGATGAAAAGCAATTTCTACCTCCTCACAACCAAATGGCTTCTATTTTTGACCTCCTTTGGTCCTTTTGATCATGGGAGGAGGAAGTCAGTGCTTCCTTTTTTAGGTTTTTTTAAAAAAATGTTTTAGGGACAGAACAACAACAACAAAAAGTACATCCCTCTGTCCTACCCTTAAAGGGCCTTCTGAGCCTCAGCATACTTGTTCCCTGCTATCCATGGTGCTATGGTCTGAACGTGCCCCCCAGATTCATATGCTGAAACTTAATAACCAATGTGATAGTATTAAGAGGTGGGGCCTTTAAGTGGTCATAAGGGCTCCTCCCCTGTAGTGTGGTGGCTCATGCCTGTAATTCTAGCATTTTGAGAAGCTGATGCAGGCAGATCACCTGAGGCCAGAAATTCAAGACCAGCCTGGGCAATATAGTGAGACCTTGTCTCTACCAAAAATTTAAAAATTAGCCAGGTGTGGTGGCATGCACCTGTAGCCCCTGCTATTCTGGAGGCTGAGACAGGAGTACTGCTTGAGCCCAGGAGTTCCAGGCTGCAGTGAGCCAATATTGCACCACTCCACTCTAGCCTGGGCAACAGAGCAAGACTTCACCTCCAAAAACAAAAACAAAAACAAACAAAAAAAAACCACAAAAACAATAAATTAAGTCTTGTGTCCCTTTTTTTTTTTTTTTTTTTTTTTTTTTTTGAGACGGAGTCTCGCTCTGTCACCCAGGCTGGAGTGCAGTGGCGCAATCTCGGCTCACTGCAAGCTCCGCCTCCCGGGTTCACGCCATTCTCCTGCCTCAGCCTCTCCGAGTAGCTGGGACTACAGGCGCCCGCCACCACGCCCGGCTAATTTTTTGTATTTTTTAGTAGAGACGGGGTTTCACCGCGGTCTCGATCTCCTGACCTCGTGATCCACCCGCCTCGGCCTCCCAAAGTGCTGGGATTACAAGCGTGAGCCACCGCGCCCGGCCATAAGTCTTGTGTCTTATAAAAGAGGCTTCATCACCTTGGGAGTCTGAGGCAGGAGAACTGCCTGAGTATAGGAGCTCAAAACCAGCCTGGTCAACAAAGTGAGACCCTGTCTCTAGTGGAAAATTTTAAAAATTAGAAAAAATAAAATCAAAGAAGCTTAATGTGGCCTTTAGCCCTTTTCCCCTTCCATCCTTTCTGCCATGTGAGAATACAAAGTTCAAGGTGCAACCTTGGAAGCAGTCAACAGGCCTTACTGGACACCAAACCTGCCAGCACCTTCATCTTGGAATTCCCAGCCTCCAGAAATGTGAGAAATACATTTCTGTTGTTTATAATTACTCAGTCTCAGGTTATAGCCACACAAACAGACTAAGACACACTGTCCCTACATGGCACTTATAAGACATGAGTATTTCACTAGTTTCTAGAGTACTCAGATGTCAGCACGACATAATGGGAAGAAGTTTAATCCTAGCTATGGAGCCCTAGGTTTGAATGCTAGTTTCTCTTTAACTAGCTGCTTGACTTAGGACAAGTTACTGAACCTTTCTGAGGCCACATATTTGTCACTCAACTTTTTTTTTTTTTTTTTTTTTTTTTTGAGACATAGTCTCACTCTGTTGCCCAGGCTGGAGTGCAGTGGTACGATCTTGGCTCACTGCAACCTCCACCTCCTGGGTTCAAGCGATTCTTGTACCTCAGCCTCTTGAGTAGCTGGGACTACAGACGCACACCACCATGCCCAGCTAATTTTTATATTTTTAGTAGAGATGGGGTTTCATCATATTGGCCAGGCTGGTTTTGAATTCCTGACCTTGTGATCCACCTGCCTGGGCCTCCCAAACTGTTGGGATTACAGGTGTGAGCAACACGCCCGGCCAACTTTTTTTTTTCTTTTTTGAGACAGGGTTTTGCTCTGTTGCCCAGACTGGGGTGCAGTGGCTCAAACACAGCTCGCTGTAGCCTCACTATAGACTCACTGTAGCCTCCCGGGCTCAGGCAATCCTCCCACCTCAGTCTCCCAACTAGCTGGGACTACAGGCATGTGCCACCATACTGGTTAACTCTGTTTATTTTTTGTAGAGACAGGGTCTTGCCATGTTGCCCAGGCTGGTCTCAAACTCCTGGGCTCAAGTGATCCATCCGCCTTGGCCTCCCAAAATGCTGGGATTACAGGCGTGAGCCACTGCACCTGACCAAGTTAGTTACTCAACCTTTCTGAGGCCGTTTATTTATTTGTAAAGCAAATGATATAACAAAAACTGCTCTGGAGATCTGTGAGGGAATTAGAGATAATATGCATTCATTAGTCAGTCCAGGGCCTGGCAGTTGTTTCGCCCACTGCAAATGTTGGTTATGACCAAGTCACAAGAATTATAAAATGCCAGGGTCACAGGTTACTGCTGCCCAGACAGAAGGTGCTGAAGATCAGAAAATAGTTGATTTCTAGCTTCTTGGAAGCTAGATGATAAACAAGAATGACTCTGCATTATTTCAGTATTATCTATCTGGCTAAGTAAGGGATGCTTGCTGCTGGATCTGTTGTTTAACTAGTACAAAAACTCTCAGAACTTAGAGGTGAGACTGTTAAAATATAACATCAGCCATTTAAATTCAACTACATGAAGCTGTACAAACAAGACCTTTTGTACTATGTCTTAAAGGCCAACCTGAGAGCTTAAACATCAAGTGGAGGAGGTAAAATATGCAGAGTAATCCAAAAGCCTCTATTATCTACTCACGCTTTTTAAAAAAAATCTAGTTTGGGCCGGGTGCAGTGGCTCACACCTGTAATCCCAGCACTTTGGGAGGCCGAGGCAGGCGGATCACCTGAGGTCAGGAGTTCAAGACCAGCCTGGCGAACATGGTGAAACCCTGTCTTTATTAAAAACGCAAAAAAAAAAAAAAAAAACTTAGCAGGTCATGGGGGCAGGAGCCTGTAGTCCCAGCTACTCAGGAGGGTGAGGCACAAGAATCGCTTGAACCCAGGAGGCAGAAGTTGCAGTGAGCCAAGATCACACGACTAGCCTGGGCAACAGAGTGAGGCAACAGAGTGGGCAACAGAGTGAGGCTCCGTCTCAAAGAAAAAAAAATCTAGTTTGCTAAAGGAGAATACATGGTTGAGATATCTGATCCATTGTCCACTGTGAAAGTACATCATCTAAAAAACTTACGAAATGTCCAAGTCCTCAAACCTTCTCACAATGTGCACCAATACAGATTGTTAAAGCGCAGACTAGCATAATATAATACCATTTAACAATTTACTTGGTAGATTTTGAAGGGAACAGGTAATTCGACATGCCTTTCAGAATGGGTGAATTTATAGTTAACAGTGTGAAGCCCAATTTACTAGTTTTAGGATTGTTTGCCATCCTTCAGTTCCAGAAGTTAAAAGCCGAAGTTTACATGCATATACTACAATGCCACTATGTTTATGTATATCTTAAAGGCAAGCACAAGTAATGAGGGCTGGAAAGGTGATATGCTGCAGGCATGATAACCCTTTCCTTTGACAATGTCATTAGAGATGGATGTGGACTAAAATAGTAATAGAAAAGGTAAGGCCAAGCCATAAAAGCAAGGACCTCTTGTGGACCATAAACAAACCCTAGAAGAGGAGTTTCAGGTATGCTGTGACAATGACCATGCCATCTTTTTGTAGCTGTACTCATTTGTCAAAACTCAGCTCAGGAATCGCCTCCTCTAAAAAGCCTTCCCAAATCTCACCCCCTCCTAAATGCTGGGTTAGCTGCCTCTTCTGTAAGCATGCACATCTTGCAGCCTCAATTAATTTTTTTTTCTCGGACACAGGGTCGTGCTCTGTTGCCCAGGCTGGAGTGCAGTGGCATGATCACAGATCACTTCAACCTCAACCTCCTGGGCTCAAGTGATCCTCCCGCCTCCTGAGTAGCTGAGACTACAGGTGTGCACAACCACACCCAGCTAATTTTCTTACATTATTTTTAGTAAAGATGAGGTCTTGCTATGTTATCCAAGCTGGTCTTGGACACTTGGTCTCTGGAAATCCTCCAGCCTCATCCTCCCAAAGTGCTGAGATTACAAACGTGAACCACCACACCCAGCACAACTGTGTTATTTTCTTCTTGTTTGCTTGCCTGTCTGACTGCCTGCCTCCACCAAAAAACAGCAGCTCCTTCAGGAACAGACCTTGTTTCACCTCTTTGCATCCCACAAGCCAAGATTGCCTGGCACTCAAACATTTGTTGAAAGACACATTTACCAGGACATTCAGTGCAGCATGCTCTGTATATCGAATGACTATAAATAACCTAAATTCCAATCAACAGGGGACTGATTAAATTGTGGTCCCAGGACTCCTGTGAGTCCATGAGAACTTTTCAAGGGTCCATGAGTTCCCCTTTAATTACATGTGTATAAAGCCAGATGTTCTTCAAATACTTTAACCAAAACAACATAGCACCAAAGACTGAATGAAGAACCAGATATGAGAATAGTTTTCTTCTATTAGGCCAGAAAGATTTGCAAATGTGCAAAAGCAACAGTACTTTTCTCATTAGATTTCATTTTGGAAAATAGTTAATTTTCATAGAAATCTGTTAACATACAGTGGATTATTGTTATTTTTGATGAATTAATATTTTTAAATTTTCTCAATTTTTTTTTTTTTTTGAGACACAGTCTCGCCCTGTCATCCAGGCTGGAGTGCGGTGGCGCAATCTTGGCTCCCTGCAACCTCCGCCTCCTGGGTTCAAGCAATTCTCAAGCAAATCTCAGCCTCAGGAGTAGCTGGGATCACAGGCACGCGCCACCACGCCCAGCTAATTTTTGTATTTTTAGTAGAGACAGGGTTTCACCATGTTGGTCAGGCTGTTCTCAAACTCCTGACCTCATGATCCGCCTGCCTCGGCCTCCCAAAGTGCTGGGATTACAGGCATGAGCCATCGCGCCCGGCAAATTTTCTCAATTTTAATTTCAAATCCATTTAACATCTATATGTATAACCCACATAAACAAAGCTTCTTTGGTTCTCGATTTTCAAATGTGTTAAAAAGGACCTGAGGCCAAAACGTAAGAGAAAGGCTAAATACACTATGCTATATCTGTACAATAAAAGATAATGCAGACATCTTTTTAAAAGAATAAAGTAAACTGATACATGCTGATGGAAACCACTATCTAAGCTTTACTGCTAAGTTTTTCTTAAGTTCAATACAAAGAACAAATGTGTACATTAAAAAAAAAGAGGCACTGCTATACACACATAAATGCTATAGATATATGACAAAATCTTTGGATGCACATCCAAAAAAAGTTAAAAGCAGATGCCCCTGTGGAGAGAAACTGGGGAACCAAGAGTCAGGGATAGGCATGAAACTTTCCACTCTATTCCCAGTGTATTATTTGAAAATTTTACCATCTGCATGTACCTGTATTACCTTTTCAAAATTAAAAATGGAATAACAAATTATATTTGAACACTGGAATTGTACATGAGTATTTAACTCACATTAAAAAACAGTATTTAACAGAATTGGAAAATATTAGATGATAGATTGTTAAAGCAAGCAATTTTCAAAACAGTAATACTATAATACGATGCAATAATAATGTAACTCAAAATGTGTGTGTGTGTGTGTGTGTGTGTGTGTGTGTGTGTGTGTGTGTGTGTGTTCCTGAAAAAGTCTAGAAGGATACGCTGTATATAAAAGTATTAGCACTGTGGATGGTGGCTCATGCCTGTAATCCCAGCACTTTGGGAAGCCAAGGCGGGCAGATCACTTGAGGTCAGGAGTTCGAGACCAGCCTGGCAATATGGTGAAACCCCGTTTCTACTAAAAATACAAAAAATTAAGCCAGGCATGGTAGCAAGTGCCTATAATCCCAGCTACTTGGGAGGCTGAGGCAGAAGAATCACTTGAACTCGGGAGGTGGAGGTTGCAGTGAGCCAAGAGCTGAGAACATGCCACTGCACTCTGGCCTAGGCGACAGAGCGAGACTCCATCTAAAAAAAAAAAAAAGTATTAGCAATAACTTTTCCTTCCAGTTGGTAAGTTACAAGTGATTGTTTTCATCTTTCTAAACTTTTGCTAACTTATACATATTATTTCTATAATCAGAAAATCAGTTTATATATATGCTACATATATCCATACCTAAATAAAATATTTTTCATTTTATTTTTTTATTTACTTTTTGAGACAGAGTCTTGCTCTGCCACCCAGGCTGGAGTACAGTGGCGCAATCTCAGCTCACTGCAACCTCCGCCTCCTGGATTCAAGCGATTGTCCTGCCTCAGCCTCTCAAGTAGCTGGGACTATAGGCACACGCCACCAAGCCCAGCTAATTTTTGTATTTTTAGTAGAGACAGAGTTTCACCATGTTGGCCAGGCTGGTCTCAAACTCCTGGCCTAAATTAAACATTTATTAAGCCAAAAAGTACACAAATAAAGTAGCACCTATAAACTACCAAGAACTGGAGCGAATATTTGTAAGCTATGTTTAAAACTCTCCCTATGTCAGCCGGGTGTGGTGGCTCACACCTGTAATCCCAGCACTTCGGGAGGCCGAGGCAGGTGGATCACCTAGGCCAGGAGTTCAAGACCAGCCTGGCCAACATGGTGAAGCCCTGCCTCTGCTAAAAATACAAAAATTAGCTGGGCATGGTGGTGGGTGCCTGTAATCCCAGCTACTTGGGAGGCTGAGTCAGGAGAATTGCTTGAACCCAGGAGGCAGAGGTTGCAGTGAGCCAAAATCGCGCCACTGCACTCCAGCCTGGGTGACAAGAGCAAGACGTCTTAAAAAAAAAAAAAAATTCCCTCTATGATTTAAGTTCTATTTTGGCCAGTAGTTTTATTCCTAGAAACCTATCCCAAAGAAAGTACATTTGTCCAGTGATTTGTACACAATGACATTTGTAAGAACATTCTTCGTTTGTTTAAATGTTTATTTTACGTACAAAGAACTATCATGGTTTTTTATTGGGTAGATGCCATGGATAATCCTTTGAAGGAAGATCATTTAGTCCAACTTAATAAAACTGATATCGTTCGTGTACTGATGGAAACACTGGCAGCACGTATTGAGGCCATATTTCTGGATCAGACAGCGCCAGTTTGAACAGACGCGACAAGAGCGAGAACCCTGGCTGAATTTTCAAAAGTGGCTCCAGTACAGCTGCTGGTGACCCATCTTGCTCTCAGGAGTGCAACAAGGTAAAAGGAAGGAGCTAGCCCACGCATGTGCTCTTCCAAGGGCATTCCTAATCAGCAAAGTATGCAAATAACCCAAATGTTCCACAAAAGATTGGTTAGACACATTCTAGTTCATTCAACTCTATAGCACATTCACCCAGGCAGGCACTCGGGGCAAAATCCTAGGATTCATTGTAGACTTCTTTCTCTCCATCACCTCTCACAACCAATTCATTATGTCCAGTCAGCTCTGCCTTCATACATATCCTCCTTTATTTCTCTCCTCCTTTGCCACCAACAAGTTCAAACCACAGGCCACTCTCCTCATCCATACTGGTCTCCCTCTTGCTCACCTGAGTCACCTCTCCACACAGCAGGCAAAAGATCAACTTTTAGAAAGTAAATCTTTTCATGTCATTGTCCTATGTAAAACCCTTCCTTGACTTTCCAGTGCCCTTGGAATAAAATCCAATCCTTACCAGGATCCCCCAGGCTCTACCTGATCTGGCACCTGCTCGTCTCTCTGACCTGACCTATTTCCACATCCCTTCTACTTGCTAGGCTCCAAACATACTGCCACTTCTTTGTGTTCTTCAGACACGCTATGCTAATTCCCACCTTAGGGCCTTTGCACTTGCTGTTCCTTCTTCCTGGAACACTCTGTTCCTAATCATCACAAGCTCATTGTTTACGGTATGAATAAGGACATTCACCTCCTGGAGAGGCCTTCCCTAATCACACAACCTAAGACAGTCACCTTTAATTTATTTAAATTACCCTTAAGGAATTAAGGTAACTTTTACTTGCTGCTTTCATTTCTTCTACCATTTTACATTCTCTAAATTTTGTACAAGGCATGATTTTGATCAGAAAAAAACTACTTCTAAAAAATGATCCTGGCCAGGCATGGTGGCTCACACCTGTAATCTCACCATTTTGGGAGGCCGAGGCAGGCAGATTGCCTGAACTAAGGGGTTCAAGACCAGCCTGGGCAACACATAGAAACCCTATCTCTACAAAAAAATATGAAATTATCCGGGCATGGTGGCGCATGCCTGTAGCCCCAGCTACTTAAGGGGCTAAGGTAAGACAATCACTTGAGCCCGGGAAGTCAAGGCCACAGTGAGCCATGTTCATGCCACTGCACTCTAGCCTAGGTCACAGAGTGAAACTATGTCTCAAAAAGAAGAAGAAAAAAAAATCCCACTGGAAGAATGTGCAAAGATTCAGATGTACATGTGGCTAAGGCAGACATACTGTCATGGAATGCCTTATTCAAGTCACAAATAGTGTTCTTCAAATATGTGTGAAAATCCTCAAAGAAACCAAAAAAGCAATAATAATAAGTGGATATGGAGTGGACCTTTGGACTGGAGAGGTCTCAAAACCAGTCAGACTCTTGCTTGACCTGTGCTACATCCTGAGTCTCACCAAGCTGGGGGGGACATGGAATAGAATATACTCTAGAAACCCTGTAATAAGCCAAGACTCTGTATGATCTATAAAAAGGATAACTATTGAAACCTGTTTTAGATACATTGTTGAACTCTGGCTCCCAAGTCTCTCCAATACAATGTTTCTATCTTCCAGTTCTCGGAAGTTTTCCCTCTTACATAAGACACACATTTATACTTAATGAGCACCAAAAAAAACCCTGAGCCCTCTGAACTAGGCCATCTTTTCAAAAAGAGGCTGGGCCCATAGACTAACTTGAAATGCTAGCCCCATCAGCAAAACTCCAGCAAGAGCCGCAGTTAATACTGAGAGCAGAGGCCAGGTGTGGTGGCTCACGCCTGTAATCCCAGCACTTTGGGAGGCCGAGGCAGGCAGATCACGAGGTCAGGAGTTCAAGACCAGCCTGGCCAATATGGTGAAACCCATCTCCACTAAAAATACAAAAATAGCCACGCATGGTGGTGTGTGCCTGTAGTCCCAGCTACTCTGGAGGCTGAGGCAGAAGAATCGCTTGAACCTGGGAGGCGGAGTTTGCAGTGAGCCAAGACTGTGCCACTGCGCTCCAGCCTGGGTGACAGTGTGAGACTCCGTCTCAAAAAAAAAAAAAAAAAAAAAAAAAACAACAAAAAAAAAAATATATATATAGAGAGAGAGAGAGAGAGCGCGCAGAAACAGGTTTGTTCCTTAACATCTTTTATCTCAATTAAGTCCAAGATGCTTCCAAATGGAGATGTGCCAGTTTTCCTGCACCTGAGATAGTAGATCCAGTATAATGTGGTTTTAAAAAATACCACTATCTCCAACCTTTAAAACAGGATTTGCATATCCTTTAGATATGACCCAATAAAAGAATCTATCATTAAATATCAGAATTTGATCAGAATTTGTAATAGGACTCACTCAATAGAGTGCCAGTCCCTGTGTGTGTGTGCGTGTGTATACTCATACGTACATGTGCATACCCATACACACACAGAGAAAAGCTAATATTCCTTATAACAGAGGGTAAGACCCAACTCCTGGCAATCTAAGAGAACTCTCCCTTCTATTTACTCTTGCAGTGTGCTAAAGAAAATCTGAGCCAAAGATATGGGGGTGACTCTTCAAATGAGGTATCTGATAAGCCTCAGCCTGTACCACTCTAGGCAGTGTAGAAAGGGCCAATGGGTGACAGCTATCATGAAGCTAATCTCAGATCCATATTAAGTACAAACTTTTACCATAAATCAGAGCTAATTAAACAAAATGGACTCTATGCTATAGGTTGCTTGACTTCTGGACTAAGATATACTGTCTAGAATTTGCGACCCAGGCCTTTAACACAGACTTGGTAAGCTCCTTTTATACATTAGGTACTTCGCCTGATCCCTGTCCTCCAAGTTTCAGAGTGGAAATTGTACAATGGTACAGGCAGAAAGAACAAAAGGCCCAAGAATGGGTCAGGTGCAGTGGCTCACACCTGTAATCCCAACATTTTGGGAGACTGAGCCAAGAGTTTGAGACCAGCCTGGGCACTAAAGCAAAACCCCATATCTATAAATAATGATAAAATAAAAGAGGCACAAGATTATCTTAAATAATGCTATTGCCCCCAGCACCTAGAACATTGACGCACAGCAGCCACTCAGCAGATATCTTACTGGGTGTGAGACAGGCATTTTTACACTGCATGATATGTGACTGCAACGTTAGAATCAATAAGACATGTGCAGAGGAGGCCAGGTGCAGTGGCTCACATTTGTAATCCCAGCACTTTGGGAGGCCAAGACGGGTGGATCATCTAAGGTCCCGAGTTCGCGACCAGCCTGGCCTCAAACCTTCGTAGGGATGGTGAAACCCTATCTCTACGAAAAATACAAAAATTAGCCGGGCCTGGTGGCAGACGCCTGTAATCCCAGCTACTTGGGAAGCTGAAGCAAGAGAATCGCTTGAACCCGGGAGGCGGAGGTTGCAGCGAGCCGAGATAGCGCCACTGCACTCCGGCCTGGGTGACAGAACAGACTCGTCTCAAAAAAAAAAAAAAGTTATGTGCAGAGGAAAGAGATGAATTCTGCCAGAGCAGGTAAGGGAAGACTTCCAAGAAGCAATGACATCAGAATGGCCCTTTCCTGAAAGAGCAGCTTTTCACCAGGCTGCAGGAGGAGGAAAGCCATGCAGACAAGAGTGTGCCCAAATCCAGGCTGGAGCAGATGGCCGGAGCTACTTTCCAATTCAAATTCCTACACGGTTCTATTTCCTGGGTTTTTGTTGTGCTTCATCGTCTCCTTCAAACCTTCCATTATAAAGGGTACATACAGAAGAAGTGGTTGTGCTTCCCACCAGGAAATCAGCTAAAAGCAAACAGCAGGTAACAGACAGAAAAATAAATACCGTGGAATGGAATGTTTTATTTACCAGGCAGTAAGCCTATAAGATTCTCAGACCTTCTGAGAGGGAAAAATAATCCGATAACCCGAAAGTTCACTAGAAACAAGCCACTTTCAAAACAAATTGCTGTCCTTTATTTTTCTTATTTCTTTGATAAAGTTTTTTTTTTCATTGGCTCATGCAAAAAGCTGCTTGATTCCCAACAGAAAAAAGAAAATCTAAACATTTCAGTCACTTCTCACTCCAGGGAGGATCACTGGGGAGGAAATGAACGCATTCGAAAGAGAATGAAAACTAAAATTTAGAACACAGGAAAGTTGAAATAAAAAAGAGAGAGAGAGAGAACAAAGGAAAAGAGCAAATGGAAAATTTTCAAAGCCCCTAAGAAAGTGCAGAAATAAGCTATTCCCATCACACTCTCTTTAAAAATGGAAAGGGTTATGAGTCCAGTCCCAGGATGGACAGTGTGAAGCCCTTCATTCCAGAAGGAGACAAGTCACCTAGTCAGGTACAGAGAATTATGGAACGGGCTCATAGAAGGAAACAAGTCACCTAGTCAGGTACAGAGAATTATGGAACGGGCTCATAGAAGGAAACAAGTCACCTAGTCAGGTACAGAGAATTATGGAACGGGCTCATAGAAGGAAACAAGTCACCTAGTCAGGTACAGAGAATTATGGAACGGGCTCATCTCTTCTCACTGTCTTCCTTCACTGACTCCATGCTCCTACCATGAAGAAGCCCAACCTAAACACCAAACCCTTAGGATGAGTGCCAGCCTTCCCTCTCAGGCCACTCTCTCCTGAAACCCCAGCATTCCAAGAATAAAATGCATTTGAATGTATTAAAATCAAAATAGGCGCACTTGAGGTAACAATACCCACAACAGAAAACTCAAGTGCAATCTGGTACACATAATTCTTCCTTTTGAGATATGGGGATGGGGGAAGAGTTTCCTGTAAAAGTCCGCTTTTTCAACCTGCTTAAGAGATAAGGAATAAAACTCCGGAGATACTTCTTAATTCCTTGCTTTTAAGCTTTCCTTTTGTTTTCCGGTACTGTCCTCCACCTTCCTTTTCAAACCACTCTGTGCTTCTGAAATGCAGATCCCCGGATAATTAGTCCATGATGGGCAATAACCAGCCCGGACACCCTTGAGAAGTACAGCGACAGTAAAGGACCCCTGCTGGGAAGAACAACTTTTCATAAAGGAGTTGCTAATTACCAGCATCTCCATCCCAGAAGGGTTAAGAGCTTCGCAGCAGCACAACCGCTACCTCTCGCCTTTTAACGCCAATTCTTTTGGAACTGGTGTGAACGTGGAGTGGGAGGAGAAGGGGAAAGGGACGCACTCAACCCCGTCAGACTAAGAAATCAGGCGATCTACAGATCCCCAAGTTCACCACGCCAGCCAAAGGAGGCACCTCATGCCAAGGGAGGCTGCTCAAGAAACCATTTCCAGGAAAGCTGCATTCAAAATGTAATTTATCACAACGAGTCTCCTCCGAGTCTCCTGACGGCCAGGCCCGGCGGCTTTGGGAGGAGGGGGAGTTGCTGGGGAAGGGTTTACCTTAGAAGGCGACAGCGAACAGACAGGCCTTTCAAAGCCACCGAGGGCTCTGCCCCGAGGCCCGAGGCTGCGTGGAGGGGCTGGAGAGGCGCGAGGCTGCGAGCCCCCCGGCGCCACAGGTTCCCCGGCGCGCGGCCCCGCCCGACTGCCACAGGTGGGCGGCGCTCCGCCTCTGGGCTCCCGCGGGAGGGGGCGCGCGGCTCTCTAGGGACTCGGGGGAGGGGGCCGGGGCTAAGGGGTACGAGGGCGGCTCTGCCTTAAGGAGGGCAGCGTGAGACGGAAGCTCCGGGTTTTCCCTGCCTAGTTCTCGTTCCCTTGGCCGGGTGGCTCGGGCTTTTCCTCGCGGCAAGAGGAGCGGTGGAGAGAGGAGCCGCGGGCACCTCCCACCGGCCGCCCCTGGAGCCTCGGCCTCCTCCCCGGGCGCGGTTAAGCCGCGCGGCCGCCAGCTGCATGCGCCCCGGCACGTACGAGCCTGCAAGACCACACGCGGGCGGGGGAAGGGCGCCGCGATCGGGGAGCCCCAGTCCCTCCAGGGCCTCACCCCAGCCCAGCGCGGCTCGCCCCCGGCCCTCGTCCCCGCAGCCCCTCACCGGTGTTGGCCTTGATGTTCTCCCGCAAGAAGTGGCCGCTGGAGAGATGCTGGAGGCCAAAGTTCTCGGCGATCCTCTGACACACGGTGCCCTTGCCCGAGCCGGGCGGCCCGAGGATGACCGCGCGCAGGAGTTTGGAAGCCATTGCCTTCGAGAGGAGGGGGACGGTCAAACGCGCAGCCCCGACCGCGGCCCCGGAGGGAGCCCCGGGAACTTTGTTTCTCGGCCCCCTACCTCTGGCACCCTCCGCTCTCACTGGGACTCGCCGGCCGCCCCTACAGGGGGAAGGAGAGACTTTTAAGACAACCCCTCCCCTCAGCCCAGCGCCGGGACCGAGTCGCAGGCGGAGTGAGCGCCACGCTACACCTCCCCGCCCTCCTCCACCTCCTCGCCCTCCTCCACCTCCTCGCCCCCACGCAGAGCTGCTGGAGCGCGCCGTGCCCCGCCCTGCCGACTCGGCCTCCAGGGGTCAGAGGTCGGCCCGGCCAGTCCCACCTTCATCCTTTCCTCCAGCTCGCTCCCCACGCCGCGTCCGAGAAGTGGGCCGGGCGGCCGGACATCCCCAAGCCAGTCTCCGCCGAGCCGGGGAAGCTGGCACAAGGGGGATGACTCAAAGCCAGCCCCCGCCGCCCCACGCACCGGGCGGCCTAGGGGCTGAGCCCCTGCCGGGTCCTCGCACGTGGGCAACGTGTGGTCTGCGTCTCGCCCCCTCCCCGGCGGCTGTCACATCCCCCGGAGTCTCAGCTGCCGCCGCTGCCCGCCGCCCGCGCGCGCTCGGAGGGGCCCACCTCCGCCCGGGGTTGGCGGATGCGCTCCCCGGCCGTGGGGCGCGCGACGAGCCCGAGCCCCGCGCCTCGCCACCAAAAGCAATCAAATAAACACACACCTTGGCTGGAGGCAGCACTCCGAGAGGCTTCCAGCCCGGATCCTGCAGGGCGGCGCCGCCTCCGCCCGCCCAGTCGCGGAGCCCCGGCCGGCCGCGCGGGACTCGCGCCTTACGTAAGCTCGGGAGACCGGCTCCGCGAGCCGCTGGCCGCCGCCCCCTCCCCTCCCCTTCCCTCCACTTCACTCCCACCCAGCCTGCCTGGCCCACGTGCTCCCTGCGACCCAGCGAGGGCTGCGGGGGCGAAGCGAGGTGCAGACCACGCGAGGTAGAGAAACCCCTTTTTTTCTTTCGCGGTCGCCTGGGGACCGCGGTCTATACTGCAAGGGAAGGGAAAAATACAACTTGTTGAGCGCCTACTGTGCGCCAAGTTCGCGGCTAGGTGATTTCATTGTGTTTACAGCCGAGGAATGGAGTGTGACCATTCATTCATGATTCATTCAGCAAATGTTTATTGAGTGCCTACTGTGTGCCAGAAACTATTCTAGGCGCTTAGGAACTAGCCGTGAACAACAGATCAAATCCTGCTCTCAAGAAATTGCGTCCTAGCGGGAGGCTGGAACCCAAGACTGACTGACTCCAAAGCCTAGGCGCCTTGGGGAACAGGGAAGAAGGGGATGTCCCTCACCTGTGCTCAGGACCTTCTTGGTAAATGATTCCAGGACTTCCATGCGCATTATGTTGGTGCTGCGCCTATAACTCACCAAGTCCTAGTGGAGTCTGTCTTCCCCCACTCCACCTCGCCTGCATATCCCAATCCACATTCTGTTAGATGTGTGCCCACCTTACACACAGCCTTTAATTTCCCACCCCAACTAGTGGGATAACTGCCCATAAGACTCCAGTTTCTGTGCCACTCCATTTTCTGTGCAGTTGCCAGGAATATTGATAAAGTGAAAATCAATTTCTATTATTTCCCGGCCTCAGATATTGTCTTCCCTTCAGGATAAAGTGAAAAATCTTCAGCAGGGGCGCAGAGATGCCTTCCGTACACCTTTGCATTCTGCAGGCCCCCTCCTTTGCCTTCCTTCCATAGGCCACCTGCCTTTCAGGAAATCTGTTGCAGAGTTCCCAGCGCCAATACCCAGGGCTCAGAGAAGGTGAGGGACACAAGTAGTGGGATGGTGTGGAGAAGAACCCCCTCTCAGTTCCTGACTGCTCTTTGATTGGGGTTGGTGGAGGGCAGGGCCTGGCATAGTTTCCTGACACCCAGCGCCTCTCCCCACTGCTTACTCCACGCACAAAATTGGCCAGACAGCACACCCAGGCCACCAACCCCAGGCCAGCGTTTGTTCCATAGACTGATCTCCCTCTGAAATGTCTCAGTGTGGCCGGGCGCTGTGGCTCACACCCGTAATCCCAGCACTTTGGGAGGCCGAGGCAGATGGATCACTTGAGGCCAGGAGTATGAGACCAGCCTGTGTAACATGGTGAAACTCCGTCTCTACCAAAAATAGAATGATTAGCCAGGTGTGGTGGTGCACGCCTGTAATCCCAACTACTCCAGAGGCTGAGGCAAGAGAATCACTTGAACCTGGGAGGTGGAGGTTGCAGTGAGCTGGGATCACGCCACTGCACTCCAGCCTGGGCAACAGGGCGAGACTCTGTCTCAAATAAATGATAAATAAATCAATAAATAAATCTCAGTGTGCTGTAGACCTGATACTGAACCCCTTCAAACCTTTTCTGGGAACAAAGGGGAAGAAAAACTTGGGGGTCTGGGGGTGGGGGCATATGTGTATAATATGTAGCAGATACTTCTTTGGAGTGGCTCTGAGAAGTGAGCATGCATCAGAATCACCTGGAAGGCATGTTGAAACATATTGCTGAGCTCCCCCTGCACAGTGCCACACGCGTCCGTGTGAAGAGACCACCAAAGAAGCTTTGTGTGAGCAATAAGGCTGTTCATTTCTCCTGGGTGCAGGCGGGCTGAATCCGAAAAGAGAGTCAGGAAAGGGTGGTGGGATTATCATTAGTTCTTATAGATTTTCGGATAGGCGGTGGAGTTAGGAGCAGTGTTTTGTGGGCAGGGGGTGGATCTCACAAAGTACATTCTCAAGGGTAAGGAGAATTACAAAGTACATTGATCAGTTAGGGTGGGGCAGAAACAAATCACGGTGGTGGAATGTCATCAGTTAAGGCTATTTTCACTTCTGTGGATCTTCAGTTGCTTCAGGCCGTCTGGATGTATACATGCAGGTCACAGGGGATATGATGGCTTAGCTTGGGCTAGAGGCCTGACACACAGAATCTGATTCAGTGGATGGAAGGTGGGCATTTCCATCAAGTTCCCAGGTGATGCTGAGTTTGCTGATCTGGAGACCACACCTTGAAAACCACTGCCATTGGCCGGGCGCCGTGGCTCACGCTTGTAATCCCAGCGCTTTGGGAGGCCGAGGCGGGCGGATCACAAGGTCAGGAGATCGAGACCACGGTGAAACCCTGTCTCTACTAAAAAATACAAAAAATTAGCCGGGCGTGGTGGCGGGCGCCTGTAGTCCCAGCTACTTGGAGAGGCTGAGGCAGGAGAATGGCGTGAACCCGGGAGGCGGAGCTTGCAGTGAGCCGAGATCGTGCCACTGCACTCCAGCCTAGGGGACAGAGCGAGACTCAGTCTCAAAAAAAAAAAAAAAAAAAAAAAGAAAACCACTGCCATAGTGAACAGAGCATTGAGACACAAGATGTGTGGTGTCCTGATTCCTCTGCCAATGTATGACCTTTGGCCCTTAACCTCTTTACTTTGTAAAATGAGGAGGTTGGATTTAGTACAACCTGAAGATTCCTTCATATCTATTAAGAATTGACTGTAACTGGCCGGGCACGGTGGCTCACGCTTGTAATCCCAGCACTTTGGGAGGCCGAGGCTGGCGGATCACAAGGTCAGGAGATCGAGACCATGGTGAAACCCCGTCTCTATTAAAAATACAAAAAAAAATTAGCCGGGCGTGGTGGCGGGCGCCTGTAGTCCCAGCTACTCCGAGAGGCTGAGGCAGGAGAATGACGTGAACCCGGGAGGCGGAGCTTGCAGTGAGCCGAGATTGTGCTACTGCACTCCAGCCTGGGCGACAGAGCGAGACTCCGTCTCAAAAAAAAAAAAAAGAATTGACTGTAACTTTCCACAGGAAGTATGGCTTTTAGCCCACACGGACTAGCTATCCTATAGCCCTACCTTACCCTACCACCTAGTTCTTTTGCCTACTTTTGAAATGTCTTTACCAACATCACCTTATAGTGTCATGGAACAGTGCTAACCACCCACATGATTCTAGGACTTTATGCTTTTAGGAGTATGAATTATGAAACAAAGAGTTATCACACACATTAGAGAAACCAAGATTGGAACCTCACATTTCACAAAAGAGCCCTCAATGGACCATCCCAGTGCACGGCCATCTCAAGGTCCCTCAGCTCAGCTGCTGCTGATTTGGAAGTGAAGCAGAAGATGAAGAAACAGACTTTGGAGTCCAACACACCTGAGATCAAATTGCAAAAGCACCATTCACTAACTGCAAATTTCATGATCTCTGTGAGCCTTAGTTTATCTGCAAAAAGAAAATAATACCTCAAAGTCTTGTGGTGAAGCTTAAATGGAGATCCTGTATATAAAGGACTGAGTACAGGGCTGGGCATGCAGTAAGTATTCAGTCGTAAACATCATCATCACCAGTATTAATCATGGGTCGATTATTTAGCCTCTCTAAACTCAGTTCCTGAGTTGTGAGAAATAAATCAGATAATACAGCAAAGCACCTAGTCAGTTCCCTGGCGCTTGAAAGAGACTCAGTAAATGATAGCCATTCTTTTTTTTTTTTTTTTTTTTTGAGACAGAGTCTTGCTCTGTCGCCCAGGCTGGAGTACAGTGGCACAATCTCGGCTCACTGCAAGCTCCGCCTCCTGGGTTCACGCCATTCTCCTGCCTCAGCCTCTTGAGTAGCTGGGACTACAGGCGCCCGCCACCACGCCCGGCTAATTTTTTGTATTTTTTTAGTAGAGACGGGGTTTCACCGTGTTAGCTAGGATGGTCTCGATCTCCTAACCTCGTGATCTGCCCGCCTCGGCCTCCCAAAGTGCTGGGATTACAGGCGTGAGCCACCGCGCCCAGCCTAATGATAGCCATTCTTATCATATACGTACACTCAGGTAACTTCTTCCCATTTCCTTTGTCTAGGGTTTTTAACCCATTCGTAATACTTATCACAGTCTTTGAGTTATTACACAACTATTTATGTTTTTGTCTCCCCTCTAACACTATGAAGTCTGAGGTTTCTGTACTCAAACATATACGCTTTGTAATAATGCATTAATGTTGGCAAGTCTCTATCCCTCGTAACGCACTCAGTATCATGCAGCATTGCCTGCCTGGGATGACAGTACAAAGGGAGCCAGACCTCAAATCAGATTTCCTCATTCTGAGCACAGTGCTCTTGTTCTTCTAAACTTCAGTTATTTCCACACTATTTTTCCAGTTTTGCCATAACCTTGTACCACCTTGGCTGTTATTTGTTTATCATTTTTTAAATACATTTTTTATATTGACTGAGTTTGTTTAAATAATTGATTTGAGGCTGAGTGCAATGGTTCATGCCTGTAATCCCAGCATTTTGAGAGGCCGAGGCAGACGGAGGTCCAGGGTTTAAAACCAGCCTGGCCAACATGGTGAAACCCTATCTCTATTAAAAATACAAAAATTAGCTGGGCATGGTGGCGCACGCCTGTAATCCCAGCTGCTCAGGAGGCTGAGGCAGGAGAATCCCTTAAACCCAAGAGGCGGAGGTTGCAGTGAGCCAAGATCGCGCCACTACACTCTAGCCTGGGTGGCAAAGTGAGACTCTGTCTCAAAAATAAATAAATAAATAAATAAATTTGAGAAAGAAATTGTATATAATAATAACTCACTAACCATAAGTAAAAGGATACACTGAAATAAATACAAGAAAAATCAAATAAGGTACCAAATACCAGCTGGAATCTACCACCTATTGATTTTCTGAGCTTAATCTTTGTCTAAATAAAAAACAACAAAAACAAAAAACAAAAAAAATAACAGAGCCAAGCAGGGTGGGATGAGTGTTGGAGAGTTTGTTTACCAAGTGTTAAAAGGTGTTTAAGACATACAGCATCTAAATGAGACTCTGCTTAACTGAAATCACATGGCTCAAAATAAGTCACGGAGTACTTTCTAATATTCAGTTTAATTTTTTTTATATATGGAGTCTTGCTCTGTCACTCAGGCTGGAGTGCGGTGGGATGATTTTGGCTCACTGCAGCATCTGCCTCCCAGGCTCAAGCAGTCCTCCCACCTCAGTCTCTCAAGTACCTGGGACTACAAGCATGTGCCACCACACCCAGCAATCTTTTTTGTGTGTTTGTATTTTTAGTAGAGATGGGGGTCTTGCCGTGTTGCCCAGACTGGCCTGGAACTCCTGAGTGCAAGCTACTCCACCTGCCTTGGACTCCCAAAGGGCTGTGATTAGAGGTGTGAGCCACCATGCTGGGCCTCAGACCACGTACCACTTTGAATCATTTCTAGTACCACATCAAACTATCTCCTCCACTATCGGTAATACATTGCACATAATCTAATGTACCTCAAAGTATACCTTTGAAACTTAATTTAATATGACTCACCAGATTTTTGTAATGCTATGATTAAAAATATCACCCGAACCACAGTTCACAGGCACAACACTGACCTCACCTCTAAATTCAAACCCCCATTATTAACAGCTACCACATCTCTCCATCATTGTCATGTATCATAATTTCATGTTTATTTCTGTTGTATTTGATGAAGACTGTATGCTCCTTTAACATAGTGGCTTCATCTTTTTTACCATGGTTTCCACACAGCTTAGTAAAAATGCAGCACATGGAGAATATTAAGCAAACATTGTTAAAAGATGGACTGCTGCATGAATGAGTGGATAGAGTTATGTCTCTCTTTGCCTTCTGTGAAGCTTCTCTGGAAAGACAACAGAAAGGCTAGTGGCTTATACATGCAAAGTTTCAGGAAAGAAAATAATGGAAATTAATGGGAAGGAGTAATAAGATATCTGTCCCAGCATGTGCTGTTCTTTTCTCTCTGTAGGCACTCAATAAATACTCAAAAAGCCAAAAGATTGTGTTGAAAGAAGAATAAATGGCGTATAAGGGACTAACATGGTATTATGTGTGACCTAATACATTCTTACAAGTGAAAGAATCATCTTAGCCCCAATTTTACCAGCCCACATGGTTATTAACCTGTAACATCTCAACAGGATTTGAAAAGGCAGCAGCACTTATTTTACAGCCCTGCCCTCTCAGATGAAAAGAAAAAAGCTCCCAAGCTGTTCACAAAAGAAAACTAGAAGGAAAGAAATCAACATTCTTCTAAGTTTACCTGGTATGGCCCACTATTCTCCATGAGCAACAGACTTTACAAATCATTCCTAGAATAACAGTATATGATAGAGGCAGGCTCTCAGGAAGATGTGGAACTCCCACCCTTGGTCTTTTCACCTTGAAACACTAGAAAGCAGTTTAACAATCTCTTATGCTCTTCCCTCAAACATAATGATATAATGATGATGTCTTGCTCAAAACTTTGCTCCGATTTGTACGTCTGGTAGCAGGGATGGACAGGACTGTGTCATTCACATTCTTCACTCCACGTTCCCAACCACAGTCAATAGGAGAATTCCTTCTAGAAGCTGCCTTGGGATTTGTAGGCATGCCTGGAGATCAGATGTGTTTGGGCGTGTCTTTCCTCTGTGCAAAGTTAACTGCCAGAGGAAGTACAGCTTTCTTCCTGCTCCAGCTGGATGAAGGGGCTGAAACTGAATACTAGGTTTATTCTGTCCAAGCCTAGCTCCTCAAGGCTGGGTAAGGAAAGGGGATCCCACTTAGGAGAGACTTCTAAGTTTGGGCTTCCGTTAAGAGCAGAAGATGATAATTAGCGTGTATTGAGTAATTACTATGTGCCGGGGAAACTCTAAGATATAGATAGATAAATAGAGATATAATAATTTAAAAAAAAATTTTTTTTTTGACATGGAGTCTTGCTCTGTTGCCCAGGCTGGAGTGCAGTGGCGCAATCTCGGCTCACTGCAACCTCCACCTCCCAGGTTCAAGCAGTTCTCCTGTCTCAGCCTCCCAAGTAGCTGGGAATACAATACAGGTGCCTGCCACCACACCTGGCCAATTTTTGTATTTTTATTTTTTATTTTGTTTATTTACTTATATTTGAGACAGAGCCTTGCTCTGTCACCCCATCTGGAGTACGGTGGCACAGTCTCGGCTCACTGCAACCTCCACCTCCTGGATTCAAGCAATTCTCCTGTCTCAGCCACCCAAGTAGCTGGGATTACAGGAGCCTGCCATCACGCCTGGCTAATTTTTTGTATCATTTTTAGAGATGGGGTTTCACCATGTTGGCCAGACTGGTCTCGAATTCCTGACCTCAAATGATCCACCTGCCTCTGCCTCCGAAAGTGCAGGGATTACAGGCGTGAGTCACCGTGCCGGGCCTAATTTTTGTATTTTTAGTAGAGACGGGGTTTTACCATATTGGTCAGGCTGGTCCCGAATTCCTGACCTCAGGTGATCCACCCACCTTGGCCTCCCAAAGTGTTGGGATTACAGGCATGAGCCACTGCATCCCGCTTAATTATGAAAATATTTAGAGATTATAGGCCGGGCGCGGTGGCTCACGCCTGTAATCCCAGCACTTTGGGAGGCCGAGACGGGCGGATCACGAGGTCAGGAGATCGAGACCATCCTGGCTAACTCGGTGAAACCCCGTCTCTATTAAAAAATACAAAAAAAATTAGCCGGGCGAGGTGGCGGGCGCCTGTAGTCCCAGCTACGCAGGAGGCTGAGGCAGGAGAATGGCGTGAACCCCGGGGGGCAGAGCCTGCAGTGAGCCAAGATCGCGCCACTGCACTCCAGCCTGGGCAACAGAGCGAGACTCCATCTCAACAAAAAAAAAAAAAAAAAAAAAAAAAAAGAAAATATTTAGAGATTATTTTCAAATGTTATTCTAGGGGCCAAGGGAAATACTTCTTTGCTCTCCTAAGGTTCCCTGAAAAATCAATTCACAAAAGACAAATTAATTGGAGAAAATGCCTACATATTTTATTAACGTGCACACGGGCAGGATCACACAGTGATTACTTACCCTCCCAGTAGGGTTCAGAAAGTTATATATCATCTTAGCAAAACAGGTTATGGTGGAAAAATAGATTTTTGGCGGGGAGAAGAGGAACAATGAATAGATAAGCGAATGGGAACAGAGATTAACTTGTAAATCATTCTCTTTGGAATTTGAATGAGACAGAGAGGCGAACACGTTGCTTCATGAAAGGGTCTATTCAGCTGTGGTTACATTTTTGGTCTTAAAAGGAGGATAATTAAAAACAATTGTTCTTGGTAGGTCTGGATCTTAGGCAGATAAAGGAACTTCAACTTCATCCTGTGCTTTGGGAGAGACGGTGGAGGTGGGAGGTCAGAGAGATCTTGAGGCTTCTTCAATTCAGCAAGTCAAAGCCCCATATTTTGGGGTATTAATTTCTGAGCTCCAACGATCACTTACAAGCTGGGTGATTTAAACCTATTGTTTAACCTTAATTCTCCTATATCCAAAGGGGAATAATTACCACTAATAATACTAATGTCTATTTTCATAAGGTTTTTGAGGATTAAATTATCTCTGAAAAATCACATCAAACACATCATAAGCACTCAATAAATATTAGCTATTGCTACTATTCATTCAACACTATATTTCAAGCACGGTTCTAGATGTTGGCAACACATCAATGAATAAAACAGAAATATCTCTGTCCTTGTGCAGCTTACATTACTATTAATATTTCCATGCAATGTGGTAAAGTATGAACGCTCATCATTTTGAGGCAGGAGAATAGGGTCTGGAGGCAGGGAACCTAAGGACTTCCTAGAACTAAATCAAATGGAAACACTTCAGCTATAACAGGTAATATCCCTTCCCCTTACACAGGGTGTACACCAAGTAAATGACTTTGTAGTTTTACATCATCCTCTTCATTTACATAGGGTGCACACCAAGTAATCAATGGAAACCTCTAGAGGGTATTTAAACCAAAAAAATTCTGTAATGGGTCTCTCGAGCCCCTATGCTTGGGCCCGCTCCTACCCTGTGGAGCATACTTTCATTTTCAATAAATCTCTGCTTTTGTCGCTTCATTCTTTCCTTGCTTTTCTTGTGCGTGATGTCCAATTCTTTGTTCAAGACGCCAAGAACCTGGACATCCTCACACCGGTAACAATTTTATCCCCAGAGTCTAGTTGTCTTGACTTGGGATTGCCCCAGTTCCTGAGAAAATGAATTGGGTCAAGTCACTTCTTTGAGAGGTGGTCCTAGATAGCACAGTAAAGGACAGAAAAAGTCAAACAGGAAAGGGAGAAAGGCCAACACAATATACTGAATTAGTGAGTTACCTCTATGTGCAAATGGAACTCAACCTCACAGAGACCCTCTGAATGGCTGTGTAGAACACACTTCAGAAGTGTCCTAGGATATCTGTCCCCCAACTTGTTTTTCATTGGTAGAAGGTTGCTCCTGAGGCACCCCTCCAGCAGAAAGACCCAGAAAGCCATTCCTATGCACAAGAATTTTCTGCAGAAGATCTGATGAGAGGGCTGAGGGGATATGGGTAAGGAACCAACAGCTCTGCTGTGCTCGCTGAGTGCCAGGCATGTGACAGGCTCTGAATAAATACGTAAAATAAGGAACAAGGCCGGGCACGGTGGCTCACACCTGTAATCCCAGCACTTTGGGAGGCTAAGGTGGGCAGATCACGAGGTCAGGAGTTCGAGACCAGCCTGGCCAACATGGTGCAACCCCATCTCTACTAAAAATACAAAAATTAGCCGGGCGTGATTGGGGGGAACCTGTAATCCCAGCTACTCGGAAAACTGAGTGTCTCACGTGTCCATGTGAAGAGACCACCAAACAGGGTTTGTGTGAGCAACATGGCTGTTTATTTCACCTGGGTGCAGGAGGGCTGAGTCTGAAAAGAGTCAGCAAAGTGTGGTGGATTATCATCAGTTCTTATAGGTTTTGGGATAGGTGGTGGAGTTTGGAGCAATGTTTCTCGGGCAGGGGGTGGATCTCACAAAGTACATTCTTAAGGGTGGGGAGAATTATAAAGAACCTTCTTAAGAGTGGGGAAGATTACAAAGTACATTGATCAGTTAGGGTGGGGCAGAAACAAATCACAATGATGGAATGTCATCAGTTAAGGCTATTTTCACTTCTTCTGTGGATCTTCAGTTGCTTTAGGCCATCTGGATGTATACATGCAGGTCACAGGCTTAGCTTGGGCGCAGAGGCCTGACACTGAGGCAGGAGAATCGCTTGAACCTAGGAGGCGGAGGTTGCATCGAGCCGAGATCATGCCATTGTACTCCAGCCTGGATGACAGAGTGAGACTTTGTCTCAAATAAATAAATAAATAAGAACAAAAGAAAAAGAAAGGGGGAAAGCACTCAAGTCTGTCTGAGGACACAAGAAGCCTTTCCAGCAAAACTGGTAATTATTGAATGTGTCGTTTTGTTTTATTTGTAAGAGATGGAGGTCTCATTCTGTTGCCCAAGCTGGAGTGTAGTGATGTGTTCAGGGCTCACTGCAGCCTCAAACTCCTGGGATCAAGTAACCACCCCCGGCCCCCACCCTCTGGAGTAGCTGGAACTGCAGGCACACACCACCATGCCCATTTTTTTTTTTTTTTTTTTTTGAGATGGAGTCTTGCTCTGTAGCCCAGGCTGGAGTGCAGTGATGCAGTCTCCACTCACTGCAACCTCCAACTCCGGCATTCAACTGATTCTCATGCCTTGGCCTCCTGAGTAGCTGGGATTACAGGTATGCACCATCATACCTGGCTAATTTTTGTATTTTTTGACAGAAACGGGGTTTCACCATGTTGGCCAGGATTGTCTCAAATTCCTGACCTCAAGTGGTCCAACTGCCTTGGCCTCTCAAAGTGCTGGGATTACAGGCATGCGTCACCATGCCCAGCCCATCCTAACCATTTAGATTTTATTTTAAAGGAATGGATAATCATTGAGTTATACAAGTACAAGAGTGATATGACTGACTTGATATTTTAGAAAGATAAATCTGGAGCTGGCCCACTGGTGCACTCCCATATTCCCAGCTACTTGGGAAGTTGGGGCATGAGGATAGCTTGAGGCCATGAATTTGAGACCACTTTTGACAAAGCAAGATGACATCTCCAAAAAAAAAAAAAGAGCAAAAACAAAAACAAAAAAGATAAATTTCTTTTCCTTACAGATACCTCAGTAGAAGGAGTTGAATCTGATGTCAGACAAACTAATTAAGAAGATGTTAACAATATTCTAGGAGAAAGATCGCAGGATCTTCAAATAAGACAGTGGCAGGGGAAATGGAAAAGAAGAGATGAACACAAGCTTTGCCTAGATATAGCATCAATTGGTTAGATGTAGAGGAATAGAAAGAAGCATGGATGGTGCTCAGGATTCTGGCTTTTATGGGAAAATGGCCCCTCACACTGAGCTGGAATACACAAGAAGGAGAGAAATAGATGAGGGGATGATTTTTTTCACATATACTGTATCAGGAGCCTTTGAACTTTTGTATCCTAGTACTTCCCAAAATTATTTTGAAACATGTAACCCACACACATTTTGACATTGTTAAAATTGTACGTCATAAATGTGAAATGTTGGAAGGGGTGAAATTTCCAGCCATCCTATAAATACTGACTTTTTTTTTTTTTTTTTTTTTTTTGAGACGGAGTCTCTCTCTGTCACCCAGGCTGGAGTGCAATGGCGCGATCTCGGGTCACTGCAAACTCCGCCTCCTGGGTTCACGCCATTCTCCTGCCTCAGCCTCTTGAGTAGCTGGGACTACAGGCGCCCGCCACCACGGCCAGCTAATTTTTTTGTATTTTTAGTAGAGATGGGGTTTCACCGTGGTCTCGATCTCCTGACCTCGTGATCCACCCGCCTCGGCCTTCCAAAGTGCTGGGATTACAAGCGTGAGCCACTGTGCCCGGCCAAATACTGACATTTTAAAATAAAACTTGTATCACTCCTTTTACAAAAAATTTATTTAATTATTTTTATTTGAGAGACAGGATCTCACTCTGTCACCCAGGCTGGAGTGCAGTGACACAGTTTCAGCTCACTGAAGCCTCAACCTCCCAGGCTCAAGCCATTCTCCCACCTAGGCCTCCTGAATCACTGAGACTACAGGCACACACCACCACGCCTGGCTAATTTTCTTTACTTTTCGTAGAAACGAGGTCTCACTCTGTTGCCCAGGCTAGTCTTGAACTCCTGAGCTCAAGCAATCCTCCTGCCTTGGCCTCCCAAAGTATTGGGATTACAGATCTAAACTACTGTGCCCAGCCACATCACTCCTTTAATGTGTGTAATGAAATCTAAATACCATAGCAAATTGATAGCCGTTAGCATCCTCTTGAAAATTACGAAGCCAGGCATGGTGGCTTATGCCTGGAATCCCAGCACTTTGGGAGACCAAGGCAGGAGGATTGCTTGAGGCCAGGAGTTTGAGACCAGCCAGGGCAACATAGCAAGGCTCTATCTGTACAAAAAAACAATTTTAAAAAATTAGCCAGGCATGATGGCATGTGCCTGTAGTCCCAGCTACCTGGGAGGCCAAGGTGGGAGGATGGCTTGATCCCAGGAGTTCAATGCTGTGGTAACCTATGATCGTGCCACTGCCACTGCTCTTCAGCCTGGTAGACAGAGTGAGACTGTCTCTAAAAAGAAAAAAAGGAAATTACATGAACAAGCTCTTTTATGAAAGCCAAATTTTTACATGAATTCTTTTTCACCTTGAACCAAAATTTCCACTCCACTTTCCCTCCATTTTACTGTGATATAACATATTTTTATTCTTAGAAGACTTTTCTTCATCACTCTAATGTACTCAGCAAGAAAAATATGCATATAGATGGAAATTAATTTTGCTAATCTCCTGTGATCCTAAGTTCTTCTTTTTTAAGAACTCAAGTCTTCAGAATTAAGTTATCATTATAATTACTAGTAATACACTAATGATCAAAATGACCAATGTATTACTAATTTTGATCAAAATCGTTAAATAAAAATTAATGCTTTATAATAAATGCCTCTAAGATAAATTATAATTTTAAGAAATTAGTTCATATGCATATTACATGTGAATATGATTGCTCAACTGAGATAGCATTCAACATTAATTCCACTCTATGTTCCATTTTCATAGATAAAAGTGTTGAGAAATCTCATTCATGTAAGGCAGAGGATGCGAATAGAAGATTTCTTACAGTAATGTCATTAAACTTTGAAGTCCTTCCAAATTGTATTCCAAAAATTGCAGAGTGATCTATCATTGAAATGCATTGTTTAGGCCGGCTGCAGTGGTTCACTCCCGTAATCCCAGCACTTTAGGAGGCTGAGGAGTACGAATCACCTGAGGTTGGGAGTTCGAGACCAGCCTGACCAACATGGAGAAACCCCATCTCTACTAAAAATACAAAATTAGCCAGGCATGGTGGTGCACGCCTGTAGTCCCAGCTACTCGGGAGGCTGAGGCAGGAGAATTGCTTGAACCAGGGAGGCAGAGGTTGTGGTGAGCTGAGATTGAACCATTGTACTCCAGCCTGGGCAACAAGAGTGAAACTTCGTCTCTAAATAAATAAATAAATGCATTGTTTAGTGATCTATTGGCTAAAACTCGATTCTTCCCAAAATTCTGTTGCCAGCAAAGAATTAGAAAGCACCTGACTTAGAAAAGGGTTTGCTGTTCAGTCATGAGAGTCATTCACTTTCTCAGTTTCTGAAACATTTGCCAAAAAGACTCTCTCCAGAATTATCAAATGATTATTAAATTACACCTCTTCTTTTTCTTCTTTTTTTTTTTTTTTTTTTGAGATGGAGTCTCGCTCTGTCGCCCGGGCTGGAGTGCAGTGGCGCAATCTTGGCTCACTGCAAGCTCCGCCTCCCGGGTTCATGCCATTCTCCTGCCTCAGCCTCTCCGAGTAGCTGGGACTACAGGCGCCCGCCACCACGCCCGGCTAATTTTTTGTATTTTTAGTAGAGACGGGGTTTCACCGTGGTCTCGATCTCTTGACCTCGTGATCCGCCCGCCTCAGCCTCCCAAAGTGCTGGGATTACAAGCGTGAGCCACTGCGCCCGGCCTACACCTCTTATTTTTCTACCTAGAAACATTTTGATTAACCTGATATATTCAGAAAGGGTTAGGAAATGAAAATATTAATTTCTTTCTTTCTTTTTTTTTTTTTGAGACTGAGTTTCACTCATGTTGCCCAGGCTGGAGTGCAGTGGCGCAATCTCGGCTCACTGCAACCTCCACCTCCCGGATTCAAGCGATTCTCCTGCCTCAGCCTTCCTGAGTAACTGGGATTACAGGCATATACCACCATGCCTGGCTAATTTTTTGTATTTTTAGTAGCTACGGGGATTCTCCATGTTGGTCAGGCTGGTCTCGAACTCCCGACCTCAGATGATCCGCCTGCCTTGGCCTCCCAAAGTGCTGCGATTACAGGCATGAGCCACTGTGCCAGGCCGAAAATATTAATTTCAAAATACCTTGTGTAATAAAAATTTTGACAAAGCATTTCTCTCTCATCATGTGATTTAAATATATTTTATTCAAAATCTCAGTGCTATATTTTTAGCTCATTTGATTTATGAAAAATGTCCACCTATTACCTAACTAGCAAAGTCAGCCTTCACTGTCAAACCAAGGGGCCAAGTAAAACTTTTTTTCGTCAGTAAAGATGTGACTACCTTTTTCTATTCAAATAAACAGATTGAGACACATCTCCCTTTGGGAGGCCAAGGTGGGCGGATCACGAGGTCAGGAGATCGAGACCATCCTGGCTAACACAGTGAAACCCCGTCTCTACTAAAAAAATACAAAAAATTAGCTGGGCGTGGTGGCAGGCGCCCGTAGTCCCAGCTAATCAGGAGGCTGAGGAGGAGAATGGCGTGAATCTGGGAGGCGGAGCCTGCAGTGAGCCAAGATCGCGCCACTGCACTCCAGCCTGGGCGACAGAGCGAGACTCCGTCTCAAAAAAAATAAAGTAAAATAAAGACACGTCTCCACCGAGGAGCACAGTGACTCGCACCTGTAATTCTAGTACTTTGGGAGGCCGAGGCAGGCGGATCATGTGAGATCAGGAGTTCGAGACCAACTGGCCAACATGGTGAAGCCCTGTCTCTACTAAAAATACAAAAATTAGCTGGAAATCGCTTGAACCTAGGAGGTGGAGGTTGCAGTGAGCTGAGATTGCACCACGGCACTCCAGCCTGGGCGACAGAGCAAGAGTCTGTGTCAAAAAAAAAAAAAAGACACATCCCCATGACAACCATTTCACTTCTGAATTGAGAGAGAGAGAGAGAGAGAAAAAGAGAGAGAGAGATAGGAGAGACAGAGCCCTGCCAAGAATTTGCTCCTAAATGAAATTGTTATTCTCTTCAATATTTTTTACCTATCTTTCCCACCCCCCCACCTTTTTTTTTTGGCTGTCAAAAAGCCCCCTATCAGAAGTGATAGATTCTTTGACAATAGTCATGGGATAAAAAGGCTGAGTTTGTTAAACAAAAATTGTCATCCTATCCCTAGCCCACTCTACAGTGTAACTGAATTTAGAACATTCCAACAGAGGCCAAAATAGTCCATTCCAGAGGCCATACTTCTTCCTTCACAGGGCATGTGTTAAATCAGAAAAAAAATGCCAGCCCTGCTTTGAGTGCACGTTGCCCACATTCAAAGAGCTTTCACCTCCTCTAGTATCTTGAATAATCTCTTTAGAGCCCTGGAAGTTTTTGTGTTTGTTTGTTTGTTTGTTTGAGAT